>NC_083314.1:121175923-121816203 GCF_963455315.2 Globicephala melas | reverse complement strand
TGATATAAGTGTTCTGCAGTTTGTGAGTCACCCACCTAGCAGTTATGGGATTTGATTATATTGTGATTGCGCCCCTCCCACTGTCTCACTGTGGCTTCTCCTTTGTCTTTGGATGTGTGGTCTCTTTTTTGGTGAGTTCCAGTGTCTTCCTGTTGATGATTGTTCGGTAGTTAGTTGTGATTCTCCTGTTCTCACAAGAGGGAGTGAGAGCACGTCCTTCTACTCTGCCATCTTGGTTCAGGGCCTGCACAATTTTCTAGTGAAGTGAGGGCATCAAAGAACTCTAGACTCTTTCAAATGTGATTGGGGAGTCTTGTTTCTATGAGAAGATTTATAGTCTCCCTGCCTTTTCAACCCTGTTTTTCTATCTTATATGCTATAAAGAAACCCCAAGAAACAAGAACATAGAAGATGAATGCATGCTCTGCAAGAATGTAGAATTATGTCACTCATCTCAATGGCCATGATTTCTTTTAGGAGATGAAAAAATTTAAAACGTAGGTGAGAAGCATTAGAATAAAATGCTCTAGGTTACCATTTGCTTACAAAATATTAGAAGCAGCTGCAGCAATGGAAACTTCTAATGGCAGAAGAAATCAAATGCTAGATACTGGAGGGACCAAGGACTTTAGAGACCTAAATGAAAGGTAAGAGCTAGGGCCCAGAGGAGAGACTGCCTGGATCTAAACTGTGGGTTATCACTCCCTGGGAGTGGTTACTTAACCTCTTCTAGTCTATTTCACATGATAGTATGTATCACATGAATTGTTGGGTAAAACACTCAGCATAGTGCCTGGCACCTGGTTAGTGCTCAATAAATGTTAGTTGCTAGTACCACGACCACCACCATTCTTCTTTTTTTTTGGATTGGAAACAATTTATTAGGAAAAAATATGGAAGCTTTTTTTATAACAATTTTGATAAAAAAAAGTTGACAAATCAGTGTATAGAGAGAATATTGGTTATTTTGGAAACTATCATAAAATGGATGGGCTCCACAAATTCTTCGATGTACTTGAAGAAAAGAGTGCTGAGTCAGTTTGGGCTGCTGTCACAAAGTACCAAAAACGGGGCGGGGTGGGGTCTGGTAAACAAAAATGTATTTCTCAGTCCTGGAGGCTAGAAGTCTGAGATCTAGGTGCCGGGTGTAAGGTCGGATCTTAACAAACGGCACCGCGAAACAGAGGAAAGCTTCAAGTGAGCTTTATTAGGGAGCGCTCCCGGGCGAGGTTCACTGGTCCGAGAGAAAGGGGCCAGAGAAGTCGCACCCGGCGAGGGTTGGGCAAGATTTTATAGGGGAAGAAGGGAAAGGGGTGTGGTGAATCTGGGAGGGCGCAGGGTATTCCTTATTTGGTGGTCTTTTCGGGTATCCTGGGGAACCGTTAGTCCCGCCCCTCGAAAGGCGGGAAGGCTGGGCCGGGTGCAAAGTCCCCAGGTCAGTTCCTGGAACTGGGTGGTCCAGAATGTCTCCAGGTCAGTTTCCGGAACTGGGTGGTCCGGAGAATTTCGGTCTGATGCAACCTGTGAATCTGATTGTGTTCCCCTGCCTCGGCCCAGTTGGCCTTACACCGGGATCATCGCCTTCTGGTGAGGACTCTCTTCCGGGTTGCAAACTGTCCACTTCTCATTGTGTCCTCACAGGGCAGAGAGAAAAAGCCAGCTCTCTCATGACTCTCACAAGGATAAGAATCTCATCATGAGGGCTTCATCCCGATGAGCTCATCAAATCCCAAAAGACCCACCTTCTAATACCATCACATTGGAGGTAGGGTGTCAACACGTGAATGCTGGGAGGACCCAAATATTCAGTCTATAACAAGTACTAATGGGGAAATGAGAGCTTCTCTTGAGGATGTTAAGGGCTGCTACAAAGGTCAACGGTACATGTGTTTCCAGAGAGAACTACAATATAGAATAAGTTCTATAAGGCGTTCACGGAATAGATTCATCTTTCTTCCTGAAAACAGTCCTTGGTAACCAGGGGCCCATTCCTGGAAATTCACTCTTGCTCAAGGAAATCCATCCTCTCATTAAAAAAAAAAAATCTTAGGAAGCTACATGAATGACACTAAGGACTTTTCCAGCTCTAAGATTCTGTGTGTAAAACCTGTTAGTCTAAATTTATTTTCAAAAGATAGACCCTCCGCGGGGTCTGCTCCTGCGGGAAAGGTGGGACCCCTACTTGTGTCCCGGCCCCCAGGTATGGCTTCCTCAAGTTTGGGGTGAAGCCCCCAGCCCCCTTGGGCTCTGCAGCGGGGCGGTGGGCTCGGGGGAAGGAGCATGGTCTCCGGGGGTTTCTCAGCAGGAGATGCCGGGGCTGCCAGGCAGGAACCCAGCGGCCCTGGGTGGGGCGCAGACTCGCCAGGCCTGGGTGTCCCTGCTGTGCACGGCTGCTGAGAACAGGGTCCGCGATGAAGCTCTGCCTGGCAAACGCGGACTGTGGGCAGCTCCATCCTCCCCTTCTGTCGGCAGAGCCCCATCGCAGCCCTCCCTTCCAACAGGCAAAGCCTGTGACCTGCGGCCGGACAGCTCCACACCCTCACACCCCGGTGCTCGCCCCACGCCGGGAACAGGCACAAGCCCTGTGCCGGCCTCTCCGGACGGCTCGAGCGGGACATCTTCTTCGGCGTGCCTGTCACCCACCCCGAGCCCAGGGGCCGGCAGGGAGGTCTGAGGGCCGCTCGGGCCCGGGTGGGGCGGAGGCACGGGCTTCGCAGCTGGGCCGGCCCTCCTCGCCGCCTCCTGCCTCTGCGCCCCGGCCGGCCCGTGGTGGGCTTCCCGTGGCCCCGTCTCCTTCCCACCCCAGTCGCGCCTCTTGCTCCCCAGGCCGCGGGCTCCACCCGGAGCAGCACCGAGTCATGAGGGTGCGGGAGGGCGCCCGCCCTCGGGGCTTCCCCGACACCTACCCCCTGAGGATGGTCCGACTGGCACCGCGCACGAAGCGGCCCTGGCAGGAGGGAGACCAGGGGGGAGGGGTCGGTGGGGAGCTTGACTCGCAGTCACTTCCGAGGGGACGCTGAGCCCCCAGGGCTGGGGCCTGACCGGCCTCAGCACTCCCACGAGGGTGTGGTCAGGAAGCAGGGACCCTGTCCCCGGGGCCCAGGGCGCTCCCGGGTCAGGCAGAGTCGCCAAGTGTGTCGGGTGCCGTGGACAGCTGAGGCACATTTTGCCCAAAGGTAAGTTCTAGCGCATCGCAGAGAGCAGACGAAATACACACACGGTGGTGAAAACTCCCTGTTGCTAAGGGTTGAAACGAACCAATAATTCCTCCCGTTTCTCAGGGTGTTCCTTTTGGCTGTTAATGAAATGTATTTCCAAGGAATGCAGGCATGTGGCTAAAAAGGCCAGCAGTGCCTGGGGGGGGGGTCACAGTGAGACCCTCCCATCTCACCCCCCTGGGCCATCCTGTGCTCTGGGAGCAGAGCTCTCAGCCAGAAGTGAAACATAGTAGCTTCCATATCCAGATTCTAAGATTTTCTAAAGCCCTTTAAAGGCCCCCCTTCTCTGAGTGGTGCTTGACCTGCTGGTGTTTGGGGCGGGAGGGTGGGCTGGGTGGAGGGTCTGAGCGCCATCCCCAGGGAAGGGCTTTGGAGGCCTGTGTGAGCCTGAGACCGGGGGCCCAGTGCCCATGGCCGAGGGGAGGCTAGCGCTGACTCCAGCCAAGCCGAGCCAGACGTCGCCCTCCTTCCCGACAACCCAGCAAAGCCTGTCGCTCACATTCCTGGCTGTGCTGCTTACACTTGCCCTCTGAGAAGGCCAGCGTGGCAGAGCTCTGTTCCTGCCCTCTGGGCTGCTGGGAACTGAGTACCTAGGCTGGGTGCTGGAGGGGAGGAGCCATAGATGGTGGAGGCCTAGTCCCCGCCCAGGGTGCTGCCCCTCTGCTGAGCTGAAACTTCTAATCAACGTCTTAATAAAACCAAAAGGGACGTGATATTGTTCTGCCACCTGTGCCCGACCAATGTTAGCCCTTTGTCATATGGGGCAGTGCTGTCTAATGGTAAAGCTTCCAGTATCAGATCCCCAATCCCTTCTCCTACCCCCTCCCATGGGGGTTCAGTGGGTACATCTGTATTTCATAGAACCTGAAACTCTGATTTTACAAAGGAGCTGGAGGTCTGGGGAAAGAACTGGTCTGATCTCAGTTAAGAACGCAACTTTATACCTGGACGATACTAGAGCACTTTAGCACCTCATGTGTTTGAAAATGAGATCTTCACAAAGACCTCATGGGCAGGAGACACAGGCAGGAGAGGGGACAGACTGAAGCTCTGTGATCAAGTAGCAGAGGTCCAGCTGACTACCAGGCCTACCGCTGATTTACTATCACCAGAGCCACGTAACACACCTTCCACATAGAGAACCAGCAGAAAAATGAGTTTGAAGAGCATTTTAGCTAAATCCAAGGTCATTTTGATCATTAGTGAAAGTCATTCTGTTCCTACACGCTGCCCACACCCTGACCCTCCTTCCTAGAACCAAATGGGTTCTGAGATTAACGTGCAAGTGACAAACCCGGGGGTGACCAGGCTTTACTTTATCATCTCTTTCTTCTTCTTCCACGTGTGTTCCTGGTCTTACTCTTCCCGGTTCTTCTTCCGGGGGCGGTCCAGCAACCCGTTCTCTGGATGTAACTCTACGTCTCTTTTCCTTGTAGACCGGCAACGGCTGCGGGTAGACGGCGGGCTCGGCCCCCACAAGCGACTCCAGCCTCAGCTCCAGCTTCTCCCCCATGTCTTCGCGCGCGGCCCCTGCACTGTGCTAGTCTGGCGGTTGGGGGAGGGGCACGGCGCCGCCGGCGGGGGCGGGGCAGACGGGCAGGCGGGAGGCTGAGGGGAGGGGGCCTGGCCTGGGCCTCAGCTGCCGCCGCGGTGTTCCCATCCAGCCCCCGGCTCCCTCTTTGTGGTCACAGGCCCGAGGCCTCCAGCGCTGCTGCGAACTCGGGCCGGCATGAGGCAAGCACAATGAGCCAGGGGCCGGGCTGAACCACTTGAGTCGTGCGCGGCACCCCCCCCCCCCCCGCCACCATTCTTCTGTAATAAAAATTAAGCCCCATTGTAGCTCTATTTACAATAGCCAGGACATGGAAGCAGCCTAAATGTCCATCAGCAGAGGAATGCATAAAGAAGATGTGGTACATATATACAATGGAATATTACTCAGCCATAAAAAGAAGAAAGTAATGCCATTTGCAGCATCATGGATGGACCTAGAGATTGTCATACTGAGTGAAGTGAGCCAGACAGAGAAAGACAACTATCATATGGTATCATTTATGTGTGGAATCTAAAAAATGGGTACAAATAAACTTATCTACAAAACTGAAATAGAGTTACATATGTAGAAAACAAACTTATGGTTACCAGGGGGTTGGGGGGAGGGATAAATTGGGAGATTGGGATTGACATACACACATTACTATATATAAAATAGATATAAGGACCTACTGTATAGCACAGGGAACTCTACTCAGTACTCTGTAATGGCCTATATGGGAAAAGAATCTAAAAAGGAGTGGGTATATGTATATGTATAACTGATTCACTTTGCTGTACACCTGAAACTAACACAACATTGTAAGTCAACTCTACTCCAATAAAAATTAGAAGAAAAATTAAGCCTTATTTCTTGGAGAAGTCCATAACCTAATACCAATGCCTCCTTTTAAAAAGTTTTAAAGCAGCCAGCACTCCATAGATTGCTGTGGGGAAATTGTAAGTGAAATGGGTGCTATGACCTACATGGTATTGGCAATAATACCTCTCTATCAGTGTGTAAGTACAAGTGCTGAGTATACACACTCTGAAGCTGAATTTAACTAAAATTGGGCAGTAACATTTTCACTGTTGATAAGCTAGTATTTATTTGCTCTGGTTTACAAGGCAGCTGGGGTTGCCCAAAAATCTAGGAATCTCTTTCCAAATTTAAAATTTTCTCCTTCATTCATACAGTTGCTCTAGAACCTACAACAGCACTCCAGAGGGTGAATGGAGACTGGCTCGTCTGTCCTCCTTTCTCATTCTCATGCCCTCATTTTGCTTTTTTCTTTCATTTTGCAGCTGAAGCGTGAAATAACTAGGCTGTGTCATGGAGCTAATTACCTCACCTGCTTCAGGGCCTTAGAACCCAAAGACCTGTGGGTGCTCTGTGATCATGGCAAACAGGAAGCTTTGGGGACCATGCTTCACATTTGAAATCATTCTGGTTTGAAAATGCGGGCGGGAAGCCGAGCAGCTGGAGAGTAGCATGTGGCTGCCTTATCAGAAGACGTTGAAATGGAAAGATGTTGCAATAGAAAATCAAATGTCATTTATTCATCAGCCCACGCTTTCACAAGTACCTTCCTGGAAGCCTTGGCATATTCTTTGTGGTGGTGGCCTTTTAAATGTCAATCTACAGAAGGGTTTCTGTTTTTAGCAAAGGCTGATTTTGAAGGCAATTAGATTATAGTTAAAGTAATAGTCACCACTTACTGAGCACTTGCTATGTGCCAGGTACTGTGTTTGGCACTTTCTTTACATTATCTCATTCAATCAGGACAATATCCCTATAAGGTGGAATATTCTTAGCATCATTTTTAGTTGAGGCAACTGAGGCTTAGAGATACGTAACGTGCCCGAGGTCACAGGTAGTTAGTCGTAGATGATATATGAACCTGGATCTGTCTGATTGCAAAGCTTGTGCTCTTAACCACTTTTCTATATTTCTTCATGTACGTTTCATGGGGGTACAGTTTCTACTAAAAGCGTATTTTAGTTTTCCGATAAATCAAAGAAAATTAGGTCCAGGCTCAGATTAGATTCAACGTGTCCATCTCTGTCTTATTCTCCTTGGGCTCATTTTTTCATTTAACAGTTTTTTTAAAGCATTCTTTTTTTAACTTAACAAAATACCATGAACATCCATCTAGGTTAAAACGTATCTGTTTGTCTGCAATGGCTGCATGATATGGTTTGGATATACCATAATTTATTCAATTATTTTTTTATTGGAATGGCTGCACCATAATTTATTTAATCATTCTTTTATTCCAGATTTTTGCCAATTAGGTGACTTTTCTATTTGAAAGCTGCTGTTGTCTGTATCTCAACTGCTATGTGATAAAAGTCGAGTATTGGCAATGCTTGGACAATCAGGAGACACAAGCCCAGCGGTGAGCACCTGGATGGTAGAGTCAGCCAGATCCTGGCCCTGTCATCCATCTGCTGTGTGACCTTGGCCAAGACATCCAATCTCTCTACGTCTCAGTTTCTTCATGAAAAATTAGAGAAATATTGTTGTTCTCCAAGAATAAGCCATAGGACCAATGGAATACCATGTGCAGAGGGCTTAGCACAGAGCCAGGCATGGAGCAGGTGCTACACAACAGGGCAACCGTATCGCTGGGACCCAACAAAACGTCCTGTGATTAGAACTGGGACATGAGTTCTCTGAGGGCAGGAGCATGCCATTCATCTTTGCGCCGGGTGCATAATAGAGACTCAGTGATATGTGTTGATCAAAGAGGTCTGAAAACTTACTACTGCTCTGGGCAATATTTGCCTCTTCTCTCCTATATCTTTATTCCAACAGTTGCTGGACCACATTTCAAGAGTGTCTGGGATGGAGAACTTCAAGTGGTTTAAGTAGTTTTACCAAGGAAATGTTTTTCACATGGAAAGAAGACAGGGTGGAATTTATAGAGACCTTGACTCACAATTTTCATTTGCCCAAACCATGTGTTTATGACTCCAGTGTCTGAGCTCTTAACCACTAAGCCACAATGCTGTAATAATCATGATATGATGATAGCTAACACTTACTGAACACTTGTCATGTACCAAAAAATGTGCCCAGCACCCTTTACAAACTACCTCCTAATCAGCACAGCAATCCTGTGAGGAACATACCCTCATTATCTCCATCTTACACTTGGGGAAACTGAGACTCATTGAGATGTATCAGATTTGCCCAGGTTGGTGGGGCCAGAGCTCTACCTCAGCTCTGCCCAACCCCAGAGCCACCATGCTAATTCCATGCCATTCTGCTGTAACTGTGTATTATTGGGCTCAGTTTTTATGGAGGTCTGTATTTGTAAAGATACGGGAATATTTACTATAATACTTATGGTATTAAAAGAAGGATATACAGAGGGCTAATACAGGAGAGTATTGCTTTGTCAACTTTTTTTTGTTTATTTTGTTTTTTTGATGTGGACCATTTTTAAAGTCTTTATTGAATATGTTACAATATTGCTTCTGTTTCATGTTCTGGTTTTTTGGCCACGAGGCATGCGGGATCTTAGCTCCCTGACCAGGGATCGAACCTGCACCCCCTCCACCGGAAGGCAAAGTCTTAACCAATGGACAGCCAGGGAAATCCCTTGCTTTTTCAACTTTGATGCCTTTTCTTTGATGTTAATATTTGGGTTGTATAAGCAATTAAGTTGTAATCAGTTTGCCAGCTAGGTTGGTGTAAGATGAATACAAAATTCAAGAGTCTGTCTGGCTACTTTGTGTAGAACAAGGTAGAGGTGGTAGACACTGGAAATGATGAAGGCAGCTAAGAGACCTTTGCATCATTAGGCGTGACGTGAGGAGATCCAGGATGAGAAAGATGTAAGTGGAAATAGAAACAAATCAGCAAGTGTGAAAAACGTTTGTGGTAGAACTTAAAATGGGTAATTAGACCTCCATCCTGGAGTGGGCTGGAGAGCAGGGAGCCTGGTTTGTCATCCTTCAGGATGTCATCTGTCCCTGGAGATTGGAAAGGTGTGCCTGAGGATTTCCTGCTTCCCCTTGAAAAACTTGAGGGAATACTCACAGGTGGTATTTCCTGACCTCTCGGAGTGATGGCTGTCATATCCTTGACGAGGAAGTACTTTCTTTTCTCTGAGGCTCGCTGGGGCCAGGGTTACGTGGTGATCTGAAGGCCATATCTGTGAGGATCTTGTCTAAGGGTACCTCAGGCAAGGGTTCTCAGCAAGTCTTATCTGAGCCACCATGGTCCAGATCTGATCTTCAGTCTTATGAGTATAGAAAATGGTTATCTTCAGGTCATCCGGTTCAGTCTCTGTCTCATGAAAACTAAATTAGAAGAACAATATAAAGGTTATGGATTAAGTCCTTTGCCACTTTTTTTTTTTTTTTTTTTTTTTGGCGGTACACGGGCCTCTCACTGCTGTGGCCTCTCCCGTTGCGGAGCACAGGCTCCGGACGCGCAGGCTCAGCGGCCATGGCTCACGGGCCCAGCTGTTCCGCGGCATGTGGGATCTTCCCGGACTGGGGCACGAACCCGTGTCCCCTGCATCGGCAGGCGGACTCTCCACCACTGCGCCACCAGGGAAGCCCTGCCACTTTTAACTGTGTAGCCTTGGGTAAGTTACTCAATCTCTCTCAGCTTCAGTTTCCTCCTATTAGCATGGGATCTTCCTTGTAAGATGCTGTGTTGATTAAATAGGCCCATGTGTGTAAAGCGCTTACAGTAGTGCTTAGAATATAGCAAGTGCTTGATAAATATTATATGCTAATACTATCATGACTGATCTATAAGTCAGAATTAACTTATCATACAGTATCCTTTTTATAGGGGCATCAAAATTTAAATTCATATATCAAGTCTCTCTGTGCCCCACCCGCTTGTCACTTCTTCTGTCCTCTACCCCCATTCTCTTACTGAGGTTACTTGGAAACAGTATCATTAATCAGATGGTAGCTCAAGGAACATGGAGTCAACAAAGAAAGAAGATCATTTAGGCATGCAATACTGAAGCTCTGGAAAAGTGACAAAATATTCAAACCTCATAATAGTGGTTACCTTTCTGGTAATGGAATTGGTTTAGTTTTCTCAGCTCCAGTGTCTCATTCTTTTGGACACTGCTAAGTAAACACATTTGCCTCTCTGAACATCATGTTTCTCTAATGCTTATCCCTGGCAATTGGCATATTCTTTCTGTTGATGTGTTAGCATTATTCATTAAACCAAAGTCAGGGTCACCTTTTTTGTGGGCCTGGGAAGTGCTCTTTTTCTGTCTTTTATCTGTTGATTAGCTCTTGTGCCTGATTGGCATTTTGCAATGGCATACCATTATAATACCATTGTTACTTTGTATAGCATGCAGAAACCATCGCATACTCATGGAGCTGGAAGGAACCACACAGATTACCTCTGTCTCCCTCATTTTACTGATGAGGAAATTTACTTAAGTAATAGCCTGAAATTCTATTAGAACCAGCAGAGGATGTGTCTGGAGGGGGTTGGGGTTAACTCTGCAGCCACATCAGCATAATAGTAGTAGCTTCAGTTTTTCTTTATACTGCAGTGAATTCATTTGTTATAATGAATCTATCTATCTATATTATAGCCATCAAATTATCTTCAGTAACTAGATAGGTGTTATTACTTTAAATGTTTAAGACCCAGGAAAATATTTCAGTTCACCAAGCACATCTGCCGTATGCACTTAAGGAGATTCTTCCCTGAATGGTAATTGTAGTAACTGCTGCCCTACTCTTGTAATATCTTCTATAAAAATAATAATTTGTGCTTCAAATGTCTCTTTCTGTGAGTTGCTCAAAGTACTTTTCAGGAATCACTGATTTAAATCCATCCTTCGAGATGGTGTATGGATTAGTTTACTGTGGAGCGGCTCAGAAGGAGGTGGGGACGAGTACCAGGAGCTCCTAAAATCCAAGTCAAAACCCGGTCTTGGGGCTTCCCTGGTGGCGCAGTGGTTGAGAGTCCGCCTGCCGATGCAGGGGACACGGGTTCGTGCCCCGGTCCGGGAAGATCCCGGAGCGGCTGGGCCCGTGAGCCATGGCCGCTGAGCCTGCGCGTCCGGAGCCTGTGCTCCACAACGGGAGAGGCCACAACAGTGAGAGGCCCGCGTACCGCAAAAAAAAAACAAAACTTGGTCTTGTTCAGACGTGATCCTTATTAATCACATTAGAATAAGAACTTAGGTATTCAAAGCTATTTCTCATTGATTGAATTAATAGATTCTTGTTAAATTCTGCTGAAATAATAGTGGTAGATATTGTATCAGGTGATTAAAACAAGATGGGGAAGCCTTTTTTTGGCCCTAAAACCACCAAACTGATTATTGATGGACCATACCCCAAGACTCTTGACTATAACTCTAAAGCTTTGTCTACTAGATTATATTTCTTAGAGACATGTTTTCCACTTTTAAGGAATGGCCTTTATACCTCTAGATTCTAAAAAATAAATTCCCTGTTTATCATTATATGAAGCCAGTTAGCTCTTGCAGGAACGTCAAGAGAGCATTTACAGCATGCAAACGATAAAACTCAATGCCATTTTGCTCCAGGAATATTTATATGGGTGATATTTGACTGTGGCAACTGCTTTGAAGAAAGAAGAAAAGCCATTTCGACTAGAGTAAGGGACAATTAAAAATCAACACATCAGCTTTCAGTGTGTCATGTTTTTTGGGCACAGTTCAATTTTTTGAGACCCTTTATGGTTGCATCATCCATCAAGGTTACCTGTAGGCAGGTCACAATAGTTATATGGGGTGGTGATATTGGTACAGTGTCATGGTCTAAGCATGTTATAGGCTAATAACCCAGCATTGCTAACCATTTTAAATCAAGACCGTGAAATTCAACTGTAACATTTCACTTCAGTGTACAAACATTGCATTGCTCATCCATGTTGCTATTTTCCTCCCTTATGTTTTCCCTGCCTCTACTCTCCTCACGTTCGTAAGCTGTGAAAACATGAGTGCACACAAATGCAACCACATTTCCTCTGAGTTCTTCACCACAAGCATATATGGTCATCAAAACTAAAGGGAAATAAGACTGAACGTGAGACACAGAACATTCTACATTTTATTGGTTCTGTGTCCAGTGTTCATTGAACTCATTCCTAGGTGTAAGAGCAAGGATTTTGGATTTAGGCAGACCTGGGATGAATTCTGGCTCAGCTACTTACTGGCTGCGTGACCTTGTTCAAGTCAGTTTCCTTATCTATAAAATGAAGAGGATAATACTTGCCTCATGGCATAATCATAAGGGTTAAATGACAGTGTATATGAAGTCTCAAACTTAGGATCTAGAATAGAGGATTCTTCAGTAAATGTAAGTCTCAGTGTTTCTCAAATCATACTATGCCTGAGTATCACCTGCAGTATTTACGAAAGCTTCAGATTCTTGTGCTCACGGCCATCCCCCTCCAAGGATTTGGGAGCAGTAGGTCTGGTTAGGGCCCAGGAATCTGCAGCTTCACAGGTAGATGGCCTGAGGATCCTAGTTAGAAAAATTATGCTTGCGGTTCTAAGCAAATGGGCTATATATAATGAGTTCTTCAAACATTTCTGGGTTATGGTCAAATTCCCTCAATTTTTCAGAGGCAGAAATTCTAACTTTCAGGGGTCACTTCACCAACTGCAAATAGCTAGTAATAGAAACTTGGCTGTTGTGGAATTTATTTATTCACTTACAGTATGTCATTGGGCACCTTGTCTCCAGCAAACCCTCTCCTAGCTCCAGGAAACACAGGGACAGACAAGGCAGGTGTGAAGGTAGAGCACTGGATGACCACCTCCCTTCCCTGGGTGCCCAGGGCTCCACTTCTCAGGACATTTCTTCCTTAGCCTCACGGTGACTCTATCAAGTAGGTCTGTAGATTCTTTCAAGTCCCCACTTTCCAGGACTTCTACTCTTGCTCCAGAAAGATGCTGGGTCTCAAAAGAAGTCATTTCAGAGGAAGTAGAGCTGGAAGCCCCTGCTTTGTTGGGACCAAACCCTGCATTCCCGGATAGGACCAGGAATTTACTTGTTCTTATCATCAGATGTGGAGCACAGGCTGTTAGGGCGGCAGATGTGACCTCGCGCCTATGAGGGTAAAGCCTTCTAAAGCCTAGAGGACAAGGCTTGGTCTCTAGGAACAAGAGAGCAGCTATTGCTTTGAGGGCCTAACAACTGGCTCAGTGGGTACCATCTCCAGCTCTCATCTCCCTGCTCCGTCTTGATTCCAGCCACCCATCTGAGCTTCCTGCTGCCACCCTCCCTGCGAGTATACCGGCCACTAACCATGCTACCTTTTCTTCCACTCGGGGCAGAAACAATCCTGTATGTCGGCAAGTTGGGGACTATCAGTCCTCGTTTCATGTGCCTCTCAGCCATGTATTAGTTTTGTGACTACCTGCAATCTCAGACTCAGTCGCTCTGTGGAATCGGTCACAAATGGCCCAGGGAAGCGTTTTCTTTGGGTTGGGTCCCATGGAGGGTCATGCTTAGGTCTTCTTGAGAGGCAGCACGGTGAGTGGTGAGAGAACTGGGCTGGGAGCTAACACTGCCAGCTAAAGCCCCTCTGCTCCAGCCAGCTTCCCAACCTTGGCCAAGTCCCCAGTCTTTCTAGAGGATTCCAACTCTCCTTCCAGCCCAGGACGGCTGTGGGGCAGCAGCAGACAGTGTCTGTATTGAGATCTCTTTCCTACATCCTGACCTCTTTGACTCAGGTTGCTGAGCCCTCGTCCCCAGTTGTCTTCCCCAGTGTGGATCCTCAAGGCCTGGCCTCTTGATCATGACTCTTTGCTTGATGGACCCGTGGAACTCTCTGCCTCCTTCTTCCAGCTTGAACTGACCTGTCTTGGACTTGGTCACTAGTCTGCTTCATGTAGGGTCTTGATAAGTCACCTACTCTGTTGCCTCCCTTCGCATCCCGCCCAAGCTCTGACCCACTGTGGTCCAAAGTCAGACGACACGGAGCTGCCTTCCTCGCAGTATTTTCCCCTTGGCTTCTCTCTTTCCTTCTCTGTGCCAGAGAAGAGCACCCGCATTCCCCGCACTGTACTTTTGCCACCTTTTCTTCAGGGCCCAACTGAAAATCAGATAAAGATTATGAAGGAAAGTATGTTAGTCCTGAGGCTGAACGTGAATCTGATCTTCATAATTCTCAGATTTGAAAAAAAAATACATATTTTCTGAAGAAAGTAGACTATTATCTTAATTATCACCTCTGTAAAATTGCTATCGGTCAGAGGCCCAAGAAATGACTTTGCTCTGACTATGTGTGATGTGCAAATGAAATGAACTCATGGCTACTGAAACCCCGGCTTTAAAATCAGCTCTTTGTGAATCAAAAGCAGCCAATATTCTGTAAATCCTCCCCAGACAGGTTTTCTTACAGAAATACTGGCAGACTCTGTAATGACTGTGGCTGCTTTGATATGAGGATGTAGTCAATATCTCATGAAAAAAATTTCAACTTTCTACCTTCTGCAGTACAGAGAGAAGGGGAGGAAGTTCCCGATGTTCTCATGTCCTTCTGACTCAGCGACCAAAATGCTTTATAAATTTTTAATTGATTCATCTGGATAGAGTCCATTCCCTGTAGAACTCACAGATCTCCATTTATGTAGGGAAGAAAATTGTCGTCCTATTCGCACGGCTGCTTGAAATTCCATTATTGATGTGATGAGCTCTTTGTTCCCCATTGTGATACAGATAAGATATTGAACTGAAGAAAATGCACTAAATACGTCTTTCTCCACGAATAAACCGAGCAGTGGTAGTGGTGCTGTTTGTTAATTCAAGATTTGTTTTGCTTTGCCAGATGGATTTGCCATTAATTTTACTCAGGCCACACAAAATTTTACATCAGCAACATGCAGAATAGAGGTGGGATTGTTGAGTAGTTGCCGGAATTTGTCTCGATGATGTTTGATGCAGATTTAAGAGAGAGAGAAAGCGAAAGCGATACACTGTGCTAGGGTACCAGAGCCAAGGGCGGGACTGGCGCTCTGGGTGGACCCTTTCCTTCCTGAGCACCGCCTGGTGACCCTCAGCCTTTCCTTCAGTTCCCACACCCGTCATCTAGTCAGCAAAGCCACGCGCGGGTGATCTTGATTGGAAGAGAGAGAGAAATTGGGTCTCGAAGTCTCAGAGCTGAGGTACTTATGCCCTAAACTCTAGGAGGCACTTCATTTTTAACTAGCGTCGCGTCTCCCATAGTTTCACAACGACTCAAAGAAAATACTTCAGGAAGAAAGCAGAGCTGCTGGAAATTATGGGCAGCACCTGTCGGCTGAATGAACCTGACACGTTTTTTTTCTATTGTTTTGACATGATTGTGTTTTCCTTTATGCAGCCCGTAGTGAGCTCTGTGTAACCGTGATGTACCTGTCTTTCCGAGCCCAACCAAGGGCTTCTTTGTCAGATCACTTTGTCACCAATACCACATATTTTGGCACTTTGTGTGGCCTTGTATTGCTGTTTCATGTTTAATAGCTTCATGGGATTTAATGTTATTACTATAGAAAGACTGTATTTCGCTAAAGGGAAGATATTTGGCTTTATTTGGGTTTTAGACTCTAAGCTGCAGTCAGTCGTGAAGAAGTCGGGAACCAGATTCGCAGCCCATCTCCAGCTAAGTGGACAGGACTGTGTGGTGGACACTGGGACATGGCCCTATTCCTGGCTTCATCGCGTGCTTTCGTCTCCTTCCTCTCCTTTCTCCTTGTTGTCTATCTCTTCTAAGCCTCTTTCAGTCCTTTTAGGGATTAGGCAAAGTATAAATAACCTTCCATACGCTAAGCCAGAGGTCAGCACAGATGTTTGCAGCCTCCAAGTGGGTAATGAAATGACTCAGCCCAGAGCGCCTGGCCTGTCTCTGCCCAGCACCAGGCGCAAGGGGCCACACTGGAACGAGGGCTTGTTACTGCCCAATCTTTAGATATTTTCAAAAGAAGTCAGAAATCCAGAGGCTTAAGTAAACTCCACAATTTTTAAACATAGGCAATTAATGTATGTGTACATATATATATTCCTAGGTGCTATCCCAATTACCATCCCAATACTTAGCTGCCATAGTGCACCACTGGTTTGCACCATCTGCTTTTAAGTTTTATTTGGTAGCTACCCAGTTGTAATGGGATTGACTATCCTACCGTGGCTCCCTAGTATAAGGCCATGCATATTCCATCACTTACCAAGTGCTGTTTGCTGATCAGCAAAAGCTGTCGAAGGATTCTGAAAGGAATAGAAAAAAGGAAAGCTCATGGCTTAGTTCCGTAAAGACCACATCCGCTATGAATGTACCCTACAAAATCCTGGACCTTGCTAATGAGCCCTGTCTTCTCACCCAGACTGTAGCTGCTCTAGAGCACTGTGACTTAGAATGGATCCCAACTGTATGTGTGCCTGAAACCCGGTGAGGCATTAAATTAGAGTCGTAGCCATCTCCCCAATGGCAGAATCACTCTGAGGTTTTATCATTCTAGATAAGGGATTCGGGGGCACTTACAGCAATGCTCTCCAAATGCTGGCTCCTGAGAAAATTTCTCTGACCTATAGCTCATACTGCGAGGAAAACCAGGTATTTCATGAAGTTAAACTTGTTAAACTCATTTTGAGATTATGTACTTATTATTTCCCAGGAGTGCGCCAAAATACCCTGCTGAGCAGGTCTTTTTCGAAAGAGTGCCTTTGCTTGACACAATAAAAAGTTGACAACCTTAGAGCGGTTCCTCCCAGCTCCCTTTATTTCTTCACTTCTAGATTGTATTTGTCTGTGAAATGGAAAAGTCTGTGACCAAACTTGTGCAAATCCCTTAGCTGATGGAAGGTGCAGAGAGGGAGGGAAGGAGGGGAAGGGCCGGGAGCTCCTGTGCGGGATGAACACACCCATTCTTACTGAAAGTGGTCACCTTTGTGAAGGGAGCCTATCCTTATTCAGTCCACGCTTGGAAGAGATTTATCCAAAAGCTGTTGCAAGCAGCTCAGGTTTTTTTTTGGGGGGGGGGAGGGGAGAGGGGTTGACCTTTACTAGTTTTGGAAGGAGAATGTATGACTCTTGAGAAGCAAAAGATCTTATTGCCAGCGTGTTTGAATTCAGCAAATAGACCTGGAGATGGCCCCAAGGGATGATGGGCTCAAAGAACATGGATGAGACCATGTAACTTTGACCTATTTCACATGAGCGTTGCTGAGCCTGCTTTTTGGAACTGGCTGCTTTGTTTGTTTTATAAATTGATCCTCATATTGATTCCTTACTTGATGGCTGTGGAAAAGAAGTCTCCCTCTTGTTTGAACTCATGTCTCTGTGGGGACATGATAAGTAAAGGATTGGCCTGTTTATTACATAAAAAGTCTCCCTAGCCCTGGTTGATTTGGCAAGTGACTTCCTTGCTGAGAATTTTGCAAGCTGTAGTGTGGGTGTAAAGTGATCTGCTGTAACGGGAAAGGTTAGAAGAGAGGATCCTATCTCCATTTTAAAATGACACTTAACTGATGTCACTTCTTGGAACCAGAAGAACTTATTCTTGGAGTGAGAGAGATTATTGGTAAATTCATAATTAGTCACAATAATTTATTGAGGACCCCCTTTGTGCCAGGCTCTATTCCAGGCACTGGAGCTATAAGCAGCCACTAAACAAAACAGACCCAAAGGCCTGTCCTCAGCGATCTTATGCTCTAGTGGGACGAAACAGACAAAAACAAAACAAAACAAAATCTACAACATAGGAGTACTATCACACAGTATGTGAGGAGGACACAATTCTATGTGGGAAATAGAGCTGGATAAGGGTGATCAGGAGCATGGGAAAAGGGACTGCTATTTAAAACAGGGTGGTCAGAGCAGGTGTCCCTGACTAGGTGACATCTGAGTGACAACTTTATTTATGCTTTAAAAAGACTGCTTCTACTGGGAAAAGACCGCAGAGGAGCTGGGGTGGAAGCATGGGGGACCCATTAGGAGGCCATTGCAATAATCCTGGTGAAAGAAGCTGGTGGCTGGGAGCGGGGTGGCAGCAGTGGGGGGATGAGAAGTAGTCAGATTCCAGTGTATTTTGAAGGTACGGTTAACATGAATTTCTGATGGATTGGATACGTTTATAAAGTAGGCTGGGACTTTAAGGATTGTTTAGACCTCTTCTGAAGCCAGGTAGGGAACGTAAGTGATTGAAACTAGTTGCATGACAAAGGAACTTTTAGAGACTCAATGCTATGCCCTATTACATTAAAAAAATTAAAACACCATGTGAACCAAACTAAATATATTTGCACAATTGGCCTGTGAACTTCCAAACTGCATCCTGTAATAGTCAAGCCCTTCATTTTACAGATGAGTGATCCAAGGTCCCAGGAACTTCACTGACTTGTCCAAGGTCATTAGAGGCAGAATCGGGATTGGAGCCTCAGGCTTCTTTGTTTCTAGTCCAGTGTTCTTTCATTACATCTGTACTTGAACCATGAATAGCTTTTCCACCTTAGTGTCATTCTCTGAGTAAGCGCAAGTGGAGTAAAATGCTCTTTTTTTTTTGCACTGAGGCAGCATGATATATCCATTTTACTTTTCCTTTCAACTCTATCAAGTGTCATCTTCCTAAACTTGCAAGCCTTTCTGTCTCTGTCCCAGCTACCCCACAGAGCTCCCTTGGGACTGACTGACCCAATGTATGTGCCCTAGGGACTGTGAGTGTTGAGAGGATAGGGGTAACAGCATCCTCACTAGTTTGATGGACACTGCAGTGAGGTAAAGAATAACGGAAAGAGCCTATATAGAATGGGAACAGAGGGCTATACTTTGCTTTGGGCAGCTTGGTGGATGGACCAGTATTTACATAACAGATAAAAGAGGTAGTTGTGGGGCTTCCCTGGTGGCGCAGTGGTTGAGAGTCCGCCTGCCGATGCAGGGGACGCGGGTTCGTGCCCCGGTCCGGGAGGATCCCCGGCTGGGCCCGTGAGCCATGGCCGCTGAGCCTGCGTGTCCGGAGCCTGTTGCTCCGCAATGGGAGAGGCCACAGCAGTGAGAGGCCCGCGTACCGGGAAAAAAAAAAAAAAAAAAAAGAGGTAGTTGTGGGGAGAGAAGAGGCCATTTATAAGAGTGTTCAAAGGTTCACTTATAGTCCTTTCAGTGATGAGAGGTTTATTGCATTTATAAAGTTAAAAAATTATAGCCTTTTTCCTATTATAAAAGAAATCCGGTATATGGAATAATTTAATGTATTTCATAAAGAAGGTATTGTTAGGAAAAGAATGTCGAGAAAATTAGATATCTGAGGAAACATCAAGTTATATTTTCATCTCATGTCATAGACAGAAATAAAAATCTCCACAGATTAGAATATAAATGAAAAAATCATAAAAAACTAAGGAAATTTAGTGAATATTTATTTGATCTTGGAATATAGAAGGATTTTGACTGTTTAAAAGCAACGAAAACAGAAAAAAAACAGCATTTATTACATAAAAAGTTAAAACACAACCAGAAAAATATTCATAATACATATTTGACAAAATTTAACCTTAATGTAAAAAGTTTATATATATCTTGAAGGAAAAAACCAAACATGAATAGGTAATTGAGTTGAGAGGAAGAGCTCACAATTCACTAAAGAGGAAATATAAACGGCAAATAAACTTATAGGAAAAGCTTTAGCCTTCCTAGTATTCAAAGAAGATGAAAACTTCTTTGATACCATTTTCTGTTTGTCAAGTTGGTAAAAGTTAAATACAAATTTTAATGCTTAAAGCTAGGAAATTAAGATAGACCCATTTGTATGTTCCCAGTATAAATATTTCCTGGTATATCAACCTGGAAAGCAATAGGCAACATGCATTGAGAGCCTTAAGATGTTACTATTCATTGATTCATTAATCTTACTTTTGAGACTTTATTCTTGAAAAGAAAAAGCTAAAATTTGAGCAAAGATTTATATCGCAGACTTGTTTATAATAGGGAACAGTTGCAAACAATCTAAACATCTACTCAAGAAGTGTAAATTTTGCTATACGATGGTGGAATGATATTTCTGGACGTTTACCTCTCCACACGTTTAGTCCTCATGCCACTCTTGTGCTTTATATACTGTGGAGGTCTATTGTTAAGAATCTCTGGCCATTTCCAAAGCCAGTGGCACCTCACTGCTTCATTCAGTGGGAACGTATTATATGGCTCGGAGGTGAGAGTCTCATTTGTCACAGAAACTTTGGAGCATAAAACTAAAAGGAAGAAAAAGACCAGCCATAATCATAACATCCAAAGTTAGACATAGTTAATATTTTGGTATTTTTCCTTTTAATCTTTGTAAAATATATTTATAGTTAGAAGGAATTTTACTTAGCTGTCATCTGTCAATAATGAAAAACCCCTTCAAACTATGCATTAATTATATATGTGTGTACTTGTGTGTACATATGTATCATGTATACATGTAAGCAACTTTTATCCTAATTCTCCAACTTCATATAGACTCTGAACCTATTCCAACTCATATTAATTTTTTATAAAGATTCTAATTTACCCACAGCCTTTTAAAAACACACCTGCTGTGCAAAGTGAAGTTGGAGGACCCAGCTGTGAAATCTGTCTCTGTAAGTTTTTTAACCACACAGTGGCCTGGAGCAAGTATGGGGTGGTCTTCTATGGTTTGCCCTCAGCTCTCCCAACCTCCAGTAATACAACCTTATCTCTGATCAGCGTCTTCTCCCATTACTCATTATTCCACATCAGGAATCCACAAGCAAGCAGTTCAAGAACCTTGAGTGGAACATGAGTTAAAACTATTCTTGTGGCCCACACTTCTTCAATCAATAAAAATTGTCAGCAGTTCTATAGGCAGAACTTAATAAATTCTAATACTATTCTTTTTTTTTTTTTTTTTTTGCGGTACGCGGGCCCCTCACTGCTGTGGCCTCTCCCGTTGCGGAGCACAGGCTCTGGACGCGCAGGCCCAGCGGCCATGGCTCATGGGCGCAGCCGCTCCGCGGCACGTGGGATCTTCCCGGACCGGGGCACGAACCCGCGTCTCCTGCATCGGCAGGCGGACTCCCAACCACTGCGCCACCAGGGAAGCCCATCTAATACTATTCTTATATTGTTTTTAAAATGCTAGTCCCAGTCCTCTCTGTCTCTTTTCTAATCTGTGAAGGAAACAGTAAATGCAAACATAAGCATTTTAAGGGGACAGGCATGGAAATGGGATGCTTTTCCAGGATGCTCTCTTACTGTTTTCTTGACAAACTTGTGTGATTCAACACTTACTGGTAGAGACTTTCACCAACAGTTTGCTGCTGTGACAGCAGGAGCAGTCAAATTTGGGGAATGTTGAACTTCATCTTGTGGTGAATTCAAACCTGGCGGAAGGCCATTGCTTCACTAGGAGATGGAAAAATGTCACTCTCCGAGACTGCAGTAAGTGGAGCCTAGAGTTCTGCTTTGAATACTGAGTGAGAGGGTAATGATATGGCGTCCTTGAAGACAGAGAGGCTGACTTCTTATGCCATATGGAGACTGTGTTTTCCAAAATGTGTTTGGTGCAATTATAGTTTTTCGGCTTGTGATAGATGTCCCTCTGGAAAAGTTCATTGCTCAAATGCATTTAGAGAAAGATTCATTGCAGGGCTTTAATATTCTAAGATGCATTGTGAATCAATGTGAATAGGTTGTAGCATACAACATTTCCTAAACCTGTATGAACATGAAACCTTTGTTCACGAGAGAGTAGTGTTTTCTAAAGCTTACTTTGGGAAATTCTATCCTGGGGTCTTGCAGGTGTAGCAGATTTGAATCTTGGTCTACAAACTCAGATATGTAAGAAATAGCATTTTTATTTTTAGAAATATTAAATTCTGATTTTAAAGCCTGTCTCTCCCAGGTGGCAAGAAACCTTTCTTGGGGCTCTGTCCCTACCTGTGCCAAAGTTCTGATCATTGCTCATTCGTCTACACTTGACCAGTTACCAGACAGTGCCTAGTAACCATCTTGAGGTCTTCCCTGGACAATACTTGAGTCTTCATTGCTAGAAATGGGGATGTGAATCTTTTTTCCCCCTCCTGACTCCCTCTCTCTACCCCAAAAGTTTTTTTCCTCCCTCTTCTTTTCTTTTAATTTAAGCATAGTTGATTTATAATATTGTGTTAGTTTCAGGTGTACAGCAAAGGAATCAATTATATATATATTTTTTTCAGATTAATTTCCATTATATGTTATTATAAGATATTGAATATAGTTCCCTGTTCTATACAGTAAATCCTTGTTGCTTATTTATTTTATGTATAGTAGTTTATATCTGTTAATTCCATACTCCTAATTTATCCCTCCTCTCCTTGCCTTTCCCCTTTGGTAAGCATAAGTTTGTTTTCTTCTGTGTATCTACCATTAGGTTCTCCTGTTTTGTTTTTTTCTTAATTGATTGTTTCTTGGTATTTAATAAATCCCTCCAGGATTTATACATTTTAAACAACAAGGGGATTTACTGACTATATGTCTGGGTGGTCCACTGATGGCGCTAACTTCAGGACTGGTTTGATTCAACAGTTTAATAGTATCATCATGGTACCAGTTTCATTCTTCCTGTGTACTGTGTTAATGTGATATGAGGTTGTGCCTAAGATGTATTTCTTTGTGGGGGGAAAATGGATAAAGTGATTCCAGGCTTTATATTTGCATACCATGTCTTCCAGAAGGAGAGACAGTTGGCCTTGGGTAACTTCTCAGAATATGAAGTATCTTTCTCTCATAATAACTCCCATCAAACCTCTCCTAACATCTTATTGGTCTTCATTGGATCCCACAAGTCCATTAACATTATTTTATACCTATAAAAATATATATAACATATAAGATAATGAAGAATAATATAATACAAACCCATGGACCTACCACCCAGCTTAAGAAATAGAGTATTACCAGTTCTGTTGGAGGCCCCTTCTAGACTTCCCTAGCTGTACCTCCTACATTCACTGCCAGAGGTAAGCTTTCTTTGTGTTTATTAATACCTTGCTTTTTAATATAATTCTACTCCATATGTATATATTCCTAAACAATATATTGTTTAGTGTTGTGTGATTTTGAATTTTATATTGATGATAGCATCTATGTATATTCTTCTGCAACTTGCTTTTTTCATTCTGCATGGTTTATGAGATTTGCCTATGTTGATGGACTTTTTCACTGATATAGCATTCCACTGTGTAATTAAACCACAGTTTATTCATCTGTCTACTCTTGTTAGACCTCTTTTGGTTTCAGTTTAAGGCTATCATGAATGATGCCGCCAGGCATCTCTCTTGTGCATTCTGGTGCCTGCATGGAAGGAGTTCCCAAAATATACATATATATTTGTTTATTGGTATTTTTATTTCCTCTTTTGTAAAATATCTGTTCATGTCTTACCCATTTTGCTGCTGGGTTGTTTTTCTCTTCTAAATTAATCTGTAGAAGTTCTCATATATTCTGCTTATAAATCAAGTGTCAGTTATTTACGTTGCAGTATCTTCTCCCGATTTGTGATTTAGAGTTTCACTTTTTCTATTTTTTAAAATAATGTCTTTTAATAAATTAAAAAATTTAAGATGGTTAAATATATCAAACTGTTCCTTATGATATATAGTTTAGTGTCTTATTATAAAAATATTTCTTACTTCAACTTCATTATACACCCGCACCCCCTTCCCCACATGCATCTTTAATTGACCTGGGATGAAAAAGGGGCACTATTCCGTTTATTTTTTGAATATGACTATTGTATTAATTGTCTCAGCACCACTTATCTTTTCCCAGTGATCTGCAATGACATCACTGTTATCTACCAAGTTTCCATATATGTGTGGATTCATTGCTGGGCTGTTGTATGCCACTGTCTGTGTGTCTGTGTTTGTGTCAGTACCATAGTGTCATTGGCTTTTATAACTTTATAATAAGCTTTACATCTGATTAGGCTAGTCTCTTCCCTTATTCCCTTATATAAGTCTCTACCTTATTCTTCAGGAGTGTCTTGGCCATTCTTGACCTTTTGCTCTTCTGAGTAAGTTTTATAATTGGCTTGGAAATTTCCAATATTTTTACTGAATTACATTAAAATTATAGATTTGGGGGAGGATTGACATCTTTATAATTTTATAAGTTTGAGCCTTTCTATCTGTAGCTTAATCGACCCATATCTTTAACCAATTTAGGTCTTTGTGTCCTTAGTTGCTATTATAAATGATATCTTTCAACATCACATTTTCTAACTATTGCTAGGCATTTTTCCCAATGGACTTTAGTGTTTACATAACACAAGAAAGGCCTTTGATATTGGCTTACCTCTACTTTTTGATGAGCCCAAATCCTTGAGTCAAAGAATGATAGAGTTTACCTACTTGTCAGAAAGGAGAAGGAACAGAGAATTAGAAATAAAGGGAGAACAATACAATTTAGAAGTAGTTTTTGTTTTGTTTTGTTTTTGCGGTACGCGGGCCTCTCACTGTTGTGGCCTCTCCCGTTGCGGAGCACAGGCTCCGGACGCGCCGGCTCAGCGGCCATGGCTCACGGGCCCAGCCGCTCCATGGCATGTGGGATCTTCCCGGACCGGGGCACGAACCCACGTCCCCTGCATCGGCAGGCGGACTCTCAACCACTGCGCCACCAGAGAAGCCCTAGAAGTAGTTTTGATAAATGTTCCTGCCACACCTATATGACCTTACTAAACCTTACCTCTCAAGGTAGGTGTAGTTTCTCCCGTTTCAATGACAAGGAATCCAAGGTTTAGAGGAGCCAAGTGACTTGCTCAAAGTCACACAGCTGATGTGTTTATGGCAAAGCCAGGGTTTAAAAGTAGGTGAATTTCACTCCAAAGTGGTTTTACTCATCATACTGTACGTTCCCTGAGGCAAAAAGAATGTTCAGAATTTTCTAAGCACTGAGTACAATGACCAGAATGAAGAATTCATTCTATAGCCCAATTACGTGACATTCTACCCCCTCCCCAAAGTCAGCAGAGGTTCGATAGTACTCTCTCCCACTCCTTTTGTCACTGTCGCGGGCAGAGGAGGCCAACTGTCCCCCAGGGAAGAGTTTTTACACACCTGAGGAAGCAGATAGCAGACATCACCAGCATGCTTCCCTTAGACTGCGTGTTGATGCGCACAGCCAGGCTGGCGAACTGAAATTGTAAAGCAGAAGTCTGTGTGTAGATTTTTAATATTTTCTTAAACAGTCGGTGATGGAAAACTCCAATAACAACTCAAGTAAAAGCTTATAGCTGTGAAAAATCTCCTCTGTGGATCTGACTGGGAAGGTTTCTCTGCTGAATATGGCCAGGATGCCTGAGCCCAGTGTTCTTTGGTGAGAAAATTACCTCGAGTCATCTAGCCATCTATGATCCTCATGGGTGGGATAGTCCCCTGGAAGACACAGTTGTTATCAATCAACTTGCACTATCCAACAGGCCCCGGAGCTGTGGCGGGATGTTTTTACGGCATAAATGGGAGAAGACTTTGTGGGGAAGAGATGACTAGTGTTCCTGAAGGCTTGTCAGAGGCAGGTGGTGGCCATAATCAAGTGAGTGCAGCACATGAGAGTGCTGGGTTCAGCTGTGGTGCCTGGGGTAATGTCTGCCAGTGGTGGTCGGTCCGTCTGTCCAAGGCAGAAGAGGAGTCCACAGTGGCCATGGCCTCAGGCAGTCTCCGTGCTTTATAGAGCCAGAGCAGAACTGTGACACCTGTGCCAGGCATGCCAACCTCAGGCACCTCACCTGGGTCTCCTCACCTGTGTTGCCTCAGAATCCAACAATGAAATAGGAAGAATTAGGTAGAAAGTTTCCAAAACTTAACAGACATCCTCAACGTAGATGCAACTTCAGAAACAGGGTAGAGATATAGGTTATTCAACCAGAAGAGTGCTAAATGTTTTCCTACCATAAAGGCTTTTTGAGAAAGCAGGTGCTCAGTAAACATTTCTTCTGTTTCCTTTCCTCTATTTCTTGCCTCTCCCCTCCATCCTGTTCTGCCCTTTGTCCTTCTCTCATCTGTCATTCTCTTTTCCATTCCTTCCCCCTGCCCACTTCTCTTTCCTTCACTTGCCTATGTCTCCTCTTTCCTCCCCTCTACCATTTATGTCCTGAGTCAATGATGCCAAAGTAGAAAGTTGGAAAAAATTTCAGAAGTCCTATTTATATTTACTTCATCAGTTGTATAAGTCTGCCTTTTGTGTGAGTAAATTGAGGACATGTTCTTAACCATATGTGGCTAGGAGTAAAGAAGTACTGGAGACTGCTGCTTACAAATGTCTCTGTTTTCATCTTAGAACCATTGTGTCCTTTCCAGTTTGGGTACATGAATTATGTTTTTTTGAATGGTTCTTTCAGCATTTACTATTTTTGGTAAATGAATACCCAGCGTGCCATTTGGGGAGCTGTAACTGTTTCGATCAAGGGTGAGGACTGTGATCTTCTTTTGGCATGTCCCTCACTGATGCCACCAGAGACAGCAGATTGAGTTGGATGCACTATGGGCCATGGCAGGGGCTGGTCCTATGTACTATCACTAAGGATTCTTGTAAGAATGAAGTGAAATAATGGGCATAGAATTGAGAATGAAATAAATGGTAGCTGTTATCACCATTATTAATGTAATGTGCATGGTGTTGTACAAAGATTTGGACTCAGATCAACCTCTATTCAGATTCCAACTCAGTCACTTGCTAGCAAGTCACTTTATTCTATTTGAGACTCTGTGTTCTTTTCTGTAAAATGAGATCAAGAACACCCATTTACAATCTGGTCGTAGAGACAAATGAGATAATATACGAAATCATCTGATACAAGGTAGATGCTCACTGAAATTGCCTTCTTTCTCCCCACCCAAGTCTATAAGTGTTTTATAAATTTGACTCTTTAATATCATAGTAACCTTTGAGTACTGACTGTTATTACATTATTACCCCATTTTACAGATAGGGAAGCTAAAGCACAGAGAGGTTTAATGACTTGCCCAGAGCCACATGGATAGTCACTGGCAGAGTCACTGTTATTTGGGCGAAGACACCTTATTGTGAGCTTTCTTCCTTTTCATTGAAGATATTATTACCCTGAGATATTGCCTAGGATCAATACGGATTTTTCTGGAGTCTGCAAATTTTCTTAGGAAGAAAACAACATGAACCAAAAGCACACTTAATTATGAGTTTATTTTCTGTGTTAATGAAGTAAGGGGGCGAATGAACTTCGTTTGGTTCCAGTCTGAGGGAGGCGTCAGACTGCAGCCCTGGCTGCTTGTCAGTGGTGAAGCTGGCCAGACAGAGATGCCTGCAGCCTGCGGGGCAGAGCCTGTGCCAGCCGCTGCAGCCGTGTGCCTGCGCTCCTCATATGCACAGAGTGCACGCAGTGTGCAAAGGCACACAGAGGGGAATTCAAGTAGGGCCAAGGTCACTGGGAAAAGCATTGGAAAGTGAAGCCTGGCCAACAGACAGCACCCTTCTGTTTAACCGGAACTCAGGAGCTGGATCCAGAGGATAACGACTACAAACTGGCTGTGGTTTGGGTTTATTCAGCGTCTTGTTCTTGTTTTCAAACGCTTGGTCCTTGGGAAGGCCCCAGACCTCACTTTGCTACACAATTGTACTGCCTATTTAGGAGCTTTCAAAGAAAATGTTAATCCATGTGGCCTACACTTATTATTCTTGAAGATCATTAACACATGTTTAGGCACAATTGACAGTAAAGAGAGGGAGGAAGAGACTGTATATTGAGTCACACCAGGTGCCGGGTGCTGTGATATCATCTCTACCCATGTTAGCTTAATTGATGACACCAGAGAAGCAGAAATATCTTCAGACAGAAATGGAAAAGGGAGGAAAATGTTAATGGAGAAGGTAGGATGCATGGAAAATGGAAATGAAAAAGGTAGGACGTCTGTAAGCCTTTTTGATGCCAAAATCCATGCCCTCAAGTCACCTGAGGTGATTAGAAACAATATATAACCACCTTGTGTGAGGAGACAAAATCATATTACAGGTATTTCTCATTTTTCTCTTCTTCTGCCTGCTTGAAGGAGTTCTGGCTTTATTTGTTCAATTCCTTTCCTTCCTTTTGTCCTGCCTTGAGAGACTGGTGATATTAAGCTTTCGTGAAGGATTTTAGGAGGTGGGGAGAGGGCAAGAGGCTTATGGACACAAATACATATTCATATGTATATGTGTATTGATATTTTATATATTATATAAATATATAGTTTCATACGTGATAAATACATAGACAATGTAAAATGAGATCATACCATACTTAATCTCTTTTTTTATGTTTGAAACCCTTCAGATTTATTATGAACATCTTCCCATGTCAAAATGTTTAAAACTACACTATCATTCTTAATATTGCCTAAAACTCTATACTAACTGTATCCCAAGACTTGATTATTGGGTATTTAGGTCGTTTCCAGTTTTTAACTTTATCAACAGTGCTGCAAATAAGATTTGGAAAAAAAATCTTTTTAGTACAAATTCCTATTTCTCAGAGAAAAGCTTTATTGAGTTTTCTTTTAAGTCAGAGGAATTATCTATATTTTCAAACTAATTTTTTTTTTTTTTTTTTTTTTTTTTTTTTGCGGTACGCGGGCCTCTCCCTGTTGTGGCCTCTCCCGTTGCGGAGCACAGGCTCCGGACGCGCAGGCTCAGCGGCCATGGCTCACGGGCCCAGCTGCTCCGCGGCATGTGGGATCTTCCCGGACCGGGGCATGAACCCGTGTCCCCTGCATCGGCAGGCAGACTCTCAACCACTGCGCCACCAGGGAAGGCCTCAAACTAATTTTTTTAAACCACTGAGATCATTCTTGCAACAGTGTATTATGTAAGACGCACTGTGTTAAAGTCCTAGAAATGTCACTTCCTTCCATGGTTTCCCTCTTGTCCCCCAGTGACCCCAGAGCCTCCACAGTACCTCAGAGTGCCCCAGGACACTGTGGTAAAGCCACCGAGCTAGGTAGTAGCTTTGTTTTTTTTTCTATGATATTATTATTTGCTTATGTTACACAGGACTGAAAATTTGTTTTTTCCATGTAAAGAGGAAACTCCATTTTCTTTTTCTAACTCACATTGAGTTTGGATGTACGACTTAACCAACTGAATTAATAATAACATTTATTTCTATTTTTATATATTATAATAGAGCCTTTATATTTAAACAAATTCAAATGTATTCAGGCAGTCTGGGGTAGAGCTCATTGAAGGGTCGCATATGCCTGAGGAGGAACCGGTCCATTCGGTTTCCTTTGTCCCATCAACTTAGGGGAAGGCACAAGGGATCAGGATCTTCCATAGCTCCTGAAATCAATAATAAAAAGAAAATCTGGCCTGGTTGGTACCACTGAGCTTCTCCATGTCTTGCCCTTTTTGCTCATCTACCTTAAGTTTGGGTTTGAAATGTTAACCCTACACATCTTGTCATGACTTTAACCAGTTAGATTATTTTCCTGTGCAACAAGGTTTTTTATCCCTATGATTTCTATGTTTCTTTGACGATGCTGAGATGGGGAGTCGGGAAATATAAATACAGGCATCCACCTTTGTGTTTCCATTGCATTTCTTTTGTTTGTGTCCTCCAAGGCGAACCCAAGTGTGAAAACAGTTAGCTAACAAATAAATAGGTGGCTGGGTCATGGATGGACCTAGAGTCTGTCATACAGAGTGAAGTAAGTCAGAAAGAGAAAGACAAATACCGTATGCTAACGCATATATATGGAATCTAAGAAAAAAAGAAAAAGGTCATGAAGAACCTAGGGGCAAGATGGGAATAAAGACACAGACCTACTAGAGAATGGACTTGAGGATATGGGGAGGGGGAAGGGTGAGCTGTGACAAAGTGAGAGAGAGGCATGGACATATATACACTATCAAACATAAGGTAGATAGCTAGTGGGAAGTAGCCACATAGCACAGGGAGATCAGCTCGGTGCTTTGTGACCGCCTGGAGGGGTGGGATAGGGAGGGTGGGAGGGAGGGAGATGCAAGAGGGAAGAGATATGGGAACATATGTATATATATGGCTGATTCACTTTGTTATAAAGCATAAACTAACACACCATTGTAGAGCAATTATACTCCAATAAAGATGTTAAAAACAAATAAAGAAATAAACAGGTGGCATCTTTTCTTCGGATGTTGGGATTCAGATTGCTTGGAAATTCACATGTTGAGCTTAACTTATAGACTTCGTGTGACCATGCAAAAGGGAACCTTCATGAATATGTTATTAGGAACCTGATCTCCTTGTCATTCATCCTTTTTGTGTCCTTGCTTGTCGGAAGATGAGAATTTTTTGATTGGTTCAAAGCAATGGAAATGTCAGAGAACTGAGTTAGATATGCATAGGATATTGAAAGGACAGAAATTTATGCCTTAAAGTATTACCGTTATTAGATTTATAATTTTAATTTTTTTCTCTCGTCTTTGATAAGGTGAATCGTTGACAGGTCTCTGAGACCAGAAGGAAATTAGAAGGTAAATGTGTGCAGGTAACACCAAAGGATCAGAGAGGAAAATCCATTAGCAAATAAAAGCAAATAGGAAGAGGACATTATTGTAAGCAAAACTGGCAAAAAAGGTTCAGGGCCAGAAATTGTCAAAATCATTGGAAAAGTGAGAATTCTAATTTTCAAAGAGCACATTGGACCTATTTTTATTTTACTGGGGCCAACGGAAATAGATAGGAAAGTATAATTGAAACAGGTGGGATTTAGTTGTTTTTCGAAACTTTAACAAGCAAAAAAGGACATTTTGGGGGGTTCCAATTAGTAGCATTAAGATAAATTTAATGTGCTGGCTTTCTGGGATTTGTGCCTTCAATTTATAAGCTTTACTGATAAAGAAGAAAATCAATTTCATTGATTCTGTTTCCCAGGGAAATAGCAAAAAGCTTAGGGATTTTGGGGGGGACTTTTTAATTAGGACTATTACAGAAACAAGTTAAAGAACCAAATAGCAAACCTGAAAACTGTCTCTGGGGACAGAGTGTGGATGGTGGTTAGGTTTGGAGGCAAATGATTATTCTCAGTCTTCCCAGGCTAAGGTGGTCAAATGTGGCCACTTGCTCCCTACCCCCACCACGTGTCATCGCCCAGCTAGCTCTCTGAGAAGACGAAGCAAGCTTCATTATGTGTGAGATGCCAAGGCATCCTTAGAGAGATGATGGTGGTGTGAGTTGTGTCACAATGGGGTGCCAGTACATTTGTGGATAGGAAGATGCATGGCCGCACATCCTTCTGCCTTTATCCAGCCAGGTCTCCCAGTAAGAGAGGCAGGAAATGAGGCAAGGAAAAGAGCATCTGAGTCGGGCTGGAGCTTCAGCTACATCCCCAAGGCAGATGTCTAGTGGACTCGACCTGGCTGCGTGGAGAACTCCTTGTGCCTAACCTAGAATTTGAAACAGGCAGAAACACACACTTTGTTTCTATCCTGAAGCTCTCACCAGAAGCTTCAGTTGTAACTTTCCCGAATAAGGACAGGACAAGCGTTACCACCCTAACCTGTGAGAAGTGGAAGAATGTGCCGGAACAAAATAACATTAGCCCCAAAGCTTAGAGCAAAAGTAGACTAGATGATCTTGCTTACAACTTTCTAAGCTGGGAACGCAGGGCCAGCCTTCTGTTGGAAGGGTGTGGTATGTGTGTGTGTGCAGGTGTGAGTGTGTATAGGGAAAGACTCTGACTGCAGGGCATGTTGCCTCAGGCCCATGATAATTTTAGGGGGTCCATAAAATATTTAATTAATTTTTTTAATCAGGAGAAAAACTAAATATAATAATAATGAATATACAGTTATGGATCCATCCTGGATTATATTTGTCTCTCTACCAAAGCGATCATAAAATGTGTTGCAATATTTTTTTCCCTAGAGGAGGGAGCCCATGAAGGCAAAAGTGCTGGGCCTGTGAAAGTCATCGTGCAGGCCTGAATGACTGGACAACCACGAGAGAAGCACAGATGGACCAGCAGAGCCTCAAAGAGGCAGACAGGGACAGAGCAGAGAGAGGAAGGGACGGGAAGATACACACAGGCTGAGAGAGACAGAGACAGAGAGAAGGAGCTAAGGAAGGACACATACTTGGAGGGAGAGACAGGCAGATACAGGCACATGCGCACGCACACACACACACACACACTCAGAAACAATCTGACAGATACAGAGAGGCAGAGGGAGTGATGGAGAGCCAGGGCAGACATACTGAGCTAGACAGACAGACACAGACAAAGGTATCACAGGGAGCATTCTGCTGGACAGGGGCAGCCATCACCCCAGTGTGATGTTTTCAACACCGCAGGAGCAAATGTGTCTGAAGAGTCACAGGCCTCTCCAGGCCCTCTCTCATCTCCAGCCACAGAGAATCAAGTGAGAGAGGAGAGAGGGCCAGGCCTTCTCTTTTCCTGTGCTCCTGGGTACATAGCAGTCCCAAGAGGAAGGTTTCTGCCAGTCCTTGGTTTTGACTGTGGGCTGTACTCCTTCTCTCTGTGGGTGGAATAAGATGCAGTGGCCTTTCCCTTCCTCCGAAAAGTGCCACGGTCGATGCTATAAAGCCACCGAGCTCATGGGTGTACTTCAGCCAAGGCAGATGGGAATTGCAAAATTAGGCAAGGAGCGCCATAGCCTGAACCCTAGAACTGCTGCCTTGATTGTGAGTGTACCAGGAGAGTGGGACAATTGGAACATGAAGACCTTGTCCCTTAATTGAAATTCACAGTTTCTTTTCACTTATATTGTCTCTGGAAAGTAGGGTTGGAGGTTGTTTATAAACGACCCAGTTAAGATACACACCATTTGAAATGTCCTACAAGAAACCCCAATGAAATGAAATAATTTACACTAAAAAGTGTATATGCTTCAATCCGCTCTGAATTCTGGTCTGCTCATCTTGCCAGCAGATGGTTGTAGGAAGAAATCAATAAGGAAACAAAAGAAGTTATTAAACCAGGACAAGCTCGGCCTTTATACCTTTCAGGGCCAGAGAGGAAGCGATAGGCAATGGTACGGTGCCAGCCTTGAGGCAAAACTGCTTATGTGTCCTTGGTTGTGAAAAGTGTTTTTGTTTTCCTTTCTTTCTTTTTTTTTTTTTTTTATTTGTGGTACACGGGCCTCTCACTGTTGTGGCCTCTCCCGTTGCGGAGCACAGGCTCCGGATGCGCAGGCCCAGTGGCATGGCTCACGGGCCCAGCCGCTCCGCGGCATGTTGGATCTTCCCGGACCAGGGCACGAACCCGTGTGAAAAGTGTTTTTAGGTGAAATAATTTCTTATTTTGCACAAATGATCACAGCATGTGTCTGTTTGTAAATTCATTCATAGCCACTGTCTAGCATCATTATGAAGATAATTTGCTTAGTTAAGAGAATACGGGCAGTTGAAGTTATTTATAAGTTTGCTTTTTGTCAGTTGTAGGTTATTTTTCTGCCATTTGTTGACACCAGTGGAATGTGGGGTGGTGCATAAATCCCATAAGAAATGGAGTTATATGATCACATTAAACTGAAGCCTCCTTCCCCCACCTCAAGCTAACAGCTATTATTTTGGATTCATTTTAGTAAGTGTGAGAAGCTCATTTGTTTAGAAGATGAATAGTTTATCTAGGATCATCTGGTAGCAGCAGGTTAATTAAAGAGTGACTCTGTCACCTCTAGCCCAGATTGTGGGTGTTATAAAAGGCAGCCTGTATTCTATGTGTTTCTACTGTGAATAGTACATTACATGTTCTAAATGATGACTACACAAACACAGAGAGGGGGGCTTCCCTGGTGGCTCAGTGGTTGAGGGTCCGCCTGCCGATGCAGGGGACACGGGTTCGTGCCCCGGTCCGGGAAGATCCCACATGCCACGGAGTGGCTGGGTCCGTGAGCCATGGCCGCTGAGCCTGCACGTCCAGAGCCTGTGCTCCGCAACGGGAGAGGCCACAACAGTGAGAGGCCCACGTACCGCAAAACAAAACAAAACAAAACAAAAAAACCCCCCAAAAAACACAGAGAGGGTATTGATTTTTGCTATTGATTTTTAATCTGGCCAAATTACTGAATTATTTTATTCATTATATACTTATAGTAGATTCTATTGGCTGCCTTATGTGGACAATCACAGTACCTGCAAACAACAATATTCTCCTTTGTCTCTTGAAATGGTCTTACCATTTAATTTTATTTTCTCCCTGATTATATTGTCTATAAATTATTATTGTTGTCAAATAAATGTTTCAGGAATGTAAATAAATAAAAACCAGCCTACTTTATCCTGTCATGTGAGAAATGTACACAGTGATGCCCAAAGAGTTTAAGCATTGTTGAAAGTTTGTCTCTCTTTGTTCTTCTTCCACATTATACAGACATAAAGAGCATCTGCTAGTTTATTCTTTCCTGATTATATGAACTTTTTATAATATAATAAAAAAGTGATTGTACTTTTGTAAACAGTAGTGTAGCTAATGACACTCTTCTAAGTGTATCATATTTAATTGTTACCACAGTCTTTGAGGTGGGAATACTGTTATTAATTCCATTTTCAGATGAAGGAACTGAGACACAGAATAGTTAAGTAACTTATCCAAGGCTGAACAGCTTGTGGGCAGCAGCGCTGGGATTAGCAATCAGCCTGCCTTGGGAGCCAGTGTTCTTACTGCCTACACTCCACTGCCCTCCTCAGAAGTAGTAGGAAATTACATGTCCCGCTCTCCGTTGAGAGGATATTGATTCGTTTTGCGACTGAGAGGGCGGGCTCTTCTGCTTACTGGGATTTTTACCTGCTACCTTTTTAGCCTGTGGGCCAAAAAGCTTTTATACCTGTTGTCTGTTGTCTAGAAGCTTTGGGGGAACATATAAGATCACTGTGGAAACCAGAGCTGAAATGTTGATTATTTTATTCTCTCCATCCTTGTATCCAATATTAACGTTTTTTAAGTCCTGGGGTCCAATTTCTGCTTTCAGAGTGACCAAAACAATGTCTCCGCTCACTCCTCCAGATAGATGTTTTGGTATGCACGTTCTAAAAAGCAAACCACATCAGACCCAGTCCCTCAAACATGCCAACCCATCAATCACTATTTACTGGGCCCTGGGGAAAGTACCTAGAAGTGTAAGTCCTAGCCAAGCCTTCCCACCTGGGAATGGAGGTCTCGGAGGGAATGGCACACAGAACCAAGTCAACCCCTACCGCAAAGAGCTTCAGATGAGCATTGCGCTCGGTATGTGCTAGGAAGCTCAAAAGAGGGAGAAATCCGATCTGGCTGGCTGGGCAGGGGCCTTCCAGGAGGGGACAGGATGTGGGCTTGTCTGAGGTGGGGAGGAGATTGGATTTGAGGCAGACCCTCAAAAGTAGGCTGGACTTGGATGACATTGCATGTGCAGAGGTGTGTGAGTGAGCCTCTAGGAATATAAGAGAAAGGTGTGGCCAGAGCCAGGGAGGGAGCACTGTTTTAGGAGTCCCAGGCGATGAGGTTGGAAAGACACCAAATGACCCAGGCTTCCCCACAGGGAGCAGGAAAACATATACATTGCTCAGTGATGTATGAAGGCATGGAGCTCAAAAATCTGATTTTTGCGTATGGTATGTGGAACCAGTCTTCACCCTCCAAAGTTATGTCTTGTGCTATTGTGTGTTCTCATCTTGTTCTGTATTTTTAACTGCCATGAACTCTAGCAAAAACAGGTTTGTTTTGTCCTCCCACTTGTGTTCTTGAAAACTGTGCTTACAGGACCTTATGTTACTTACACTCTGGTGCGTTACCTTTAATCTCAACCTCTGCGTGCTGTAAACATGACGGAAGGGTGACAGTTTCATTCGGAATAAACTCCATTGATCTCTGTCTGTGAGGCAAGATATTTTTCTCAAGCATTTTGGGGTACATTTTCTCTGAGAAGCAGTGTGAACACAGAAGGAAGTCAGACTGTCTGGGTTTGGACCCCAGGTCTGACACTTATGACCATGGAACCTATGGTAAGTACTTATCTGTGCCTCAGATTTCTCAGCTGATTTGGGCGACTAAGTATGTCCAATCAGGTACGATGCTTTAAGCAGTACCTGGTACATAGTAAAGAATGGGTAGCTTACTTAAGTCCTCAACAGGGATGAAAGCACCCCCAAGAGGGCAGAAATTCATGAATGGTGTGATTAGGAAAAAAATTTGCCCTTTGGCATGGCAGGGGCTGCAAAAAAAGGGGTTGGGAAACACTGACTTAAATCAACTCCATTAAATTAGACTGAATGAAGCATTGACAGAAAGAAGCCAAAAGGAAGTTTAGATGTACTTTGAGGCCTAGTAATCAACAGAGTCTGACATCTACCAAGGGCCTATTGTAGGCCCAGCCTGGGGTCCACCCATTCACTTTTTGGTCATTTACACTGTGAGGTAACCAATGAAAGGACGTTCCACTTTCATTGGAGCCAGTCATGGTGGGAGAACTGAACTGAGGAGGGAGTTGCTTTGCCCACCTTGTCCAAGGAGAAAATGGCCAGGATATGTGGGGTTTGGCCTGGGCAGAGAAGATAGTAAAAGTTCACGTCTACCAAGCATTTTTTTGTTTTTTTCCAGAGTAGTTTCACACACGTATCTCACAAGCACTCTTTTCCTTTCAAAATAACTTTTAATTACACGTTTAATAAAGAAATACACTTTAAAAAATTTTATTGGAGTATAGTTGATTTACAATGCTGTATTAGTTTCAGTGTACAGCAAAGTGAATCAGTTATACATATACATATATCCACTCTTTTGTTTTTTAGATTCTTTTCCCATATAGGCTATTACAGAGTATTGAGTAGAGTTCCCTGTGCTATGCAGTAGGTCCTTATTAGTTATCTATTTTGTATATAGTAGTATGTGTATGTCAATCCCAATTCTATCAATTTATCCCTCCCCCGCCTTACCCCTGGTAAGCATGTTTATTTTCTACATCTGTAACTCTAAAAAATACACTCTTTAATAAGAAAATTAACATATTACAAATAAGAGTAAATATTCCCTTTGAGCAGCACTTCTGTCTCAGTTCCCTGCTCGCCCCACAGGGCTAACCACTACCATTAATAGTGTATTATATCCAATATAGTTTTCTATTCATTTACATGCAAACTAAACATAAAAAAATGTACAATGTTACTTTGTATTCTTTTTACACTAATGATAGCATACTATGCATAATTTTTACTACTAGCTTTTTTTTTTTTTTAAGCCCATGCATGTCTTGGAAAAATCATTCCGTACTAAAACACACTGATCTATCTCATTCTTTTAAACTGCTGCTTGCCCATAGAATGAATATTTCATTATTTACTTACCCACTTCTCTTTCTGGTAGATATTTATGTTATTTCCATTTTTCCCTTTTACTAACAGCTAAGACTACGGCCTCTTTGAGTATGTGGGTGTATTTCTATAGCTGCTCTTTGAAGCAGATATCCTCTTTCAGCAGAGGAAACCAAGGCCCAGAGAGGTGACACAGGACCAGAATCCAGGTCTTTTTGTTCCAAATTCAAGTTTGATGGCTGTTTTTCCCCTCCCCTTCCAAGGCTAGCTCACATTCTCCCAAGACTGGAACATTTGCATTTGGAGACCTATTTCCTAATAGCAGTGACATCCTAGGGGCTTCCCCAGACATTGCTGCTGCTTTTTTTCACTCAATGATAGATCAGCTACTGCATGTTCCCTGAAGGAAGGCGGCTTTCAGGAGGTGGACAGGTCTGTGTGAATAAAATGGAGGTGGAGGGGATTGTACAGAATGTCTGACCCGACCTATTTACCAAGCTGCTGTGCCGAAGCAGGCGCCGTGTTTGCCTGAATGGCTGAATATGAAAGCTCCAGCTGAGAAATGTCAGAATGAAGTAATGCTTAAATTATTAAATAAGAGGGTAGTAAAGAGAGTGAAGGATCATAATCTGTGGAGACTGGCTTGTTTTGAACTGGAAAGGAAGAGATGGATGTTCTAATTGGCTTTTACTTTAAAATAAAAAGGGTTCCTGGAGCCTACTAAAAGCTTAAATTTCAGAGAACCCAGAGCTTCTTTTTGATGAGCCTTCTTTAATATTTTACAATATTGTTGAAAGAGTTTCTTACTTAATTAAAGTCTCCCAATACGTCACTGGAGAGGGTGCAGATCCGGATGGCTGGACCAGCCCTCTGTTTCCCAGCTGACTGAGACTGCAGTGCCTGAGGCCAGAGTGTCCCCTTCCATCAGCTGTCCCAGCCCTGAGCACGCCTGCAGCCCTGTCAGAGAAGATTCCAGTGGGAGCAGATACTGGCAGAGAGCATGGAGCCCAGCGAGTTCATCACGGCCTCACTGCCGCAGTTCATCCAGACACTCCCCTGGACCCAATTAGCAGATTGGAAATAGCATCCAAGTGTGTTGCAACCACTAAGGTAAAGAGGAATAGCAGACATGAAAGAATCAAGTGGGAAAAGAACATTTTGGATCCAGAAGGAGCAAGTTGCTTGTCAGAGATTTAACGAACCGAAAGAAAATAATTTGCTGCTCCTTAAGCCTTTTTTCTAACACTGCTGGATTTCATTAGCTTAGGGAAAAGCACCGAAATCGCAAAAGAAAAAAAGGAATACTTATTGTTCCCCTGTTCAGTTTCTTATTTAATATAACTTTTTCTGAAAAAAACAGATTTAATAGAAAAGGGAGGGCATCATTAATTTTAGAGTCTGCAAGAAATGAAACTGAAAAATGATCTGCTGATTAGTGATATGCAATTTGTTCCTTGAACGTCTTCAATAATGTGTGAATGTCACATTACATAACACTTATAATGATTAAACCAGAAGATGAAATAAGATGGGATAGATCTTGTGTTCTTCCCTTGACTAGTAGACAACCCATCTCATTAATCTCTCTGGGATTGCAGCCTTAAATTGAATAAGCAGTGGTACTGGGGGGAGATTTATAGCCACAAGACTTCGCAGTCTCACCGAGGAAATCTTACAGTGCTATTCTGAGAGATCTCCAAGACAATTGCTGGGATTTGTATTCATTGTAGCCTGTCACAAAACATCAGCTGAACCAGTAATAATCAGTGAACCTTCTCAGGAACTTAATATTCTGACAGCAACATTGCAAATGGGTGGTTGTTGGTGCCCGATTTGTTGGGAAGTTAAAGCATTCTGGGTCCCCATTTAAATTATTTTGTTAGAAATGGTGGCTTCAGGCTAGTGGGAGACTGTGCAGTGATAGACCTGGGTACTGAGGAATTCTCATGAAAAACCGGTGAGTTTTCGACATCGTAAGGGCAGACCTCCACAGAGCAAGTGTGAGAGGAGCTTATGGAATGTTTGTTGAAAGAATGAATGAACTGATGACCATGACTCCTCATTTCATTTAAGTACTCCCTGTGACTGAAGTCCTGACATTTGGTATATAAATGTCATTAAGATCAGCTTATTTAATGCAATTTTTAAAGGAAATGCCCTGCCACACCTTGGACCAGTAGCCTGGAGTGAAATTTGTAAAGAAGTTTTGTTTTTCCATTCAGCTTTATTGAGGTGTAATTGACAAATAAAATTGTACATATTTAAAGTGTGCAGTGTGATGATTTGATATATGTATACATTGTGAAATGATTACAACAATCAAGTTAACTAACACATCCATGACCTGACACAGTTACTATTTGTGTGTGTGTGATGAGAATGAGTAAGATCTATTCTCTTACCAAATTTCAAGTATACAATACAGTATTATTTACTAGTCATCATACTGTACATTAGATCCCCAGAACTTTTTAATCTTATAATTGAAGGCTCTTACTCTTTGACCAGCATCTCCCCATTCTACCTATTCCCCAGGTTCTGGTAACCACCATTTGACTGTCTGTTTCTGAGTTCAATTTTTTTTTTTTTTTTTTTTTTAGATTCCACATTTAAGTGAGATCATAGAGTATTTGGCTTTCTCTGTCTGGCTTATTTCACTTAGCATATTACCCTCTAGGTTCATCAATGTTGTTGCAAATGGCAGGATTTGAACTTGAAGTTCTTTCTTTCTCATAGCTGAATAACACACATGCACACACACACACAAACTGCTTGCAAAAGCAGTTTAACTTAACAAATCACCCAATACAAGATTTCCCTTTAAAAGTCACCGGTAAGCCTTTGCGTAACTACTTCCTCCTTTGAAGTGTTCACTTCCTCTCAAATTAGCCTATTTATTACTTGACTTGAGCTCAAGGACTTGAGCTCCTTGAGCATGAGTCTATGCCTATCTCTGTAGCCCCATATCTTGATTATGCCTAGGACATATTAAATACCCTGGAAACACTTTCCAGTGTATGAAACAAAAGTTATTATTTGTATGAAGTCAAAATCTATCTCCCTGAATTTCCACTTGGTAAACCTAGTTCTATACTCAAAAAAAAATATGCCAACTCCTTCTTCTGTGTGAGAGTATTTTGATGTTTAATCACTCCTCAAGTTTTCTCTGTTCCAGATTAATCCTTAGTTCCCTCAATTAATTATTTTCTATAGCAGCTGTGTCAATCATTTTGAACTTTCTGGTCAACTAAAACCTTCTTTTTTTTCCTTCTAGCAATATCAAGGAAACATTTCCACCCATCTTTTATTGGAGCAATGCTTTTTTTTTTTCTCTCTGAATTTGTGACCTATCCCATTTATCATTGTAAAATTTAATCATATTGGTTTTTACCCATCTTTCTACCTTACTGAGAATTTTTTAAATGCTTACTTTGTCAACAATGTTGTTGCCGTAGTGTTATATCTTTGAAGATTTGATCAATAAAGTTGGTAACAGAAAACTGTGGGTACTTTGGTAGATGCCAGTAGGGTCCTCTTTTCCCTTTAGGGTGGCACTAATCTGTCATTTACCTTTCTTGTGTGTTCATTAGGCCTACAGAATTTCCACATGGTGCTAGAATTAGCTTTCGAAGATATTAAATCTGTTGATTCTATCCTCCAATTTTACATATAAGGATACTGAGTCCAAAAGAGCCCAAGGCTACATAGCTGGTTAGTAGATACACCCAGACTAGAACCAGAGCCAAGTGACACCCAAGGCAGGTGTTCTTTCCTTTTTATCACAGCTGCCACTCTTTTTTAAAAAAATAGACTGGAAAGAAGTTTTAGGTTCACAGCAGAATTGAGCTGAAGGTACAGAGATTTTCCATATACTCTCTGGCCCCTTTCATGAGTAACCTCCCCCGCTGTCTACATCCCTCACCAGAATGGTACACTTGTTACAACTGATGAACCTACATTGACACAGCATTATCACACACAGTCCATAGTTTACATTAGGCTTCATTACTGGTGTTATACATTCTGTGGGTTTGGACAAATTTATAATGATATGTATCCATCACTGTAGTAACATACGGAGTAGTTTCACTGCCCTAAAATTCCTCTGTTCTTCCCCCATTCATCTCTCCCTCTCCCCTAACTCCTGGCAACCACTGATCTTTTTACTATCTTCATAGTTTTGCCTTTCTGAAGTGTCATATAGTTGAAATCATACAGTAAGTAGCCTCTTCAGATTGGCTTCTTTCATTTAGTAACATGTATTTATTAAGGTTCCTTCATGTCTTCTCATGGTTTGGTAGTTCACTTCTTTTTAATGCTGAATACTCCATTGTCTGAATGTACCTCGGTTTATTTATCCATTCACCTACTGCAGGACATCTTAGTTGTTTGCGTGTTTGGGCAATTATGAATAAAGTTGCTGTGAGCATCTCTGTGCAGGTGTCGTGTGGACATAGTTCTCAGCTCCTTTGGAGCACGATTGTTGGGTCATATGGTAATAGTATGTTTAGTTTTGTAAGAAACCACTAAACTCTCTTCTCCAGCTGCTGCTCTTCATATCATTCTCAAGGTTAACACTGGAAACATTAAATGTCTTGTTGAAATTCCAACATATTGTGGAAGATTTCTTAGTCTTTTAGGTGAAAGTCATGTACTAATGTTAATTTGAAGGTGGAGGGGTGGTCTTTTCCTCTTTCTTCTTCTAAGACCATCAGTAAAATTCCTTCTGTTTCTAACAACTGGTACATTATAGGTAGAAATAAGTGTGTGTGTGTGTGTGTTTGTGTGTGTGTGTGTTTGTGTGTGTGTGTGTAGGTGGATGTGCATTTGCTTTATGCCACAATTAAAGAGTAGGAGAAACAGGATGATTTACTGGTCAGTGAAAACCTTTCACATAATGGTAAACTGGTCATTTATGCACAGTCATTTGGGGGGAATGTGGCCTTGCTTTGTGCTCGGTAAGGGAGCTCTATCTTTGATGAGAGACATTTGTTCAATGGAAAGAAAATAGCTCTTTGTACCTTGCTGACTAAATTGCTAACTATTCTTCAGGTCTCATTGTTCCCATTATTCAGTATTTAAATACACATAATGTCTTTACTACCATTAGTCAGTATTTCAAAAGAGCTCTTTTTCTTAAATCTCTGAAACCCAGGACCAAAGAACACTTTTCTCTTAGGTATATTTTATTATTGGTTAGAATGGAACCCATCTGCAAATTTTCAGAGTCAATAAACAGTGAGAAAAAGTTTCCCTTAGAATCTTCTTAGAATTTAGCTATTAGATGGTGTTTTTGTTTTGAAAAAAAAAAAACAAACTTTAAAATCTGTTATTTCATCAGAATTGTTTGTAGGGAAAATATAAACCTCAGTATTGTTTAACTGCAGTCCAACAGAAGACTATCGTATCGCACTTCTAATCAAAAATAAATTGAACATAGTGGTAGGCTTACAGAAAGAGAGAGAATTAGATTTGATTAGATTAGCTTTAACCTGCCCAGAATAAAACTGTCTGCCTTTCCTGTTATTTGTTAGTGTTTATAGCAGGTTTCGTGTACAATGCTTTCACTATTATTTCCAGGTAGTAAAAAGCAGTCAAGCAGAAAAGACACTCATAAATGTCAGAAAAGAGTAAGGTTTTTTGCATTTCAAGGGCTTTGAAGGTCAAGTTCAACCCACTTAAGAGAAGCAGAGTGATGGGTCTGTAGTAGCATGTTGTTAGTTGGTGTTAGTTGGCATATAATTTATGTGAAATTAATAGTAATGTCTATTACTCTATGAAAGTGAAATATCCTGGGAGGATTCTATTTATTTTATATATTTTATTCACCTGTTAGAAGGTAAAATAAGCTAAATTTCCGTAATTTGGGGTGAGGAAGAGAAGACGTTCAATTTGTAAAAAGAGATCAGGTTATGGAGCGTTGTGATTCTTTCCTTGTTGCTTCCATTATATAATAATTTGTTTCTTCCTGGTAGTTTCCCTCGTCCATGCTATGAGAAGAGCTCTGTTAAGAATTTTTGCAAACCAGTGAGAGATTTTTTTCCTCCAGAAAACCTTATTGAGATGTTTTCTTTTTCTGTATGAGACTTTATTTCTTTTCCCACCAGGGAGCCTGAGCAATTATAGTTTAAAGCTACTGAAAATAGGTATGTTCTTTGATATCAAAGAGCTTCTTGAAGATTTTTCCAACTGAAGAAACCCAAAGATTGTATTTCAGGGTGCCAGTAGCATGGGCCTTTGTAGTTTAAAACTTTCAGAATGTTCTACCAAGTGGATTATTCTCTGGAGGTGTTGGACTTTAGTACTGTTGTATTTGGTAAAGGTAAGCTGTTTGAATCTGTATGTGTCTATGTGTTCCCCCCTCTGCTGAACTGAGACTCGGTAGCTACAAATTGTTTCTCTCATGATGTAGGATGAATAGAGAGAGGCTAGGGAGTAGGGAGTAGAGGAGACATTTACTGAGCACTCACTGTGTGCCAGTTACAGAATATATATTACTTTTCAGTCCTCACTGTTACTATGAGAAGTGGTAGGTTACTATCCTCATTTTCCAAATTACAGATTCAGAGCTGTAAATTTCACTTGTCTGGGAGCAAACTCAGGTTTCTTTAGTGTCCGTGGTTAGGTCCTCTGGAGCCTCCACTGGGCTTGGCTCCAGAGAGGAAGAATTATATATAAGGAAGAATAAAACCTGCAGATCAAAGCCAATTTCTTGGGAAAAGTGTGTGTGTGTGTGTGTCTGTGTGTGTATGTTAGGTGGGGGAGAATATACATGCAATATAATGCTTTGAGAACTGGAATATCAGTAGATGGTGAAAGTTCAGGTGTCATTTCCTAAGGAAATGTCTTTTGGTCACTCCACTTAGGTCCTGGCTTGCTCCTATTTTCCTGGACTTCTTGGCTTTTTTCAACCTTCTCGTCCCTTCCTCTTGTCAGTTTGCAGTCTGCAAATTCCTGTTGCTTTTCCTACATGGAAAATTGATGATTCCAGACCATGCCTTATCTTAGAAACCCCAAATGTCCATGAGAGTATTTTACTAAACAATGAACTGTGAAGGTGTATTCAATAAGTATTTGTTGAGCACCATCTGTGTACCAGATATTATATGAGGATGATGTAGTAGCAACAAAAACAGACACAGTTCCTGCCCTTGTAGAATTTCAACCGTAATAGGAAAGAAAGACATTAAATTATTTTATGATGAATACATACTAGTTTTTCTTCTTCATATTTTTCTGCCATCATCAACTTTCTTATTTTAGGAGAATAGACTGAACTCAGACCCTGTATAGACACGGTGTAGGTGCTCAATAAATGTGTATTGATGTGTAGAAAATATTAAATTTCTTTAGCCCTCATCTTTCTTCTTACAAAAGTAATATTTTAAAATAAATAGTCTTTGAGGAAAATCATCGTCTGTAGTTGACTGTCAACATCAGTCAACATTTGTATGGAAATGAGGTGTTTGTGAAGAAAGGGCTTTTCATAGCCTTTATCAGAGATAAACCTCATAAATTTGTGAGGAAGGGGCTCCTATAATCTTCATTTTACAGTTTAGAAATCTGTATATAGGAACTAATTTGTCCACTGTGGAGCTGAGATTATAATCTCTGTCTCCAAATCAGCTTTTCTTTTGACTACATTGCCTCTTGAAAATGACTAAAACAAAACATCAAGAGATGTACAAGCATCTCAGTTTCCACTTACAATAACCGTTTTTTCACCTGAAAAGCACAAAGGCAAATTATTGTATTCATTTAATTTATTGATTCACCAACATTTCTTGAGCACCTAGTATGTGCCAAAGAATGAGTTTCCAGGACTAAGGGTCCAAGATGTAGTCCTTTCCTTCAAGGTATTATAGTTTATTGGAGTAGATAGAGATATAACTTAATCAATACAGGGCTATGAGAGAAGATATCCTTGAGGTATAATGGAAAGATCACTAGCTTTTTAGACAGTCTGGTTTGAATCTTGACATCGCTACTTATTAGCTGTTATCCTGGGAAAATCATTTTTCCCCTTTGACCAGCAGTTTCCTCAAAAGTGTAAAGTGGGGGATAAAAGTATTTATGTGTATTACAGTTGTAAATATTAGAGGAAATGTGAGTAAAAGGTCCAGCACAATTCCACACACATAGTAGATGCTCAGTTAATGCTACTACAGTTATAACATGGCTGACCCAGTTATAACATGGCTGACCCATATATGTATATATGTTCGTTTTGTTCTTATATCTCTATTTGTTATCTCTCTCTCTCTCTCTCTCTCTCTCTTTGTCTGTCTGTCTCTCTTTCTCTCTCATCTGGCTATGGACTCCCCAAGAATCTAGGGACTAATTTCCTGATGAGGCAGTAGAAAGGCTAGGGGAACGGTCTGAGAGGAGGTGAAGGTTTTTAGAGTATGAAGACAGATTTTTATTTTTTGTTTTGTTTTGTTTTGTTGTTTTCTTTCCCCCAAACTGAAATTTTGGATAGAAGGAACTATACCAGTATATGAAGCTATCAAAAAGCATGGAGCATTTCAAGGACCACAGGATGCTTACTATAGCTAAGATATGAAGAATGAGCTTGGGGAGGCCGAGAGCTAGGCTGGACAAATAGTCAGAGGTCAGACCATAAAGGGGCTTTTATATCATGCTAAGCCACTTGGGCTTTATCTTACCATACAGACAGCTTCTCACCTAAATAGAAAAAGACAAGCCTAGAATTAAAGTGGTTGAAACAACTTATCTTGGTTGGTGGAGTTCTTGATTGCATGGAAAGAAGAGGAAATCTACTAAAAACATATTTGAAAACCTAAGAAATGATATATATTGAATAAGAATTTTTATGATTGATGGATAATGGAGAGGTGAGCGTTCTAATGAAATACACCATTAGGAAGCATCTTAAATTAAGTCTCAGAAGGAGCATGTGAGGCTGAAATGTTACAGGCTAAAGCACCCTGGGGCAAATTTTGTCCCTTACATGGCAAGTTCTAAAGCAGCAGAGACAGGCTCAGAGTGCCTGGACCCCAAATAGGACACTTAACCTTTTTCCCTGAAAGTCAGCATAAATATTTGATACCATCTCCCTTTCTGTGAAGGGGCCCTCTCTCAGTGGGAGTGGTATCTGGTATTGCTCAGCAGAACAGAATTATTTGTTTTCTTAAGCCTTTCTTTATGTCCTGGAGGTGGATTCTCAAAGCTCTTAAAGTATTTTGATTTTGAATTCTCACAAAAGTATGTTTTCTTTCACAGTAATTCAATATAAAAGGCAATAAAAGTGATATATTCAGAAGTATTCAGGGCCTGCTGTCAGTGCCACGTGGGAATAAACTATCTTGCCACTTGCTCATCCCACTGGAGAAAAGAATCACAATTCACATACAGGAAATATTGCCTGTGTTTGCCTTTGTTTTGCTGGTATTATCTGCTTTGCTGAAAGGCAGATTTTTTTTTGCAGATAAAAGCTGCCCTGTCTTGCTGAACTGCTCATCTGTTTTGCTCAGGAAGAAGAGGCTTTGTTAAAATCAGGAGCAAAGCCCGATTTGCAAAATAACGCCCCAAAATAACAAAATGCAGAAAAATGTCAAAATATGCCGACTTTGGGCCAACTTCACGCTTTGGAAAATTACCTAACAAATTTGGCAGATATCGTTTTTTTAAGTGAACAGGAATGATGTGTTTTCTAAGCACCATCTTACGAATTGGTTGTCAGGTGCTCAAGAAGAAACGACGGTGTGGAGGTGGCCTAGCCCTTGTCGCTGAGCTAGTCCAGGAGATATGTGGCTAGAGAAGGTGAACTGTGTCATACTCACCTGGGCCTCCAGAACCGTTCCCGGATTACTCATGTGTTTTGGAGTTTTGTTTACGCAAGGCTTCTGGCTTGGCTGCTTTTGCCAAAGGGGAAGCATTGATGAACAAGACAGGTAGAGCTTCTGCTTTTCAAGGGCTCGCAGTCCCACAGGGAAAGAGATATTAAGCCAGTCGCTGCAACAGTGAACAGAGACATTTAGTAAATGGGAGGCTCAGTGGTGGAGGTGGTGGGATTGTGAAAGTTCAGTCATTGGGACCTAATTCTGCAAAAGAATTCCCGCCTAGGCTGGGTCTTGGGCACCAGTGCTGAGAGTTTAGTTAAAATATGAAGATCTAGCACAAGCTTACCTCCCATCAACTGAACCTGTTTCTAAATTTGGGAAAGTGACCTTTGTTTCTTCACAACTATTTATGGGTAATTCTTTTCCTGGAACTACCTTTGTGTATATTTTTATGATAATGTTTACTGAATAAATGTGAATATTTGGTTCATAGAAGTAACAATTTCCAGAGAAACCTCATCTTTATGCAGTCACATATAAGACACAGGGACAGCTTTGGTTTTTTTTCTTGTTTTCATAAATATACGTAGAATTGAAAATGTTCAGACTCTCTTTGCTTTGATATCAGGTTTTCAACAAAATAACTCAGTGGACATTTAAAATTCCTATTGTGAGTGTCAGGGCTCAGTGGAAGTGGTTTGACTAGGGGTGTTAAGCCATCAGTGTCCATAGGCATATGAAAGACTGAACCTGATCCTATTCTGTATAACTGGGTGAAAGTATACGGAAGCTTCTTTTCAGACAGGGATTAAAAAGGAATGATCTCTTTTGCTGCAAACTTTTTCTCAGCAGGTGCAAAATCGCTGCAATCAGGTAGGCTTTGGTAAGTGTCAGCTGCTGTCTAACAAGTTGAGAGATCGCAAATTCTCATTCCATTTCTATTTCACTTACGTAAACACCATGTTCAATTTTCAAGTGTCTGAAGGCATGCGTAACTCTGTGATAAAAAATGGGCCTGGACCTAGAGTGGGGGCTATGTACAGAGCTGTTCTGCAAACCTTCCTCAAAGTGACATCAGCTACGACCAGTCAGGGTTCCTGGTCATGATTATAGTGTCATTAGACTTGAGAGCCAGCTAGGGTCCTAAAAACATTCTATCATACGGATGAGGAAATTGAGACCTAGAGAGGATAACAGTCTTATCTGTGGTCCCATGGGTTATAGACTTATCAAGGTATAGCCTCTGGCCTTTAGTTGCTAACTGTTTTGTGCCACAAAGGTAAATATATCAGGTCGCATTTATCAGCATCACTACTGACTGGAGCATTGTGTTGAAAGTGTTCTGAATTTGCATCCTCACTTGGAGAGAAATGGTACTGCGGTTGATTAGTAATGTCTGTCTGGAGAGAATGTGGAGGCATGGTATGCCATGTGTTTGCAGAATTTGGTTGAATGATGAAGTTCACTGGTAATCAAATAATTACCAAGTGTTGTGAATTATGCTTCAGAAAAAAGTGCTCTAAAATCTTCGTGGAGAGTCAGGATCATTTCAGAAGAGATGACCTTTGGGTTTGGTCTTAAAGAATAAGTAGCAGTTTTCTGACAGAGAAAGGAAAGAAGAAGACATTCAACGAAGGAAGGATAGCTTGTGCAGGGGAACCAATATGTGGAGAAGAGAAGGAAATCAATGATCATTGATTGCCTGCTATGTGCTCGGTCCTAAGCTTGGTCCTTTATGTGTTACCTCATTATTTAATTTTCATAATGACTCTGTGATTTTATAGATGAGGAACAGGGAGAAAGAAAATGAAGATGCCCCATGTCATACTAAGCAAAGTTGAGATTTTAATTATTGGGGCTCCAAAGTAACGAGTGGTAGCTACTCAGAGGCACACTCAGAGGTAAGGGGGAGAGGGTTGTGGGTAGAGGATATCATTAGTTTGGATTTGGACTATTACTATTGAATTTGAGTTGCCTCAGACATCCAAATAGCGGTGGCTAGTAGGCTATTGGAAATATGTCACTGACTGATCTGGTTATGATAAAAAGAAATATCAAAGCCTCACTGATGGCAGACCTTGTGCGTAACAGGGGAGATCTTTCTGCCTTTGCTATTTTAGCACAGGGGACTACAAGTAATAAACTAATATGCTTTATGTTTCATGAGCAATTCAAATTACAGTCGAATGTTAAATCCAGAATTAGTAGGAAAACTGTTACTTAGAAATGCAAGTGTTTTTGGCACAATACTACTTATTATCATCATGAGACCTGTGCCCTTGAAAAACTGTACTTGTGTTCAGCGAAAGACTGTTTAATATGTATGCGTTCCTCAACCAAGGTTCAACTTTGACCTGTAAGAGGATTCTTTAAAGAGATGCTGGAAGGTGCAGCAGTTGATACCTGTGCATGAGGATGGGGTCCATATGAATGTGTGTGACGGGTAGTCTAACTATTTTCAAAAAAAGGGGGTTTGTTGTTTTTTTAACTTGTGCAGTCTTGACAAGAAGAAAAAAAACCCAGAGGGTTTTTACATTGGTGAATTCCAATGTCCTGGGAAACTCCAGGACTCTGTCATCCTCTCTTCATGGATTTGAGGTTATACTTCCTTTAGGTTTTAGGGTGAGGGACAGGTGTTTAAAATAGTCCAGGCTCCGTTCCTGATTCTCTTTGTTCCCTAGAATGATGATGATGACAATGATAACCATGACAACTATAATAATACCACCATATTTCATGTATTTAAAAATGTTTTTCTGTTTTTTCACATGTCTGAGAAGGAGGTGTGTCTTATACACAATACCTTGCAGTTGCTATTTGCCTACAACGAAGTTTAATTCTTCCAGATAGGATTTGTGTTGTTTCAGATGGTCACCTGGGGATACTACCATCTGGAGACCACTTTAAATTGAATTATTTACTGACTTTTACCTTGAATCACACTGGTAATGTGAACTTGTATCAAAAACCTGCATGAGTATCTGACTGTGGTTCAGGTTCTCGGGGGGATTATTTTTCCTTTCTCTCTTCTTGCTGTGCCTTTCTGGATGGCAGCTCTATTTTTAGAATATTCTGACTTTAAGGGAATAGTATTTTGGTGTCAGCTTTTTGCAGAGACAACTTAGACTCCCCACCTTGTTTTCCTTTCTTATCATATTTAGAGTAACGGTGTGATGGACAATTGATGGTGTCTTAGATCTCATGAAATACTCTAACAGTAAAAGCTAACATGTGCTGAGCACTTTCCATTTTCCAGGCAGTACTGTAAGGCCCTTCATACGTAGTAACTCATTTAAACCTTTAACAATCATATTAGGCAGGTACGATTTTTTCTCCAATTTTAAGTAAGAAAACAGAAGCACAAACAGGTTAAACAATGTGCCCAAGGATACGTATATTGGCTCATTTAGTGTAACTTGACCACCCTGAGTCTACAGATAGGCTGCTGGCGAGAATCTAATTTCATCCCTATAAAGCTTCTGGCACAATACCTGATAACTTGCTGAGCACACAGCAAACAGTTGCAAGTTCCTTCTCTCAGAAAATGGGCCATTGTCCTTATTAGAAGGACAGGCAATCCTTCTTTTATGCACTTTTCATTCCATGATGCGGAATTCTAGCTTTAAGTGTTCTCCTCAGACAAGAGTTGGTTTTCTAAAAAATGTGAATTCTTGTAAGTCTTTTCATGATGTGCTGTATAAATGATGTTGCTCTAAGCAGATCTGAGAGTTCTATCAGGAACTTCAAAGCAGTGCTCAGCGAAAAGTCCGGTTTAACAAAGACTCAAATTCTTCCCACTTCACTTTATATTCCCCCTCCTAACCCTCCTCCCCGACCTCCCCTCCACACTCACATCAGATTTACACAGAAATCTCCAAGTGAGGTGAATTAAGAAGAAGAAAGAAAAGAACAATTTCCCCTCATAGAAAAACATTTTTCCTAATGATCCTAAACTAAAACTTTTTGGATGATTTACTGCTTATATTTAGAAGAGAATAACTTTGAATCCCTCCATTCTTTCTTCTTTCTCCCCTTTATTCTTTCCTTTCTTCCACAAATATTTACTGAATGTCTTTTAAGTTCAAGACACTGTGTTTGATGCTGTCTGTATGAGAGATGTTTCTCAGCCTTTGTTCACGTCCTCAAGGAATTTTTATAAAGAAAATTATAGAGGACTTTTTCCCTCTCCCCCTTCCTCCCTCTGCATTCCTCTTTATCTTTTTCTTCTATCTTCTTTCACTACCCACCACCCCCACCCTACCCTCATCCATGAACTGGAAGCCAGGGAGAAATAGAGGGCTTTGGGGGGTACACTATTTAAGCTGAGTTATATTTGAACTTGTAGAGATGGGGATGGTAGAAAACAGCAGGGCACCAGTGCGGAGCAGCCTTGACAAAGTCATAGGAACTGGGTAGCCAAGGGCCGTTGGAGCATGGTGAGAAGTCCAGGTGGAAACATGGAGGGCATGAAAGGAGAAATGGGAGATGAGGCTTTCAAGCATCCAACCATCCCTTCTTACTTCACTGGCTATGTGGAGAATCATGTGAGGCGGTAGGCCTGAAACTGCTTAAAAGGTAAGTGTTTTATAGTGTAAGGTCACATAGATTCATGTGACATGGTAAGAAAACTCGGTGTCATCGTCATCGTCCTCATCATTGTCATTCTCATCATTATCGTGGTGCTTCTGGGCAGGACTCCTTCCCTAATGACATTACGACCACCAGAATTTATCCTTATGCTCCACTTCTGTGTCCTAAACACAAAGTAAGAATTGGATTCTAAAAGACAAACATCTTTTTAAGAGTAAAAGATGCCAAGCAGATGTTCATAGAAACCAAGTAAGGCCAATGAAGACTATAAGTTGGCTGAGAATAAAACAAAAGCACCTGGTCTGATGACCTAATTATCTTCATTACCCCTGGTTAGTTAGCCCCTCTCTTCGCTCAACAGAATGTCAGGGGACAGGGAGAGGGCAACAGGTGGACTGGCACATACTTCTTCCCATAAGTACTAGGATTTAATGAAAAAAGGAGAAAAGATAACTTCAGGTTCATCTGCCCCAGTCTCTGAGGTTCTCATCATGAGAACCAGTCTTTTGGATTAAATTTCTCTGTGTCTATCTGTACAGCCACACTGAGAGACTGCTTGCGGGGTCCTTCATTTTTCATATTCAATATCTGTCTTCAGCTCTATCTTGTGGTTCTGAAGAACTTTCATTTTTTTCTGCTATGTGAAGGATATATGCTGAAGCAATACGATAAAGATGAAGAAGCAAAATGATATAAAACTGGTTTTATATAATTTTACAAAATAGACAAACTCAGTGAATGTAGCCATGATTTTTTTCATTTGGTACTGTAGCAGTTTAAAAATCGAAATGGGTCAGGAAACCTAATTTCCTCCTCAAATAAAAGAAGGAAAATGTGCAGGCATATTGAAAACTCATTGACATGTTTCATTAGGTTTTAAAATGTGTTAGAAAGTTCAGTGTGACCTCTTATCGTGCCATCTGACACTCAGAATGTTCACATTAACTTGAACTTCTCTAGTGTTTGCAGCTATAAGAAGTCTCCTTTGGGGGAAAAAAAATCCCTGAAGAAGTTTTGGCCATCTGTAATTTTTCTCTAGGACTAGCGTTTTGAACAGAATAATTTATGACAATGGGGGTGCCCACGAGAACTCTATTGCTTTGGCTTTTGTTTATTGGATTTGTAATTCTTACTGGACTGTACCCAGCCTGAACTGGACTGTCTGAAGGTGATGTGTGATGTGGCTCCGAATTCTTTTTTTTTTTAATTTAATTTAATTTATTTATTTCTTATACAGAAGGTTCTTATTAGTTATCTATTTTATACACATCAGTGTATACATGTCAATCCCAATCTCCCAGTTCATCCCCCCCACCTCCACCACCTCCCACCCCCCGCTTTCCCCTCTTGGTGTCCATATATTTGTTCTCTACATCTGTGTCTCTATTTCTGCCCTGCAAACTGGTTCATCTGTACCATTTTTCTAGATTCCACATATATGCATTAATATACAAGTATGGCTCCAAATTCTTAAAGTAGATCACCGTATTGAAGATGTTCCACTACTGTAAAAAATTCATTTTAATTTTATTTATTTATATATTTATGCATGTATTTATTTAAAGAAACCATCAACATTTTTCTGTTTGGCTGCATCTTCACTGAATAAAAAGATTATAGAATTGTGGAGCTGAGAAAAAAAGACATACCCATTCTGTCATGTTGGTTCCTATAAACTGTCTGAATTAAGGCTCCACACTATTAATTGACAAAGGGTACCTAATATTCTCCAGCAGAAGTGGAAGAATAATTGCTTTATTTTCCCTTAGTGCTAATCAATGGTACCCTGTAGTTGTTTTTTTTAATACTGGGAATAGAGCCAGAGTTAAATTTGTCCACAAATTACTGATTTTGAAATAATATAATTGCTATGCTTCAGATCAGCCTCTTAATTTTCCATATGAATTAGGTATTTTGCTTATTGACAAAATGTATTACAAAATCTGCTAATGGCTAGTACCAGTTTTTAAAATTTCTGAACCAATCCTGTAAGAGTATTCCTGTTGGTATGAGTAACAATTAACAACTTAGTTAATTCATACAGTAAAACACAGACTCTGGAGTCAGAATATCTCAGTTCAGTACCTGTCTTTACTATTTTCTTGCTCTGTGACCTTGGGCAAGTTACTCAACCTCTTCATATCTCTATTTCTTCATCTGGAAAGTAGGGATTACAGAAATATTTCTCCAACTAATAACACTCATTAAATATTATCTTCTCTTAAGTCTATGATGATTATTCATCCGTATCTGCTGTATCTGGACTTTATTCCCACTGGCCCTACTAGGAAAAGAAAAGCCAGTCTCTGAAAGTAACAATTGCAGTTTTCATATTGAGAATTCAGTGTCCATTAGTGATATCTGAAGAAGTAGTCCATTGTTGGCTTTTGTCATTATCTTTCCTGAAGGGTCTTTCCCGCCTCTCCATTCATTGACTACACCACCTCCAGAGTGAGCTTTCCTTGATCAGATCTGACCCTCTCTATCCCACACTTAGACCCCTTCTTTGTATTCTGCAGAAAAGTCCAGACTCTGGCATGATATATAACTTCTTATAACCAGATCCCTTCCTGCCTCTCTAGCTTCACTTCCTCTGCCTTCTTCAAAGCCTGCTCTCAAAATATATTGCTTTTACCTATCACATTTTCTTCATCAGCCTCCTGGATTCTGAAATGCCACTCGTTCTCCCATGTTGACCTTGTTTTTGACATTCACTACTCCATTCTTGATGGCCTCTAAGATTCCATTACCAGCTATGCTGCCTAAGGCTGCCCTTGGTAAGCTCCTGTGTGGACTCCACCAGTCTAGAATTGTCCACCTTTTTTTACCCTCCTTTTCTTATCCCCCCAACAAATGAGTGAGATTTCCCCCAGAGTTCACCATAGTTTAGCAAGCAGGATCCAGTTTGTTGATTCAATAAATAAAGTGAAACAAATGAAGGGTTTTATGTATATACTCTGAGCTTTGATAATTCATCCTTGTGCAAATGGGATGAAGCTCTGTTGTATTCAGGGAGAACCAGATTTGGAGCTTGGCCAGTGGCACAACTTTTTATATGAGAAAAGAAATTATATTTGATCAGGTCACAAATAAGCAATGAGTAGGGTCCTATCAATGTGTGAGGTTACTGAGTAACGGTATAAATAATACAGTTGGCACTGTGCTTTCATATTTATTATTGAGTAGATGACAGCATATGGACAAAAGTGCACCATTTTACCATGTAAGCAACTAATTCAGTCATTAAATAATACGATTTAAGTAGAAAAATACGCCTTTGTACTGTTGTTTATCATTTACGAAAAAGAAGCCAAAAATCTAGCAACCGACTAACCTAAAAGTTAAAGAATTTATTCTGTGGTTGAAGTTTGTGGTAAAAAGAATAAAAACATAAAAATGTTAATAAAGGTTGCAAAATTGCTAGGTCCAAATCTCGGCAATTGTTTTCTCCCTAAATCATGAATTCTCTGTGGGTTTTATTTTGAAATAGGTATTTCTGCTATGAAGTCTGATATCCTACCCTAAAGAGCGAGCAACTGGAATGCCACATTTTTGATGCATATTTTTGCAGCACAGAGGGGATTAAATTCTAAATGTCTCAGCTGTTAAAGGCCCCTTCAGACTTGCCCAAAAGAAGGAGAAAGCTTTCCCTAAAGCAATTCATCAGATCTGTTTGGGCACAGTGACATTCTCTCAGAGCTTGTGTGGATGAGTTGTACTGAATAGTTCAAGTGTTTGCAGCTGCTTGGAATATTTAAGAAAAAGATATCTCTCAGTTCTTATCGTTGTTCCCACAGGCTGGCCAATGCTCACCACTGGCTGATGTCCACCAAGGATCTCACAATTCGTGGTTATATCATAATAGGGACACCTTCCATTTTTGAGTGCTCACTATGTGCCTAAAACTGTGCTTTGCTTTTTCCACCCATTATATCATTTAATGTTCACATGTCTGATCTTAGGGCAATGCCTTATTAAATTTATGTCTGTTTTCTGCAGTACGAAAAGTTTGTTGAACTGAATCTTATGCATTATAAACTTGACAAGTACTTACTGTTGCTTTCTCTTACCTAATTGTTGGTTGTTGAATCTAGGGGATGCTCTGATTACCTCAATAAAGGCAACAGTGATCACATCCATAAACAAATCGTTAGACGTAGAACACATGTGTAAACAAGTAGAGTCTAATTTGCTGACTGTTGATAGACTCAAAACAGTTAAAAGAACAAGCAACTGATGGGATAAACTTAATTCAAACAACTGGAAACAAGGTGTGGTGCCTAAATGGCAGTTCGGAATAAAATGAAGTGATTGATACATCTGATTGGAAAGTGAAGAATATTTTAGAGTTATAAAACAGCACTTTGATGTATTTATCCTTTCATTATCCTAATGTAAGGTAGATGGGACAGATAAATGCATCTGACAATGCGTTCGGCTTATTATTTTTTGTTATGATTTGAACCTTGTCCACTTCCCAGCATATCTCCCACTACTTATCAAATGACTTGCATGTTTCTGACCAAATTAAGGCCTTTCAAAAACTCCTGTGCCTTTGTCTGTGCTGTTCCGTCTGCCTGGCATGGCCTTCCCATCTCCACTTGCCTAACTCCTTCTTGTTCTTCAGGACTGCATTTGAACATCACCTCCTCAGACAAGCATTCTTTGAATTGTCCCAGGCACGGCTCTCCCCCGTCTTCCTCTGGACTGCCACAGGGCCCTGTGCATACCTCCATCACCCCATTTAATATGTGGTATTATAATTTTCTGTTTACTTGCCAGGTGCACTGAACTGTGACTCTTTGGAAGCATGGTCTGTCTGTCTGTCTTTTATGGTTTTATTTCTGTTTTTCAGCACCTTGCCAAGTCTACACAGAATGTGGACTCAATGAGCAGTTGCACCTTGAAGGAGTGAATATATTCACGTATATCGTGGATATTGGTATTTTGTTACTTCCCCAACTCCCACATCCCTACACAGAGACACACACATTCTCACTGCCTTCTGGTGTCTGTAGATTGTGAGTAGCCTCATCCATGGTTTTCATTGTAGTTGTTGAAGCTCAAGGTCATGATCTGGCAGAAGTGACTACTAGAAGAATGTACTTCATGTTGAGTCCCATTGTCCTTGTGTCCAGAATGTGCTTGACATTAGACCTCTTCTAGTGAAATTTCAGGGTGGTTTTATATCAGCACTATGGGAATGCGTTCATGTTAAACAAGAATATGGAAATATAAAGAAAGGCAAAGAATCGGGTTCAGACAATGCAACAGAAATGGGACTGGAAGCCGGAGCTGTGAAAAGAGCCCATCTGCCCACTGCAGACTGTGATCCAGGCTCAGCACAGAGGAGTCGGTGTCTGGCTTCCACTCCCCGTTTGCTCCCCTCGTCTGCTCTCTGCTCATTACTTGGTTCCCTTTGACAGAACATGGGAGGCAGACACGGATTACTTGGGGAGCGGGCTTTTACAAGTGTGATTTAATTCCATTTTGAAGTTTCTGTCAAAAGGGCTGATTTATTTTCCTCTCATGGATGCATTATGTATGTGTTGCTATGTGAGATCAGTGAATTCAGAAAGGCCCTCCATGCTTTGGTCCCCAGACCCTCAGCCGTGCAATGCAATGCGGCAGCTGAGAGAAGCAGAGAGCCATGCTGGGCTCTGGAATAGACAAAGGCACAAATCCCATCTGGGTCTCCTTCAAAGCAAGCTGCTGTTTTGCAACAATCTACCCGTAAAAAAAGGTTCTTACCAGTTTACTTAATGGGTGACTGGCCCTTTTGCTTTTATTTAGCCATCTGTTCTGGTCTATGTCCCTTTCAACTTGTAAGATCCGTCACCTCATTTAAGCTGTTACCTTGACGCATTGCGATGTTGTGGACATAGTGCTTCCACAGAGGAGCAAATTAAAACAGGTTTTCATGATTAGAAAGTTAAATGAGGTAAGGCTGTGGTAGTTACTGGTGAGATGAGGGGTTTTGAGGAGGCAGAACTCAAGGGACTTTCAGGTGATTGGAAGATGGGGCTGGCTGGACAGGGGGATGGATGGGCTTTTCCACATCACGGGAGCTGAACAAGAGCAAAGACTTCTTTTAGGTGTGTCTGACTTTGTGGCCTTGCTCTGCTGCCCTGACGGAGACTCTGACCAGGGAGGATACAGGGGCCACCTTTGGGTTTCTTTTCTCCTTTGGGACATTCTGTGACGAGTAAAAGGAAGCCAATTCCACCAGGAAGTGGTGAGCTAAAAATACAACAGCACCCATTCCCAGAAAGTTACTTAGTTTCCCTTAAGTTTGAAGAAGAATCAGGGGTGAAGCCCAACTTCAGGAAGGAATACTTCACTGTGTCTTTGAAATGGAGTGGGACCCTGTGGTCCCCACCCCCCATGTCCTCTGCCTGCCTTTTGTCTGTGGAAAAACTTTAGCCAGAGAATAAGTTTAATCAGAGAAGTGAGAAAATGCAGAAGCAAAGGAAAACGGTCCAGCAAGACTAAATAATAATAGTTTAGTCAGTAAGCCTAGTTGAGGACCTTTAGCTCCTCCTTAAGGGCTATAGATAACATTCTGAGCCGTATCCTGTGAGCTGTCTCATAGATACTGAAATCCCCACCAGGTGGAAGAAGTTAACTATGTGATGACAAGACTGTAGCCATGACATAAGCTGCCACAATTATGAGAATTGGCTTCAAAGAAATAGGAACCAACCGACCCTGGAACTTCAGACTAACTGTCCCTAACACAATTAAGATGATGCTGGTCAGACTGCCACATGACTAATTTCAAGATGACGGAGCTGATAGAACCCCCCATCTTTAAAAGCTCTTGACCACTGGTTGTCAGTGCGGGGGCCACTCAGCCTTTGGGCAGGCGTCCACCCTCCCCCGCGGCGCTGGCACCCAAAATAAAGCAAACTTTCCTTTCCATCAACCTTGCCTCTTTAGTACTGGCTTTTGAGCAGCAAGCAGCCGGACCCCCGCTTTCGGTTACATCTTCACCCTGGAGACAAGGCTGAGTTGTTCCTGACATCTGCCCTCAGCTCTGCTCTTTCTTCTTGCTCTATACTTGACTTTCTGCCTGACCCCTTGATGGCTCCGTCCCGACGACCCATCAGTCCTTGAAAAGTAGGACTTAGAAAGCCAAGTCTTCTTACTCTTTTAAATCAATTCTGCCCTAACCACCCTGGTTTCTCCTGATATGATCAGTATTATTGCAGTTACCTGGACTCAAAATCTCAGGCATCTCTGAATTTTCCACCTGCCACTTCTATCCAATCAGATTATTTTCTGTAGCCAAGTTCTCTGTCTTCCACCTAAATTGAGTTTCTCATGTCTTTTCTCACCTTTTTACACTCCCTGCCACCGCTCTCATTTCCATCCCTCCTAGCCAATTGGAATGCTCTCCTAACTAGTTGCTGCCTATCTTTGGTTTCTCCCTGCTCCAAAGCACCTTACACACTGGCGTTTGATTATAACTTAAAACATTCACATTTCAAAAATTAAACAAACAAAAGTCTCCTTCTGCTTTCCATCAACTAACAAATTCAGTAGAGACTTCTCAGCTTGGTATCTGAGACAGTCCATAAAGTTATCGTTTGTATTTTCAGCTTTTTCTTCTTCTGTGTCCCAGTAAAACAACGTGCTATGTGGCTATGAATAACGTCATGTTTTCTTGCCTCCTTACTCTGTTTCCTCTTCCTAGAAAGCTCTGATCGCACATCTCTATTGATTAAAATGCATGAATTTTATCAAGCTCAGTCTCAAATACATCTCTCCTTTCCCATGGCAGTCAGATGCAGTTGCTCCTACTCTGGTTTGATGACAACATGTTTAGGGGATGTTGTTATGCTGCTTGACATGGATTTGTTTTCCTACTCTTATTGTTAGCTTTTTGAGTCTTTTGCATATCGTATAGCACAAAGTTTCCTTCCTGTAGAGGGTGCTAGGTGAAGAAGCGGAATATGATCTGTAAGGAGACTGGGTCTATAAGAATGTGAAAAATCCATTTATTCATTCACTCAGGTGTTTGCTGGGTGCCTACAGTATGTAAGGTACTGTGTTAAGGACCTAGGATACGCAGAGCAGTATGGCACAGTACGCCCCCGTTCTCGGAACTCAAAATTACATGCAGGAAAAGTCACATAAGGAATTATACCATGAAAAGTGCACAACAGTAGAAGTGCCTTCGAAGTATTGGAGTGGTGGGACTTCTTACCTCTATTAGGGTAGATAGGCTGGGGCTCAGGGGATAATGGTGGGGAGGGAACTGAGCAGTTAGGAAAGGCTACCTGTAGCTGGGAATGTCTGATTTGGGTTTTGAAAACTGCATAGGAGTCACCAAGGAAGGTGGGAAGGTAAGGAGGGATTGGAATGGGATGGAAAGATAATCCAAGAAATCTGCTGTTTGTTCTCAGAGGCTCAGCACACTAGGGCAACCTGGTCACCAAATGATTATTTTCTGTCTCCAAGTGAAATATCCTAAATGACAAAGTCCTTTGATCCCTTTGAAAGAGAAAGGGAGAGGAAGCACCTCTCAGAGACTGCTTTTGACTGAAAGTCATTCATTCTTCTTTTCTTTTTGACTGTTTTGTAGAGAAAGTCTGTGATTGCAGTGAGCTTCATAGCAGCATTCCTCTTCCTGCTGGTGGTGCGCCTTGTGAATGAAGTGAATTTTCCATTGCTACTAAACTGCTTCGGACAACCTGGTGCAAAATGGATACCATTCTCCTATACATACAGGCGGCCCCTTCGAACTCACTATGGATACATAAATGTGAGGACGCAAGAGGTAAGACCTCAGAGGGTTACATAGGGTTTGAGGGTATCCATGGTAACAGCTTTTCTTTAGGAGCAAGGTGGCTTGCAATCAGTGAACTCATTACTCTCTGCCCCAGTGAGCTTCTTTGGGTCCCTGACATTTTCTGTTTTCTCCTTCTTGGACATTTACTGACACACGTCTAAAGTCTGCTGCCCCTCCTACATCAAATCTTCTGATTCACTGGCTTCATGTGGAGTTGAGGAAGCAATTACATGTTTTCCTGGTGGTTTGTGGCATAACATACATATCTTTCCATTTAGAAACTCTGATCAGCAGTTACCAGCTGGAGAACTGGCTGGCTTTATTTCTTGGAGGTCAGCTGGTTGGGAACGGCTCTTTGTAGAACTGCAGAGAAGCATTTATACTCGTTAAAACTCTGTAATCCTTAGACCTGGAGCTAGAAAAGGCCAAGCTGATTTAAAAATTCTCAGTGGCTGCAGAGAAAATGGGGTTTAAAGAGTTTCCAAATTTAAAGGGGTTAAAATCATTCAAATCCTATAATCACTGAACCTCTAAATCTTTGTAGCCAATTGATGGTACAGAAGAGGATGGAGGTATATTGACAAGTAGAAAGTATACACTGTGCCAGCACTTTTGCAAGCAAGGATTTGTGTCATGGAGCGAAGTAGAAATAAAATGGACCTCACAAAATGTATGAAGTGTATAGAAGTGATTAATAAAATTGTTTTCACCGTTTGTTTCAATGGAGTGGGATGAATGCGAGGTTAATATTCATCGATGCCAAGTCCAAGCCTGTTGGAAGTTGTTGGTGACAAAGGTACAAGTCATTAGTGTGTCTACATCACTGGGAAGAGTTTTGGATCAGATCCCGTTGAAAGGTCATTTTTGCAAAGATACGAGAGAGGAGAGTTACCCACAGAATGCTACTCCCATCCCAAGAGTTATTCTTAGCATCAGGGAGGGATGTTGAAAACTGGCTTGGTCCAGACGCTTTTGTAGGCAATTTCATGCCTGAGTCATTGCTTCTGGTTAGTTTGATTCTTTGAAAATTGTTTCTATATCTGCAGGATTTACAAGCTTTCTATTAGACCTTTATAGTTAAAAAAAAAAAGGCACCATTAATAACATAAATTTTTAGGAGCCTTGATGTTTATCCTTTAATTGGCTTTGAATTAATTTTTTTAAAAGTGTCTACTGCTTGAATTTGTTGAGTGTCCTAATAAATTGATTACCTGTATAAAAATGTATCTCTTAGAGAATAGTTTGTGTTTCACTCTTGTCTTTTGCTACTTTTATTTCTGGCTGTCGTTTAATATCCTATAACTCTACTGGATTGTGTTAATCATTTCACAAGTGCCTGTCATGGGTAGAAAATGAAACATGTGACTGAATTGTCTCACGAATTACTTTCATGAGGGAAATCCCACCAAAGAGCCTTTCATTTCTTTAAATGTTAATAGACTGGATTTTGGAGTGTTAAGGGGAAAACTGACCTAGGGCTGCAGTTATTTAGTTAGACATATTAACCAGCCACCTTTGAAATTCTTTTGGTATAATTTTTAATACAATGACTTTACTACGGGATATTGATCATTATTTTGATCATGTGGAGGTAATTTCTTGAGAGGGAACATGATTACTGGATAGAGTTTTTAGACTACAGAGGCACACAGGCATGATTTGAGTGCCAGTTCTCACACTTACAAAAACAAGGTCAACTAGCAAGTTATTACGAGGATTAAATAGGACAAAGTACATGAGGTGCCCAGTTCCAAATTGATGTTCAATGAATGAGTTTCTTTTGCTGTCCCAGTACTTACCAGTTATGACATGAAATGCTCAGTGTGAACAACACCAAAATACCAAAGTCTAGAGTACCAGACTTTAAATTTTAAAGGATCTGGATTCAGGAAGTAAACATATGAAGGAGTTCCCAATCTCATTAGAAATCAGAGTTTTGCAAATTAAAACCACAATGAGAAGGAAGAAAACAGCACAAGGAGGTAAATGTACACTAAATGTCAGATTGGCAAAACATCAGGAATCCAACAATACCAAGTGTTGGTGATGATGTGGAACAATAGAAACTCATATATTAGCAGGGGGAACAAGCACTTTGGAAAAAACAGCTTCCCATTATCGATTAAAGCTGAAGATCTGCGTACCCTATGTCCCAGCATTTCCAGTCATCCGTATATTCACTAGAGACATCCATGAGCACATGCAGTGGGAGGCGTGGATGACATGTGTATCAGCATTATTCGTAACAGCTAGGACCTGGAAGCAACCACATGTCTCTCAGTAGGAGAATGGTTAAAATTGTGCTACATACACTGGAATACCACACATCGTTGAAAAAGAGGAAATTGCAGCCATATGTGATAATACGTATGAATCTTAGACAAACATAATTTTGAGCAAAAGATGCAAAAAATGAGAGAATACAAACAGTGTGATTCAATTTATAGATCACAGGAAGAGACAAAACTAAACGATGTTGTTTAGGGAAATGTATAGGAGGTAAAACTAAAAAGGAAAAAAAAGAGCAAGGGAATTAGATATCACATAAGTGAGAAGAGCAGTTACCTCTGAGAGAAATGTGTGGTTTGTGATTGGTGGGAGTTTCTGAGATATCAGCAACATTCTGTCTCTTGATCCAGCTGGAAGTTACATGGGGGTTCACATTCTGAATACTTATTAAATATGCATTCATGTTGTATGCACTTTTCTCTATGTCTATTTTATAATAAAAAATTAAAAATACATTCTGAGCCCATGTAGGATATTTAGGGACTGGAATCACACAAAGCGTTTTCATCTACTTTAACAGCAAGAAATATTTAACTAAAAAAAGCAATGGGATAGTAACCTATTTAAAATAAACTAAAAATATTTGAAATAGGCAATTTCATTTTATGTAAAAACTAGCAGATATACAGCTAACTTATTCCTCTAGTCTATGCATGATAGAAAGGGAGGCCCCATGCTGTGACATTAGTACAAGTAATAAGCAGAAAATTTTGCATGGAAGTTGAAAAACAATGTATAACACTCCAAAAGAATGACAGATTTTCCTCCAAACTCAGATAGTTCTAGGCTAAATTGGGAGGAAAACAAGTTTTGGTGACCCTTGTTGATTTCATCTTTCCTTCTCAAAATTCTACCCTTCCCACCCCATGTCTGTGCTCTACTCTTAGCCCAAATTCTCTGTGCATTAGTCATCACCAAATAATGGCTTCAAGTGCAGGCCTTGCCAGAGATAATTGTATTAGACTATTAGACTCAGAACGAAAAATCTTCAAGAGCCAAAGTAATATAGCAAAAATGATAAGTGGTGGATTTGATGTTCTGGGGCAAATAGCTATAATAGTGGCCCTCAAATTTTGCTTCAAAGATAACTACACACTCCTGTGTGCCTATTCACTCTATTCTAATCCGGAGAAGGGTCAATAGCGATGGCTGAGCTGAGTCAAGTGGTAACCAAGATGCTCTATTTATTTGAAAATCTTGGTCCTTGAGGTTTTTTCAGAAATTTCTCAGAAGAAAGCACATGCTTTCTAGAAACCACCAGAAGTCCAAGAATTTTTTTAAACACATAGACATGCCAGCAATGATTTCCAGACTTAGAGCATCTGCAAACATGATCATTGTTGATGATGGTTTTGTGGCCCAGTGCTTTAGCTGGATCAGACATTGCTGCCACTAGACAAAAATTTTATGAGCGGAAATGTTTACAAGAAAGAATGTCTCTCCACTACTGTCTAAAAAAGATGGGGCGTGGGAGTGGCAGGATTAGGTTGAAGATTTCGCGGACACTGGAGAGCTGAGTTGCTTGGGAGCAAAATTTGATTCTCTTGTTATCTTTAAAAACACACCATTGTAAAGCAATTATACTCCAATAAAGATGTTAAAAAAAAAAGAAATAGTAAGTGAAAAATTAAAAAAAAAAAAATAAAATAAAATAAAAAACCAAAGATGAGATGAGTTCCGGTCCCTTTGGCTTGGCACAAGCGGAAGTATAAGCAGTCTCATGAATCTGTGACAGTCTGTCGTGAAGGCCTCCCATATAGTAAATTATACCCAGTTCAAGCTCAGCTTCATTTTATCAATTCACCTAGTTTTTGAATGGTCTGCTCCCAAAGGAAGTACAAGAAGTAAATGTGCAAAGAACACAGGAGAGATAAATAGATGGACTTAGTTATATTTCATATGGTTGGAGTATTTTTTTTCTGGTCCAGATCCATAAAAAGGAATATGCAGTGAAAACTATGAGGACTAATCTAGAAGAGTTAAATTGAAAGAATTAAAATACCCATCCCATCACAATAATGACGGTCTAAATATAATACAGTTGGTGATTGGCTCCCATTTTTTGCCCTGTCCCCCTTCCCTTTCCTAACCAGTGTAGGCTAAAGTTCTTATATTTGGGGGAGGAGAAGTCTTGAGAAGCAGGGAAACAAAATGAGTGCCAACTAACTCGATGAGTGCTGAAATGCTGAAAGTCCCTGCTGGCCCCAGAACCCAGAATTCCTCATCAGTACTTACGTTTGAGCTGCCCGCCACCAGGAGGTAGTGCCATGCTGAAGCTGGGACCGGGAAAGATTTAGATTTTGCAATAGGTCCTATACTTCCCCTGTGTCCCACCCCTGCTTTAATCCCTGACCTGCTAGCTGTTCATACTTGCCCTCTCATGTCACTACTGGTTAATAATGCAGCCTTCCATTTTAACAGGACTGAATTTGAGAGAATCCCCTTATAGCTTTATGGCAGTTACTGTATTATCCTTTGACCTCGGACATGGTAAAAAGCGTATAACATCTATATGTGTTTCAAAAAAAAAAAAAAAACCTCTGCTTTCTCCTTAATGCAAGTTTTAACGATTCATTTTAAATTAATTGCGGCAGAAAAAAGGTATAAAAGACCAAAGTACCGCAGGGCTTGGTTCCAGGTAATGGTTGTTTCTCCCTGTTGAGATCTTGTCAGATTTTGAGGAAAGAGAAGGAAATGAACTTTAGGCTAGATTCTATCTGTAATTTCCAAACCATGGAATCAGTCATTGTGTTATCTCTTTTGTGGTGACCTGGTGTGAGACATTGCTCAGAGCAAGCGACCTGCAACTCGTTTGCATTAACTACTAGATAAGAGAATCAAGCTCTGGAGTTCCATAGGATGCCACAGCCAGATCTTCCTGGTGATCAGGGGGGTGACAGATGTCTCCATCTGATAAGAGAGCCCTAACACATTACAGCTGCGGAGGATTTCAGGTACTTGGGGCAGAGTGCTCTTTCAGGTGGTGCTAAAGATGTGCTAAGTGAAGAAGCACAGGATTTCTAGAACATAGCAATCAAGTTGCAGGGCTTATATTGGTTTGCTTAACAATTTAATGAGGCCGAAATATGTCTCTTATAAAAAGAGAACATTTTAAAGCTTCAAGTAGACTAAATAAGAATACTTAGGATCAGTTGCTGTGACAGACAGGCCGCACTAACCTAATTAAAGACGTGCATAACATATTGATGTTGCAATAGCATTTCCCGAATTGTAGTTATAGCGACAATTAAGAAACAGAGCTGACTTTCTTGGAAGTAAAAGCACACACTCCACACATTCAAATAAATGTACACGTGTAACTAAAGCTGACATGAATAGGTTTTCGGTATTTGGGAATATAGACTTTGGATTTTACATAAGTATATTGAGAGCAATTATATGCAAATATATGTTCCAAAAATTTTAAACTGATCAATTTACTTGTTAACTGAAATCTGAACATTCCATTTGTGTAATCGTAAAGCAAAATAACTTTCAACTATTGGCTTGTTATAAGAAAGGAAACACCTAAATTAAAATATAGCAAAGATTACTTCCTTGGCATGGGCATATTGGTTTCGTCATTTTGAAGACAATTTATCTTTTTCCTAAGCATGAGGGAGTGTACTTATTGAGTGGAGACAAGATTATGTTTCTCAATCTGGTTGTGAAAGAGCAGCTCCCAAACAGTGGCCAGATCTCAAGGCAGTCTAAGCTCCACTGCCAAATGAGAGGGACGGACACTGCTGCGGGTGATAATTCCAGAAAGCTTTTGTGGGAGAGGTGAGCCACGTGCATAGCGTAAGGATTTGATGAGACTGAGAGAGAAGGGAAAGTAGAGTTGAAGAGAAGAGCGAAAGTTTTGCACTGGCCATTTTCCTTCGGCTCCTACCACTCCCAAGTAGGCCAAGAGCGCTACACTTAGCCATAGTCAACTAACGTCTGCACTAGGAATCACCACCGCCTCACACTCTGTTGATTCATTTTTCACCTCTCTCTGGTTCCATTACCCTTACTTTTTATCTTCCAGTTCCCTATATTGTTTGGTTGGTTACCCAGTCTTGGAGTGCTCTTACCTTGATCCTGATGCCACGAAAACCGTATACGAGGTCACTTCTAATAATGCTTCATTTTGTGTACCGCTGACAAGGACGTGTCACCCCATGTTCAAGGGGCTCCTGAGGCACCGCCATAGGCCTGAGTGCTCCTCTGACTTTCCAGAGAAAGAAATCAGACACCTGTGGGGGCAGTAAGTAGGGCAATCTGCCTGGAATGCAATTTACTCTAGGGGATAGAAGGTAGAGGATACATTCACTGGGTAATTATGATCTGGGGATGTGAATGGGATCCCTGGAAAAGGAAAAACTACACTCTTACTTGCAAAACAGTAATGCATATGTACAATGTATGTATCCATCCATAGTCATGAACCACTATGTAAAATATACAGAAAATAGATCCGTATGCACATACATGCATGCAATATATACATGTACGCATGCTCACAGGACAATTTACACTTTCTCAAATACAAACATACAGAGACTATATACATATACACTATATTATATCATAAAATGGTTAATAAATATAATTATCTGGTTAAGTATATATAGTGCCTTTTATTGGTTGCCACTGTCCCTTTATTACAGAAACGATCCCTTCCCTTCTGACTACAGGGGTGAGCAGAAGATTCAGGCCAGTGATTGACCAATCTCTTGACGGGTCAAGGGGTGGACATATGGCCTGAGATGAGCCATTCTGAACCCTTCCCAGAGTTTATTGTTTTTCTGTGTAATGCTATGAGAAAGGCCCTCTTTTCTTTTTAGTGGTAGAGCTGTGGAGATATGATTCTCTGGGTGTCAGTGGCTGTGTTCCCTGGAGAGAATGAGACCAAGACGTTGAGAGAAGCAGAAACCAGTTGCAGAGCTCAAGCAAGGGCCTGGACCGTACTCTAGTGCTGAGACCAGCCATTCTTGAAGTCAGCCTACCCACCTCTGTGGTTTGACTGTAGAAGCCAGTAAATCGCTCTCTTTCATGTCTGCATGTTTCGATTATGTTTTGGTCATCTGCAACCACAAGAATCCTAGCTGAGATATATATACATTACATATTATAGTTATTTGACAGCAACAGCAACCAAACATTCTGAATCTCATCTTTAAACAAGTGCTGCCTGGAGGATGTGAGGAGTTATCTTTCCAAATCCATGTTTCAAACGTGCTGGGAGGCCGAATATGAGAAGACACATCCGTCATTCCATCAGTTGGCTCAGGTGTCTGCAGAGATGTGCCCTATATATCTCCCTGCTCAGGGACATATGTTTAGGAAATTAGTTTGTCCTTTTGAGGTAGGAATGTGAAGGTCACAATTTCCCAAGGTTATAAAGCCAGAAAATGACCCGATAAGACTCATTACTTACTGAATTTCTAGTCTTACTCAACAGATTAATCATATAGTTTTATGATGATTATTCAGATGAAATCTTCCTTATTGCTATGAGGCATCATCAGTCAAAACAGATTGATTTTTACTTTACAAATCACATCTGTTATTGATGAAAGATCTGGTATTATCATGGTTTTCAATGTTGTAATTGGTTCCCCAGGAAGATATAAGGGAATTTTATTCATCATCCAACCTTAGATAGAAAAATGCTCATTTGCCAGTTGTATGTTAACACTCTTGAAAGGGGCGTATTAGAAATTCAAATATCAAATTACCTCATGTGTGACAAGCAAAGAAAAACAAAACAGAGTACCCACAAAGACCACCCTGACTTGAAAGTTGAAAAAGATAATAGAACTGGGGCCCCAATGGTAAGAGTTTTTGTTCATCTTTTCTCAAGTTCCAGCTAATAGCCTGACAGAGTGACTAGCACAAAACCATTCATCAAGTAGCAGTTCAGCCACCAAATATTGAATAAGTCCTTGTTCAGTTCCAGACAATGTGCTAAGGCTCAACAATGAACTCCACTTTAAAGAAAAATTAAGATTGGGGTTCACTACGGAAGAGAAAGAGATAGGTTTGGTTTGATTACAAGTATCCTGGAACAATACCACCTAGAGGGCATTGACATTTCAGCATAACAGATTTATTCTGTTGCTGTTAAGAATAGTGAACATTCAAGTAATTTCAACTAAACGATTGTATTCAATACCTGGAAGATAATTTGTCACTAAGTAGATGGCATCAGATTGTGATTTCTCATTTTCCAGAGTAGGCTCACAAAGGCTTACTGACAAAAGAAAAATATTCATTAAAAAATTTTTTATTTCAAGAGTAACTATATAGCTCCTATATTAAATATTATTCCGTAAGGCTTTGGAAGAGGTTTATCTAGTTAATTGAGTAATCTGGCTAATAGAATATTTTAAAGTATTTAACAAACATATTATTTAAAAGGAAAATGAAATTAAGAGTTCTGGTCTGGCAATACGATGGCCTGAGATAACCTGACAATTCTGCTGTAACACCAAGACATGCTGGATAAAATAGGATGTATTATTTACTGCCCAGCTGGCTTTGCTAGAAAGGAGGGAAATCGTCAGGCACCAGAAACTGAAAAGGAATGGAAAGAGAGGTATAAGCCCGAAGACTGATGGTGTGGTTTCCTGGGAGTTTATCAGTATCAGTGACTGAGGAGATGGGTTATATCCACCGTACAGGTTAGAGGGCAAGGCCTGGGTCCAGCAAAGGCAGAGAGTGAGAAACCCCCCTCCCCCATCCTAAAGCTGGGCTTTTACAAGCTTTCCCCAAGTGAAAGGTTGGGCTAGGAAAGAAATCATGAAAACTGGCACAGAAAACAGATGAGGAAGCTTATTTATATCTTTGGTCTTTAGATAACAAAAAATTGTCCCTGGAACTTCAAAATGCCAGACGTGTACCCTAGTGGTTTTACAATTTGAATTTTACTGCTTGCACTTTCTAGGAACTGTGCAAGCTGAGAAATCAACCAAAAATGTGGTCCCTAGCTGGTAATAAACTGGAGCTAAAGGAATTGGGACTCCTCTAGAGGGTGTTCCCATAACCCAGACACAAGGGATTCTTAGAATGCACTGTTAGAAATTATAAAACACAAGGAAATGGTCTATTTATTGTGATTATTCACATGCTTTGCTATAAAAAAATATGACTGTTTGACTACGATGTGTTTCCCTATGCCCAATCGTGGTGTTTCATAATATACTGAACATTTGCTCTATCATCCTCCTCAACTGAAAATTCTGAATTCCAAAATATACCTAGTCAAAAGAATTTGGGATAAGGGATCATAGGCCTGTGTGTTTAAACACCTCACACACCATTATCTTTTAGTCCTTACAGACAACCTACTATTTCACTAATCTAACTCATTTTCCAAGGCCCCAAATTGGTGATGCTATGCCTGTGACTTTGGTTATCTTGTGAGGCAAAGGAAGAGACTGAGAACGCCTTGGTCAGCAAATTACATTAAATGGTTTCATGGAGGCTTTATCCATTCAAGTCGGAAATCTCATTGGATCACACTTGCTGAAGCCACTACGTGCTGGGCACTTTGCTAGGCTCAGGAATTGTAAAGACGAGAACACTCTGTCTAAAACTACAGAACAATTTTTCTTAATGTTAAATGGTAATAAGTGAGATAAAGTAGTATATGCAGAGGATTATTTTAACTCTTTATATGTAGACATAGAAAGAAGTTTTGGAGACGATACCTCGAAATATTAACTGTAGTGGTCTATGTCTGGGTGGTACGTTTTAGGTGACCTTTTGCTTAAACATGTTTTCCAGTTTTTATACAATGAGCACATATTGCACTTATTACTAGAACAAATTACTAGAATTAAATATTTTTTAAGCAATATCTATCTGTGAAACACAGATCTATCTGTGAAACAGCTGTTTCTGTTATCAAAAAAAATAGAATTAAAAATGTCTAGATAGGTATATTGTTTGGAGTACTTTTAGAAGTGAGTATTCTTTTACTCCGTTGTGGCTTGCTTATAGTGACTTCCTTCCAAAGTACAACATGGAAATGGGAAAAAAAGTAATTTTACAGTGGAGAAACTTGACAGACTCTACCTGAGCCAGGTGGTCAAGGTCAACATCAATAGCGATAAATCATGTTGGTAGTATGTTCCCTTAGGAAGATGTGATGAAAATGGCAGTTTGCCTCTGAAGTCTTCTTTCCCCAAACCCATAACCCCTGACTAATGAGAAAAACACCAGAGAAAAAACAAGGAAAGTCTGAGAAACTTCCAGAGCCTTGAGGATCCTAAGAAGATATGTCTACTAACTGTAATGTGGTATCCTGGATGGGATCTTGGAACAGAAAAAGGGCTTTAGGTCAAAACTAAGGAAATCTCAATCAAGTATGGACTTTGGTTAATAGTAATTTACCAGTATTGTTTCATTCATTATAACAAATGTATCATACCAAAATACGATTTTGATAATAGGGATAACTGCATGTGGGGTATATGGAAACTCTGTATTGCCCTCTTATTTCCTGTAAATCTAAAACTGTTCTAAAATTTAAAAAGTTATTGTAAAAAATGGATTTGGGTTTTTGACCTGTGTATCTATCTGGAAGGCTGGGATTGCCATTAACTGAGATGGAGGAAGACACAGAATGAGTGGTTGAAAATAGTTTGAAATATATACTAGTCCAGCTCCATAGGGAAGGGATGTATAAGACAAATACATTGCGAATACATCATTGTTTTAATTTTCTATACCGAATACAACATACTTTCGGGGAAAAAAATAAGTATTATAGAAATAATTCCTGCCTTCTCCTCAAAAAACTTATGAAATACAGGTCCTTCAAAGATTCCCCCAAGAATACATGTGGAAGTCAGTGTTAGCTTTTAAATTCCTCTTAGCTGTACTCATACACTTCAGCAGTTTCTTTTATTGTACAGCAAACCACTTTTTTGGCAATGTAAATTATTTGTGGAATTTCTGGGAAGAAAATGTACAAACTAAACAACTTTTTGGTCATTCCATATAGTATTGTATTTTGCCAATAACTCTTTCTAATAAAGTTTAATAATATTTGTTGGATTGAGGACACTTAGCTATCAATAACAGTGATGCTGATGGTGGTAATAAGCCAACACATGTAGTGCTTACTATGTGCCAGACATTGTTCTAAATGCTTTACATATACTAGTTTATTTAAGCCTCATAATAACCCTAGTAAGTAGGTATTATTATCATCCCATTTTTCAGATGAGGAAACAGGGGCATAGAAAGGTTAAGGTGGAGTTGCTGAGACTTATATCCTGGCTCCAGAGTTCCTGCTCTTGATCACCACACATACTGTCTCTCGTAATAATAGCTACCATTTATGTAATCACATCTCTGCTCTGGAAAGGCTTATGAAACTTGAGGATAAAGAGAGGGACCACTTTTCTCCTCAAAAAATGCCTCTTTCACATTCCTTATATATGCCAGAGATAGGCAAATGCTCACTGAAGCATTTTGATAATTTCAAAATGTCCTGTATAGGTTATTTTGCCTATAGTTTTAGTACATGGAAATACTGCGCACAAATGTTATATTTTTCTCGTCTTTGTTATTTCTCCCAAAACCCTTGAGACAGAAGTACTTTTATTTAAATATCCTGTTATGCAATCATTTTCTATATATTCTTTCTCTATATGCACATATTTGTGAAGTTGTAATTGTGGTGTATGTAAAAGTTTATGGATATTTTTTACATTGCTAACCATTTATCATTACTATCCTACAATCCTCTCTTTCCCTTTGTTTTGGGAAGCCCATTTCATATATATATATATATATATATATATATTTATGTTTCGATTTTCATACACTGTGAAATGATTACCACAGTAGGTTCAGTTAACATTCATCTTCTCATATAGATACAATAAAAAGAAAAGAAAGAAGAAAAGAAAAAAAGGATCATACAATTCTAAACACTTTTCTGAAAAGTATCTGTTTTGCCCACAATTTTTTTCTATTTTTTAAATCAAAATATAGTTGATTTACAATATTGTGTTAGTTTCAGGTGTACAGCAAAGTGATTCAGTTATATATGTATTTCTTCAGATTATTTTCCATTCTAGATTATTACAGCATATTGAATATTGTTCCCTGTGTTATACAATAAATCCTTGTTACTTATCTATTTTATGTATAGTAGTTTGTATCTGTTAGTCCCATACTCCTAATTACACCCCCTCTTCCCCTTTGGTAACCATAAGTTTGTTTTCTATGTCTCTGAGTCTGTTTCTGTTTTGCATATAGATTCATTTATATTATCTTTTAGATTCCACATATAAGTGATATCATATGATATTTGTCTTTCCTTGCCTGACTTACTTCACTTAGTATGATAATCTCTAGGTCCATGCATGTTGCTGCAAATAGCATTCTTTCATTCTTTTTTTATGGCTGAGTAATAGTCCATTGTGTGTGTGTGTGAGTGTGAATGTATATATGTATATATATGTATGTATGTGTGTATATATATATATTTTTATTAGCTCTATTTTCTGTGCTCATTATTTTGGTTCATTGATCAACATTTGTTTTTGGTAAATACTATTTTTTTTTTTTTTTTTGCGATACGCGGGCCTCTCACTGTTGTGGCCTCTCCTGTTGCGGAGCACAGGCTCCGGATGCACAGGCTCAGCGGCCATGGCTCACGGGCCCAGCTGCTCCGCGGCATGTGGGATCTTCCCAGACCGGGGCATGAACCCGTGTCCCCTGCATCGGCAGGCGGACTCTCAACCACTGCACCACCAGGGAAGCCCGGTAAATACTATTTTTAAAATTATTGTTCCTTGTGGGATTAGACTTGCTTCCTCTTTGCTCAACTTTTTTTTCAGAATATTAATTCACCTCTACATCATTTTGTTGAACAAAATGGAAAGTCTCAGTTGTATCAGCCAACTATGTGCATAACAGTGTTGTGTAACAAATCACCCCCAAACTCAGTGGCTTAAACAATAATAACTTATTCTTGCTCACTCTTCTGTGGGTCAGCGGGGATACTGCCCATCCAGTGGGCTCTGCTGGGCTTAGCTTCAAATATGCAAGTTAGGCCCAGGTCTGCTTCCTGTGTCACTCTTCACTGATGACCTCTGGGCCAACTGGAGTATATTCTTCTCACGGGGAAGGCAAAAGCACAAGAGATTAAGCCCAACTTTGGAAGCACATTGCAAGCTTCTGCTGGCTTCACATCTGCTGACATCTCATTGACCAAAAGCAAGTCACAGAGCCAAGCCCAATATGAAGATGCAAGAAAGTACACTTCACCCACCATGAGGCCAAGGCAAGTTACATGGCCGAGTCCAACATCATTGGAGTGGAGTGTACTCCTCCTATGGAGGTCAGTGTAGAGAGAATGCATATTTGCTTCAAATAACTTCATCTACCCACACTAGTGAAATATTGATTGGAATTGCATTATATGCTAACTTAATAAAAAACAAATGTTTTAATAACAGTTGCTCTTTCTATTAAGAATGTATTATCTATACAAGTAATTTTTAAGTAATTTGCTGAAAAAGCATGTATATACATTTTAAACAAAGTTCTTGTGGCATCTAATAGGAGTTCAATAAATGTATGCTGAGCTGTTTTCTTTTTCTTATCTTTAGTACAAGCTAAAATCATATTTATAGCTGTTTAATTTTGGTATGCAGAAATGCTATTAATTTCACATATTTGTCTTGCATTTTTTGCTATACTAAAGAGTTCTAGTTAAGGTTTAGAAGTTTCCTTTGGATTGCTCTGGTGTGCAATCTCAATGTTTTTAAATGATCTTTTTCTCATTTCTTTTCAATGTTTATTGCACTGACCAGAGCTTATCAAACAGTTGCAAATTTTAAAAGAGTGCTTCTAATGCTTGGTCACTCAGCATAAAGTTGACCTGACTGGGTTTTCTTTACCATATTAAGGAATAACTCAATTGGTTTTAAAATTGTTTTTCTAAAATTGTATCTATATGTGTTGAATTTTATCAAATGACTTTGGGGCCTATATTGAAATGACTATGATTTTTCTCTTGAAACTTATCAAGATGGTACTTTCTTGTTTTAAACCATCTATGCCAAATAATTTCATCTGTTTCATGATGTATGTATTAGGATTCTCCAGAGAAACAGAACCAACAGGATGTGTGTATATATACAGAGATTTCTTTTAAGGAATTGGCTCATGCAGTTGTGGAGGCCTGGTGAGTTGGGGCAGTCCACTGTGCTTGAGACTCAAGGAAGAGTTGCAGTTTGAGTCCAAAGGCAGTCTGCTGACAGAATTCCTTTTCACTTGGGAGAGGTCAGTCTTTGTTCAGTTAGGACTTCAGCTGATTGGATAAAGCCCACCCACATTATTGAGTGTAATCTGCTTTACTCAAAGTCCAATTCAAATGGTACTTGCATCCAAAAAAACCTTCCCAGAAATATCCAGGATGATGTTTGACCAAATACCTGGGTATCATGGTCCAGGCAAGTTGACATATGCAATTAACCGTAACAGTGTGTATGTAAGTCTTTTAATGAAGCATTGAATTTGAAAATTTTTCACAAATAGTCTCTGAGTTATGTAAAATTATTCTCCTATATTGTAGATAAGGAAACAGAGACAAGGACAGGTTATACAACTGGCTCCAAATCACACTTGCTCAAAATGGCAGGGCTGAGTCTTGAAATCCAGACTCCAGAGCATCCGATGTGCTGAAACATTATTCTTTATACCGACCCTACTTCCTTTGCTCAGGGTTCAATGGCTTAGATCTTTCATATATGTCTTGATTGCTTTTGTTGATGATGATGTATAGGAGTTGCGATTTTTACTTACTAGTATAAGCTGATCTAAGTCGATTATGGTGTCACAGTTCACATCTGGACTGAGAACAAAAGCGAAGCCCTCCTGAATTTTTACTGTATTGTACTGGCAGGCACAACAATTAGAACACCACCATTCTTGCTATCTTGCTGATGAATTGACCTCATTATTCTCTCCTTAACATTTTTCAAAAGAAACTGCTGTTTTATGAGTTACTTAAGCCCTGTTTCAAAAGCAGTATGGTTGATAACTGTATTTCATCCCTGGCTGCACTGAGCCTTTGAACCCTGTATTCTTGAAACAATATGAGTGTTCAGACAGGATGTGTTCAGGACAGCCTTTCCGTGTGAAAATATTGACTTTCTCAAATTAAAGAACTTGGCGAATATGGTAATATATTCTCTTGATTTTAAATTAGGTGGAAGTTGATACCATCAGAAATCCACAGAGGATGAAAATGAGGCACAGTTTTAGGTGCCGAGCTATATGCCAAATAGCCCTTGTGTTTCCTTCTTGAATATCTCCTTCAAAGAGGCAGATTTGTCTTTGATATCCATGGGAGCCACATGAGTATGACCTGACTCCAATTGCCCTCATCATCTCCAGAATTTACTTGTTTATTTATTTTTAAATAAATAAGTGCATGAGTCTGTGGTCAATTTTCTTACTTGCTTCTTGAAACCAGCATGATCATTATAATTTTCCTTTTCATTAAATAACCCACTCTCAGCCTGTTCTTATTATCCCCACTTAGAAGTTGGGAATGGAGTCACCTAACATGAGGTCATTCATCTCTTCAGTGAGTGGCGTGCCTGTGTTAAAAATACTTATGCTGACAAACCCTAGGAATCATGGCAACAGAATAATATTCACCATCTGAGCCACCTTGACATTTTCCTGCTAGTAGGAAGCTTTCTTTTTTCTTTTTTGCTTTTAATGTAGAAGAATGCATCTTAAATTCTGTAGGCTACATAATCATGCCCGTGAGCTTTCTCTTTTCAATGTGTCCTGCCCCCATGACTAGTTTTTTTTTCCATAAGTGATGTTAAGTATGCAGAAAGCCAAGTAGGAGATTCCACTTAGGATTCCTTCTCTTAACTGTTTCTCAAAGCTTATGTGGCATAACTACTAGAAAAGATGTTAGAAGAAGAAGAATATATTCTATATTGGCCCTTCAGTTTCTCGCCTTCATGCCTTAGTTCAAACTGGCAAGCTTCTGCTGTCTCCACATGTAGAAAATATACCCATTCCACAGAGCCCAGTCCAAAGGCCATTTCCTCCATGGTGGTTTGCCTGATTCTCTGTAAAGTCACAGCTCCTTCTTGTGACCCTCTTCAGCACTTTTTGTTGTAACTAATAATGATAAACACTTGTATAATTCTTTACGCTTTACAGTTTATAGACATATTATCCCATTTAATAATTTTGTGAACTTGATATGTTCTCCACTTTGAATTGAGAACATTCAACCAATGAAGCACAGAGGTTAAGTAATTTGTTAAGTGCCACACAACTATCCTCTGTCTTCTGACATCACATCTCTTCCTTTGTCAGGTATATCCTGTTGGTCTCAAATCATCATCTTCTTAGCTAGCCCTTATTAAGTACTTCTTTTCTCCAGGCATTCTTCTAGGTGGGTATATGCAGCAGAAGTAAAACCTAACACCTCCTTCCAGATACTCACATAGTCTTCAAAGGAACCCCACACAATATTATTATCCCACTATTTACAAATAGTAATCCAAGGGACAGAGAAGGTATATAACTTATTCAAGGTCAGATAACTGCAGGAAGCTACTGGGAATGCCAGTTTTCCACACCACAAATATGGTGTCTAATTAATGAAAATGCTACAATTGCCAGAGGCTACCCTTCAGCCAGCAATGCTACAGGAAGATTGAGCCCCATTTCCTTCTGCAATTCACATTTTGCAGGAGTGCTTTCCATTGGCAGAATGTAAATGGCATCCAGAACCGTAGTGGCCAGGAAATCTGGGAAATGTAGCTGTTAGTTTTCCAGCTCTTGCTATGTAGGATGGAGAAAGAGCACAGAAGGAGGTAAAAATGGATACTGAGGACCAAAGGACATTAGCTAGCATAGCTGTGATAATTATGTGAGGCTATTGGCCATTCCTTTTGAATAAGACGCTTTTAAAATGGTCATTGAATATTGAGTCCCTCAGATTTGCTGTGGTTTCACCCAACCAATGGAAGGAGACGAACCACTGCATAGTTTGATGTAAAGAACAATTGCTTTTTAACGAGTAGTGGAACAGGATGGAGGAAGGAGTGGATGTTTTCTACAGCTCATGAGGAGAAACTTATTCTAACTTTATTGGAAAATTAATCACACAAACAGATGCCCAGAAGGGTATATCCAGATGCATTCCTGGTTGCAGTCACTCACTCCTTCGACTCTCTAAGTAATGATTGAGTAGAAACTTTCTCCCCCTTTCCTGTTCAAATGCTACATCATTAGCATTACTTCTTGTCCATAACTGTTATTTCCTAAACGTTCTGCAACTTATCGATTTAAATCCTGGATGAATTGCTATCAATTCCTCATCTGACCGGTCACTCATTTCACGAATCATTTATGGGTTCCCATTCTGGTAATGGTCTTATCCTGAAAATGTCCTATCACTGTCTTTTCCCTATGACTTCCAACTGATTAGGGCAAATTTTTCTCTGATGAGTAAGTGTCTCAAGTGGATCTTTGTTCGAAAAAGTGTCAAGACTCCTTTTATGGGGAATTAATGTAAATGCAGACATTTATTTACCAAAGAGTGTTAACTTAAGAATTAGTAGCTAATAATCACCCTACTTGTCAGTGTATTGTGTCTTTCCTGATTATTCCCCTCTTTTTATAAAGAAACCTGCCTAGAATATCTCATGGATTTACTCCCTCAAGTGTGCTTTCATGAAGTTTCCTGGAAGATTGATTGGAACACAAGGATTTCAGTTCATGGCATCCAGTTAATCAGCTCAGATTTGTTAAAGTCGTTAGTGCTATAAATTTCCTTGTGCTCACTTTCACGATTTTCCTAACCTGGAGTTAATTCTGTGGCAGTGCATCAGTGTGGACAGGCTACCTTTCACCAAATGAGTGTTTTGAATGGAGCTTCCCCAGGTTAATGACAGTGGGGATCCCCAAAGGGAAAACAAAACATTTGGTTCAGATGTCTTGTGGGAGCTGAACCTGCTAGAATGCTCCTCTGGAGGTTTCATCACTAATTGGCCAACAACTGGAGCCTGCACCCCATCAATTCCTCTTCACGGAAGCTTTGGGATGTGGTACACTTTCTTTATCCAGCCATTTCCTTTTTCTCATTTTCTAATTCATGAAAAAGACCCGGAAACATTTGGAAAACTTGGGACTCAACAAATTGTGAGATTGATTTTCCTCTGCTGGTCCCGTAGTGCTCAGATTGAGATAAGGTACTTAACTTCACTGAACTCTAAGTTACCTTGTATAGAACAGAGTCGATACCACGTCCTTGGAAAGAAATAAGGCCGTGATGAATCAGGTTTTTATCATGTGTAGGCTGTGCTAAGTGTCTCAGGGCTAATGGCATTCCCTGAGGTAGTGGATAAGGTGGCTGCAAGGGTAGAGCCTGTGTTTTGAATCAATCTATTAATACGACTAGTCCTTAAGACCACTCAGTCTATAGACTCTGACATCTGCCTGCCTCTCAGCTTATCACTCATTGAACTCCCTCCGCATGGTGCTCAAAGCTTTGGCCATGCTGAATCACTTTGAATTCCAAAATACACAATGTATTTCATGCCTTTCTGAATTTTCAAATGTCTGCCCCTCCCCCTCGTTTTCCTGGTGAGCTACTACCTTCCAGGCCTTTTCTGATTACCTTCTTCTCCTTGGTGTGCTTGTGTTCCTAATGTAGCCTCTACCTATTTCTATCAGAGCACATATAACCATTTATTCCCATCACTTGTGTGTAGAGCTGACTTCCTCTATGTACCCATAAACTCCTAAAGGTCAGGTCCTCTGTATATCTCAAGTCCCTTCCATTCCCTTCCTGTCTGTAGTGGTGCCTTCACACAGAGAGAAGCACATGCAAAAATATTTTTAAATGTTTGAGTTTCAGAGTAGTATTTATTTCAACCCTAACAGAAAAATGAATTAGTTTTATCCAGCGATGTATCTCTCCTCAGTTATAATATGTTCAGTGGGTGTGAATGCTCAGGAAGATTTGTATTTCGTAAGAATCACAGGAAGGAGGACAGTGATTGGAAGGTGTGAAGGCAGATTGAGCTCAATATAAGTAACAACTTTATGACATTAAAACTGTTCAAAATTCAAATGTGCTATGTTGTCAAATAACGAGGTCTCAATGACTGGAAGTATTTGTACCAAGACTCACAGGGATGCTACCAAATATATATTCTTCTATTGATTTGGAATACATGCTTTGCCAAGATCCTTTCTAATCTTAAGATTCTTTTTTTTTTTTTTTTTTGCGGTACGCGGCCCTCCAGCTGCTGTGCCCTCTCCCGTTGCAGAGCACAGGCTCTGGACGCGCACGCCCAGTGGCCATGGCTCACGGGCTCAGCCGCTCCGCGGCACGTGGGATCCTCCCGGACCGGGGCACGAACCCGTGTCCCCTGCATCGGCAGGCGGACTCTCAGCCACTGCGCCACCAAGGAAGCCCAAAGATTCTATTTTTATCTCTATAATTTTGTTCAACTACCATTAAATTCTCATAATTGCCAATTATGGGTTTGACATCCATCAATTTATCTCAACCTTCATTTAAAATTTTCTTATTAATCAGTCAATGAAAAAATTATCTTCTGCCTCTCTTCTCAGTGAATCTAGCTATCCTTGTTTATGCATGTTTTCACTCCCTGTCTATATGTATTGTAAAATTCCTAAGACTTTTATTAATATCTTTCAATTTAAGAAAACAAATACTTGAATGATGGGCCAGATGCAGTAGGAGATAGAAAGAACATATGATAATGACTATGGTAGCTAACATTTATCAAGTGCTTACTGGTAATTTACGTATAAGAGCACACTTGTCACAGCGATCTTATGTGGTTGGTCCTATTTTCTCATTTTATAGATTAGAATACTGAGGCACAGAGAGGTTAATTAATTTGCCCAAGATCATAGAGTTGCTAGGTGGAAGAACCCAAGCAAATCTAAAATCTGAACCTGTAACCATTAAGCATTGCCTACCTTTGAGGAATAAATTTAGTAAGATAGTATCTCTTACTTCAAAGATGATTTCAGCTGGTAGAATTACATGTGTTTATTATATACTGGATAAGGCAGCCCTTGCTAAAGATTTCTTCTTTGAAGCTTCTCTTTATTGTTATTGCTTTCTAGTATTCTGACATTGGCCAACCAAATCCATGCTTACCTAATTATACCATTTATGATTTTCTAAACTTGCTATCTAACTATATATCTATATTTTTTTTTAATTTTTAAATTTTTATTGGAGTCTAGTTAATTTACAATGTCATGTTAGCTTCAGGTGTACAGCAAAGTGAATCAGTTATACATATACATATATCCACTCTTTTTTACATTCTTTTTCCATATAGGCCATTACAGAGCATTGAAGAGTAGTGTTCCCTGTGCTATACAGTAGGTCCTTATTAGTTATCTGTTTTATATATAGTAATGTGTATATGTCCATCCCAATCTCCCAATTTATCCCTCCCGCCCTTACCTCCAGTAACCATAAGTTTGTTTTCTACATCTGTAACTCTATTTTGTTTTGTAGATAAATTCATTTGTACCCTTTTTTTTAAAGTTTATTTTTTATTTATTTAATTTATTTTTTGGCTGTGTTGGGTCTTCGTTGCTGTGGCCTTCCCTAGTTGCGGCGAGCGGGGGCTGCTCTTCGTTTTGGTGTGCAGGCTTCTCATAGTGGTGGCTTCTCTTGTTGCGGAGCTGGGGCTGTAGGCATGCGGGCTCGGTAGTTGTGGCTCGTGGGCTCTAGAGCACAGGCTCAGTACTTGTGGCTCACAGGCTTAGTTGCTCCACGGCATGTGGGATCTTCCCAGACCAGGGCTCGAACCCGTGTCCCCTGCATTGGCAGGTGGATTCTTAACCACTGTGCCACCAGGGAAGTCCCCATTTGTACCCTTTTTTTAGATTCCACATGTAAGTGATATCATGTGATTTCATCTTTGTCTGATTTACTTCAGTATGACAATCTCTAGGTCCATCCATGTTGCTGCAAATGGCATTATTTCGTTCTTTTTTATGGCTAATGTTCCACTGTATATAAGTACCAAATCTTTGTCCATTTCTCTGTTGATGGACATTTAGGTTGCTTCCATGTCCTAATTATTGTAAATAGTGCTGCATTGAACATTGGGGTGCATGTATCTTTTCAAATCTTTAGTTTGAACTCATAAGGATGTGATTCTGTCGCCATGTTTATGTTAATTCTCCTCCACTGAGACGTTTCCATTTATATTTTGCTTTTGTGGGAACCATAATAGTATGAAATAACCCAATGACAAATTGACTTCTTCTATAAGCACACCTAAGTCCCTGGAAAGTATAATTTAGAGAAGCAATTTTCAAACTTTAATATTCATCAGATTCACCTGAAGCATTGGGTAAAATACTAATTTCTGGGCCCTAATACAAGGTTTCAGAGTCAGTAGATCTGAGGCCAGTTTCAAGAGTTTGCATTTGTAGTATGTTTCCAGATAATTCTCATGCTTCTGGTCCTGGCACCATACTTTGAGAGGCTAGGCTTTTCAGAGGTTAGGCTGTGTCACAGATATCACAGGTATTTTTAGAAAGCTTCACAGGTGATTCTAATGCACACTCAGGAGTTACACATATTCATAGTATTATTCCAGCTCTTTCAAAATACTTGAGTTGATGCCATTTAATCCTCTACTGACTTTGTTAGTTTGATCCAGAACACTCTACATTTTTCACTATTTGATAATATGTCTGCATCTACTTGCTTCAAAAGGTCGTTTGGGAGTAGAACTCTACCTGATGCCTACCTCAATAAAGACCAAGCAAATAATTAACTGAGGTTTTTAATACCTACTTTTCCAAATTATGTTTTCCAATTGTCATAGAGCACGTAGCAGATGCTCAAGGAATGTTTGTTAAGTGAATGAATATCTCTTACAGGGAAACCTTATTCTACCAGCCTAGACTGACTGACCACCTATCTCTAACCATGCTGGAGTAAGAATAACTTATTCCTGGTAAAAATCATTAATTTTATTGATCCAAAAGAGCCATGTAAAATTGTTTTCCCCTTCTTACTTGCTATTTTCAATGTTGTCAGTTTGGGCTCAGCCAGCAGTGCCACAGCTGAAGGGGCTGCATGGATTTTAATAAGGACTCCTGTTTTGGGGAAAGAGAATAAGTGAATCTGGAACGCAGGGTCACACTTTCAAAGCCTGCCTGACATGAGGCAAAGATTAGAATGCTAGGGCAGGCTGAGAAGACTGGGAGGAAGCTGCAGTTTCTCACCGTGGATTTCCTCAGAGTGCCATTAGCTTACCAAGAAGAACTCAGGGTAGATTGCATTTACATAAGGGAAGCAAGACAGGGCTCAGTTATCTTAATTTCTTTTCTTTTTTTTTTTACATCTTTATTGGAGTATAATTGCTTTAAAATGCTGTGTTAGTTTCTGCTTTATATCAAAGTGAATCAGTTATACGTATACATATGTTCCCATATCTCCTCCCTCTTGCGTCTCCCTCCCTCCCACCCTCCCTATCCCAGCCATCCAGGTGGTCACAAAGCACCGAGCTGATCTCCCTGTGCTATGCAGCTGCTTCCCACTAGCTATCTATTTTACGTTTGGTAGTGTATATATGTCCATGCCACTCTCTCACTTTGTCACAGCTTACCTTCCCCCTCTCCATATCCTCAAGTCCATTCTCTAGTAGGTCTGTGTCTTTATTCCTGTCTTATACCTAGGTTCTTCATGACATTTTTTTTTCTTAGATTCCATATATATGTGTTAGCATATGGTATTTGTCTTTCTCTTTCTGACTTACTTCACTCTGTATGACAGACTCTAGGTCCATCCACCTCACTACAAATAACTCAATTTTGTTTCTTTTTATGGCTAAGTAATATTCCATTGTATATATGTGCCACATCTTCTTTATCCATTCATATGATGATGGACACATAGGTTGTTTCCATCTCCTGGCTATTGTAAATAGAGCTGCAATGAATATTTTGGTACAGGACTCTTTTTTTTTTTTTTTTTGCGGTACGCGGGCCTCTTACTGCCGTGGCCTCTCCCGTTGCAGAGCACAGGCTCCAGACGTGCAGGCCAGCGGCCATGGCTCACGGGCCCAGCCGCTCTGCGGCACGTGGGATCCTCCTGGACCGGGGCACGAACCCGGGTCACCCGCATTGGCAGGTGGACTCTCAAGCCCGACTCTTTTTGAATTATGGTTTTCTCAGGGTATATGCCCAGTAGTGAGATTGCTGGGGCATATGGTAGTTCTATTTGTAGCTTTTTAAGGAACCTCCATACTGTTCTCCATAGTGGCTGTACCAATTCACATTCCCACCAGCAGTGCAAGAGTGTTCCCTTTTCTCCACACCCTCTACAGCATTTATTGTTTCTAGATTTTTTGATGATGGCCATTCTGACTGGTGTGAGATGATATCTCATTGTAGTTTTGATTTGCATTTCTCTAATAATTAATGATGTTGAGCATTCTTTCATGTGTTTCTTGACAATCTGTATATCTTCTTTGGAGAAATGTCTGTTTAGGTCTTCTGCCCATTTTTGGATTGGGTTGTTTGTTTTTTGTTATTGAGCTGCATGAGCTGCTTGTAAATTTTGGAGATTAATCCTTTTTCAGTTGCTTCATTTGCAAATATTTTCTCCCATTCTGAGGGTTGTCTTTTGGTCTTGTTTATGGTTTCCTTTGCTGTGCAAAAGCTTTGAAGTTTCATTAGGTCCAATTTGTTTATTTTTATTTCCATTTCTATAGGAGGTGGGTGAAAAATGATCCTGCTGTGATTTATGTCATAGAGTGTTATGCCTATGTTTTCCTCTAGGAGTTTGATAGTTTCTGGCCTTAGATTTAGGTCTTTAATCCATTTTGAGCTTATTTTTGTGTATGGTGTTAGGGAGTGTTCTAATCTCATACTTTTACATGTACCTGTCCAGTTTTCCCAGCACCACTTATTGAAGAGGCTGTCCTTTCTCCACTGTATATTCCTGCCTCCTTTATCAAAGATAAGGTGACCATATGTGCATGGGTTTATCTCTGGGCTTTCTATCCTGCTCCATTGATCTTTCTGTTTTTGTGCCAGTACCATACTATCTTGATTACTGTAGCTTTGTAGTATAGTCTGAAGTCAGGGAGCCTGATTCCTCCAACTCCGTTTTTCAAGATAGCTTTGGCTATTCGCGGTCTTTTGTGTTTCCATACAAATTGTGAAATTTTTTGTTCTAGTTCTGTGAAAAATGCCAGTGGTAGTTTGATAGGGATTGCATTGGATCTGCAGATTGCTTTGGGTAGTATCATCATTTTCACAATGTTGATTCTTCCAATCCAAGAACATGATATATCTCTCCATCTGTTTGTATCATCTTTAATTTCTTTCATCAGTGTCTTATAACTTTCTGCATACAGGTCTTTTGTCTCCTTAGGTAGGTTTATTCCTAGATATTTTATTCTTATTGTTGAAATGGTAAATGGGAATGTTTTCTTGATTTCACTTTCATATATTTCATCATTAGTGTATAGGAATGCCAGAAATTTCAGTGCATTAATTTTGTATCCTGCTACTTTACCAAATTCATTGATTAGCTCTAGTAGTTTTCTGGTAGCATGTTTAGGGTTCTCTATGTAGAGTATCATGTCAACTGCAAACAGTGACAGCTTTACTTCTTCTTTTCCGATTTGGATTCCTTTTATTTCCTTTTCTTCTCTGATTGCTGTGGCTAAAACTTCCAAAAGTATGTTGAATAAGAGTGGTGAGAGTGGGCAACCTTGGCTTGTTCCTGATCTTAGTGGAAATGCTTTCAGTTTTTCACCATTGAGGATGATGTTGGCTGTGGGTTTGTCATATATGGCCTTTATTATGTTGAGGAAAGTTCCCTCTGTGCCTACTTTCTGCAGGGTTTTTATCATCAATGGGTGTTGAATTTTGTCGAAAGCTTTCTCTGCATCTATTGAGATGATCATTATGGTTTTTCTCCTTCAATTTGTTAATATGGTGTATCACGTTGATTGATTTGCGTATATTGAAGAATCCTTGCATTCCTGGAATAAACCCCACTTGATCATGGAGTATGATTCTTTTAATGTGCTGTTGGATTCTGTTTGCTAGTATTTTGTCGAGGATTTTTGCATCTATGTTCATCAGTGATATTGGCCTGTAGTTTTCTTTCTTTGTGACATCCTTGTCTGGTTTTGGTATCAGGGTGATGGTGGCCTCGTAGAATGAGTTTGGGAGTGTTCCTCCCTCTGCTATATTTTGGAAGAGTTTGAGAAGGATAGGTGTTAGCTCTTCTCTAAATGTTTGATAGAATTTGCCTGTGAAACCATCTGGTCCTGGGCTTTTGTTTGTTGGAAGATTTTTAATCACAGTTTCAATTTCATTGCTTGTGATTGGTCTCTTCATATTTTCTATTTCTTCCTGATTCAGTCTCGGCAGTTTGTGCATTTCTAAGAATTTGTCCATTTCTTCCAAGTTGTCCATTTTATTGGCATAGAGTTTCTTGTAGTAATCTCTCATGATCTTTTGTATTTATGCCGTGTCAGTTGTTACTTCTCCTTTTTCATTTCTAATTCTATTGATTTGAGCCTTCTCCCTTTTTTTCTTGATGAGTCTGGATAATGGTTTATCAATTTTGCTTATCTTCTCAAAGAACCAGCTTTTAGTTTTATTGATCTTTGCTATTGTTTCCTTCATTTCTTTTTCATTTACTTCTGATCGGATCTTTTTGATTTCTTTCCTTCTGCTAACTTTGGGGTTTTTTTGTTCTTCTTTCTGTAATTGATTTAGGTGCAAGGTTAGGTTGTTTATTCAAGATGTTTCCTGTTTCTTAAGGTAGGATTGTATTGCTATAAACTTCCCTCTTAGAACTACTTTTGCTGCATCCCATAGGTTTTGGGTCATCGTGTCTACATTGTCATTTGTTTCTAGATGTTTCTTGATTTCCCCTTTGATTTCTTCAGTGATCACTTCATTATTAAGTAGTGTATTGTTTAGCCTCCATGTGTTTGTATTTTTTTACAGATCTTTTCCTGTAATCGATATCTAGTCTCATAGCGTTGTGGTCAGAAAAGATACTTGATACAATTTCAATTTTCTTAAATTTACCAAGGCTTGATTTGTGACCCAAGATATGATCGATCCTGGAGAATGTTCCATGAGCACTTGAGAAAAATGTGTATTCTGTTGTTTTTGAATGGAATGTCCTATAAATATCAATTAAGTCCATCTTGTTTAATGTATCATTTAAAGCTTGTGCTTCCTTATTTATTTTCATTTTGGATGATCTGGGCATTCATGAAATTGGGGTGTTAAAGTTCCCTACCATGAATGTGTTACTGTCGATTTCCCCTTTTATGGCTGTTAGTATTTGCCTTATGTATTGAGGTGCTCCTATGTTGGGTGCATAAATATTTACAATTGTTATATCTTCTTCTTGGATCGATCCCTTGATCATTATGTAGTGTCCTTCCTTGTCTCTTCTAATATTCTTTATTTTAAAGTCTATTTTGTCTGATATGAGAATTGCTACTCCAGCTTTCTTTTGGTTTCCATTTGCATGGAATATCTTCTCCCATCCCCTTACTTTCAGTCTGTAGGTGTCTCTAGGTCTGAAGTGGGTCTCTTGTAGACAGCATATATATGGGTCTTGTTTTTGTATCTATTCAACCAGTCTGTGTCTTTTGGTGGGAGCATTTAATCCATTTACACTTAAGGTAATGATCAATATGTATGTTCCTATTCCCATTTTCTTAATTGTTTTGAGTTTGTTATTATAGGTCTTTTCCTTCTCTTATGTTCCTTGCCTAGAGAAGTTCCTTTAGCATTTGTTGTAAAGCTGGTGTGGTGGTGCTGAACTCTCTCAGCTTTTGCTTGTCTGTAAAGGTTTTAATTTCTCCATCAAATCTGAATGAGATCCTTGCTGGGTAGAGCAATCTTGGTTGTAGGTTTTTGTCCTTCATCACTTTAAATATGTCCTGCCAGTCCCTTCTGGCTTGCAGAGTTTCTGCTGAAAGATCAGCTGTTAACCTTATGGGGATTCCCTTGTGTTATTTGTTGTTTTTCCCTTGCTGCTTTTAATGTTTTCTTTGTATTTAATTTTTGACAGTGTGATTTATATGTGTCTTGGCATGTTTCTCCTTAGATTTATCCTGTATGGTACTCTCTGTGCTTCCTGGACTTGATTAACTATTTCCTTTCCCATATTAGGGAAATTTTCAACTATAATCTCTTCAAATATTTTCTCAGTCCCTTTCTTTTTTTCTTCTTCTTCTGGAACCCCTATAATTCAAATGTTGGTGCGTTTAATGTTGTCCCAGAGGCCTCTGAGACTGTCCTCAGTTCTTTTCATTCTTTTTTCTTTATTCTGCTCTGCAGTAGTTATTTCCACTATTTTATCTTCCAGGTCACTTATCCATTCTTCTGCCTCAGTTATTCTGCTATTGATCCCTTGTAGAGTATTTTTCATTTCATTTATTGTGTTGTTCATTGTTGCTTGTTTCATCTTTAGTTCTTCTAGGTCCTTGTTAAATGTTTCTTGCATTTTCTCTATTCTATTTCCAAGATTTTGGATCATCTTTACTATCATTATTCTGAATTCTTTTTCAGGTGGACTGCCTATTTCCTTTTCATTTGTTAGGTCTGGTGGGTTTTTAATCTTGCTCCTTCATCTGCTGTGTGTTTTTCTCTCTTCTCATTTTGCTTGTCTTACTGTGTTTGGGGGTCTCCTTTTTGCAGGCTGCAGGTTCTTAGTTCCTGTTGTTTTTGGTTTCTGTCCCCAGTGGCTAAATTTGGTTTAGTGGGTTGTGTAGGCTTCCTGGTGGAGGGGACTAGTGCCTGTGTTCTGGTGGATGAGGCTGGATTTTGTCTTTCTGGTGGGCAAGTCCAAGTCTTTTGGTGTGTTTTGGGGTGTCTGTGGACTTATTATGATTTTAGGCAACCTCTCTGCTAATGGGTGGGTTTGTGTTCCTGTCTAGCTACTTGTTTGGCATAGGTCCAGCTCTGTAGCTTGCTGGTCTTTGAGTGAAGCTGGGTGTTGGTGTTTAGATGGTGATCTTTGGGAGATTTTCGCCATTTGATATTTCGTGGAGCTGGGAGGTCTCTTGTGGACCAGTGTCCTGAAGTTGACTCTCCCACTTCAGAGGCACAGCACTGACTCCTGGCTGCAGCCCCAAGAGCCTTTCATCCACACGGCTCAGAAACGTGTCTGTCCTCAGTGCTGTGTTTGTGGTGAAGTTCCATAGTTATTACATGTCCTAAGTATATATTCAAATATATCTATAAATGAAAAACAAAAGGCTAAACATTCACTGGCAAAAGATTGAGCTGCTCTATCAACATGTCAGGAGCACTTCAAATAAATGATCTCTTCTAAAATCCTTTGGAAGAATGATTGCATATATCTGGCTTTTCCTGTCTCCGCCCCTGCTGTATCTTAATTTCTTTTGGTATCATTTCAATTATTTGTTAGAATAATAGGACTTTGATCTAAAACATGTTTTATAGTATTGTATTTCTTAGCATGGCAAGGCACAGAATATTTTCTGTTTTACCCTAATGATTGTCATGGAATGCTCTTAAATTTACCATATAAGTGAATCCCAAGATGCTTAAGTATAGAGATCTCCAATTCTAAACAGTAGTGTATCTCTGTGGTATAAACAAGGCTTTTGTATCTCATTTGGCATTGGTGATGGAATCTCAGCATTTGGAGCGGTTTACAACAGTCATATTCATGTTTGACCTCCATTAGAAATTCATGAGATAATCATTGGGATCTTAGACCCATTATGTAGGTGAGGAAACTAAGTCACTACAAGTTTAAGTTGTTTTATTTTGTCCAAAATAAAACAACTATTAGTGGTGAGGACTGTGACAACATCTCAGATTGTTTTACCCCTGGCTCAATGCCAGGTTCGAGACACTGCACTCCCAGCACCTCTGTGAAGAGTAGCTCCTTTTATTTCCATTTATCTGCTGAGGAAAAATATGAGGCAGGGGAAAGGTCAAGGTCAAAGGGCAAGGCTGACTGGGTGGTGCAGGCAGGGGTGAGAACTGATTCGTTGGGGAACCGTATCTCTGAAATCTAAGCAGAAATCCATCCCACCCTGCCATAGCAAAGTGATTTCTTAGTGATTATCCCTTTCTTCCCCTCATGGTCTGGGCTGCTGTGAGATTGTGAACAGCAGCTGCATTAGCATGTAGTCAGGGCTTCCTTCAGATAAGCTAATATGCCGTGAGAGTGCAGACTAGCGGAGCTACCTTCACTGGCCAAGGAAGACATCTGCATTTGCCTCACAGCCCTAGTTGTTCAAATCTGCCCACAGCTCGAGGGATGCCGGTCAGTCCAGGCAGAGTTCAGCCTTTGATCTCCGGACTCTCCGCCCAGCTCTGTCCCCTCCTGTCATTTAAGCAGAGGCTAGGCTGAACCCCCTTGGACGTGGAGCACAGTCATTCCCACAGACCCCAAGCCCCTTCTGGCTGCTGTGTCAGCAGCTGGATACTCTCCCGGGCTCTGCAGGACTCTGGATTCTGGAGCCTGCTGGCCCCGGAGGCAGGAGGGCTGCCAGATGTGTATGCTAACAAATGGCAGAAGCTACTGTGCAATTACAGTGATACAGAAATAAGTCAGGAAATTCTCCTATGGCTTGGAATGAAGAGTAACTGAGGCAGCAAACAAACTTCTCTTTGTGTGTGAGGCGGAACTAAGTGCACCAGTGGCTTCTGTTCAGGGATATCCTCCTCTTGGAATGAGGCCTTTTCCAGCTGTCTAAGGGTAAGGGGTTTAAAAGCAGGTTGTCTTAGTATTTGATACCTAAAGTGTGACCTATAGGTTACCATCACCTGTGGTGCTGGTTAGAAATGTGGAATCCCAGGGTCTAGCCCAGACCTACTGAATCAAAGTCTGCATTTTAACAGGATCTCCAGAGGGTTCGCTTGCATGTTTGAGAAGCCCTCACCTAAATAACACTCACGAGCCTGGGGAGAATCCTGGGGGCTTGTTCAACACTTGGGGGCTGTGACATTTTCTATGTACTTTCCTAGCATAACTTGGTCACATCGAATGGGGTTCTACCTCCAGTACTGGGGGATGGGGTGGTATTAACCCTCCTGTGCTTTCTGGCCCAGAGCGACACTTCCAAAGGGCTGTGTGAAGTGGTGAATGCCCAGACATGGAATTACCAGTTGGGCAAGGACTGCAAAGCTTTCTCCCGGCAGCCCTTGAGCACGTGGCCCTCCGTGGACCAGCCACTTACATCGTGCCTTCTGGTCAGAAGAGCCCACAGCTGCTCTGGTAGGGGCACAGCGAAGGGAGGAAAAGCATACTGAAAATGACATTGTGGCTATTAACATTTTTATAGGCAGACTGCTTTACAAAGCAGAGGGAGAGTATTACTCTTCTAGGATTAATATTCTTAACAAAAAGTCTGCTAGGAGAGGAGACTTCTCTGCTAGTCTGATAATTCTGCTGCTGATTTATCTAGTAATGGAGACTTGAAATTACAGGAATCAATGTGTATGTGAAAGCCATTGTCATTTGGTTAATTATGTTTTGCCAGCAGCATGGGGAAGTACTTTATGCTCAGTGCAGCCAAATGTGTTTCAGCCAGAATTCTTTATTGTGATGGGTCTAATGTAGACAAAGACAAAGACACCTATAATTTCAGATTCCTGGACACGTGATTCATCTGGAGGCTTGACTTCCCTGCTCCCCTGCACCGGCGCTGTGGCATTTAGGTCTGCTTCCTCTAGAGCAGTGGTTCTTACCTGGGGTGATTTTGTAATCCCTCCCCCACCCCATGGGATATTTATGAATAATGGGAGACATTTTAGTTGTCATCACTGGGATGGAGGTGGTGTGGGTAGAAGACAAGGATGATGCTGGTGCTAAATATCCTATAAAGTGCAGGACAGCCCTCACTCTCGTCCCCCAGCAAAAAATTATCTGGCCCAAAGTATCATCGGTGCTGAGGCTGAGAAACCCTACGCTCGAGCACTTCTGCTTGTGATTCTGACCCAAAGAATTGGGGCCAAGTTCATGTCCTGTTTGTCAACAGATAAAGAAATTAGGTCTATGGACGTCACTGTCATCCAGGATTATCTACCAGGATATCCACCTAGGATGGAATCGAGGTGAGCGTACAATAGAAGAGGTTGGAATGGTCCCCAGGCCGCTGCCACCTGTGTGTCTTTGGTAGTGATGCTGTCTCAGTTTTCCTTTTCCTTCTTTCTGATGAGTCAGTCATTGGTTTGGAAAGCCTAACCTGCATTATAATCTCAGCGTTGCTATTTACTGAGTGACCTTGAGTATAGTAGGCAGAATAATGGCCCCCAAAGATGTCCATGTCCTAATTCCTGGAAACTGTGAATATGTTACCTTACATGGCAAAGGGGAGCTGAAGACGTGATTTGGTCAAGGATCTTGAGGAGATTTTCCTGGAGTATCCTAGTGGGCCCAGTGTGATCACCAGCGTCCTTATAAGTGAAAGACAGAGACAGGAGAGTCAGAATCAGAGGTTTAAAGAAGCTATGCTGCTAGTTTAGAAGATGGAGTGAAGTTGGAAGATGGGACATCGAGGCAAGCTACGCATGCTACCTCTAGAAGTAGGAAAAGGCAAGGAAACAAATTTTCCATTAGAGCCTCCAGAAGGAATGTAGCCCAGCCAATACTTTGATTTTAGCCCAGTAAGGCGCATTTTGGACTTCTGACCTCCATGACTGAAAGATAATGCATTTGTGTTGTTTTAAGCCAGTAAATTTGTGGTAATGTGTTATAGCAGAGACAGGAAACTCATATATTGAGTCAGACGTTTTTCCTCTTGATGTCCTACTCTGTTAATAGGGTGTGGTCCACTGTAAAATGGGCCTCGATCATTCATTCATTCATTCATTCATTTTTTCCAGCAGTTATTTACTGATTACCTATTATGTGCCAGGCACTATTCTAAGCACTTGGGATAGAGCAGTGAACAGCACAAACCATCTACAAAAAATAGGTAAATGTACAAGTGATACGTAAGTCATAAGTGCTATGAGGGAGAACTGAAGCAAAGAAAGGGAGCTGGAGTCCCAGTCTATTTCATAGGAGGTGTTTGGGGAAGGTTTCTGTGAAAAAGTGACATTCATCAGAAACCTCAAGGAAGAGAGGGAGAAGGCCATGCAGATAGCTGAAGGAAGACTGTTCTCGACAGAAGAAAAGGCAAGAACACATGTCCTGAGCTAGGAGTTTGTTTCAGGGATTTCAAGTACAGGGAAGGGACCAGTGCGGATAATGAAAATAATTACATCACAAGGCTGTCCTTAGAATTCCGGGCAGCTAACATGAAAATCCTTGGTGAATTTCAAAGCACCTTGCAAATATCAGTTATTATCATTTGTGGTCCCTCAGAGCATATTTGTGGGGCTTCCAAGTGACCCAGAGGTTAACCTTTATTTTTTGTCTCTATAAAAGTCAAGAGGAAACAGCTGTTGGCCCAAGGCTCTGGTAGTTGGGCACAGAGGCCCAGAAATAGGAGTGTTTTCCCAACTAGGAGCTGATGGTGATTCTGCGTGTGCCCTTCAGACTGACGAATCTTTGCGGGGTGGTGAGGACCGGGTAAGATGGATGGGAGATCTTTGTTGCTGTGGCCAGTCTCACCTGTTACACCTCTCTGGTCCAGGAGGGTGCTCCCCACAAGCCAGCTGGGGCTTTGAGCGGTCAGCTTGTCTCTCACAATGGTGCACAGCCATCCTGGGAAAGGAATCATTGAGGAATTTAAAGACCTTGGCCCCTGCCTGTCCAGGGACCAGAGAGAAGCTGTTAGGACCGCAACCTCTGACAGCCCAGCCTTGCCAGCAACTAATTCCCCAGGAGAAATCAAACTCTGCCAAAGGATGAAATTGAAATATTTGAAATATAATCTGCACACTTCCTTTTCCAAGGCAGGTGATAAAATGGTCTAGTTTTTATAAAAGGCTGAGAAAATGAAAATGCTGAAAGGCTTTGTGTTTGGGAGTAAGACTTTCCTTGGCAGCGGGGGCCAGGGACTGGAGGAGGCACCCCGAAGGCTCTGGGAGTCTAGAGCTGGCCTGTGTGCTTACTCATTAACATCTTAGGTTTAAGGGGGCTTTTTCAGTGCATTTTGCATCACGAATCTTGGAATGACCACGGCAAGGTCATAGATGATGTGTGTGTATTCCATCCTCCCTTAGCTGAATAAACCACTTTTAGGTAAAAGGCATTTCAGTCATTAATTTGATTATCCTGTTCGATTTTTTTTTCCCTAAATGCGTTTCTCTAAGCTGTCTTTCCCCACTTTTTGATAGATAAATATCTTCAGAACTGAAAGACTAATGTGTGTGCTTTATCATCTGAGTTCCGAAGCTTTCTCCTTTTAGACACAAAGTAACAAAAGTAAAATGGACATCTGCAGCCCTGCCACTTTTCAGCGAAAGAGTCTTTTTTTTTTTTTATAAAACTTATGCTTTAATATCAGTTTGTTCTGCAGTCTGGAGGGATTGTAAAAAAAAAAAAAAAAAAGGAAAAGGAAAAGGAAGGCTAAGCATGATGACAACTCCAAACCAGGAGGAATGAAAATAAAAATGCGAGATCAGTGTGTGTTCTGAGTTCTATGGGAGCTGCATCTGCAACCTAGAAAGCTTGGGAAACTAGTCCAAACCAGACAGAAGTCAGGCACGCAGCCAGGACGAACAGCTAGAAAAACTCTGAGGCATCATGGCCTGTCAACTACTGGTATGCAGGCGGCCTTCCCCGTCCTCAAGGTCAGAACAAATGCCTACCTTACTTCTCCTTTCTTCTCCTCAACATCTAAAGCAAAACCCTACAGACTACAGGGGAGAAGTGAGGACCAAACACCTTCTAGCTTTGAAGTGCTTTGATATTCTCTGCCTTTTATTTTCTTAAAGCCTTGATAGCGTGTTAACGCCATGGAATAGCAGGAATCCCTTACATTATATGATAAATGTGCTGTGAAAAGTAATTGTAAAACAGGTTTTTACTGAGGAATTAAGGCTGTCTCTGAGGATTGCTATAAGTAGCAAATTCATTCATTTATTCATCAAAGAGTTGTCAGGCACTGAGCTGAGCAGTGGATGTGGACAGGTGTGGGACAAGACCTTATCCCCGGCCTCCTGGATCTCACAATATAAACAGTGGGGGAGACAAACATTCAAATAAACCAACATGCAATTGAATTACAAATTGCTGAAAGTGTTATGAAAGAAACAGATGTGATATTATGCTAGGGAGTTATGGCTGGTAAAGGATGAGGAAAGCAACTTTAGCCAGGATTGGCCTTCCTGAGATTTAATCTGAGACTTGAAGATGAGAAAGAGCCAGGTATACCATTACAGTCCAGGAATGGAAACCCTTCCCTCTAGCTCCTCTGGGAAGACGGGAGAGCCTGTCAAAGGGAGATTTTTTTTTTTTTTTTTTTTTTTTTTTTTTGCCGTACGCGGGCCTCTCACTGTTGTGGCCTCTCCCGTTGCAGAGCACAGGCTCCAGACGCGCAGACTCAGCGGCCATGGCTCACGGGCCCAGCCGCTCCGCGGATGTGGGATCTTCCTGGACCGGGGCACGAACCTGTGTCCCCTGCATCGGCAGGCGGACTCTCAACCACTGCGCCACCAGGGAAGCCCCAAAGGGAGATTTTTGATTGAGAAAGTCACATGGTCTAAGAGGAGCCTGTCACCCTTGTGCTTCTAAGGAGACGTTCCCTGGTCCCCTTTCCTACCCACCCCCTGTCTTTTGCATGTCCTATTCCCTTTCCCAGCATTTTTTTCTCCCTAGCTATTACTAATATCTGACGTACTTTCTAATTTGGTTATTTATCTAATTTATTGCCTGTCTACCCCACTAGAACGTGAGCTCTACAAGGACGTGCATTTTGTCCATTTTATTCACTGTGACTGTGTCTCTAGTGCCTAGAAGAATAGCCATGTGTTCAGTGAAGACCATTTCTGCTATATTAAGCTAGCTCTTTTTGCCCCTACAGAGGAGAACGGTATTGAAGAAAGATCAAGAATTTTGAGAACTGCCAGATCTGGAATAATATGCTATACTTACAGGGTTGTTGTGAGATTTAAATGAGGAAAATGTATGTAGAAATGAGTTCCATGCTGGTGTATCGTAAGAGCTGAGTAGCTATCATTCTCCAGTGGTTCCGCAACTGTCTTAAGAGAGCTATAAACATTGTGAAGCAGGAGAAGTTATCAGTATCAAATGTCTCTCCATTCCCTTGTTGGGGCCCCCCAGTCTCTTTCAGTTCTTTCTTCCAGCCTTCCTCTCTCTGTCACACACCACATCTATCTGCCCTCCTAGGCCCTCGGGACCCTTGGCTCTGGTTTACAAGGGAACAGCTGATTAATCTGCAACCGATTGCTGCTGAACCCCAAGCTGACAGCTGCTGTGCCTGGAGCAGGCCAGCCCTCCTTACCGTGCGTGGGTAAGTGTGGATAAAGCAAGAAGACACCATCACCCTGCTTGTGGGCTCAGGTTTCCTCTCCCCCAGCGGTGAGAAGCAGACACTGCCCCTGTGGGCCTCTTTACCTATCCCGCTTTCCTGTTGCTGACTTTTTAAATCCCTTTTTGAATCCCTTTTCCTTAGAGTAAAAGCAGGAGAATGAAATAGTATAGAAGAACGAGAAAACAAGGCTAGAGAGCAGAGGTATAGAGAGAAGACAGAGTGCAGAGAGGAGAAGGGCGAGAGAAGGAGAAGGAGAAGGGAGCTAAGAGATGAACGAAAGAGCGAAGGAGAATAGAGGCAGTGGGTAAACAAGCCTGCTGGATGTTTATAAGCATATCTCATACCCACACAGAGGCTGTTAACAGCAAGGTCCATGAAAACCCTAGCAGGGTAGTGTCTCTACCTTGGAATATTATTTCTAACGCTAAAAGTAATAGCACAATAACATTCAGTAAACACAGTGCTAAGAGTTTTACGTCCATTATCTCCTCTGCATGTTCCTTTCAGCTGAAGACAAATCCTGTCATTCCTATGCTCAGAATTTTTCACTCATGCCCCATCTTAGAGTAAAAAGCAATATCTTTATGGGATCTGCTCCCATCCCCACCTCTCAGTAGGATCCACTTCCCACCCTCATCTCAGAAAGTATTTCCTCCTACTCGCTCCCTTGCTCCTTTCATTCCATCCGCATTGGCCTCCTTGCAATTCTTGTTCAAACTACCTGTCCTGCCTCAGGGCCTTTGCACTGGTTCTTACTTTTCCCCAAACAGTCTTTTCCCAGATGTCCTTATGCCTTTCTCTCTTGATTCCTTTAAGACTCTTCTTCCTTCCCTTCCTAAACAAAATTTCCTCCATCTCTTATAAAATGTCACAAAAGTTCCTCCATCTCTTATAAAATGTCAGCTCCCCATTGCCTTCCTGCTACTCATTTTCCTCACCTTGCTTTAGTTTTCTCTGTACTACTTATTATCCCCTGGCATATAATATTATTTTATATCAATTGTTGGTCTTTTGACTCTAGGCTATGAATACCAGGGCTATGTCAGCTTTCTTCTTGATTCATAGCAGACTTTGTTGGACAATATAATTTTCTTTGGCTTATTATTTACCATTGATTTTAGTCCAAACTCTATAAAGCTGATGTTAATGAATAGAAAACTATGGGATGCAAATCACTACTGTCCAATAGAGAAGCAAATGATTTCTAATAGTAGAGAACATTTTATCGGGTTTTATTGCTCTCTAGACCATTAGGCAGTTTTGTATATATATCTTAGAAATGTCTTCTAGCAATCTTTTCCCATCCATCTCTCCATCCATCCACCTGCCTATTGCCCTACCTACCTTCCTGTCAGTTTCTTGTATTCTCTTTTGAATTAGCTTTATTGCTTTCTGGTTCCTTCATTAATGATTTTAACATATCTTTGACACAGGCCCCTTATGTATTTGTATGAGAATATTTACGTTTTTAACTTTGTGATATATATTAAAAAGAACAGAATAGAATGAGATGGAATGATAATATAATATAGTATGGTAATATTATATAGTATCGTTTCCTAGCAAGGAAATGGTGGTATCTAAGCTATTTAAATCCTGGTGAACCCTAACAACTATCTAGTTCCCATGGTGCTACCCCCGATGAAGTTGACTATTTATATAGTAGGGTTTACTGTACTTTTGCTTACTAGATATGAGAAGGGTATATAATAGTGGTTAGGAACCAGGGTTCTGGTGTCAAGACTGCCTGTGTTCAAGTTCTTGCTTTGCCATTTATTAGCTTTGTGATTGTGATGGTTAATTTTGTGTATCAACTTGACTAGGCCATGGGACACTCACATATTTGGTTAAATATTATTTCTGGGTGTGTATGTAGGATGTTTTTGGGTGAGGTTAACTTTTTTTTTTTTTTTTTGCGGTACGTAGGCCTCTCACTGCTGTGGCCTCTCCCATTGCGGAGCACAGGCTCCGGACGCACAGGCTCAGTGGCCATGGCTCACGGGCCCAGCCGCTCCGCGGCATGTGGGATCTTCCCGGACCGGGGCACGATCCCGTGTCCCCTGCATCGGCAGGCGGACTCTCAACCACTGTGCCACCAGGGAAGCCCGAGGTTAACAGTTTTAAATCAGTAGCCTGAGTAAAGCAGATCGCCGTCCCCAATATTGGTGAGCCTCACCCAATCCGTTGAAGGCCTGAATAGAATAAAAGAAATAATTCTTTGTCTGCCTGTCTTCAAGCTGGATTATTGGTCTTCTGCTGCCTTTGGATTTGGACTTGGACTAGAACACTAGAACAGTAGGATACTACTAGCTCTCCTGGGTCTCTAGCTTTCTAACTGTAGATCTTGGACTTCTCAGCCTCCATAATCATGTTAATCAATTCCTGATTTTAAAAAATCTTTTTATATATCTATCTCTATATCTCTAGATATATCTATCAATCTATCAGTTAATCTATCTAATCTGTCATCTATCAATATCTCTCTATTTATCTACTTATCCATCTATCCATCTGTCCATTCATCCATCTTATTGGCTGTGTTTCTCTGGAAAACCCATACTAATACAGTGTTCTTGGACAAGTTGCCTAACTATACCAAAAAAATAGGGCCATATTTGTATGTCTTATCTCAGAAGGCATTTTTAGAAGTAAATGAAGTTATATATATATAAAGTGTTGAGCATGGTGTCTGGTATGTGGTTTAACAAATATTAGTTATTATGGTATGTGCTTGATGTTCGTCTTAGAAACTTAATAAAGAAAATGAAAGTTTACAAATCTATTGACAGTGTTTAATTAATATTCTCTCTGCAAACTGTGGCAGCAATTGTATAATAAGACAGCTTTCTTCCTGTTTTTCCTAGAAGCCTATGAACTGGAAGCTCTGAAAACAAGTTTTTACTGTAAAGGATATTCTATTCTTAGAGAACCCTACAAAATAAAATCACCCATGCTGAATGCACTTGAAAAGTAGCTCCTGTCAGGCTGGAGGGGTGGGATAGGGAGGGTGGGAGGGAGGGAGACGCAAGAGGGAAGACATATGGGAACATATGTTTATGTATGACTGATTCACTTTGTTATAAAGCAGAAACTAACACACCATTGTAAAGCAATTATACCCCAATAAAGATGTTAAAAAAAAAAAAAGAAAGAAAAGTAGCTCCTGTTATTTATTTTCTAACTTTCTATGCACTGTGTTATGGAAATAACTCATTATTTAGCACTGCCTGTCTAGTCTGTAGTTTCATTGTCTTGTGCACTTTTTGACCCTATTGATTTACCCTGAAAGTCTGATTTAGTGTGAGAGACCACCTGTGATTTTTGTACATTTCAGAATGTGGAAGTATCTTTCCCAGACACTTGTACATTCTGATTCCCTTTGCACATGAGAGTGGATGTGGAAAGGCAGCAGAGCAGAGGCTGGCAAGCTTTCACAGGTGCTGTGCCAAGTCTCCATTCACTCTAATTTAAGGTTTCTGTGCTAGAAGAACCTCCTCTCCTCTAAACCACTGCAGACCGAGAACTTCCAAGACACAGGGAGGCTACAGAAATGGAAATTATCATTGAATGATAGATTTTTCTTGCTCAAGCAACAAGAACTTTGAAAAAGCTGATGCCAATTTTATGCAATCCAGGCAGAATGATCATATATGTGATGAGGTGGTTGGTGGACAAGATTGGAGTTCTGGAATTTTTTAAGCTTTTCATGCAACATTTGTTATTTATGTAGCACATCTATATGCATGCACTGTGCATTCATTTAGTAATCCTATTGGGCCCCTATCTTTACATATGCCGTACTTAATTTTTTTTGAATAATAAGGAAGAAAATGTGTTTAAAGCACCTAGCATAGTGCCTGGCTAACAGTAGGTATTCAGTGATGAAAGCCAAGAGTTTTAATCTTCTCTTTAAAAATTCTACAAAGGTAATAAATGTACATAAAAAGAATCTAATAGTACACAAGAATTGAAATTCCCTGTGCTGCTTCTGTTCTTCCCCAGTCATGTTTTTTAAAGCCTCAGTTTAAAAAAAACTCAGTTCTTCCGATAGTTGCCTATATTCCTTCAAACAATATAGGTACCAGTGGTGCTGCATTCTCCACTGAACTCTTACAGAGAAATTCCCTGCTGGGCCAATCTAGATTCACCCAGTTCAGGGGCAAAGTTCCCTCTTACCCTTTTTCAGGTGGGGGTCTCACAAGTGTCCACGATTGTTGAACGCCAGACCCGTTGTCCAGCAGGGGATGGATTGGTATGGAGTAGTCCACAGCTGAGGACAGCTCATGTTCCGAATCCTTTCTGTGCTACTTTACAGAGCTCTGTGGGAGCTGTTCTCTTTCAGTCCCTCCAGGATATCTTCCCTTTCTTTCTTCTGTGTTGCCCCTCACCTTCTCTCATACTTTTCTCCACATCCAGTCTTACTCAGCCTCTCCTAGAGGAAAAGCCCTGCCAACCTCTTAGTCTGTGGCTCTTTGAAACTTTGTTTTCCCCTTTGGTGTCGACTGGGGATAGGTATGGAAGGAGGAAAATAACTCTTGGGGTACAAATAAGACAAAAGAACTGGAGGGAAATGCACAGGGAACAACTAGATTAATATTTTGAGATAGAACCTTCCTGCCTTATTTTACCACTCCTCGACCTATCAACTTTAGACATTATTTATTGACTCCGCTCTATGAAAAGGGGGGATTTCACTCTTCCTTTCTCCCTACCTTTCTTCTCCTTCCCTTCCCAGAGTTTGATGGTTATGTTCATATTTTGCTTCTTCTGCTTATTTTCTTTTTAACTTTAAATACTAAACTTAGACTTTGATTTTTTGTTCCATCACCATTAGGCAGCCTGTCTTGCCTCCCCACCAAGATGAGCATATTAGCTCCCCTGCTCTTCTCTCCCCTTTTACATTGGCAAGGTTGCTAGTGTTCTGTTCCATAACCATATTTGAAGTTTCCAAGTTTTATATATAATTTGATTATAAAAGTTTTAAACTAATAAACAGGATTTGTATTATAGTATTGATTGGCAAAATTTGAAAATGGACTCTATATTAGAAAATATTACTTTCACTAGTAAATTTCCTCATTTGTTAAATATATTGAGCTTAGAAAAGGAACCATCACTATACTCACAATATATATGCTGAAGGGTCATGAGGTCTGGAATGTATTTTCAAACACATAGCAAAAATATGTATATAGGGAAATATAGAATGATACATAGATGGATAAAGAGATAAAGTACATGTGGCAAAATTTTAACAACTGGTCATTCTAGGTACATAGGATATTCATGTTCATTCTCTTAGTCATGTAACTTTTATGTTGGTTTAAAGTTTTTCAAAATAAAAATTTGAAGGAAAAAAAACTAGTCCATTTCCAAATCCAGAAATTGGAACAAGTTTAAAATAGATGAATGTATTGAATGCTTACATCTCCCTCACAAGATTTACCAAGTACTGAATTTAAAAAGAGGTATTTTAAGCTTGAGGGTTTTTTTGTTTTTTGGGTTTTCTTTATTATTTTTTTCACATCTTTATTGGAGTATAATTGCTTTACAATGGTGTGTTAGTTTCTGCTTTACAACAAAATGAATCAGTTATATATATTCATATGTTCCCATATCTCTTCTCTCTTGCGTCTCCCTCCCTCCCACCCTCCCTGTCCCACCCCTCCAGGCGATCACAAAGCACCGAGCTGATCTCCCTGTGCTTTGTGGCTACTTCCCATTAGCTATCTACCTTACGTTTGGTAGTGTATATATGTCCATGCCTCTCTAAGCTTGAGTTTTTTTAAGGTATTACTACTGAGAGTTAATAAGACTAAGAGAAAAACCATGAAAATGTTCTTTGAGTGACACATTTTAAAAGTATTCGTTTGAATCAGATTCTTCAGCTCAAGTGTAATTAATAGTCTAATAAAAGGATCATCAGTAAGACGGGTAAATGTAGGAATCATGTCTTAGATTTTTAAACCAAGACAGTTGAAAATAAACACGTTTTCCAGCTTCTCAGACAAGCTTTCTATTATACCAGCTATACGACATGGATTAAAATTATTGTTTTATCTCATCTAAAACATGAAATATTAGTGTCGTAAACTCTTTTAGTACTTACACTAATACAGGGGCTGACAGTTGTGAAGCAAACACTACATTACTGGAGCTTTCCTAAGCATTATTATTCTGATATATGATCATACTATTTTAAACACCACATCTCAAATTTCTGACACATTTTTCACTTTTATAGTTCTAAGGATTTGCAGCATCACATTCTTTTCTAACTCCTTACCCCTGTGACTAGGAAAAGTGTTAAATGAAGTACAAAAGTTCCAAGTGTAACTTAGTGCTGAGAAATTAAGGTAGATTTTGTCCTGAATCATGCATACTAATCAGCTTGTGAGAGTGGATTAATTTGCTAGAATTTCTTTGGATGTTCATGTCTATATTCATATGCGAGACTGGGCTACGGTTTTCTTCTTTGTGTATTAACTGTCAAGTTTTGGCATTAGGCTTGTGCTAGCTTTATAAAATGAATTGGAGAACTTTCTTTCTGTTCAGCTTGGAAACATATTATGTAGCATATCATTATGTGTGTTTTGAAGATTTCAAAGAATTTTTTTCCAAAGAAATGTATGGCCTAAATTTATCTTTGAAAACATTTCATTGATAACATTTTCTTTTCTTTTATGATTACTCATACTGTTTTTAAGTCCTTTTTGAGTTCATTAAAAATTTTATACATCCCCAGAAAATTCCCTTTTTATCTAGACTTTCAAATTTCTTAGTACAGAATGTATATAGTGTTCTATGATATGTTTAAAATCTGTTATATCTATGTTTTTATATAATTTTATAACTTCTGATTTGCTTTGCGTTTTCTCTTTTTCTGTCTGTCTTAGATTTTCCATCTTTGCTCATTTTTTTCATTTTTTCTGACAAACAAGCTCTTAGATTTATTGATTTGTTCATTTTAGAATTCTTTTATTGCCAATTATATTTTTACAATTTTTTTTCAGAGTTCATGATGACAGGAGAATCACACACCCCAGTTTGCCTGGGACATTTTGGTGTTTGCCTACTGTCTCAATACAATTACCAATAACACCCTCTTTCCTCTCAAAAATATGTCAATTGGATAATAAATTATATGGTCATTCTAATGATGAGCGCATTACATAGTTTCCCCTAAGTACAACTTTAGCAGCAGCCTATAATTATAAAGTGTGCATTCTCAACCAGAGTGATGTTACATCCACAGGGGAGTGAAAATTGATTCTGGGGAGATTTGGGTGGGGCAAAAGTTATTTGATATTATAATGGTTTGTGGCCATTCAAAGGGCCACAGTACATAGATAATATATAGTCTATCTGTGGTATTAAAATGTCATGGGGGTGGGACTGCAATTAGGAAAAAATTGTTTAAACAGGCTCTGTAGAGGGACAATAATGAAATGTTGAAAAACGCTGTTGTAATACTGTTTTAATACTACCATTATTTTATTTCCTTTTTTGACTTACTAGTTACTCAGGTAATTTGTAACCAGTAAGTGATTATAGTTTATAATCACTTTATAAATTTGAAAGTGATTATAGTTTGTTTAAAAAATTCGTTAGTTTTTCAACACTGAAGTGCTCCTTCAAATGAAGGAAGTTGACTTCATTTGTGACATCAGTGTTGTCAACACAGTTGTTCGGTCTGTGTCCTTGGCTGACTTCACCTCTCACCAGCATCTCACCCAGTTGACTACTTCATCCTTTTTACAGCATGAATGCTACCAGCCTTGTAGATTCCCGGGAACTGACAGTGAAGCACTCATTGCAGTGCCTGTCTTCTGGTTTTTCCTCGACCTTGCTGGCTATTGTCAGACTTGTTCGATAGCTTTTTCACCTCTGGCTGATTTCTAATAGCTGGAGTGCTAAAGAGCTTGAGCCTTGGGTCCTCTTTTCTTCTCTATCTATATTTTATTCCCAGGTGACCTTATCCATTCCATCGCTTGAAGTACCCTTGTATAACTTTATACCTCTATCCCTGATGCCTACCATGAGTTCCTTACTTGTATATTCCATTGCCTGCTTGACACTTCCACGGGGCTGTGTATTAGTTATCTCAGGGCATGCTCAGAATCGAGTTTTCTGTTCAAATTTGTTCTCTTCCATTCCTCCCCATCTCAGTAAATGGCATGGTTATCCACCCAGTTTCCTAAGCCAGAAACCTAAGAGGCATCCTAGAGATTTCACTGCCTGTCTGCCCCTACATCCTATCTATCAGCATGCCAGCCAGCTATATTTCCAAACCCGTCCACTTCTCTTGATTTTCCCTGTGACTCTCTAATCTAAGACACCGCCAACTTCGTCACCTAGGCTGGTCTTCTGCTTCTACTCTCATCCTCCAATTCCCATCCCAATCACCCATTCTCGAGAGCTGCCAAAGAGATTTTTTAAAAATTTAAACCAGATTACTTGGTGCCTCTCCTTAAAATCTTTATTGGTATTTTATTGAGGTCAAAATAAATGCCAACTCCCTATCATGGTCAATAAAGGAACCCATCCCACATCTTCTCTCTAGCCGCACTGGCCTCCTTCTTTTCTGCTTTTTTTTTTTTTTTTTTTTTCGGCTGTGCGCAGCTTGTGGGATCTTAGTTTCCCAACCAGGGATTGAACCGTGCCCCCTGCAGTGGAAGTGTGGAGTCTTAACCGCTGGACCACCAGGGAAATCCCCACACTGGCCTCCTTTTATCCCCAGAACATGCTGCACATATTTCTGTCAGGGGATTGCTTGCTGTTTCCTCTGCCTAGACACTGTTGAGGTCGTGGTCTTCACATGGCTAGCCATTCTTGTCTGAAAAATCTCGGCTCTGTCGTCACTTCCTTAGAGAGGCCTTCCCTTGTGGTACTACAACGAATGTTGGCCCCTCTCCTCTGTGACTATTAAGTTACCCTGTCCCAGTTTTTTTGTTTGTTTTGAACCAGAGTGATTATTGCAGAAATCTGGCCAAGGTTTTAGTTGGGTGGTTCCATCTAATTTGGGGCTGGGCAGGCAGGATAGAGGAAGGGGTAGCAGAAGGCCGCTGGGTGCAGACCTCAGAGCTGCAAGAGGGTATTGGGAGCCAGGCTGTAGGTGAAGGCTTTACTCTTGGGCCCCACTTTCAGGGCCTTCACAATGCTGGCATCTATCGCCATGGAGAACTTCTTGTGTCATTTACCTCAAAGAGTAGCAGCAGAGAATTATCTAGTAATAAGTCTGTCCCCTTCCCAAAGGCCCCATGGGGTCAGCTAGGATTTGAACATTGCCTTCCATATTGTGGGCTCATCCCCACTTTCCAGTCACAGAGAAATTGACCTTCAGACATGGACTTGGGCCTCCTTGGTCTTTCTAGCCCCGTTCTGCTCCACAAACCCCAGCAAGTGGATCTTGGGACATCCCAGGGTAGAGGCACCCTTCTCGTCTTTGTACAGATCTGCCAGGTTCACCTTGTTCCCACGCTCCTTTCAAGCAGCACCAATGTCAGGATGACATCTGCCACCTTGATAGGGGCTATGGCTACAGAGGTGCCACTGAAGCTGTGGGTCCTGCCAAGTGTTCACCTTCCACCTCCTTCTGGTAGCTGTCCTGCTCCTGCTGCTGTCCCTGATGTAGATTCACAGTGGCTGCCCCAGTGAGAACCAAACCACTTTGATTTCCTGTCCCAGGTTGCCTGGGCCTGCCAGCCCTGCCTACCCACCAGCCCACCATCTACCCTGTACAGTAGTCTTAGAGTTGATCTTAGTTTGGGGAATGGCTCCTTTTTTCCTGTTGGCCTTCCACTTCTGTCTTGTCATCTTCACAAAAGAGGGGACCTTGTTGCTGCATGTACAACTCATCTTCAATAGCTAGAGCAGCCCCTGCCTCTCAGTGGGTATTTGTTGTGTATTACATGGAATGAATTTTTGGCTTAATTCTCATAGATCCAAATGATGGAACTTCAATTATTAAATGTCAAGGGTGTGCCGCATTTAGAGGATGATGGATTTGTCACTTTAAAAATCAAAGCAGTTTTTATTTATGTGAAATTTTATGGAATTTGGTGAGGTGTGTACCTATGTGGCTGGGTATATAGAGGAGAGGTTTCTTTTTTATTTCCTTCCAAATGATTAGTTATGCTTTGCAAGTATTGCTCCAGAACTTCTACGAATGTTGGTTTGGGGGAAGTAGACAGTACTGACAATTCTACATTTATCTATATTTAGCTATCAGGTTGGTTATTTACTCCTTGCATTTCTTCTTTTTTTTTTTTTTTAAATGGTCCTAAAACAAAGCAAACCAAAACAAACCAAACATTTTTGTAGACTCTAATTGAGATAAGAAGGGAAATTTTGAGGTTAAAAAATATAAATTATTTGAAATACTCTTTGGATGCAGAGGCTGACTTTATGTACTAAAACAGCATTTAAGAGGTATCTATGAATTTAATATAATTTGATGTATTTAGCATCTCATCGGGGTGATTAGAATTGCCTATGCTTTAGTCGTTCCAAAACACTCACGTGGTTTCTTTTTTGCTTAAACTCAAAGTGACTTGCATTGATATAAAAAATCCCCGTCGCTCCTCAATTAATTTCTTCTTTCCGTGGAGACTGCAAGCTGTCAGAATTTCTTTAAAATGACCCATGAGCTTATATTCAAGCAGCTTTAAACCAGTGATCAGTCTTTTAAAGCAACCTTTTATTTATTTTTTTCTAATTGGAGAGTAATATATATTCATTATAAAGAAATAAAGTAGAAAATATGCATATCCCCACCAAAGAAAATGTCCATTTTAGTGTATTTCCTTTCAGTCCTTTTTCTGATATATGACCTTTTTCTCTTTCACTTTGAGCTATGCATTGTGATTTCCCTTTGTGATAAAGAGGATAAATCTGCTAGCTCCTTTCCTTTTATAGACTGCCACTTTCTCCACCAACCAAGAAAAAGGGTATTCTGGATTTCGCTTGGTTTGCAGCAATTTATGCTAGAAGAACTATAAAATGTAGAATCTGTAATCTGAATTTGGCCCACTCTGTATGAGAAAAAATAGCTTCCACCACAGGCAGAGAGAAAACTTTACGTATCACCCAGAGAGCCAGTGCTTTTGATACATATTTCATGATCACAGCTGAGGCTTTTCCAAGCTCAGAGTGCGTATCATTCATTCACTCTTTTAAACTACAAGATTATTTTTGGCCCTTTGTGTTGGCACGCAGGACTTCCTGATCTGCATGAACTATTTATCAAGTCAAGGGTTTAATCTATCAAAGTCACAATTTCTTTGTTCTGCCTCTCTCTGTCTCGCCTTCCCATATGGTATTGTTTCATAAGTGTATACTTTTGGCTTAAAGAAGGTTATTTGGAATGCAAGGATTTATCACATTTCTCTGCTTTTTCAAAATAATATATTATGGTGCAAAGTAATATTTTATAGGAAACAATAATAATACTGTTAATCAGTTTCTAGAATATTAATCTCCAAACCTGCTTCTTTGCTGGTATCCCTGGTTCTGTTTTTGCCAGTAGCTCCTACTTTTCCTACTTACTTAGTCTGAAAACTTGAATTATCTTTGATTTCTTTCTCTCACCTTTTCTAAGCATTTATTGAATTGTCAAATACTTTGGACTCTCTACCTCCTGGATATTTTTTGAGTCCACCCTTCATCACTTTTGTTTACTGCACTCTTGACGCTGTCTGCTATCTTCTAAGAAGAAAGCCAGTCTGTTTAGAGTGCTTTTGATGGGATCTAGATATAAGCGCCAAAACGAATTAGGTAGTGCGTTCAATAACACGGAGTGCTTGCCATTTGCCAAACCCTCTTCTAAGCTCTGGAGATACAGCATTGAACAACAGAGTAAAAAAACAAAAAATTACCTCACAGAGTTTACATTCTAGTGGGAAACGGGAGAGAGACGAAAAAAAACAGCATAAGTAAGTAAAATATAGTGTGTGGTTGTTGTTAAGTGTTATGAAGAAAAGTAAAGCAATGAAGGGACATAAGGAGAGCTGGGGTGGACAAGGAAGGTATTAGATATAAAGCAGGTAACGGAGATGATAATGAAAGTTAATTAAAAATTAAAGGAGTATCATGAAAAAAAGAATACAGCAAAAGGCATTCTAGTTCTTTTAACTTTTTCTTGAATCTCCTAGTCTTGATACCAATCCATAGTGAAAATCTATGCCTGAGCATAATTCCATAAAAACTGTTACAATAGCCACAAACAATTCTCCCTCTCTCTGAGCCATCCCTGTACCAGGTCAGTACTTTCAGTGAAACCTTACTGAGATCCAAATATAATAATTGTACTGTCAATAAATAAGGAACGAGGGAAGGAAGAAAGCAAGGAAGGGAGGGAGGGAGGGAGGAAAGAATTCTGTTTGAGGGAAAGTACTAAGGTTGTTCCAAAGAGGCATGCCCACAGTACGTAACTCAAGGGACATAAAATGGGACTTCCAGGATGAGACACAAGTGGGAACCATGAATAACATTTAGTGAACTCTTACTGCCAATAAGAAACAGTCTAAAATTTTTAGCCAAATAATCATAGCCCTCCACCAACTAATTTTCCCACCTTTTCCCCCAGTGCTCCTATGCACACTCCCCAACACCAGTCTTCTGATTTCCTTCCCTGCTGCCTTTATTTTTTGGGTTTTTAAATTTTGTTTTGTTTTCCTAGCTGGAAGACCTTTTCCCACCATCTCATCAGTGTCTAAATTCTATTCACCCTACTGGACTCAGCTCAAATGTTTCCTTTTCTATAAAAACTTAATGAAAATAATGACCACCTCTTCTGAATGTTAATAACAGACTCTTTTGGGGTCACTTTGCATTGTATTTACTTATATATGAGTGTGCCCCCACATGTCTGTTGGACTGAAAGCTCTTTGAGAATGAGCTTCTGCTCTGACTAATCTTGTATCTTCCCCCATGACCAGCAAGTGTGTAACAGGGATGAGGGAATAATGAACAAAAGTGCTCTGTGGCATATTCATAATAGAGTGACTTTATATGAAGGCACTGGAAATGGGAATGTTGTGACATGCTTAATAGACGAAAGACATGAGATGTTTAGGTTGGAGAGGAGAAAAGTAATGACAGATAAGTTTTTAAATTCTTCTTCCTTCCTTCCTCTTTTCTTCTTCCTCTTCTTTTTTTTTTTTTTTCAGTCTTTTTCTCAGCTGAACTACTGGCAAAATTTATTGGCGTTTACCACCCCTAATTTTTGAAACATTTTCTCCCTTCCATATCCGTGATGTGAATTGATCCTTTTCATCTCTTTTGCTGACTTCTCTTCTATCCGGTGTTTAAATGTTGCAGTTTAAGCTCAGTGTCTTAGGTACTTTCTTCTCCTCATTTTTGACTTACTGATGTTTATGGCTTCAGTTACAATCTACATGGTGGAGATTCATTATATATCCACCGTGGACAAGGCCTCCGATCCCCCAACTGCCCACTCAACATTTCCTTCAAGATGCCTCAGGGGCTTCTCAGACCCAACATGGACAAGCAGAACTCATAAGCCTTTTCTGCTCTTTCCAATTTTAACAAATGGCATTAACGGCCTTCCGTGTACCCAGGCCAGAATTCTAGAAATTATCTCTGGCATTCCCTTCTCCCTGATTCGTCATAACCGATCCACTTCCAAGCACTCATTTTTTACCACCTAATATCTCTGGAACTCACTTAGACCATTTCCAAGCTAGAGAACACCATCATCTCTTGCCTGAACCTCTTCAATAGCTTCAAACTGGGCTTCTCACATCCACATTTGCCTCTTCCCCTTTGTTTTCTGGTTCTCTGCAGTTACCAGGGTGATTTTTTAAAATCACCTGGGTGACACTCCTGTGCCTTCCCCACACTCTTGTGGGCATGGCTGGGTAGGGCCCACAGGGCCCTGCTTTGTCTGGCCCTCCCTGCCACTCCAGCCTCATCTCACGCCAGGCTCCCCTCACCTTCCTTTAGTCTATCCTTTAAGCATGGAAGACAAGCTGCTCCCTCTCTCAGGGATGCCTTTCTCTCCCTTCTTCAAATACCTAACCTTCAGCTATCTCACTTCTCAGATTAGTCATCACTTCCTTGAGGAAGCATCCTCTCATCTCCCTCATTCGCTCAAATCCACTGTTAGAATCTCTTATAGCACCATGTTATGAAAACACATATTGCTATTATAATTTTACATTTATTGTTGATGATATCTGGGAGGGGGATGGGGAGAAAGAGTGTTCCAAGAAGTAAAACGAGAGAACCTAGGGGCCAGATTAAGAAGCATTTAGTAGGGCTTCCCTGGTGGCGCAGTGGTTGCCAATGCAGGGGACACGAGTTCGTGTCCCGGTCCAGGAGGATCCCACATGCCGCGGAGCGTCTGGGCCCGTGAGCCATGGCCGCTGAGCCTGCGCGTCTAGAGCCTGTGCTCCGCGATGGGAGAGGCCACAACACACGTGAGAGGCCCGCGTACCGGAAAAAATAAATAAATAAATAAAAATAAAAAGAAGCATTTAGTAAACCAGGGATTTTATCCTACAGGCAGTGGGGACCCATTAGATCATTTGAAGAGGAAATGACAGGATCATATTTACATCTTATAAGTGATTTGAGTTGAATTATGTCCTCTCTGCCCACCCCAGAAAGTAGAATCAACTAGGACAGGTGAGAGATGGGCTTGGATTGTTGAGAGAGGAGAAGAAAGGCTTGAGAAATGATGGAGGATTTCAAGTCCCATTTATTAGCTGATGACTCCCAAATGCACACCTTTAGCTAAGACCTCTCTCCAGTCTTCCAGATTCTCATATCCAAATGCCAAGTCAGCTCCACTTGGATTTTCCACATCCACTTTGATGATGTTTGATTAAATGAATTAATTAAATTACTAATAATTAATAAGGGTTACCATATAGATAAATAACCCATCCCTCCAAATAATTATATGCTAAAGGGAGACATACATTCAAGAGTTTTTAATCAACCAGAACTTCTCAAGATGAAATGGATGCTCCTGGGAGGTAGATTTTTTTTTTTTTTTTTTTTTTACGGTACACGGGCCTCTCACTGTTGTGGCCTCTCCCGTTGCAGAGCACAGGCTCCGGATGCACAGGCTCAGCAGCCATGGCTCACGGGCCCAGCCGCTCCGCGGCATGTGGGATCTTCCCGGACCGGGGCACGAACCCGTGTCCCCTGCATCGGCAGGCGGACTCTCAACCACTGTGCCACCAGGGAAGCCCTGGGAGGTAGACTTTTATCTCTGATGTCTTTTATCAGAGTCTAGATGACCATAAGTCTATGACTTCAGTCTATTTTTTTCTCTCTTTTGCATTCTTATAGCCCTTTGTTTATGGTTCTTTTATTATTCTCTCTACGTTTTAATTATATATAGAGGCCTAGCTAAATTCCTCATTTTGTTATAAGAGCTCTAAGAGCCCAGACTATGCTTTGTTTATTTTACCAGTGTAGCCTAACACTAAGCAGTATAACTTAATAACTGCTGCTCTGTTGAGAATGAACAAATTTGGGCCCTGATTTCAAATATTCTCTACCTCAACCATTTCTTTCAATAGTTTAATAATAAATATACTTGTTTATTTCCTTACTTAATAATAAAAATACAAAGTGTTGAGATGAAATATTTCTGGTGGCTAATCAATATTCCTGTTTTCAGTTATCCATGCTAGATTATATTATGTGTTAATTTAAAAAAAATTTTAATTTTATTTATTTTTTTATACAGCAGGTTCTTATTAGTTATCTATTTTATACATATTAGAGTATATATGTCAGTCACAATCTCCCAGTTCATCACACCACCACCCCCACCCCCCACCCCCCAATATTATGCATTAATTTGATTCCATGCTTTGCAGTATATGGTATGTGTATTCTGCAAAGGCATAATTGCTTGTGTTCATACATAATAAGTAGGTTGGGGAATTTGCCTAATGGTATACCTTAGTTATTAACAGTGATTGTCAAGTGTACATTTCAAGTTTAGAACCTCATTGGCCTTCTGGTGGTAGCATCGCAATTTCAAGGAAAATTTAAACCTTTCCTTTCGTGTACTCCTGTTCATTTAATCCTGTCAAAATAGGAGATTTTGTGTCTCAGAAAAAAGAGCTAGAGGCTAATTAAAGGGCTGATGGCAAGGGTTTCACGGCCCTCTGATTTCTTTGCAAATGAGTGATGAATTAAATGTAAGTGAGTCAGAAACATATCTTAGGGTTTGCTTTTGGTTTTGTTTTTTCAAATTGTGGTAAAAAATACATAACGTGGGCTTCCCTGGTGCCCCGGTCCGAGAAGATCCCACATGCCGCGGAGCGGCTGGGCCCGTGAGCCATGGCCGCTGAGCCTGCGCGTCCGGAGCCTGTGCTCCGCAACGGGAGAGGCCACAGCAGTGAGGCCCGCGTACTGAAAAAAAAAGAAAAAAAGAAAAAAAACCGTAAAATTTACCACTTTAACCATTTTTAAGTGTACAGTTTCGTTAGTGTTAGGTACATTCACATTATTCTGCAACAGATCTCCAGAACTTTTTCATCTTGTAAAACTGAAACTGTATATCAGTTAAACAACTCCCCATTCTCCCCTCCCCCATTCCCTGCTAACCACCATTCTTCTTTCCTTTTCTATGATTTGACTGTTTTAGATATCTCTATAAATAGAATCATACAGTATTTGTTGTTTTGTGGCTGGCTTATTTAACTTAACATAATGTTTTCCATGTTCATCCACGTTGTAGTATGTGACAGTATTTCCTTCCCTTTAAAGGCTGAATAATATTCCAGTGTATGCATATACCACATTCTGTTTATCCATTCATCTGTTAATGGATTTTTGGATTGCTTCCACCTCTTGGCTACTGTGATATTTTTAAACTAAGTATATTTGAAAATATAAAGTTCTTACATTAGACATGCTGTCAATTTTCTCTTTATAAAAATGAAGGAAGAATATTTTAATACACTTGAAAAGTTCTCAAAAATCTTCATCATTTAAGTCTCCTTATTCTAGATTGTTTTTCTCTGACAATAATGGTACTAAAATATTTCTGTAATCAGAAAAATATTGTGAAACTCAGTGCAAGAAACATTTAAAACTCCAAAAACAGATATTGGATGTTTTGACAGATAAGTGAATAGACTCTGGAAATGAATGACTCTTGACCTCCTGAAGGATCAAGGAAACTTGGGACAGAATTATTAAGAAAAACCCATCCCTTTTAAAAACTCTTTTAAAAATTAAATTCTTTTCCACAGTTACTGAAGATAAAGCTATTATTTTTGTTTTAACAAGATAATGTGCAGAATTTTCTGTGATACCTTAAATAATTTCAGGACCTAGAGTCTGTGGCTCTGAGGTTTGTGCCAGTGAAAATCAATGTGTCGTCCACATAATTAAGATGCTTTCGAAGAAGAATTCACAAGAGCTTTGAGTATGTTTGTAAAAGTAGGTCCTAGAATTCTTCTAAAATAATGACAAGCATAGTCTTTCCATTCTTTCACATTCTTAAAACTGATAAACTAACAGAGCCATGTACATTGTCTCTAATTTTCTGAGGATTAGGTTTATTAGTTTAATTCATGATTATCGTTCTTGTGTCAACTACATGGAAGTATGGATCTGTAAATATAATCTTCCACTTTCATTTGCTTTTTCTCTCTCCTTCAAGTCCTTATATTATCCACAATCCCTGGTAAAACATATGTGTTAGGTGCGAAATTACAGAATTGCCAGCCTCAGAAAAAGCTATTGCCTTACTACATCAGACTGAGTCCCTCCTGTTTCTCTTTTCACATTGGATGGTTTCTTTAATCAGATTTAACTTCTTGAATTTCTTTTTCTCTAAGCTGATTCTTAATACATTTCAGAATTCCTTTCAATGCATTCAGAATGCATTGTTTTCTTTATAAATCAATTTGTGCATGAAATATTCAATTTTTAACCCAGCTTAATTTTGTCCAATGCACTATTTGTTTTGCTTTCAAAGCAGGAAATAAATCTGTGAACTCAAGTCCATGGATCTCCTTTTGAAAACCCAGTCTGATTAGCCTCTCCAAATTCTTTTTCCCTGACTTTTAATTCAGCTTCTAAAATGAAGTATCTACTGTTTATACTGTTAGACATTTAGACATTTGAAGACATTTGTAACTAGATCTTAAGTGCAAAAAATGCACACAGTCAGTTCTACTTGATTCCTGAGTTTGTTGAAGCAACACCTGTGAGTTTTTTTCCCCTCCATGGATTATCTACTTCCCGAAAGAAGTAAATGATAAGAATAAGAATAAATGTAAGGACACAGGTTGCAAAATGAATGCCTTGTACCATGATCTTTCTCCCATTTTGAACATCTTCATTGAGGAGCTCTAGGTCTTTCCCTACTTGGTTTATTTCTTCTGTGTGATTGTGGGTATAAAATGATTAAACAGAAAGTCTCCACCCAGCAAATATCAAGGTGCCCCTGGTATCATAACTTGAAATCAATCAAGAAATGACTTTTTCTTCTGGGTAAAAACTGCCTCCCATTTCCCTGGTCTGACAGAAAATACAAGCGCTGAAAACTATAGCCGATAAATAGTACCGTTGCTAGGCATAAGATTTGGAAGCCAGCACTTTGCAAGGAAAATTGGAATAAACAAAGCTCCATAGAAATATGGTTCATTAAATCTTTATTATAGACGAGAGATTGAGAAGTCTTTAGAGTAAATATTAAAAATTCTGACGTAAAGAAATGTCTATTCTAGCGGATCAGTATTGGAAAATGGCAGTGTAGGACTCTGAGGCAGAGAGTCAGTGGGATTGCAAAATCTAGACAAAATAAAGCAGAACAAGATATAAACTACAACCAGAAAAGAGAATATTCTCTAAGCAACCCCTGGCTAATTCCTCAGTGTGAGGGAAATGGTGGTTGATATCAGAACCATATGGCTCATTATTCATGTAATTATGCTTGTTAACTAAAGAGTGAACCATATATAAAACTTTCCTTTCATAACATTGATTCAATCATTATTGGTTTTTCCTTTTCATTAATACGTTAAATAAATATATACTGAGGACCCACAAATGTTTCAGGCACTGACATACAGTGGGAGAAGGTTACAGCGTTGCCCTCAGGGATCTTACAGGAATGAGGCAGATGACAGGAAAGAACCACCACTGTATGGTAAGTGCTCAGTGCACTATGGAAACAGGAAGTGGGGATATTTATCTGAATCCTTGTAGGCAATGGAAATAAATGTAACTACAAAGGATGGTAAGATTATAGGAGAGTAAGGGAGAAGGTTCCAGGCAGAAACATGCACTAAATTTTGAATGGGGCAAAAGTTCCGTGAAGCTTTTGTTGTCATTCTAAAACCCCAAAGTAAAGGTTTTCTGTTCATATATTACTGATACCTCTCTGAACCAGATGAATGTCAACTGTGATTTCAGTCAAGACCTGACAGTGTGGCCACACTGGGTGTGCCACCTGCCTTCAGCGTTTCATCTTAAGAGGGCTTGTCGTGTAGCTTGTCAGATAGTGTGTTTATTCTGCGTGTTGCTGGCAATTTGAGGCTATAATCTAGAAACACAGTTTTTGGTCCCAGCAGCACGTAATGAGTTACTGCCTCCCAGCAACTTGGATAAAAATATGTCCTATGGGGCTTCCCTGGTGGTGCAGTGGTTGAGAGTCCACCTGCCGATGCAGGGGACATGGGTTCGTGCCCCGGTCCGGGAAGATCCCACATGCCGCGGAGCGGCTGGGCCCGTGAGCCATGGCCGCTGAGCCTGCGCGTCCGGAGCCTGTGTTCTGCAACGGGAGAGGCCACAACAGTGAGAGGCCCACGTACTGCAAAAAAAAAAAAAAAAAAAAAAAAAAATGTCCTATAAAAAGGCTCCACGAAGCACCAATGTAAAAACATACCACAAAGCACCTCTTCCTTTCATAGTGCCACAGGGGCTATTGCTTTGAGTTTGACTTGTAACCTGAATGGAAAAGTGTACCCGTCGACTCATTCCGTTTTGCTTTATACTTCTGTCCAATCCAACACCAGAAAAATGCTGAAGGAAATTCACTGGGAGAGAGCTCACCACTTTGCCACTTGCCCTGTTATGTTCTAGAATGTTTTTTTCTGCAAAGGTCCAGATAGTAAATATTAGTCTGTGCAGACCGTACAGTCTCTGTCACAACTACTCAACTCTACCATTTGTAGCACAAAACCAGCTATAGACAGTATGAAAGTGAATGTTCCAATAAAACTTGATTTACAAAAACAGGCAGTGGGCTGTGGGTCACACTTTGCTGGCCCTGCTTATAACAGTTCTGTATGGAGCGGCACCTGGACCCTCGCCCATACTATTGCCGTGGCTTAGAATGCCGCTCATCCCTGTCTCTGCCCAGCTAGATTGCAGTTATTCTTCAGCTCCTCAGCATAGAAGTCATTCCTTCAAGGATGGAGCCCTCACCGGTACCCCAAATCCACATTGTGTGCCCTCATGTGCTCCCCCAGCTCTGCATACCTTTCCCTCCAGAGCACTGACTGATTTCTAGTTGTCTGGGGACTTGTCTCTTCACTCCAGTCCACTGCAGACTGTGAGCTCCGTAAGGGCAGAAACTGGTCCGTTTTACGCTGCCTTGTATCCCTTATTGCATGTAACACACAATACCTGGGACATAGGAGGGGCTTAATAAGTATTTGTTTAATGCTTAAGGAATGAAATTATTTATTCCTTCTATGACTTTATTAGGATTGTACATCTAGCAGGTGAAGTTTCTTTATGGCTTTAGAGTTTATGAGCCATGTCACGTTTTTAGTCTCTGTATTGTAACAAAGCAACAGTTTCATTGGATCTTGGTTCCAATGGCATTCAGAGGGCTGTGGACATCAATAGTTTCAGCCCTTCTTTAGCTGAGTGCCATGTGGGCAGTCTGTGACCACTAAAAGTTTTGTCCCCCATTCCCCATCCCCTCCCCCTCGACGGCTGCTCTGCGGAAGTGGAGAATAGCACCTCTCTGTCCCCAAGAGTGTCTTTCACTCTTTAGAGGGTGGTCCCAGGACCGTGCTATCTGTGCTCCAGTGTCTAATAGGATTTTAGTAAAATGTGTCTTCCCTTTTCAATATGGCTCATTATCTCCCTAGAAACAAATAAGTCTATTTGACTTATGAGACTAGCCTGAAGTCAGATCAGATATAATCAGAACAATTCTTTCCTCCACCAGGACCGAGGTTTCATTACTGGATCTAAATCGTGAAGCTCAGCCCTTGGGAAGAATTCTTTCCCAGGAAGCTCCTCTATCCCTTACAGGCACACACGTCAAGAAGCCTGCTCCCCAATTTGTCAACATGCTCAGACATCACTTTGAATCCTAGCCAGAGGAAGCTGAGACCCTGGCCACAGAAGAATCTCTTTTTTTTTCCTCTTCCACTTGCAGGAAGAACAACTAACGAATACATGGAGCTAACTAGGCACCAGACATTCACTATCTACAGACAGTAACTTATTTAACCCTCAGGACAGTTCGATTGCAGTATCTTTATTTTACCAAAGAAAAAATTGTAGCACAGAGAAATTTGCTACATTGCTCAAAGTCACACAGCTAGTAATTGTGGAGCTAGGAGCTGAACTTGGACAAGCTGATTCTGAGCTGGTGCATTAACTCATTTCACTGATGCTATGGTCACTCACTTCTTACCCTCAGCCCTTCCGATGGCCTACACAGCCTCCATTCTACTGGTCTCTTAGAATCTCAGAAAATAAGAAGGAAGAAGGGGCAGGAAACAAATAAGAGTGCATGACTTATGCTAGAGGCTGAGACTGAAGTGGAAGTGTTCACAGAGACCACATTAGCTATTAGGCAATACTGTCTCTACAATAGGTAGAAAATTCCAAATCAGAATATTGTGAGCCTTGAAAATCACAAAGGAAATGGAAATGCACTTGAATGGCTATGCTGCTTTCTCCTTTCAGAGAGCTAGCTTGGAACACTGAAAAGATGTTCTTATTCACTAAGTGTTTTTCACTAAGTTTGAAGTCGAGTTTTAGCCACAAATAGATGTTTTCTCTAAAATCGAATCAGCTTATGAAATAATGTGGAGAATATAATGCCTCTAGCTGTTTTTCCCAGTGACGAGGCAGCAGAAACCAAGCATGAGATGTGGCCACCTGTTGGAACAGGTACTCACCCCATCTGTAGAATGGTGACGCGTGAAATGATTCTCACCATTCCATGTTGCAAAGAAAAATTAGTAACTTAATAACAATAAGCTTAATGGACTCACTTGTGACACAGAAACTGGCCACTATGGGTCTGAAGATCTCAGGTCCCAACTGCTTTGTGAAAACTGTCTTCATTACAAGCTTGATTAAATTAGCATAAACAGACATCTATTTTTCAAAGTAAAAATCTTCCCTGTTTCTTCCAAACTTTTGCCTTCTCATATTTCCATCTTCAGTGGTTAATTCTTATTTGAAAACAACATTCCTTTTATAGGGGCATCCCCAGACTAAAATGTGCTCTTTCTGACCCAAAGAAACTGCTTCTTCATAAACTCATGGGCATTAAAATATTTTTTACAAGGTCACCAAAAGTGACTTGTGCAAGGGCATCTGAAATCAGTACAGCAATAAATTGAGAAATCAGATTCTCTGTCCTCTATTTATCTAAAATTATTGTGGATGAGATGAACCATCACTTTTTTGGCCTCAGAAACTGCTTTATATAGAGAATAGAAAATGTTCTGGGAAAGTTTATTTTCCCACTGATAAAGCCAGTTTTTTACTTTGTAATCCATCCATCTACCCACCCATCCACAACTTATTTATTTTGTTTATTCTCTGCCTCATAGTTTAGAATGTAAATTCTATTAGGTCAGAAATGCTAGTCCCCTTTGTTCACAGCATATCCCAGCACTTAGAATAGTACCTGGCAATAAGTGATGATGAATGTGAGGACTGTTGAGTGATTTTTTATTAGATAAATATTTATTTAGCATCTTCTACTTTTCAATGTACTGGACTGACAGCCAAAAAGGATCTAAGATGAAATAGATATGGATCTCACTCTCAAGGAGATTCCAGACTAATAAAGCCATTACCAAAATATATTCTTTTAATAGCATCACTTTACAGGGGAAAGTAGTTGTTTCCATATGAGAAATGAAGCAGAAGTGCTATTTATACTTCTCCCTGAGAGGAAAGCTTCCCTGAGGAAGTGACACGTGAGATAACCATTGAACAAGGGGGAAATTTTGGAAATGGGGAGTTGAAACGAAAAGGCATTCTACAAAAAAGTGATAGTAGGAATTAACAAGTGGAGGTTGGAAACACAGGATATATAAGAAATAGAAAAGCAAGTGATTCAGGTTAGAGGAAGCTTGGTAGTAATGGAAGATCTATTTGGAAAGAGTGATTGGGTCAAATTATGGAGAATTTTGATGTCACTTGCTGGCAGTGGTGAGTCCAAGATTCTCTTTCTCTGTTATCTGAACCTCTCTATCTCACCTACGTTATAACTTCTGAGTGACAATATTTTGTGCTCCATGTTTTGGGTTTCAGATCAGCAACTTGGCCAATCCAGTTTCTAGAGCCTGGAAGGAATCTTGTGGGAAATGCACTTTTGGTCTTTGATCTACATTTTGTAGGTCAACAGGCTTACTTACTTGGCAGAAATTACAGGGCTCACCAGGATGTTGTTCTTGAATAATTTATCTAATATATTAGCCGCAAACAAGCTTTCTGCTAAGCAGTTCACTACCCCTGTTCCTGCTTTGCAGGAGGGAGCTATGAATTGTTGCTTGTTCCAAGAGATTATTTCAAAGTTGATCTGGAGTATGGATTTCTCCATTCACCAGAGTTTTAGCCCTAGAGCTGTGAAAGACATAGTATTTTCTACTTCCAGTATCATTTAGGGAGGACACCAAAAAGTGTTTTTATCTTGGCATGTGAGCCTCTCGAGTGTGTCCTTGTTCCATAAGTGTACCTTGGCACCAGGAAGCGGAAGCAGCAGTTTTCAAGTGACAGGAGAAGCAGGCTGATTAAGAGCTCTGCATGGCCAGACGGTACTAAAGCTGCTTGCAGAGTCCTTGCCTAACAGTTGGGGGTTTTAATGGAAAATTTTTCAATTTTCAATCTTTTGGGTAGAATTTATTATTTCCCCCCTTCCCAGTTTCTTTTCTTCTAAATTCCTTCCCTCTCAATGAGTGCCACGACTGTCCTATCTTTCCAGGTACTCAGATTTGAAACTTTAGTGCCATTAAGAAAAACTGGTGATAACATCATTTATTGAAATAAATTTAAGTAATTTATTTATTTAAAAAATAGAGGGCTTCCCTGGTGGTGCAGTGGTTGAGAGTCCGCCTGCCGATGCAGGGGATGCGGGTTCGTGCCCCGGTCCGGGAAGATCCCACATGCTGCGGAGCGGCTGGGCCCGTGAGCCATGGCTGCTGAGCCTGCGCGTCCGGAGCCTGTGCTCCGCAACGGGAGAGGCCACAACAGTGAGAGGCCCGCGTACCGCAAAAAAAAAAAAGAAAAGAAAAGACTAATTTATTTAAATTAGCGCTGAAGGCCAGAGCTGATTTCCATGGCATGGGTATTTGTTCTTTCAATTCATCTTCTCCCATTATTTTCACCTCCTATCTCTTGAATACATTCTGGAATGAAAATAATATCAAGTGCTAATCCATGAGTTGGTGATTTGAGAGTTCCCCTCGTCCTACTCTGTAGGATGTAGCACAGCTATCTCCTTAAGAAAGCGATCAAGGTCATTTTCCGAATGACTTCCCTGATCAAAGCAGCCAGACATGCTCCCTGCCTCTTCTACATTTCTAAAATAATAAAAGATTGTATCAGTAATGACACCATACTTATTTTGTACCCTCTTGAGGCTCTAATGACTGTGACTTTGAAGTGTTACCTTTTGTTGAAAGAGCTCAGGTGTGTGGCCAGGCAAACCTGGGTTCAAAGCTTTGCATTCCCCCAAAGCATTCCATAGCCTCACCCTTCCCATCCCCAGCATTCTTTTCTTCTGGTGCCTAGTAAACATGACATTAAGACATGAAGGAACACTCAGAGGTACCCAGTTGTTTACATTCAAGGGCCACAGATGAATTTCCAATTCTTTCTCCTGAGATTTATGTAGCCTATAGTTTCACTACCACTAGTTAGAGAGAAGGAAAGCTTACACATTTTGCAGTGAGCCAGGGTAAAAGAGAACTCTTTTGTCAAGGTAATAATAACACTTAGCACTTACATAGGGCTTTTATCTTCAAAGGGCTTTCTAAACATTAGCTAATTAGGAAGTCTGCTCAATGTGCAGCAGCTGTTGAAAAAATAAATGTGATGCTTGGGTGTATGAAAAAAGGGAGCAAAAACATGAGGACATCCTATACCAAGCAGCTGTGGTGCTCTGTCTAATTTGTTTGCTTCACCTGGTGGAATAGATCAGACATTAAAATAGTCCTGCCGCACAAAGTAATAATCTTTAGGGATAAGGCAGAGCTTGCACATAATGGAATATTGCAAGGGCTACAGAATATTTACCTGAAGAGGGAAAGCCAAAGAGAAGCCTCATCACCTTTCATTAAACTTTCATAATCACAGACACATGCAACACTAATGAAACAGACATCTGACATGTAGGTACAGATGCTTTAAGAAAACTCATTGACATAAACAGGCATTCTCATTTATTCATTCAAATTCACTCGACAAATATGCGTTGAGCACTTACCAGACACTGGAGATGTACGTTTAAAAATTACACGGGAACAATTTAAAAACAACTGTGGATCATCTTGGTACGTCATTTACCTATTGGGCCATAATTTTACATTAATATCAACACACACACGCGTGCACACAAACATATTCAGTTCTGTCAACATTTTCCTTTGTTGACTCATTGGCAGAAATGAGCTAACATACCAGTGCATGAGCTGAGCCATGACTTTGGTTATGAAAACAAAGTAAACAAACAACTGGAAAATGCTTTTTGTTGTGATTTTCCACAATTGGCATTGGGAAATAGCCAGCTTTTCTTTTTTCTTTCATGTTTTCTCACAGCAAGAACTTTACATTCTTTTTATATGTTATATATTATATATATTATTATACATAATTAGTATTATATATATAAATATTAATTTATAACTGCTATTCTGTTTAAAGTGTCTATTTGAAAGATTGGAAATTCCGCAGAGATGAGGGGAGGTGATACATAAAGAGGAGAGGGAAGAGAAAGTTGCTGTGGCTCCGGGAGCTACGGTCTCCGAGGCTCAGCTGGTGTCAGATTGCTGGCCGGAGCCGGAGTCCACTGGCCACGCTGGCTGCGCAAGGAGCCGAGGACTCGCACTGAGGCGAGATGCTCCCGGCCGGCGAGATCGGCGAGTCGCTGGCAACAACGTGTGGCTCTGAAAATGGTGACCGAAAGAAGAACATCAAGGAGAAAAGTGACATAAATATTGCAGCTCTTGTTGGAAACAAACCAGTCTGCGAAGGTACAGATAATGGTGACCTCCCTTCCTATGTGGCGGTATTTATAGAAGAGGAAGTCGGAAGTGACCTTAAATCTTTATAGAAACTTGATAAACTCATAGAACAGATGACAGAAAGTAAAATGCAGTTAGAAGAACAGGTACCTACAGTTTCATCGGAAATCCCTAAAAGAATTCAGCATGCCTTAAAAAATGCAGAAGAATCAAAGCAATTCCTTAATCAATTTCTGGAGCAAGAAAGCCATTTTTTTTCAGTTCCATCAACAGCCATCTGCTGGACTGCAAAGCCCTGGATGGAAGATCTTGGAGCCATGGTTAACCAAATTGAAGAGATTGGACAGCATCTTGCTTATCTTAAATAGCTTTCCCTCTACTCTGGTCTCTATGGCAGAACTTGACATCAAGCTTCAGGAATCATCCTGTACTCATCTTCCTGGTTTCATGAGAGCCACTGTTAAATTTTGGCATAAAATTCTCAAGGACAAGCTCACAAGTGATTTTGAGGAAATTTTAGCACAGCTTCATTGGCCAGTCATCACACCCCCTCAGCTGCAAACTGTTGGCATAAGTCGACCAGTCAGTGCCCCTGAGATATGCAGTAACTTGGAGACACTATTTTGTCAGCTCCTGTAACTACAAACCTCGTATCTTTGTTGGAGTTAAAACTTATTAAAATTTCTTGGGCTTCCCTGGTGGCGCAGTGGTTGAGAGTCTGCCTGCCGATGCAGGCGACACGGGTTCGTGCCCCGGTCCAGGAGGATCCCACATGCCGCGGAGCGGCTGGGCCCGTGATCCATGGCCGCTGAGCCTGTGCGTCCGGAGCCTGTGCTCCGCAACGGGAGCGGCCACAACAGTGAGAGGCCCGCGTACCGCAAAAAAACAAAAACAAACTTATTAAAATTTCTTTTTTCTAGGGTGGATTTGTGGCCAGAGAGTAAAGTGACCAGAGAGTAAAGCTTTTTGAAACTGGCCAGGGAATACTGGGCTTGGTCTTGATCTGTGTATGCCCATGGAGTGGTGGACTGTTCTCCTTCCAAATAAATTGCATGGGGGTGGGAGGTCTGTGAGGAATTCTGAAATTCATGACTGTGCAAGTTTGCATCACATATAGGTCTCGTGGGACAATCAAAAAGATGGACAATTTGGAAGAAACCTTAGTAACTTAGTTTAATAACATGATTACTTGAATATGTTTCCTTACTACTTATCATTCTTTATTTTAGGAAAGACAGATTAATTCTAATAACATTTTTCATGTACTTTTTATTGAAGTCATATGTAATGTAAAGTTAGACTACATATTATCTGTATTATAATTCATTTTACTTAGTGTCATATATGTCTGATGGAAAAGTATATTGTGTGTATACATACATAAGAAAAAGAGGAAAGGAGGAGGGATCATATGATGTCAAAGTACAAGTGCCTGCTCCCCATTCAAGTACACACCATACTATTTATACCTGGCTACACGCCTGTAGGCATATTACAACACGTTACTTCCCTTGTACTCAAAGAGAAAGAGCAGTTACACTTTTGATTGAGCTGCTTGTCAAAATGGGATTGTAGGAAAAAGTAGTTCCCCATTCTAGGAGGACAAGTCGTGGCAGAGACAGCAGGGAGGTGAATCAAGAAGAGAGGGTGCTCTAGGTTTTGGGAGACAATCAAGAGGAAACATGTTCTTAAAGTAGAGAAAAATGTCTGCAGGAAATTATAAGTAGGTTCGCTTTTACCAAGGGAAAGTTGCAAGCCTAAAAATAAAGTAACAATGAGAAGCTGAGTGATGCATGGTAACAAAGATAAATAAAAATCTGCTCAGTGTTTGTTAAGTTCAGAGCATAACACACCATAAAGTGATTAGAAGATCTAGGCGTGGCTCCCAAGACCCCAGAACCAAACCACCCTCGTTGTTTGAGCGTGCATGTATGGGGTAGGATTGATGTGGTTAGAAAAAAATCAATTCAGTGATTACTGGCTCACCTGGTGCATTATTTATAATAGGAACTAATTGGAAATAAGCAAAATATCTGTTTTTTGTTGGATCATGTTTTTCCGTGAACAAAGGATTGATTAAATAAATCAGTATCTATAGGAGGAATGCTATGCACCTATTAAAACAAGGTGCTCTATCACTACTAAAAGCTCAAAGATAAATTGATAAAGCAAAGTCGGGCGTGGGGGAAAGTGTACATGATGTTAAAATCTGTTTAAAAACTGTGTAAAAATCTGTGTGTACATTCACACATATTTCTATGTGGAGAGACTGCCGACTATCTCTGGAAGGATAAGTAGGAAAATAGCCACAGTAGTTACTCCTGGGGAAGAGAATAGAAGGATTGGGAGGCAGAAGCAAATGGAAGCCCTCCTTTTTGGTGTATATTTCTTCCTCCATTAAAAAACAACTTTTTATTTTGAGATAATTGTAGATTCATAGCAGTTGTAAGAAATAATACAGAGAAATTCTGTATACCCTCAGCCAGCTTCCTTCAATGGTAACATCTTGTGGAAGTATAATTTCACAACCGGAAAGTTGACACTGATGCAAATCCACCGCGCTTATTCAGATTTCACTGGTTGTACGTGCACGTGTATGTCTGTGTGTGTGTGTGTTTACATCTATGCAATTTTATCACGTGTAGGTTTACATAACCAATACCGCAGTCATGATAGAGAACAATCCCATCACAAGGATCTCTTGTGCTTTTATCACCCTTTTATAGCCACAGCCAGCTCCCTCCTTTTCTCTTCTTCCTTACTCCTGGCAACAACTAGTCTATTTTCCATATCTATGATTTTACCATTTTAAGAATGTTGTGTAACTGGAATCACACAGTATGTAACCTTTTGAGACTGGCTTTTTAAACTCAGCATAATTCTCCTGAGAGCCGTCCAAGCTGTTGCATGTGTCTGTTCTTATAGACAGCGTATTGTCGGATTGTTGTTTTTATCCACTTTGCAGAAACCTCTGACTTTTAATTGGTGTTTTTAGACCACTTACGTGGGAGGTATTTATTGATGTGTTAGGGCTTAAGTTTGCCATTTTATTAGTTGTTTTCTGTTTGTTTCCTCCATTTGTCATATTTCTCTGCTTCTCATATTCCTGAGGGTTACTTGAACATTTTTAGGATTCCATATTTATTGCTTTATAGTGTTTCTGATGGTATCACTTTATATAGTATTCTTAGTGGTTGCTCTGGGTATTGCAACATACATGTATAAATTAGCAAAGTTTGTTAGTATTATATTCCTTTTTTAACTTTTGGAAGTTAATAATGGAACCGACCTCACAGAACTATTGTGAGGATTTGCTGAGAAAATGTATGTAAAGTTCTTAGTATCATGTCTGGCACATGACAAAAATTCAAAGAAATTATTGCTATTATCTAACTGAATTGTCCCCTGAGTTCAGAGGCTGGGCCGGGCTCAGAGTTTGCAGTTGTAGAGTGACATGGCACATTCCTCAGGACAAGAAGCTAATGCCCCCAGACGTGCCTTTTGGTATTTCTCACTCCTCTGACTGCATGGATGGTACCATCTTTCTACTATTTTTCCCACAAAGGCCAGATTGTATCATATAACAATGTTTGGGGTGAAAAGGGCTTACTCCAGGCCTCTTGGCTCATTTCCCTACCCTTAGACTGATGGTCTTTGGTATTTTATAGTAGTTGGATATAAAAACAAAGGGTAACTAAAAGATAGATATGGATTCGTAGGTTTATACCCTGGGAGGATGAGAGGAAGATGTCAGAACTGGCAGCATGGTCCCTAGCAATAAGATACATGATCAGTCTTTCCAACTTTCCCTGCCTCCTTGTTGATAGATCTTTGGCTAGAATCTCTTGTCGGGAATGAGTGATGCTTACTTGCTTTATACAGGACCCAGAATATATGTAAATGACTCTTACAGTTGCTTTTTTTTAGTGTTTTCTGTGGTACAAAAGATCATCCAGGTCTGTTAGATGCCACTTCACACAATCAGAACGGTCAGTTTAGGCTATTCTAACTGAATAGCCATTTCAGTGTACTTCCCAGAAATGATTTCTCTTTTCCTTATTCCTTACTTGATACAGAAATTCTCAGACCAGCAGAAAAATTACCATGAGACCTAAGAATGTTTTCCTCTTTTTGTGACTCCTCTCTTTATGGGTCCTCAGCCTTTATTTTAAAATTTCTGATTCATTTTGACTAACCATACTTTTTTTTTTCCCCAGGGCTTTTTTCTCATGTGTCTTGCCAATATCCCTAACCCCACTGCACCCTTCACCAGACCCTTCTAAATCTCCCATCATGAATTTTGTACCCAGATTAGAAGTTTGGCCCCCTCTCCCATCCTACTGAGCAAACTGCAAAGAGATTAAGACTAAGGGCAGTTTAGAGTCAAAAAGAACTGAAAAAACTTGCAGCTGGTGGTACCATCTGTGCCTGTCAAACTGTGGCCAAGTAGTTTTCCATGGTGGAGAAAGATGGAGAATCTGATAATGGCTTTTGGTTTGAGGTTACTGAAAAATGAGGAATACTACCCAGGAGGAAGATTAGGAGAGCTGGTGGGCTGTTCGTTCTCTTTGTAATGTGTGGCTCATCTCTCAGAAAAACAGGTTTCTCCTGGCAAATGGTCAAATTTGACATCCAAGACTGTAGAGTGGTCTCCTGTGTGTGTTCTTTCTTTCCTAGTCCATCTGCAGAATTTAGTCGATGCCAGGTGCCCAACATGGCATAGGAGAGTGTAGAGTCATGAGAAGGAATTAAAAAAAAACCTCACAGAACTTACAAGAAACTGCTAAAGAGACGTTTCCTGGGCTTCTGGTGATTCAGAAACAGAAGGATGGTATAGAGTAGCAGCAGGGGAGGAAGGGGGGGAGGATTCCTGCTGGCTGCAGCCCAGGCTCTCCTGTGTTGGGGAGAATCTGAGTCTTGGATGAAGCAAAGAGGTAAGGAGCAAAGTATGGCAGGTAGGCCACATCACCTTTGTTAAGGAGAATAAATGGAAGTAGGTGAGGAGGCATGGGGTGTGGCAGATTAGCCACTTGGGCTTCTGGGAGAAGAAAAGGAAAGCAGGAGACTTTTGAGAAGTGTTTTTAAACTGGGCAAGAAACTTGAACAGGAACTTCACGAAAGAGTGAAGGATAGTGAAATTGACAGTGAAAGGATACTCAACCTCATTACTCATCAGGATAATGCAAATTAAAACCACAATGAGGGGCTTCACTGGTGGCGCAGTGGTTGAGAGTCCGCCTGTTGATGCAGGGAACACGGGTTCATGCCCAGGTCCGGGAAGATCCCACATGCCGCGGAGCGGCTAGGCCCGTGAACTATGGCCGCTGAGCCTGCGCGGTGCGTCCGGAGCCTGTGCTCCGCAATGGGAGGGGCCACAACAGTGAGAGGCCCGCGTACCGCAAAAAAAAAAAAAAAAAAAAAAAAGGAAAACCACAGTGAGATAAAAATATTACCTGAATGGCCAAACTAAAAATGACTGACAAAACCAAGGATATGCAGGAATTGGAACTTTGCTACGCTGCTGGTGTGAGTATAATTTTTTTTTTGCGGTACGCGGGCCTCTCACTGTTGTGGCCCCTCCCATTGCGGAGCACAGGCTCCGGACGCACCGCGCAGGCTCAGCGGCCATAGTTCACGGGCCTAGCCGCTCCGCGGCACGTGGGATCTTCCCGGACCTGGGCATGAACCCGTGTTCCCTGCATCAACAGGCGGACTCTCAACCACTGCGCCACCAGTGAAGCCCTGGTGTGAGTATAATTAATACAACCCCTGTGGTAAACTGTTTATCACTATCTCTTAAAATTGAACATATGGCATACCTTGTTTTATTGTGCTTTGCTTTATTACATGTTGTAGGTATTGCGTATTTTACAAGTTGAAAGTTTGTGGCAGCCTTGTGTCAAGTAAGTTTATTGGCACCATTTTTCAAAAGCATTTGCTCCCTTCTTATCTGTGTCACATTTTGGTAATTCTCACAGTATTTCAAACTTTTCATTATTACCATTTGTTATGGTGATCTGTGATCAGTGATCTTTGATGTTACTATTATGACTCACTGAAGTCTCAGATGATGGTTAGCATTTTTTAGCAATAAAGTATTTTTAAATTAAGGCATGCACATTGCTTTTTTAGACATAATGCTTTGCACAGTTAATAGACTACAGTATAGTGTAAACATAACTTTTATATGCATTGAGAAACCAAGAAATTTGTGTGACTCGGTTTATTGCAATATTTGCTTTGTTGCAGTGGTCTGGACTTGGACTCCCAATAGCTCCAAGCTATGCCTATATCCTATAACCTAGCAATTCTACTTCTAGGTATCTACTCAAACAAAATGAGTACATGTGAGCACAGAACGTCACGCACATACATGGTTATAGCAGCTTTCTTCATAATAGCTACATTTAGGAATAATAAAAATGTCCATCAATAGTGGAATGGATAAACAAATTGTATATTTATATCATGAAACAGTATATAGCACTGAAGAAAAATGAAATATGGGTGAATCTCACAAAGATAAAAAACAAATCAGATGTTAAAAGCTATATGCTGTATATCTAATTTATATAAAATTCAAAAGTAGACAAAGCTAACCTATGTTTGTTATAGTGGTTGCCTTTTGGGAACAGAGAGAGGGTAGTAATTGGGAAAGGGCAGAGGGGCTTCTGAGGTCCTTGTAACTTTCTATTTCATGACTTTTGGTAGTGGTTACATACCCAGGATCAATTTGAAATAATCCATTAGGCTATACATTTATTATTTATGCCTTTGTTTATTCTATACTTCAATTAAAAAGTTTATTTAAAAGGAGGAGGAGTGCTGGATTATAGCTTAGATCTCATTTATTTATCTATTTAGCTATCTATTTATTTTAAAATTTATTTTTGAGAGACCAAAATAAGATTGGAATTATTTTTAAATTAGTTGTGTTTTTCAACTCTATTCTTTTAACTGTGACATTGTGCCCAAACAATAGCACATGGAACCTAGAATGTCTGCCCTTCTATATAACATGCTTGGTTGTTCATCTTTTTTCTTTTTCCTTCCTAGTGCTTTCATACTACACACTTTTCTTCTGTGTAGCTCTCTTCTAGCAATGAAGAGCCTAATATTGACATTTAGACCATCTTGAGTCAGAGTTGCTTTTGATTGTACGTGATAACTCTGCTGCCTCATCTGATACTTGTTTATTCAGATGATAAACAGGCATAGTACTTAGGCCATGACGTGTATTTAGCATATTATGCAGGAAATGCATAATAACTTGGATTCTGATGAGCACTACAGAAGTGGAGTGATGTGTAAAAATCACCAGAAATTTTGGTTGAGCCATGCGGGGCCTTTCTATGGTGGGACTTAAAGAAGATAAAATGTTGGGCAATGTTTTCAAAATTATGGCATTAATATTTAAGGATTATTTTGTTTTAAGAGCTGCAGTGTCCAGAAATTGTCACTATGGTAGTAGTTTTTTTGTTGTTGCTTATTTATTTATTTGGCTGTGTCAGGTCTTCGTTGTGGCATGTGGGATCTTTTGTTCTGGCATGTGGGTTTTCTCTTCTCTAGTTGTGGTGGGGGCTCTAGAGCACGTGGGCTCTGTAGTTTGCAGCACATGGGCTCTCCAGTTGAGGCACACGAGCTCAGTAGTTGTGGTGTACGGGCTCACTTGCCCTGCGGCACGTGGGATCTTAGTTCCCCAACCGAGGATCAAACCTGCATCCCCTGCATTGGAAGTTGGATTCTCTACCACTGGACCATCAGGGAAGTCCCGGTAGTAGTTTTTAAACTGGGTTCCTCAGAGGTTTTGGGCTCCAAGACTGTACAACTCAGGAGTGTTTATCTACCTATCTATCTATTTATCTATGACAAGGAAGGTTGAGATAAGAGTAACCAGAACAGGCAGCTCTGGGTGCATTTATTGGGAATCTATGTAAGATTTGTTTTCAAATAGTTTGGGCTACTAAAAACAAAACCAAAAGCAAACAACACACACACACACACACACCCCTTTAGAGGATTTTAAAGGACTTTTGATGGTGGTAAAAAACTACCAGACACCAGGAAAATCTAATAGCATGTAACCTAAAGGCAATACAGATGCACTTGCAATGCCAGGGGCAAGGGTTGGAATAAACAGCACATGGCATTGGAAGTTTGGAGTAAGGGCTCCCAGGAACATTCACTAAAAAATGACCCTGAACTAAACATTAGCTAATATGTAGGAATAATAATATTAGTAAATACTTATTAAATATTTGCTATTATTTAGTGATGTTACCTATTTTCTACATTATTTAATCCTGTAAGCACACTGCTTACAGACGTGATGGAGTAACTGGTATCAGACGAATTCCTCCACTAAGAAGCTGGATCAATTACTGCTTGAAGGCATCAGAGTGCACCTGAAAGGGCCAGAATTTGAGAGGTCAAGACAACTGAAAAAAAAGGACCTTCTCTGTGCCTTGTTTTTCTTCTGTGATGCATTTGTAATACATAAAAGGGGCATAGAGGCTGAACAGAAGGTAGTGGCCTAGATCTCACAGGAATCTCAGTGGAATTAGGAGACAGAAATTCATATTCAGGAGTACTAAGACAGCCATAATATGAAAGACCAAGATGCGAGAGAAAAGGGAACTCAGAGATATCTGAGCCAGCATTCTGCATGCAAATTTCCCTAGGAATTTGTGGACCTCTATCTACACTGTGCACTAGCAGACTGAGAAACCAAGAATGCAGCAGTTAAGAGATCAAAAGTCCAAAAAAAAAAAAAAGAGGGAGAGAGAGAGCAAAAGTCCAAACAGGGATTTAAGCAATCCCGTAGAATTTAAGGGGCAGAAATTATAGTTCAGAGCCCCCTAAGGAGGAAGGGCCCTGGTAAAAATGGAGAACTCTCAGTTGAGACCCAGAAGAACTAGACTCTTAAAAGCAAAATAAAACTGGAAATAGACCATTTTCTACAGGACCAAGGTAATATGTCTATGCTGTTTTCCAGAAGCAAGTGAAATTCTCTGTGTAGGAAGATATCCTCCAAAGCCTTATCATCCTTAAAATGTACAATAATCAATGGACATTTCCAGGTATGTCAGGAAATAAGACCAAATAACTGAATTTCAAAAGAAATAGAGATATATTACATGTTATTGATATAATGAATTATCAAATTTTAAAATAACTGTGATTAATATGTTTAAGAAAAATAGATGTACAAATTGATTATTTCACAACTGGAATCTATAAACAAGGATCAAATGTTAATCCTAGAGTTGAAAAACATAAATTAAGACTATAAGAGATGGGTTTAATAGTACATTACACATAGTAGAAGAGAAGATTAGTAAAGCAGAAGATGTTAGTAAAACATGATAGATTGAAGCACAGAGAGGAAAAGAATGAACGATAAAGAAAAGAACACAACAGACATATGAAACCCAGTGAAAAAGAAAACATAGTGCTTCTCAAAGTATAATCTTGAGACCACTTTTAGTATCAGTCCCTGACAAGATGAGTAAATAAGGATAGAGTATTTACAAATATTTACAGCAATTGACTTTGCCACAAAATCTTTAATGTATTTTATGACAGAATTAGTCTACAAGAGATTATAAATAAAAGGAAAGAAAACATTCACTACAAATAGTTGGCATAACATAGGTGTACATGGAGTCCCAGAAGTCAAGGAGATAAAGAATGTAGCAGAAGTAACATTTAAAACTGTATTGGCTAAGGATCTTTCAAAATGTTAAAGACCTTAAGGTACAACTTCATGAAGGTCCATGAACCATAAGCCGCATAAATACAAATAAAACCATACCTAGGAGCATCAGAATGAAGCTGTTAGGAACCTAGGACAAAGAAAAAACACATTGAAGGCTGCCAGAGAAAAGGAAAAAAAAACCTTCAAAGGAACAATAGCAAGATTGAAGCTACTTTTTCAATAGAAATGGTGGAATCCAGAATTCCAATGGACAATGGAATGGCATTTTCAAGGTACTGAAAGAAAATAATAATTATTAGCCTGCTAACCTAATTCTATACAAAGTGAAAATACCCTTCAAAGTAAAGATGAAATAAAGATATTTGCAGGTGAATGAAAACAGAATTTGTTGTCAGCAGACTCACATTAAAATATTAAAGAGAATTATTTAGACAAAAGGAAGTGAACCTATTTGGAAGTACAGGAACAAAGAAAAAAGGGAATGAAGAGCAAGAGAAAGACTTAATATGAAGGTAAATATAGATAAATATCATGCAAAACAAAAATAATAATGTCCAGTTAAATTAAAATACATGACAATAATGGTAAAAAAATGTAGGAGCAAGGTAAAGTATTAAAATGTTGTAATATCCTTGCAATGTTTGGGAATTGACGGAAATACTAAATTATACTCTAATAAATCAAGGTTGAATAGTGTAACTTCTAGGGTAATAACTTAAAAAAAGTAATACAAGGATGTAGAGTAACAGGTCGATAAAGAAGAAATGGAAAAATTTTTTAATTACTTGATTAATTTTTTAAAAGACAAGAAAATAATAATAAAGAACAAATGGAAATAGGAAAAAAGAAGGTGGTAAATTTGAATCCAGATATATTCATAGTTATATTAAATATAAATGGTTTAAATATTCCCATTAAAAGATGTATCTCTCAACCATATAAAAATGGTTTTTATGCTACCTGAATAGACACACATTAAATATCAGGACATAGAAAGATTGGAAATAAAAGAATGGCAAAAGATATACCATGCAAACACTTATCAAAAGGAAGCTGGTATAACTATACTGATATTAGACATTGTAGATTTTAAGGAAAGAAGTCATACTAAAAATGAAAGAGGCCATGTCATGGTGATAAAATGGGCAATTTGACAGGAATATTCAATAATCTTAAAAGATATGTATTTAATAACAAAATATTTCAAGCAAAAACTGAAAAACCTTCGAAGTGGACAATCTGACAATCACAGTTGAAGATTTTAATAGATCTCACTCTCTCTTTAATTGTTAGCATTAGCAGACAAAAATATGAGTAAGAATATAGTATGTTTGAAGACACAGTTAAAAAATGTAACTTAAATGACATATATAGAACTCTATACCCCCGAGCTGCAAAATACACATTTTCAGATAAACATGAGACAGTCAATAAAATTGATTACGTACTAGTCAATAAAGTAAGTCTTTAAAAAATTCAGTGTATTGAAGTTACGTGTAGTATTTCCTCTGATCACAGTGGAATTAAGCTACAAATCAATAGCAAAAGATAACAAGAACATACACATATCCTATGACCCAGTAATTCCATTCCTGTATACCTAAAACAAATGTGTACTTTTGGCAGGAAAGGAGATGTACAATTATGTTCATGAAGTCTAAAATAACCCTTTGTCTATCAGCAGTGGAATGAAAAAATTATATGTCATATATTTATATAATGGAATAATGAATGAGCTACTGCTATACATACAAAACAGCATGGTTGAGTCTCGCAGATGTAATGATGAGCAAACAAAAACAGACCCAAAGAATGCATCACATGTGGTTCCATTTATGAATTCCAAATCAGGTAAAATTATGCTATAATGATACAAGTCAGAATAGTGTTTTGTTTTCTTACTGTATATATGTTGTACCTCATCAAATGTCTTTTAATAAACCCCCCCAAAACAAAAAAACCTCAAGATTAAAAAATGAAGTACTTTCTGGGTGAAAAAGGTGGGCAAACATTACAAACAGGGCATTTCTTGGGTTTCAGTACTGTATTCTTCATGAGCCTTCCTCCACCTAATAAAGTCTTACTTCTAAACCCCATTAACATTCTCATCTATTATTTATTATGGAAATAAATATACCAGCTAATGGTATTATTTAATTGTCTCAGATCTTTTTTTCTCCCCCATCATATAGGGCCTGTCATGTGGGGCAGCATGATATAGTAGTTAAAGACACAGCCCTAGAGACAAGACTACTTGGTTTAAATCCCAGCTTAATATTTGGACAAATCACTTGAACTCTGTGTCTTATTAGTTTCTTCACTGTAAAATCAAGGTAACAATAATACCTATGTCATAGTGCTGTTTTGAGTATTAAATGAGTCAATTACTTAAAACAGTGTCTGGCACAAAAGTAAGCACTCTATAAATGTTTGTGATTGTCACTATAATTACCTTAGGGGATTGGACTGTTCCTTATATTTGTTTTAAATCCTTCTAATACCTAGAACTATACTGAGCAATCAAGAATATGGGATTTCCAGAAAGCTGGAGGCACAGATATTTTGGGAACTGACTGTTTTCTCTCTATGGATGAGGATGAGCTTACACTGATGACAAGGCTGGCTCATGAACCAGAAGCTTAAATAGAGCTGCATAAATTAGTGTAAGTGTTAAGAGTAAGATGAGAAGAATTTGTTTTCCTAACTCTGGTGGGACTCTACAACCCTGGAGAGTCAAGAGCAGCTTAGAACTGTGCTAAGGACCCAAATGGTGAGTGCCAACACATGTGACATCAGTCCCTTCCCGATGTACTCACCTTGCTTCCACTGCTAAGAACTCATGGCTAAGTAAGTTGGGAACTTATAGCAAGGGCATGTATATGTCATTTTCTGCAAATGTATAAGCTACCTGAACTCTGAAAGCCTATGTATTTGAAAAACTAAAATGTTTGTGGATTTAATTCAATTAAATTATACTGATAGGAACTGAATTGAATCTTGAGAGGTGGGTAAGAACTACAGTAGTTTAGTGGTTTAACTTGTAGGCTTTGGAGTCAGATAGATCTGAATTTGATTTACCAGATATGTGAATTTTCACAAAATACTTAACTTCTCAGGGCCTCAGCTTCCCCATTTGTAATGTGTGGGCAATAGTCACAGAAACTCCACAGGGTCATTGTAAGGATTAAATGAGATATGTGTCTGGTACATGTATTAAGCACTCAGTAAATTATAGCAAATACTATTATTGTAGATGTTGTTTTTTAGTTACTCTCAGTCAAGAGGCTTAAACCAGGCTGACCTGAATTGTGAAAATGAGCTGTGAGCTTTCCAAGTGTGTCCTTTCCTTGTTTCTTAAAATCCATTTTGTTTTAGTCTCCTGATAACCCTTAGTTTGGATAGGGAGGTCCTATTATCAGCAATTGGCATATGAAATAACATAGAGAGATAAAGTGATTTGCGTAACAATCTCATAACTATGGGTGTTAGAGATGAGCTTAGAACTCAGGCCTCCTCAATGTTAGCCTTGAAATTTTTATTCCTTCCTGTTTTTTCTACATTCTTATCTCCAGATACCCAGTGAGAGAGTATTTATAACCCCTATGTAAAGGATTCTTGAAAGAGCCGGGTATTATCCTAAATTACTAGCCCAAGAACATCTCATCATTTCAGATGTGGTAGTTAGATAGTTGACATAAGTCAACAGAGGTTTTTTAGGAGATCTAAGAGGTTTGATACTAAAGCTTGATTTAAGGATGCTCCCACTTTTAGGACGCAGCATTTTCTCTCTCCCACACTAGAGCTCATTTTAGCCTGAACCTCTCTCCAGAATGGCCTTTCATCTTGCTGAATTCTTCTTGCTCTTAGTTGGGGCTTTTCTGTTCCTCTACTTCCTAGGCTGGAGATGATTGCCTCATCATGTCTCCCACGTTTGTTGCTCCTCATTTAAAGCTATCAGCTCGATGATGAGTTTTTACATTGGAGCTCAGGGTTTCCTTGAAGAAAATTTAGGTCAACAGACAAGCCATTTAATTTTTTTTTTTTTGGCTAAGGTAACTCTAAGGCTGCAGGAGGTGTTCTACCTTCCCTCTCAGTACTAAATGTGAGCTTCACGAGGACAGAGACTTTGTCTCTTTTTCCTGCAGAATCTCCCAGGGCATGGAACAGTGCATACGCTCATTAAGTTTTTCCTGAATGAATGAATGATGATCCAACTCAGAAATCCTTCAGATTTTAGTTAATTTCCTATCTTTGTTATCCCTTTTTCCATACATTTCAGATTGTTGGTTTAGATTCTGTTTAGATGCTTTTTTGGGTTTTGGTTATGTTACCAAACTCAGGTTTAGCTGCTCGCTGCTCAAAAGTCAATAATTTGAGAGGCAAGGGTCAGTAGAAAGGAAAGGTGCTCTAATCAGAAAATCTGGGGAGAAGGTGGACTTGTGTCCAGAGACCAACTCCAAAGATTCTGCTCAGCTATGACAGTTTTTAAAGAGAAAAATGGGGGGGAAGACTCTCAGTGAATCATTGAGGCAGGAGGTTGGGTTCTGCATCATTCTCCATTGTGTGCACACCGGCTGACTCTCTTTTCAGATGTTATTTTGCCCTCATGATGCAGGACTCCTTAGGGGTAGAGAGGTAATCATTCTTTAACCACTTCATGCTTCATTCTTAATTGTTTTTATCTAGGGAAACAATGGACAGGTTAGGCAAGGTATGGTGTGCATTCAGGAAAGTGTAAGTCAGGAATTAGTTTCAATTGCTTAGTGATCCCTGTAATTATAGTGAACCCTATAATTAGGTTTTTAAGGTTAGAGGGGGACAGAAATGGGTACTTAGGAAAGGGGCAAAAGAGCTGCTTTCAGGTACGTGGAAAGACTGTAGAATTACTTTGTGTTCTAGTTGAATTTTAAACTTCTGGCTTCTTAGTGTATTCTACCCATACTCTGGTCCAGGTGTTTATGGCCATGAATTTACCTGCTTTTGAAAATTGGATTTCAGAGTAAATGAATTAAAAATGAAGCTATTAGTTTGTCTTAATTAAATTCTAGAGCTAAGTTACTTAGAAAATTTCAGATATAAGATTTTCCGATGATTAAGATCATAGGGTATTCTTAAAATTGACTTTCTGTCAGATGCTGCTTTCCACCCTCATTGCCAGAGCACATAGGATAGCATTGGCTGCTATTAGTCATGTTTGATTTTCCCCAATAGGACTTTCAGCAACCTTTTCTGACCAAACAAACAAATGAGCCCCAAAATAACAAAGTGTAAACCAGCCTGTGCTGGGCCCTGAGATGAGTCTCTGGTGTACTCTGGACCGGAAGTGGTGAGCTCCTTCAGACTCCTGGGACTGCCTGATGCTACACGGGGAGCAGGGGGAGGTTTGCTCTGTTTCCCTTTAGTGCCAAGTCAACCAGAGACACTTTGATCCACTCTATTTCAAACAGTTGCAAGCAAAGGAAGAATGTCATGGGAATATCCAGACTTGGGCAGATAACAGCCCTACTCTTTATATCCCACTTATTAATCCCTAGGAAGGAAGGGGAGAAACGGTCTTTGAATGGTCAGCTATCCACACGCAGTAGTTGGATGCTGAGCCCTTTTCAAATGTACTCAATAAAAATGAAACCCTACTACTTGTTTTGCCTATTAGATACCATTATCTCCTTGGAACGGCAATTCATATCTCTTTGTGCTGTGTGTGGTTCTCACATATGGGATTTTAATAACCTCCATGCTGTGCTATGAATTTATAAGCAGGCCCGATAGAGGAAAAACACCACAGGACTTTATTTTTTCATTATTATTCTTTTGAAAAACAGGTTCTGCCCTGTTTTGGCAGAAATGCCCTGCCACTTCTGCAAGGTTCTTCTGACAGCACTGGCAGTGTTGCAGCTAGAGGTATAGTTGTTACCATGGAAAGGAATGAGCTCTTTATTTATTTGCTATCTATTTTTTCTGGACTCCCTTTCCCACCCCCATCCTGCCTTTACGCACTTCCGTAACATCTTAGGCATTGTACTTGCAGCTTCAGTGAACTGATTGCACAGAAATAGGACCTGTTCTCCAGCTCTGTAGTTCATCTTACATTCTGATATTTTTTCTGCACATCCTTTTAAATGTGGTTGCATTTCTGCTCCATACACTTCTGCAAGTCCAAAAAGTCTGTTTAGTGTGGTGGGTAGGAAAGCAGACTCTGCAGTCATCTAGTCCTGGATGTGAATGCTAGCTTTGCTCTCAGATCCCGCAGAAATTATTTGGATTGTTTTAATTCATTTATAAAATAGTAATGATAAACCTTCCTCCTAAGGTTGATGTGATGATTAATTGGTATATTATTTATGAGCCGTTTAGCACAATATTTGACAGAGTGTTAATAGAAGTTGCTATTATTCATTTAACAAATATTTACTGATTGCCTACTAGATGTCAGACACTATTTTTTAATTTTTATTTTATTTTTTTTCAGACACTATTTTAGATGCTGGAGTTATACAAAGAATAAAACCATTTCCTTGCTTTTATAGAATTTATCGACTAATTAATCATTAAAATTGCAATTGAATATTACATATTGTACTCCTCTCAAATAACACTTAAAATCTGCCTTTTTCTTAAACATGAAGGTTAAAATTATTTTATAGTCTTATGTGTAGATGAATAATCCTACTGTGTTGTTATTTTTTATTTTTCTTGCTTTCAAGCCCCTCTTCCATTTTCATGTTGTACCCATTTGAACTGACCTGCTTAATGAAGAAAAAAATCCTGTGATCCTGGCTTCTCCAGCTATCATCACCTTTTTATTATAAATTCAAGTCTCTTTTAGATTCAGTCTCTCTAACTCAATATGATACTTTATCTGAAATTTCATATTAGACCTCTTGGATGCTAAAGTAAAATGTAGGTTAAAAAAGCAATTTTTGAAAAGTTCAGGAGCAGAAAGAACTCAAGGGCTAAATCCTCACATATCTTTATCATGAAAGTGTCCAGCAGAGCTCCTGACTAGGAATCTGCTATAGTGTGTTTTGACACATGTGCACATGTGCTTATATACACAAAGGCATATATTTGTGTGGTTTAGACACTGAATACACTGAGTACAGTTTATATTTTATATTGTTTCCCAGTTCAATAAGAAGTTGGTGAACTGTATGACCCAGTGGTACCAGAGGTCTCCATATTCTTGGAGATTCCTCAGAATTCACTGCACTTAAAAAAATTTAAGACTTACGTTCTGAAAAATATAAGATGCTATGTAAATAAAGCAGAACACTATTTAACATTGACGTTTGGGTAATGGTGTTAAAACCACTCTATCAGTAAACATCGCAGATAACGAGTGTGATATTTACAGTACATCTGAATCTATTTTCATGCATTCAAAAATATTATTAGGGCTTCCCTAGTGGCGCAGTGGTTGGGAGTCTGCCTGCCAATGCGGGGGACGCGGGTTTGTGCCCCGGTCCGGGAGGATCCCACGTGCCGCGGAGCGGCTGGGCCCGTGAGCCATGGCCACTGAGCCTGCGGGTCGGGAGCCTGTGCTCCGCGGCGGGAGAGGCCGCAGCGGTGGGGGGGCCTGCGTACCGCAAAAAATATATATATATATTATTAACACCTGCTTTGGGGCAGGTAGATTGTTAGTGCTGTTGATGCAGTTGCGAATGGATTGTTCTCTTCCTTCAAGAAATGTAGGGTTTAACCGGAGAAACTGACAATAAATGAGTAAATGGATTAATAAGTACACAGTTACAATTATGATAATGTCTCTGAGGGTACAATGCTGTGTGCTATGAAAAGACCTAATGGGGAGGATTTACTTTGAGCTGGATGGGTGGTCAGGATAAGACTTTGAGAAGCTGACATTTAAGCTTGGTGGTGCATGATGAGAAGTTACCTGCAAAAATGGCAGGGGAAGTGGAGGGCAAGTATTCCAGGGAAAAAGAAACAGAATAGTCCAAGTTCTGAGGCTGAGGCAAGAACATGACCTGGTCAAGAAACTTAGAGAAATTTGGTTGCTGGCTGATTATGACTGGGAACCTAATGCCAGAGGGCAGTGTCTTGCTTTGTGTCCTTTGTGTTTGGATTCAGTTACTTTCATGGACCTATATGCCTTTTGAGAGTATGAAATGTGGATTCCCAAGCTCAGGATCTCCATGTTTATTTTGAATGCTAATTACCACAGATATGTTTTTAATTGGTAACTGTGTATCTTAGGCACACTTCATTACATTTAACCTTTGAGATCACTTTTAATTTATCCTCTTAAAAATGTTTTCTATTAAGAAAGTATGGCACACATCAACCACATTTTAATTACTTTCTCCTGGAAGATTTTTGTGCTGGACACAATTTATCTGTCCAGGAGGAAATGAAAAAATGGTCATACTTTGAGAGAATGATGAAAATAAGATCAAATGCCAAACATCTCGATGTGTTTGTTTTCTAGATGATTTAGTATTCTGCTTTTACATAATACTGTTTATACACTCAGCCTAACTTTTTGGCTCCACATATTAAGAATGTATATGATTTAATTTTTTATAATAGCCAGCAATTTAACACAGCTGGATATTTGCTTTCTCCCCTATCAATAATCTGCTACCACTTTCTATCATTGTATCATGCTGACCTTTAATCCAGCCTTTACATACGAACTCAGTTATATGTCCAATTCCTGTTTTAATGGGTTTTGATAGATTTCCCTGTGCTCGTTTATTTATAGAAATGATTTACTATTTATATTGTTTTCACGGTATTTTTACTTCTGTGTTTCATTTTGTTTCGGAGGAGCCACCTTGTATCCTAACAAATATTTCTTCATTGGGTATACATGAATTTTAGATAAGTTGTTCCATTGTAAATAAATGTTGATGATTCTTTCTACCAGTATCTGCAGCTATCATTATCTTTACTCTCCAAGTTGTTGTTTTTTTTTTATTTTTTGAAAGGAATTTATTATATTAAATCTGAGCCATGAGAGGGACTCTGATGTTAACTAATAGGGATGGCTGCCCCTCTCTGGCATCTACATTATGGATTTATTGACTACTGAATTTCTATAACACTAGCATCCTTCAGAGTTCAAAACTTAGCTAAGATTTATTAAAGGTTCTGCTACTGGTAATCAACCTTTTAGCTAATGGAGCACATACTGAGTTTTTGCACAGAGAATGATGGTTCCCGACCAAGGGGTTTTGGCTCCAAAGACTAAGTGTTGCTCTGTGGCTTTGGCAGGCCTCAGAGGAGCCTGGCTGCTGGGAACTGAAATGCTCAGAGCTTGCCAACCCCAAACCACTGTGTTCTTCACAGCTCTCTAGTGCTAGGAGTTTGTGTGCCAAGGAAACAGAAACCTGTCTAGAATATAAACTGTTTTCTCTTGACTTTTCCTGTAGGAAGACTAGAAGAGGTTGAACCTGTAAGTTGTTTTATGATCAAAAAATAACTTAGGACTTTACCTTGGAAGTTGAATACTACAATTTCATACAGAAAACAAAATGGCACATTATTTATGCTCCCCAAATTACTTTATTCCCAATTATCAAAATGTCTATTAATTTTTTAAGTGATTAATAAAATTGTTGTGTTGGTGACAGTTATTTCAGCTCTTGAACTAAAGCAGTCCCTGTGTGTGAAAGGCCTCAAGTTTTAAGTGTGTGATGTAAGCCTGTGACAGGATGGAAATTATTCCACCTGCGTGGTTATATATAAATGAATGTGGGTTATGTGGGCAGGTAATGCTGATGATATTGGTAGCACATAAATTCACTAGCTAACAAAACTTTTTGCAGGATTGCATATTCTTTAGAAATAAGTCTCAAAGCTATTAGGAATATATATGTTTGACTCATAACATTGGAATTGATTTTACTCACTTTCACTCAACCATCCCTGTCTCTTCTTATTTACCATCTTTCTATTCTTTCCTATTTCTCCTTCAGTACATACTTTTCTCCATCCAGTTTTCATCAGAGGGAAAGTTTTCTACATAATCTAGCACAAGACCGAGATGTAAACCTGGGATCTTACGAAATTAGGGCTTAACTTACATTCAGTACAATCAGTACTATTCTAAGAAGGTAGACTCTTGTGAAAAATCAGTAAAACTTGGAACACAGAAAAGGTTAAATTCATAGCATTTGTATAGCTTAATTTCATTAGACTGTTGCCTAATCGTTTATTAGGATTCCTTGATTTCTTTTAGACCTGAGTTTCTCCACCTCAGCACTACTGACTTTTTGGGCTGGATAATTCTTTGTTGTGGGGACCTTTGCTGTTCATTGAAAGATCCTCTACCCACTAGATGCCAGTAGAACCTCACCCCACACCCCAAATCTCTCCAGACATTTCCAAACGTCACCTAGGGAGGAAAACCGCTCCCAGTTGAGAACCACTATTTTAGACCCAGGTACCTGGACACATGATGTTATAAATCAATACATTAAGCATAGGTTTTTTTAAAAAGTCTGTTTTTAAAGACTGGATGTCCCCATCTTATCTCATTATTTCCAACAGCATTCAAATTCAAAAGCTGATGACCAATGCTAACAAAGCCTGAATAGATAGAAAGTAGATCTCTTCCTTTTTATTAGATAAGATGTCCGGCAATGAAAATCCCTGGATACAAAGAGCTTGTTAAGATGTATTATGTCAGATGAAAGTGCTATTTTAATAACTCGTTATTCTTAGCATGGACATTTTATTTTAGAAAAATGGATAATTAGCATTTTGGCTTATCACTTTCTCTCCATGAACACAAATACTTTGATAGACAGACAACCAAGAGAGACTTCATTAAATAATGGGTCTCATCAGCCTGGGACTAGAGTAAATTAGAGGTTAGACTTCCAGCTTGAGAGTTGGAACTCAGGGTTTGGTGGCAATGTCCTCTCATTCATCCAGGATATTTTTGTGGATTGACCTCATGCTGCAGTCAAAAACCAGAGCACAGGTCAGTTAGCTAGAAATAAAAGTCGAAATTCAGCTTGGGAAGCCATAGGCTACTGCATTTAACTTGCAGCTGGATACTTGCAAGAACACATTCAAAGCATAACTACAAGTCCTATGGTGTCTGGACTTAGCAGCTTCAATTTCTAGATAATGGCCCATTATTAATGTGGAAATATTAGAAAGTTTTCCAGGGAAAAAATATCAGCCTGGAACCATTCCCCTTTGCATACATTATACACGTTACTGCCATCTGTGGTTATCCATACTACGCATAAAACCTAACTAGTTTTCCAAAAAGGACTACAAATAACACTCTATTTTTTTTGAGAACAGCCTTCCCAACACCCAGCTAGGAATCTATTTTAAAATTAATTTTATTAAAAGTTTTTTTTAGTATAATCTGTCCTTTTGTTTCTAAGAAACAAAGCCCAATGCTGTTTGATTAGGAACTATCTTATCATCGCTCAGAGAAGACAAAAAGCATTAGTGGAATTTTCCTGGCCTTGGTCTTCTTTTAAAGCTTGCAGTGCAGTCTTAAGAACGGATCACAATTGTTACTTAGATTTCCTCTGTGGGGCAGTGGGGGAGCTCAGGTCTGAGAAATTCTTCTTATCATGAGATGGAAGAATGATTTTATTCACCATTCATAATCCACATGTGTGATCCAACCCACACAGAAGCCTTCGCTCTGTTTGTCCTTAAGCTGAATCTGACATTTTACCTCCTGATGTTTTCTAAGTAGCATTTTTCTACCAAGCAGGCTTGTGTGGAAAAAAAATGAGGGTAACAAGTGTACAATGCTTCTGAAACATATTTAACTTTATTACTAACATATTCTAAGAAAAATAACAGAGCAAAGCCTAAACAAAATGATTTTACAAGTTCTGAAGGGAATCCTCACATGATACAATGCAGGAAATAAAAAGCCTTTATTTCCCCGCGAAAATGTGAACGTGTGTGCTTCTGTTTATTAATCACATGATTTATTATCGATGCATCTCTACTCACCCCTAAGAAGCGTGGATCCTAATAACTAGAGAGTCTTTTTTTTTTTAATATCTTTATTAGAGTGTAATTGCTTTACAATGGTGTGTTAGTTTCTGCTTTATAACAAAGTGAATCAGTTGTACATATACATATGTTCCCATATCTCTTACCTCTTGCGTCTCCCTCCCTCCCACCCTCCCTATCTCACCCCTCCAGGCGGTCACAAAGCACCAAGCAGATCTCCCTGTGCTATGCGGCTGCTTCCCACTAGCTATCTACCTTACGTTTGGTAGTGTATATATGTCCATGCCTCTCTCTCGCTTTGTCACAGCTTACGCTTCCCCCTCCCCATATCAAGTCCATTCTCTAGTAGGTCTGTTTCTTTATTCCTGTCTTACCGCTAGGTTCTTAATGACATTTTTCCCCTTAAATTCCATATATATGTATTAGCATACGGTATTTGTCTTTCTCTTTCTGACTTACTTCACTCCGTATGACAGACTCTAGGTCTATCCACCTCATTACAAATAGCTCAATTTCCTTTCTTTTTATGGCTGAGTAGTATTCCATTGTATATATCTGCCATATCTTCTTTATCCATTCATCCGATGGTGGACACTTAGGTTGTTTCCATCTCCGGGCTATTGTAAATAGAGCTGCAATGAACATTTTGGTGCATGACTCTTTTTGAATTATGGTTTTCTCAGGGTATATGCCCAGTAGTGGGATTCCTGGGTCATATGGTAGTTCTAGTTTTAGTTTTTTTAAGGAACCTCCATACTGTTCTCCACAGTGGCTGTATCAATTTACATTCCCACCAACAGTGCAAGAGGGTCCCCTATTCTCCATACCCTCTCCAGCATTTATTGTTTCTAGATTTTCTTGATGATGGCCATTCTGACGAGTGTGAGATGATATCTCATTGTAGTTTTGATTTGCATTTCTCTAATGATTAATGAAGTTGAGCATTCTCTCTTGTGTTTGTTGGCAGTCTGTATATCTTCTTTGGAGAAATGTCTATTTAGGTCTTCTGCCCATTTTTGCATTGGGTTGTTTGTTTTTTTGTTATTCAGATGCATGAGCTGCTTATAAATTTTGCAGATTAATCCTTTGTCAGTTGCTTCATTTGCAAAAATTTTCTACCATTCTGAGGGTTGTCTTTTGGTCTTGTTTATGGTTTCCTTTGCTGTGCAAAAGCTTTGAAGTTTCATTAGGTCCCATTTGTTTATTTTTGTTCTTATTTCCATTCCTCTAGGAGGTGGGTCAAAAAGGATCTTGTTGTGAGTTATGTCATAGAGTGTTCTGCCTATGTTTTCCTCTAAGAGTTTGATAGTTTCTGGCCTTACATTTAGGTCTTTAATCCATTTTGAGTTTATTTTTGTGTATGGTGTTAGGGAGTGTTCTAATCTCATACTTTTACATGTACCTGTCCAGTTTTCCCAGCACACTTATTGAAGAGGCTGTCCTTTCTCCACTGTACATTCCTGCCTCCTTTATCAAAGATAAGGTGACCACATGTGCATGGGTTTATCTCTGGGCTTTCTATCCTGTTCCATTGATCTATATTTCTGTTTTTGTGCCGGTACCATACTATCTTGATTACTGTACCTTTGTAGTATAGTCTGAAGTCAGGGAGCCTGATTCCTCCAGCTCCGTTTTTCATTCTCAAGATTGCTTTGGCTATTCGGGGTCTTTTTTGTTTCCATATAAATTGTGAAATATTTTGTTCTAGTTCTGTGAAAAATACCAGTGGTAGCTTGATAGGGATTGCATTGAATCTGTAGATTGCTTTAGGTAGTAGAGTCATTTTCACAATGTTGATTCTTCCAATCCAAGAACATGGTATATCTCTCCATCTATTTGGATCATCTCTAATATCTTTCATGAGTGTCTTATAATTTTGTGCATACAGGTCTTTTGTCTCCTTAGGTAGGTTTATTCCTAGATATTTTATTCTTTTTGTTGCAAAGGTAAATGGGAATGTTTTATTTATTTCACTTTCAGATTTCTCATCATTAGTGTACAGGAATGCCAGAGATTTCTGTGCATTAATTTTGTATCCTGCTACTTTACCAAATTCATTGATTAGCTCTAGTAGTTCTCTGGTAGCATCTTTAGGATTCTCTATGTAGAGTATCATGTCATCTGCAAACAGTGACAGCTTTACTTCTTTTTTTCCAATTTGGATTCCTTTTATTTCCTTTTCTTCTCTGATTGCTGTGGTTAAAACTTCCAAAACTATGTTGAATAAGAGTGGTGAGAGTGGGCAACCTTGTCTTGTTCCTGATCTTAGTGAAAATGCTTTCAGTTTTTCACCATTCAGGACGATGTTGGCTGTGGGTTTGTCATATATGGCCTTTATTATGTTGAGGAAAGTTTCCTCTATGCCTACTTTCTGCAGGGTTTTTATCATAAATGGGTGTTGAATTTTGTTGAAAGCTTTCTCTGCATCTATTGAGATGATCATATGGTTTTTCTCCTTCAATTTGCTAATATAGTTTATCACATTGATTGTTTTGCATATATTGAAGAATCCTTGCATTTCTGGAATAAACCCCACTTGATCATGGTGTATGATCCTTTTAATGTGCTGTTGGATTCTGTTTGCTAGTATTTTGTTGAGAATTTTTGCATCTATGTTCATCAGTGATATTGGCCTGTAGTTTTCTTTCTTTGTGACATCCTTGTCTGGTTTTGGTATCAAGGTGATGGCGGCCTTGTAGAATGAGTTTGCGAGTGTTCCTCCCTCTGCTATATTTTGAAAGTGTTTGAGAAGGATAGGTGTTAGCTCTTCTCTAAATGTTTGATAGAATTCGCCTGTGAAAGCTTCTGGTCCTGGGCTTTTGTTTGTTGGAAAATTTTTAAATCACAGTTTCAATTTCACTGCTTGTGATTGGTCTGTTCATATTTTCTATTTCTTCCTGGTTCAGTCTCGGCAGGTTGTGCATTTCTAAGAATTTGTCCATTTCTTCCAGGTTGTCCATTTTATTGGCATAGAGTTGCTTGTAGTAATCTCTCATGATCTTTTGTATTTCTGCAGTGTCAGTTGTTACTTCTCCTTTTTCATTTCTAATTCTATTCATTTGAGTCTTCTCCATTTTTTTCTTGATGAGTCTGGCTAATGGTTTATCAATTTTGTTTATCTTCTCTAAGAACCAGCTTTTAGTTTTATTGATCTTTGCTATTGTTTCCTTCATTTCTTTTTCATTTATTTCTGATCTGATCTTTATGATTTCTTTCCTTCTGCTAACTTTGCGGTTTTTTTGTTCTTCTTTCTCTAATTGCTTTAGGTGCAAGGTTAGGTTGTTTATTCGAGATGTTTCCTGTTTCTTAAGGTAGGATTGTATTGCTATAAACTTCCCTCTTAGAACTGCTTTTGCTGCATCCCATCGATTTTGTGTCATCCTATCTCCATTGTCATTTGTTTTTAGGTATTTTTTAATTTCCTCTTTGATTTCTTCAGTGATCACTTCATTATTAAGTAGTGTATTTTTAGCCTCCATGTGTTTGTATTTTTTACAGATCTTTTCCTGTAATTGAGATCTAGTCTCATAGCATTGTGGTCGGAAAAGATACTTGAAACACTTTCGATTTTCTTAAATTTACCAAGGCTTGATTTGTGTCCCAAGGTATGATCTATCCTGGAGAATGTTCCATGAGCACTTGAGAAAAATGTGTATTCTATTGTTTTTGGATGGAATGTCCTATAAATATCAATTAAGTGCATCTTGTTTAATGTATCATTTAAAGTTTGTGTTTCCTTATTTATCTTCATTTTGGATGATCTGTCCATTGGTGAAAGTGGGGTGTTAAAGGCCCCTACTATGAATGTGTTACTGTCGATTTCCCCTTTTATGGCTATTAGTATTTGCCTTATGTATTGAGGTGTTCCTATGTTGGGTGCATAAATGTTTACAATTTTTATATCTTCTTGGATCGATCCCTTGATCATTATGTAGTCTCCTTCTTTGTCCCTTGTAATAGTCTTTATTATAAAGTCTATTTTTTCTGATATGAGAATTGCTACTCCAGCTTTCTTTTGGTTTGCATATGCATGAAATATCTTTTTCCTTCCCCTTACTTTGTCTGTATGTGTCTCTCTGTCTGAAGTGAGTCTCTTGTAGACAGCAAATATATGGGTCTTGTTTTGTAACCATTCAGCCAATCTGTGTCTTTTGGTTGGAGCCTTTAATCCCTTTACATTTAAGGTAATTATCGATATGTATGTTCCTATTCCCATTTTCTTAATTATTTTGGGTTCGTTATTGTAGGTCTTTTCCTTCTCTTGCATTTCTTGCCTAGAGAAGTTCCTTTAGCAGTTGTTGTAAAGCTGGTTTGGTGGTGCTGAACTCTCTCAGCTTTTGCTTGTCTGTAAAGGTTTTAATTTCTCCATCAAATCTGAATGAGATCCTTGCTGGGTAGAGCAATCTTGGTTGCAGGTTTTTCTCCTTCATCACTTTAAATATGTCCTGCCAGTCCCTTCTGGCTTGCAGAGTTTCTTCTGAAAAATCAGCTGTTAACCTTATGGGGATTCCCTTGTGTGTTATTTGTTGTTTTTCCCTTGCTGCTTTTAATATGTTTTCTTTGTATTTAATTTTTGATTAATATGTGTCTTGGCATATTTCTCTTTAGATTTATCCTTTATGGACTCTTCTGTGGTTTCTGGCCTTGATTAACTATTTCCTTTCCCATATTAGGGAAGTTTTCAACTATAATCTCTTCAAATATTTTCTCAGTCCCTTTCTTTTTCTCTTCTTCTTCTGGAACCCCTATAATTCGAATGTTGGTGCATTTAATGTTGTCCCAGAGGTCTCTGAGACTGTCCTCAGTTCTTTTCATTCTTTTTTCTTTATTCAACTCTGCAGTAGTTATTTCCACTCTTTTATCTTCCAGGTCACTTATCCATTCTTCTGCCTCAGTTATTCTGCTATTGATCCCATCTAGAGTATTTTTAATTTCATTTATTGTGTTGTTCATCGTTGTTTGTTTCATTTTTAGTTCTTCTAGGTCCTTGTTAAATGTTTCTTGCATTTTGTCCATTCTATTTCCAAGATTTTGGATCATCTTTACTATCATTATTCTGAATTCTTTTTCAGGTAGACTGCCTATTTCCTTTTCATTTGTTAGGTCTGGTGGGTTTTTTATGTTGCTCCGTCTTCTGCTGTGTGTCTGTCCCCAGTGGCTAAGGTTGGTTCAGTGGGTTGTGTAGGCTTCCTGGTGGAGGGGACTAGTGCCTGTGTTCTGGTGGATGAGGCTGGATCTTGTCTTTCTGGTGGGCAGGTCCACGTCTGGTTGTGTGTTTTGGGGTGTCTGTGGACTTATTATGATTTTAGGCAGCCTCTCTGCTAATGGGTGGGGTTGTGTTCCTGTTTTGCTAGTTGTTTGGCATAGGTTGTCCAGGACTGTAGCTTGCTGGTCGTTGAGTGATGCTGGGTGCTGGTGTTGAGATGGAGATCTCTGGGAGATTTTTGCCATTTGATATTATGTGGAGCTGGGGGGGTCTCTTGTGGACCAGTGTCCTGAAGTTGGCTCTCCTACCTCAGAGGCACAGCACTGACTCCTGGCTGCAGCACCAAGAGCCTTTCATCCACACGGCTCAGAATAAAAGGGAGAAAAAGCAGAAAGAAAGAATTAGTAGAAGTAGAAAGAAAGAAAGAGAGGAGGGAGGAAGGAAGGAAGGAAGGAAGAACGAAAGGAAAGAAAGAAAGAAAGAAGATAAAGTAAAATAAAATAAAGTAAGATAAAATATAAGTTATTAAAATAAAAAAAATAATTATTAAGAAAAGAAATGTTTTGAAAATGGATAGAACCCTAGCACAAATGGTGGAAGCAAAGCTATACAGACAACATCTCACACAGAAGCATAGACATACACACTCACAAAAAGAGGAAAAGGAGAAAAAATCATAAATCTTGCTCTCAAAGTCCACCTCCTCAATTTGGGATGATTCATTGTCTAAAGGAGAGAAGGAAGGAAAGAAAGGAAGAAGATAAAGTAAAATAAAATAAAGTTATTAAAATAAAAAATAATTATTAAGAAAAAAAATTTTTTTTTAAAAAAAAGCAAGGCTAGAACCCTAGGACAAATGGTGGAAGCAAAGCTATAGAGACAAAATCTCACACAGAAGCATACACATACACACTCACAAAAAGAGGAAAAGGGGAAAGAATCATAAATCTTGCTCTCAAAGTCCACCTCCTCAATTTGGGATGATTCGTTGTTTATTCATGGATTCCAGAGATGCAGGGTACATCAAGTTGATTGTGGAGCTTTAATCCGCTGCTCCTGAGGCTGCTGGGAGAGATTTCCCTTTCTCTTCTTTGTTCTCACAGCTCCCAGGGGCTCAGGTTTGGATTTGGCCCCTCCTCTGCGTGTAGGTCGCCGGAGGGCGTCTGTTCTTTGCTCAGACAGGATGGGGTTAAAGGTGCCGCTGATTCGGGGGCTCTGGGTCACTCAGGCGGGGGCGGGGGAGGGAGGGGCACGGAGTGCGGGGCGAGCCTGCGGCGGCAGAGGCCGGCGCGACGTTGCACCAGCCTGAGGCGCGCCTTGCGTTCTCCCGGGGGAGTTGTCCCTGGATCCCGGGACCCTGGCAGTGGCGGGCTGCACAGGCTCCCCGGAAGGAGGTTTTGGAAAGTGACCTGTGGTCGCACACAGGCTTCTTGGTGACGGCAACAGCAGCCGTAGCGTCTCATGCCCGTGTCTCGGGTCCGTAGTTTTAGCTGCGCCTTGCGCCCGTCTCTGGAGCTCCTTTAAGCAGCGCTCTGAATCCCCTCTCCTCGCGCACCAGGAAACAAAGAGGGAAGAAAAAGTCTCTTGCCTCTTCGGCAGGTGCAGACTTTTCCCCGGACTCCCTCCCGGCTAGCCGTGGTGCACTAACCCCTTCAGGCTGTGTTCAAGCTGCCAACCCCAGTCCTCTCCCGGCGTTCCGACTGAAGCCCGAGCCTCAAGTCCCAGCCCCGCCCGCCCCGGCAGGTGAGCAGACAAGCCTCTCGGGCTGGTGAGTGCCGGTCGGCCCTGATCCTCTGTGCGGAAATCTCTACGCTTTGCCCTCCGCACCCCTGTTGCTGTGCTCTCCTCCGTGGCTCCGAAGCTTTCCCCATCCGCCACCCGCAGTCTCCGCCCGCGAAGAGGCTTCCTAGTGTGTGGAAACGTTTCCTCCTTCACAGCTCCCTCCCACTGGTGCAGGTCCCGTCCCTATCCTTTTGTCTCTGTTTATTCTTTTTTCTTTTGCCCTACCTAGGTATGTGGGGGGGGGGGGTTCTTGCCTTCTGGGAGGTCTGAGGTCTTCTGCCAGCGTTCAGTAGGTGTTCTGTAGGAGTTGTTACACGTGTAGATGTATTTCTGGTGTATCTGTGGGGAGGAAGGTGATCTCCGCGTCTTACTCTTCCGCCATCTTCCCGGAAGCCTCACTAGAGAGTCTTTAGGGGGCTGGGTGAATGGTAGGTGTGAGCATTCAACTTGGAGGAACCCAGAGAAATATACTGCTCTGTAAATAAATGGAGAGATATAGAGTTTATGATATGTTGCTTGGAAGAAATGAATGTTTGGAAGGGGAGAACCTTTTTCCATATTCCCATATCATCTTCGGTAAAATTTCCATTGTCCACTTATACTCTGTGGGGTGGTTTTTCTTTTGTGGGAAATGAGGAGTAGTGTTGAATTTTACTCAGATTTGCTGTGGGACAAATATGGAGGTTGCTCACGGGTAGCCAATAAATTAGCTGCAGAAGTTAAGAAACAGAGAGTCAAGAGTTGAGAAATCGTTGCAAAAGTACGCAGCTAGAAAGGGGCAGGGAGGGATTTGAATGCTAGTCTGATGACAAAGCCAACTCTTGTTTTTATTCTACTATGCTGCTGGAAACTGGTTCCATTATAATTTTCCCAAAACAACTTAAGTTCTGATGAGATAGAAGCAGAATATGAGAGAATGTAGAAGGTTGATGGTATTGAAATTACTCGATAAAATTATATATATTTATATATAAATGTTTATATATTAAACCTTCAAAGCCCTGGTGTTAATAGCTTTTATTTTAAATTATGTCTTTATTGTTTAACCCATTTTGGAAAGTATGGTTTATGGGCAAATGTATGCTTTTGGAACCAAAAAGGTATAGAAAGGATATGGCCACAGTATCATTAACTTCTTGTCTCCTCTAACAAGCAATAAACACTTAATTGGAGCAAATCCCATTTTTTGAAATGTTACCTAAACTTTGCCTAAAATTAGCACTTGTTTGTTTACAGCAGTTGCACACACACACACGAAAAATGTTTTCATAAAAAATAGAAATAGAAAAATTATTTGACTTTTCATACTCACCCTCTCTGCCTCACCCCCTCATTTCCCAACTCCCTACTCCCCACCAAGTGAATTATATGGTACTGAAAGGTTATTTATTTATTTTTATGATCAGGCCAATCAATAATATATTCCCACCTAATTCATTAGATTATTAATTAGGCCCTGTGTTTCAGATCTGCAGTTACAGACTGGAGCCCAGGAGTGAGGCAAGGAAGCTGTGCTGAGGATTTGTATGTTAGCTGCAGCACGCAGCCAAGATTCTTGCAAGGTTCAGATTTCCTTCTTTAAGGTGAGAAGGAATCCCACTCTCTCCATGACCTGTCAGTAAACCTATTTTGTAAGTGAAACAAAAATTAAACAGTTGTTTACATTTTGCATTGGCTATGCTTTAACATTTTATGGCAACTGATCTGGTTTCACTTAAGGACCTTATTTTTTTTTTTCAGCTTTAAAACATGTAAAGTTGCTACAATATTTGGTACCTGCGAGATGCCCAAGTTACTCTTTATCAAAATTATCCCATGGAGAGTTCTAAAATCTAGTTTCGTAGACTTTGGAGAAGACGCTAAGAAAGTCTGAAATCTGCTCTTAAAAATGTGGCCAAGATGTACCATAATTTTCAACAAAGCATTTTGGTTCATTCATCCTGCAAGTAATTATTTGTTTATTGTTGTCGTTTGATCTTCTGAAGCCTGAGTGGAGTCTTTAGTTTGTCTAGTTTCTGCAATCTTGGGTCCTGGAAGAGTGGTATTTTTCAGTTTTAACTAATTGCTGTGCCTTACATGGTTATAGGGACTGTGCATTTTAGAAAGTCACTTCATTAAAGCATTAAAATACTGTGGGCTCAGTAATTTCATTTACTGGGTCAATAACCCATGATATCTAGAAGAAGATTTAAAATAGTTTAAAAATAATTATTCAAACAAGAAAGGGATTTCAAATTATAATTACCAATAACAATAAAGGAAAAAGAGACTCCAAAGCAAGTATAAATATTATATTTAACCTTAATATCAGATTCCAATAACTCAAAGGGTTTGACTTGTCCAATAGTAGATTACAAGATCTTAGACCTGAAATAAACTTCAGCAATTATCTAGCCTGGATGTAGCAATTCAAGTTTTGTTTTGTTTTGTTTTTTTCTTAAAAACCACTTATAATTCTGTATCTGGACAGCCTATTGCAGTTCATTCTTATATAAGGTGCTCATTTTCTTAGAGCATTCACAAATTTCATATTCAGTTTTTTTCCCTAGGTATTTTTTCTGTTGGTTGCTACTGTACATTAGAGTTCTTTTTATTCTAGTTCTGGTTTTCCTGATGGTATTGTTGATAATTTTGTACATTCATATTGTAGCTGGCTACCATTTTTTAATCTGCTATTAGTTCTAATCATTTTTCTTTGGTTGGTTGTGTTTGCAAGGAAGATTATCATATCATTTGCAAATAATGATGATTTTTCTCCTCTGTTCCAGTATTAATACCTCCCCCAACCCTGCCTCTGGGCTTCAGTTATTTTATTGAACTTCCAGAACAATGTGAACTAATTATGATATCAGTGGGCATTCATGTCTTGCTCCCAGCCCTAACAAGACTATATCTAGTGCAGAGTTTCCAAACTATATTCCAAACTCTTATCCCATAAGATGTTAATCAGTTTCCTACACCCCCGTCCCCCCCAAAATAAGGTGAGGTTTCCAAATAATTTTCTGGAACTCTGAATTAAGCAAAATGAGACATATTTCCCTAGTGAATGACTTTACATAGCCTTTAGTGTTTAATATGCATTGGCAATCTAAGAGGTGGAGAATATATGTGGCATTTCTCAACATATTTGTCTACAAAAGACTGTTTTTGAAGACCATTTAGCTACCATCTTACAACACATGACTGCTACCCTGGTAGGGCACTGTGATGTTGGTTTTGGTTTTGGTTTCAGAATGATATTCTTTATCACATTAAAAAAAAATCTTACTCTTAGCTTACTAAGAGTGTTATATAAATAGAATCTTCTACTATGTGTTTCTTTGTATCTGGCTTTTGCTCAATGTAATGTTTTTAATATTCATCCATGTTGTTGATTTGTTTTCAATGCTAGATAGTATTCCCTTGCATAAGTGTGTTGATGAAAATTTGTGTTGTTTGCAATCTAAGAGTTTTATAAACAATGCTGCTCTAAATATTCTTGTACATGAATCCTGGTACATAAAATAACACACTTTTATAGGATACATATATCAAGAAGTAGAATTCCTGGGTCTTAGGGTATATACATATATTCAGATATACAGGATAATGCTACAGTTTTTCCAAGTGTTAATATAAACTTAACACTCTTACCAGTTATTGCTTGAGATTTCCAGTTACTATACAGTACATTCTTTTTAACACTTGGTATTGTCAGACATTTTAATTTCAGGCAACCTGGTAAATTTGCAAACACATCTTATTGTTTTAATTTGTATTTTTCTGATTACTAATAATAGGCACCTTTTCTTATGTTTATTTGCCATTTGAATTTCCTTTTTTACGTAACAATTGAATTTTGTCAGTCTTTCTGTTGCTTTGGCTGTTTCCTGTCTTTTATTATTGATTTGTAAGAATTTGTTATATATCTTGTATATTAACTCTTTCTAGGATACACACACACACACACACACCCTAGGAGAGGGAGAAAATATATACCGTGGACCCTTGAACAACGAGGGGGTTACGGGCACCAATCCTCCATGCAGTTGAAAATCCGTATATAATTTATAGTCAGCCCTCTGAAGACATAATTCCTCAACATCCGTGGTTTCCCATCTGTGGATTCAACCAACGGCAGACCATATAGTACTGTAATATTTACTATCGAAAAAATAATCCCTGTGTAAGTGGACCCCTGCAGTTCAAACCTGTTGTTCAAGGGTCAACTGTATAAATACCTCTGTGGCCTGCCTTTTCACTCTCTTAATGTCATCTTTTGAAGGACAGCTATTCTTAAATTTAATATGGTTTATTTTCTCAGTCTTTTTCTTTCTTGTTAGTGCTTTTATATCCTAAGAAAAGATTTCCTATTGTGATATTATAAAAGTTTTCCCCTGTATATTTTTTTCTTAAAGCTTACTGTTGTCTTTCAGATACAGGTTTCCAATTCACCAGAAGCTGATTTTTGCATATAAGTAAGAGTCTAGATTTATTTTCTTCCATGAGTTTATCCAGTTCTTCCAGCTCCACTTTTTTTTAAAGCCTGATTTTTTTTCTCTACTACTCTGCTTGGTGCTTTCATCACAACTCTTTGGGCCCTTTACTGTGTTCCATGGGTCTCTTTGTTTGTCCTTGTGCCAGTACCACCTTGTTCTTCCTCAGGGGTGTTTTAGCTTTCTTGGCCCTTTGCATTTCCATATAAATGTTAGAATCAACTTATAAAGCTCCAGAAAAGAAATCCTGTGGTATTTTGATTAAGATTACCTTGAATCTATAGACCAGTTTGAGGAGAATTTACATCTTCACATCATTAAGTTTTCTATTCCATGTCCATGTTATAACCCTCCATTTATGGAGAGCTTTTTAAATGTTTATCAAGAAAGTTTTGTTATTTTCCCCACAGAGGTCTTGCACATATTTTATGATATTTATACCTAGGTATTTTATATGTTGATGCCATTGTAAATGATACAGTTAAAAATTTTTTATTGTTGCTGATATATTGAAATACAATTGATTTGCATTCTGATTTGTACCTAACAATTCTAACTTTAATAAAAATTATAACAAATTATACGTGGATTATCTGATACCATTTTAGGGGAGGAATATTTTTCCCTTCTTTCTTTCTAGGTACTTTGGCCAGCCTAATAATTAAATTGACCTAAGAGATTTAACAGGAGAAAAACAAAATTAATTTTGTCGATATGAGAGCTCATAAAAATATGAGACTCAAAGAAGTGACCAAAGCAGGCAGCTTTTATACCTTTTAGAAAAAGAAAGAATAAATTTGTGAAGAATTAACAAAACAAAGAAGTTTGGGCTTGGGGTAGTAAATTAGTGAAGAAGTAACAAGTTTTGTTTATACAGCCTTCTTGGCCCTAAATTCTCTATCTCTGGTGATAAGGATGTCTCTTTACCTTCTGGTACAGGGAGGGTACCTTCTACGTGACAGATTTATTTCCTGTGTTCAGGGGAACAAAGGAGGGTCAGAGTATCCTTATTGCACAGGCTATTTCTTAAGTAACTCTAATTCAAAATGATCAATATGCCAAGTGGCATATTTTGGGTGGCTTGCCTTGAACCGCATCACCATCATGTCATCTGTGAATAATTATATTTTTGTTTCTTCTTTTCCAATCATTATATATTTCATTTTTTTTTCTCTGATTTGCTGCACTGGCTAGGAACTCAGTACAATATTGCATAGCAATGGTGATAGTGGAAATCCCAACTTCAAAGAGACAGTTTCCAACATTTTACCATTAAATGTGAAGTGCAATGTTTGCTATAGAATTTTTGTTTTGTAGAAACATTTCATTAAATTAAGGAATCTCCCTGTTACTTTTTCTTAACTAAGAGTTGTTTTTTTGTCTTCGTTGGGTCTTCGTTGCGGTGTGCGGGCTTCTCATTGCGGTGGCTTCTCTTGTTGCGGAGCACAGGCTCCAGGCGCGCAGGCTTCAGTAGCTGCGGCATGTGGGCTCAGTAGTTGTGGCTCGTGGGCTCTAGAGCACAGGCTCAGTAGTTGTGGGCGCATGGGCTTAGTTGCTCCGCAGCATATGGGAATCTTCCCAGACCAGGGCTCGAACCCGTGTTCCCTGCATTGGCAGGCGGATTCTTAACCACTGCACCACCAGGGAAGTCCCTAACTAAGAGTTTTTAATCATTAGTTGATGTTGAATTTTATCAAACTCTTTTTCTGCATCTCCTGAGATGATCATATGGTCATATGATTTTCCTTTTGAAGTGATCATATGATTTTATTATTAATGTTGCAACTTACATTGATTTTTCTTCCTAATTCTTTTATTTTGAAAAATTTCATACAAGTTGCAAGTTTCACCGGACATCATTTTTACTTGAAATAACAGCCAACAGACAAATTATGAATATTCAGATTTAGGTGTTTGGCAGACATTTTCTAAAATGAGTGAAGTGAGCTTGTCAATAACAGGCAGTATATTTAACTAATGACAAAAATTGAACTTTCAAGTCAAAATTAGCATTTTGGAAAATTTCTATTTGTCACCATCAGCTTTCTGGTTTTCCAAAACTTAGAGGCTTTTCTGATGAGGTCAGTGGTAACATCAATAAATGTGTTTAAAATATACATTTGGAAATACCAATGTTTCAAATATCTGCATAACTCGTTGGACTAATATTTTTCCAGATTAGCAGTGTATGATGTTATAAAATCATGCATGAGTTGAAGATCTATGCAAGATACAAGCTAGACAAATGGATTCTGATGCAACATAGACAATTTTATTGATATGGTTTTAGATTCCATATTGCAAATAAACTTTAAGAAACTGCCATTTGTCAAATTTTGGTATAGATTCAAATAAAAATATCCACAGTTATCTCCCTTTTACTATGACATATCTTTGTGAAGCTGGATTTTCTTCATCTACTTCAGCCAAAACATGTTTTAATGGATTGAAGCAGAAACAGATGTGAGAATCTGGCTATCTTCCATTAAGCTAGAGATTAAAGAAACTTGTAAAAATATAAATAATATCTTTTTCACTATTTTTGTGGAAACTATGATTACTTTTCATAAAAAAGTGTGTTACTTAGGTTATATGAAATGGACATATTGGTTTTTAAAAAATAAATATATATGTAATTTTTAAAAATTTTCTATTTCTAATATGGTAAATATTAATATATATTCAGCTCACATAAACAACAGATCCTTAGAATACTCAATAATTTTTAAGACTGTAAATGACACCGGAGACCAAAAAGGATGAGAACTACTGCCCTAGGAATAACACCAGACATCCTAAGTTTATGAAAGTATAATGTTACTTAGCACATTTATCCTCTTCCCATGACAATGTAAGAACTTTAAGATATTTGAACTCCATTTACCTCCCTCTCAAATTATATGCTATTTTATGGTACTTTTAATTCTAAAATTTCCTCTTTTTTTTTGTTTTTATGAAGCTTCACTATGATGTGTATAGATGTTGATTTATTTTTATTTATTTCGCCTGGGAGTCATCAGCTGAGCCTTTTGAATTTGTAGATTCTTATAAGTTCTGGAGAATTCTCAGCCATTGTCTTCTGTCCACTCTCTCTCTCCTCTTCTCTGGTCTTTCAAATAAATTTGTGTTAGGCCTTCAAATTGTATTCTCTGTGTCTCTTAAACTATTTCTTTTTAAATCTCATGTTTCATTCTGAACAGTTGCTTCTGTCTTCTAGTTCACTAATTCTCTTTAGTTTTGTTTGCTCTTTGTTCAGCTAATTTACTGTTAAATACATTCATTGAATCCTTCATTTCATGTATCATATTTATCAGTTATAGAACTTCTAAGCGGTTTTTTTTTTACGTCTTTATTGGAGTATAATTGCTTTACAATGGTGTGTTAGTTTCTGCTTTATAACAAAGTGAATCAGTTATACATATACCTATACATATGTTCCCATATCTCTTCCCTCTTGCATCTCCCTCCCTCCCACCCTCCCTATCCCACTGCTCTAGGTGGTCACAAAGCACCCAGTTGATCTCCCTCTGCTATGCGGCTGCTTCCCACTAGCTATCTATTTTACGTTTGGTAGTGTATATATGTCCATGCCACTCTCTCACTTTGTCACAGCTTACCCTTCCCCCTGCCCATATCCTCAAGTCCATTCTCTAGTAGGTCTGTGCCTTTATTTCCATCTTACCCCTAGGTTCTTCATGACATTTTTTTTTCTTAGATTCCATATATATGTGTTAGCATACGGTATTTGTCTTTCTCTTTCTGACTTACTTCACTCTGTATGACAGACACTAGGTCCATCCACCTCACTACAAATAACTCAGTTCCGTTTCTTTTTATGGCTGAGTAATATTCCATTGTATATATGTGCCACATCTTCTTTATCCATTCATCTGATGATGGACACTTAGGTTGTTTCCATCTCCTGGCTATTGTAAATATAGCTGCAATGAACATTTTGGTACAGGACTCTTTTTGAATTATGGTTTTCTCAGGGTATATGTCCAGTAGTGGGATTGCTGGGTCATATGGTAGGTCTATTTGTAGCTTTTTAAGGAACCTCCATACTGTTCTCCATAGTGGCTGTTCCAATTCATATTCCTACCAGCAGTGCAAGAGGGTTCCCTTTTCTCCACACCCTCTCCAGCATTTATTGTTTCTAGATTTTTTGATGATGGCCATTCTGACGAGTGTGAGATGATATCTCATTGTAGTTTTGGTTTGCATTTCTCTAATGATTAATGATGTTGAGCATTGTTTCATGTGTTTGTTGGCAATCTGTATATCTTCTTTGGAGAAATGTCTATTTAGGTCTTCTGCCCATTTTTGCATTGGGTTGTTTGTTTTTTTGATATTGAGCAGCATGAGCTGCTTGTAAATTTTGGAGATTAATCCTTTGTCAGTTCCTTCATTTGCAAATATTTTCTCCCATTCTGAGGGTTGTCTTTTGGTCTTGTTTATGGTTTCCTTTGCTGTGCAAAAGCTTTGAAGTTTCATTAGGTCCCATTTGTTTATTTTTGTTTTTATTTCCATTTCTCTAGGAGGTGGGTCAAAAAGGATCTTGTTGTGAGTTATGTCATAGAGTGTTCTGTCTATGTTTTCCTCTAAGAGTTTGATAGTTTCTGGCCTTACATTTAGGTCTTTAATCCATTTTGAGTTTATTTTTGTGTATGGTGTTAGGGAGTGTTCTAATCTCATACTTTTACATGTACCTGTCCAGTTTTCCCAGCACCACTTACTGAAGAGGCTGTCCTTTCTCCACTGTACATTCCTGCCTCCTTTATCAAAGGTAAGGTGACCACATGTGCGTGGGTTTATTTCTGGGCTTTCTGTCCTGTTCCATTGATCTATCTTTCTGTTTTTGTGCCAGTACCATACTGTCTTGATTACTGTAGCTTTGTAGTATAGTCTGAAGTCAGGGAGCCTGATTCCTCCAGCTCCGTTTTTCATTCTCAAGACAGCTTTGGCTATTCAGGGTCTTTTGTGTCTCCATACAAATTGTGAAATTTTTTGTTCTAGTTCTATGAAAAATGCCAGTGGTAGTTTGATAGGGATTGCATTAAATCTGTAGATTGCTTTGGGTAGTAGAGTCATTTTCACAATGTTGATTCTTCCAATCCAAGAAAGTGGTATATCTCTCCATCTATTTGTATCATCTTTAATTTCTTCCATCAGTGTCTTATAATTTTCTGCATACAGGTCTTTTGTCTCCTTAGGTAGGTTTATTCCTACATATTTTATTCTTTATGTTGCAGTGGTAAGTGGGAGTGTTTTCTTGATTTCACTTTCAGATTTTTCATCATTAGTGTATAGGAATGCCAGAGATTTCTGTGCATTAATTTTGTATCCTGCTACTTTACCAAATTCATTGATTAGCTCTAGTAGTTTTCTGGTAGCATCTTTAAGATTCTCCATGTAGAGTATCATGTTATCTGCAAACAGTGACAGCTTTACTTCTTCTTTTCCGATTTGAATTCCCTTTATCCCCTTTTCCTCTCTGATTGCTGTGGCTAAAACTTCCAAAACTATGTTGAATAAGAGTGGTCACAGTGGGCAACCTTGTCTTGTTCCTGATCTTAGTGGAAATGCTTTCAGTTTTTCACCATTGAGGATGATGTTGGCTGTGGGTTTGTCATATATGGCCTTTATTATGTTCAGGAAAGTTCCCTCTATGCCTATTTTCTGGAGAATTTTTATCATAAATGGGTGTTAAATTTTGTTGAATGATTTCTCTGCATCTATTCAGTTGACCATATGGTTTTTCTCCTTCAATTTGTTAATATGGTGTATCACATTGATTGATTTGCGTATATCGAGGAATCCTTGCATATAAACCCCACTTGATCTTGGTGTATGATCCTCTTAATGTGCTGTTGGATTCTGTTTGCTTGTATTTTGTTGAGGATTTTTGCATCTATGTTCATCAGTGATACTGGCCTGTAGTTTTCTTTCTTTGTGACATCCTTGTCTGGTTTTGGTATCAGGGTGATGGTGGCCTTGTAGAATGAGTTTGGGAGTATTCCTCCCTCTGCTATATTTTGGAAGAGTTTGAGAAGGATAGGTGTTAGCTCTTCTCTAAATGTTTGATAGAATTCACCTGTGAAGCCATCTGGTCCTGTCTTTTGTTTGTTGGAAGATTTTTAATCACAGTTTCAGTTTCAGTGCTTGTGATTGTTCTGTTCATATTTTTTATATCTTCCTGGTTCAGTCTCGGCAGGTTGTGCATTTCTAAGAATTTGTCCATTTCTTCCAAGTTGTCCATATTATTGGCATAGAGTTGCTTGTAGTAACCTCTCATGATCTTTTATATTTCTGCAGTGTCAGTTGTTACTTCTCCTTTTTCATTTCTAATTCTATTGATTTGAGTCTTCTCCATTTTTTTCTTGATGAGTCTGTCTAATGGTTTATCAAGTTTGTTTATCTTCTCAAAGAACCAGCTTTTAGTTTTATTGATCTTTGCTATTGTTTCCTTCATTTCTTTTTCATTTATTTCTGATCTGATTTTTATGATTTCTTTCCTTCTGCTAGCTTTGGGTTTTTTTTTGTTCTTCTTTCTCTAATTGCTTTAGGTGCAAGGTTAGGTTGTTTATTCGAGATGTTTCCTGTTTCTTAAGGTAGGATTGTATTGCTATATACTTCCCTCTTAGACCTGCTTTTGCTGCATCCCATAGGTTTTGGGTTGTTGTGTCTCCATTGTCATTTGTTTCTACGTATTTTTTGATTTCCTCTTTGATTTCTTCAATGACCACTTCGTTATTAAGTAGTGTATTGTTTAACCTCCATATGTTTGTATATTTTACAGCACTTTTCCTGTAATTGATATCTAGTCTCATAGCATTGTGGTTGGAAAAGATAGATGCAGTTTCAATTTTCTTAAATTTACCAAGGCTTGATTTGTGACCCAAGATATGATCTATCCTGGAGAATGTTCCATGAGCACTTGAGAAAAATGTGTACTCTGTTGTTTTTGGATGGAATGTCCTATAAATATCATAAGTCCATCTTGTTTAATGTATCATTTAAAGCTTGTGTTTTCTTATTTATTTTTATTTTGGATGATCTTTCCATTTGTGAAAGTGGGGTGTTAAAGTCCCCTACTATGAATATGTTACTGTGGATTTCCCCTTTTACGGCTGTTAGTATTTGCCTTATGTATTGAGGTGCTCCTATGTTGGGTGCATAAATATTTACAATTGTTATATCTTCTTCTTGGAACAATCCCTTTATCATTATGTAGTGTCCTTCTTTGTCTCTTGTAATAGTCTTTATTTTAAAGTCTATTTTGTCTGATATGAGAATTGCTACTCCAGTTTTCTTTTGGTTTCCATTTGTATGGAATATCTTTTTCCATCCCCTCACTTTCAGTCTGTATGTGTCTCTAGGTCTGAAGTGGGTCTCTTGTAGACAGCATATATATGGGTCTTATTTTTGTATCCATTCAACCAGTCTGTGTCTTTTGGTGGGAGCATTTAATCCATTTACATTTAAGGTAATTATCGATATGTATGTTCCTATTCTCATTTTCTTAATTGTTTTTCATTCGTTATTGTAGGTCCTTTCTTCTCTTGTGTTTCTTGCCTGGAGAAGAGCCTTTAGTAGTTGTTGTAAAGCTGGTTTGGTGGTGCTGAACTCTCTCAGGTTTTGCTTGTCTGTAGAGCTTTTAATTCCTCCATCAAATCTGAATGAGATCCTTGCTGGGTAGAGTAATCTTGGTTGTAGGTTTTTGTCCTTCATCACTTTAAATATGTTCTGCCAGTCCCTTCTGGCTTGCAGAGTTTCTGCTGAAAGATCAGCTGTTAACCTTATGGGGATTCCCTTGTGTGTTATTTGTTGTTTTTCCCTTGCTGCTTTTAATATGTTTTCTTTGTATTTAATTTTTGACAGTTTGATTAATATGTGTCTTGGCGTGTTTCTCCTTGGATTTATTCTATATGGGACTCTCCGTGCTTCCTGGACTTGATTAACTATTTCCTTTCCTATATTAGGGAAGTGTTCAACTATAATCTCTTCAAATATATTCTCAGTCCGTTTCTTTTTCTCTTCTTCTTCTGGAACCCCTATAATTCGAATGTTGGTGCATTTAATGTTGTCCCAGAGGTCTCTGAGACTGTCCACAGTTCTTTTTATTCTTTTTTCTTTATTCTACTCTGCAGTAGTTATTTCCACTATTTTATCTTCCAGGTCACTTATCTGTTCTTCTGCCTCAGTTATTCTGCTATTGATCCCATCTAGAGTATTTTTAATTTCATTTATTGGGTTGTTCATTGTTGCTTGTTTCATCTTTAGTTCTTCTAGGTCCTTGTTAAATGTTTCTTGCATTTTCTCTATTCTATTTCCAAGATTTTGGATCATCTTTACTATCATTATTCTGAATTCTTTTTCAGGTGGACTGCCTATTTCCTTTTCATTTGTTAGGTCTGGTGGGTTTTTAATCTTGCTCCTTCATCTGCTGTGTGTTTTTCTCTCTTCTCATTTTGCTTGTCTTACTGTGTTTGGGGGTCTCCTTTTTGCAGGCTGCAGGTTCGTAGTTCCTCTTGTTTTTGGTGTCTGTCCCCAGTGGCTAAAGTTGGTTCAGTGGGTTGTGTAGGCTTCCTGGTGGAGGGGACTAGTGCCTGTGTTCTGGTGGATGAGGCTGGTGGGCAGGTCCACGTCTGTTTGTGTGTTTTGGGGTGTCTGTGGACTTATTATGATTTTAGGCAGCCTCTCTGCTAATGGGTGGGGTTGTGTTCCTGTCTTGCTAGTTGTTTGCATAGGTTGTCCAGCACTGTAGCTTGCTGGTCGTTGAGTGAAGCTGGGTGTTGGTGTTGAGGTGGTGATCTCTGGGAGTTTTTCGCCGTTTGATATTACGTGGAGCTGGGAGGTCTCTTGTTGACCAGTGTCCTGAAGTTGGCTCTCCCACCTCAGAGGCACAGCACTGACTCCTGGCTGCAGCACCAGGAGCCTTTCATCCACACGGCTCATAGTAAAAGGGAAAAAAAGTAGAAAGAAAGAATTAGTAGAAGAAAGAAAGAAAGAAAGAAGAGAGAGAGAGAGAGAGAGAGATAGAGGGAGAGAGAGAGGGAGGGAGAGAAAGAAAGAAAGAAAGGAGGAAGGAAGGAAGGAAGGAGGGAAAGAAAGAAAGAAAGAAGATAAAGTAAAATAAAGTAAAGTAAGGTAAAATATAATAAAGTTATTAAAATAAAAATATAATTATTAAGAAAAAAATTTTAAAAAAAACAAACGGATGGATAGAACCCTAGGACAAATGGTGGAAGCAAAGCTATACAGACAAAATCTCACACAGAAGTATACACATACACACTCACAAAAAGAGGAAAAGGGGAAAAAATTATAAATCTTGCTCTCAAAGTCCACCTCCTCAATTTGGGATGATTTGTTGTCTATTCATGTATTCCACAGATGCCGAGTACATCAAGTTGATTGTGGAGCTTTAATCCACTGCTCCTGAGGCTGCTGGGAGAGATTTCCTTTTCTCTTCTTTCTTCTCACAGCTCCCAGGGGCTCAGCTTTGGATTTGGCCCCGCCTCTGCGTGTAGGTCGCCGGAGGGCGTCTGTTCTTCGCTCAGACAGGACGGGGTTAAAGGAGCAGCTGATTCGGGGACTCTGGCTCACTCAGGCCAGGGGGAGGGAGGGGCACAATATGGGGCGAGCCTGAGGTGGCAGAGTCTGGCGTGACTTTGCACCAGCCTGAGGCGCCCCGTGCGTTCTCCTGGGGAAGTTGTCTCTGGATCCCGGGACCCTGGCAGTGGCGGACTGCACAGCCTCCCAGGAGGGGCAGTGTGGAGAGTGACCTGTGCTCACACACAGGCTTCTTGGTGGTGGCAGCAGCAGCCTTAGCGTCTCATGCCTGTCTCTGGGGTCCGCGCTGATAGCCGCAGCTCGTGCCCGTCTCTGGAGCTCCTTTAAGCAGCGCTCTTAATTCCCTCTCCTCGTGCACCAGGAAACAAAGAGGGAAGAAAAAGTCTCTTGCCTCTCCTAAGTGGTTCTTTTTCACGTACAGTCCATCACTTTTTATAGTTTTCATTTCCCTGCCAACATTCTTACTTGGCTTTTATCTCCTTGAACACAGTGAACATAGCTGTTTTAGTCTGCCCTGTAATTCCATATGTGGAGCTCCTATAGGACTGTTTCTATTGGTTTTCTCTAATGGTGTTTTGTCTTTTCATATATTTGAAATTTTATTTGTAGCAATAATTTGAGGCCTAGGGTGCCATTATGTTTCTCCAGGGAAGAGTTTCTTTGCTTTGTCCAGATGTCTAAGGTCATTTAGATGTTTAGGACTACATCATGTAATTTCCAAAATTGAGGTTTTCAGAGCCAACCAATTGACGTGAAAGAAGATGATAGATTTTTGCAAGACTGGTTTATTTCAAACTTACTCTTAGGATACCTCTTAGCAGTCGTAGTCTTGTCATGTCTGCGCACAGGTTGAGAGAAGAATTTCCAGACACGAAGTATTTTAGAAAAGAGTGAGTTTATGAAGAACAAAGAGCAGAGTTAGTGAGGGGCACTTCAAATACAGTGGGCCGACTTCCTGATAGACCAGGGAGAGCCGGCCCCCTTTGTGGGCTAGTAGCCAACTTTTATAGCCTCAAGACAAAGAAAATTCCTGCTGGCAGCATGGCATTAGGTGATTGGTTAGGATGCTACAAGGTTACTACATGGTGATTATTTTGCCTAATGTGGGGTGGGGGGGACACTGTCTGGTTTAGATTAGGAGAGCCCATGGCAACAGTTGCTTTTGGAGCTTGGTTAATTCTTGAATTTTTGTCCTGTGAACTTGATGTAGGGTGTCCTTTATGTAGGGTTCCACATAGTCCAAAGTGGATGTTGATTTACCCTTTTTGGGCTCTGGATTCTGATCTCTGTCCTCCTAGACCCAGGAGGCTGCCAGAAACAGAACTTAGCTAATTATTCCAGAGCCACAAATTCCTCCAGGGCAAAACTAGTCCTTAGTGTTGGTGTACCTCCCTGAGATCCAGACTTCCCCAGACTGGCAACTCCTCACTATCTTGTTAGGTCTTGGATAGTCTTAAACAGATGGTTTTTATATTTTTTCCAGTTATTTTAGTTACCATACATGGAAAGATGGTCTGAATTTTGCAAGTTAACATACTGAAGCAGATATTCTCATGCTGGTTTGTTTGTTTGTTTGTTTCTTTCTTTCTTTTTCTTTCTTTCTTTCTCCTATTGAATGATTCTTTAAATTCCAGTGTTTTACAATTTTCAACAGTTTCACATACATGATTTCATATAATTCCATAATAACCCTTTTTTCCCCTACCCCTATGTTGCCCCTCCCTCTTTCCTCTCCCCACAGGTAACCACTAGTTTGTTCCCTATATCTGTGAGTCTGCTTCTTTTTTGTTTTATTCACTAGTTTGTTATATTTTTTAGATCCCACATGTAAATGATATCATACAGTATTTGTCTTTCTCTGTCTGACTTATTTCACTTAGCATAATGCCCTCCATGTCCATCCATGTTGCTGCAAATGGCAAAATTTCATTCTGTTTTATGGCTGAGTAATATTCCATTGGATATATGATATACCACGGCTTCTTTATCCATTCATCTGTTGATGGATATTTAAGTTGCTTCCATACCTTGGCAATTGTAAATAATGCTGCTATGAACATTGGGGTGCATGTATCTTTTTGAATTAGAGTTTTTGTTTTTTTCAAATATATACCCAGGAGTGCAATTGCTGGGTCATATGGTAGTTCTAGTTTTAGTTTTTTGAGAAACCTCCATACTGTTTACCATAGTGGCTGTACCAATTTATATTCCCACCAATAGTGTGCAAGAGTTCCCTTTTCTCCACATCCTCATCAGCATTTGTTATTTGTAGACTTTTGATGATAGACATTCTGACAGATGTAAGGTGATATCTCATTGTGGTTTTGATTTGCATTTCCCTGATGATAAGTGATGTTGAACATACTTTTATGTACCTATTGGCCATCTGCATTTCCTCTTTGGAAATATATCTATTCAGGTCTTCTGCCCATTTTTTAATCAGTTTTTTTTTTAATGTTGAGTTGTATGAACTGTTTTTATTATGTTGGATATATTAACTTCTTATCAGTTATATCATTTGCAAATATTTTTTTCCCATTCAGTAGGTTGTCTTTTTGTTTTGTCAATGGCTTTCTTTGCTGTGCAAAAGCTTTTAAGTTTAATTAGGTCCCATTTTTAAAATTTTTGCTTTTATTTCCTTTGCTTTAGGAGATAGATCCAAAAAAATATTGCTACAATTTATGTCAAAGAGTGTTCTGCCTATGATTTCCTCTAGGAGTTTTATGGTTTCTTGTTTTACATTTAGGTCTTTAATCTATTTTGAGTTTATTTTTGTATCTGGTTTTAGAAAATGTTCTAATTTCATTCTTTTACATGTAGCTGTGCAGCTTTCCCAACACTACTTATTGAAGAGACTGTCTTTTCTTCATTATATATTCTTACCTCGTTTGCTATAGATTCACCATAAGTGCGTGAATTTATTTCTGGGCTGTTTATTCTGTTCCATTGATTTGTGTGTCTGTTTTTGTGCCAGTACCATGATGTTTTGATGACTGTAGCTTTGTGGTATATTCTGAAGTCAGGCGGCATGATTCCTCCAGCTCTGTTCTTCTTTCTCAAGATTCTTGTGGCTATTTGGGGTCTTTCGTGTTTCCATACAAATTGTAAAATTTTTTGTTCTAGTTCTGTGAAAAATGCCATTGGTATTTTAATAGGGATAGCATTGAATCTGTAGATTTCCTTGGGTAGTATGGTCATCTAACAATATTAGTTCTTTCAATCCAAGAACATGGTACTTTTTAATGATAATGAATTTGAATATTCTCTGTTCTTTGGTTTTTGCATTTCCAAACTGGAAGGAATGACTTATACTACAGCTTCCTTCCTGAAGCCTGTAAGCCACATTTTTCTCCTTATTCGCCAAACAAGCATACCCTTAAGATATACAATACAAGCTTATCTCTCCCTGTCTCCAGTGAAGGAACATAACCCCACTAAGACATATTTGTTTCCTTATCTCTTCCATTTACTCATTTTCCTACCATTTCCTTCCACTTTCAGTTTGGAATTCATGTTACTAGTGCCCATAGTTATTTCTCAACTTTGAATTTTCAGTACACCACTTGCCTCAATCTCCAGCCCTGAATCAAGCTAGCTAAACTCTTTCTTCATCCTTGCCTCTGTGCTCCTAAACAGTGTGAGAAAGAATGCATAACCTTACAGTATATTCATCAAAAGTCTATAATTTCTAAATTCTAACTGTGGCATAATTGGCAATCCTTTTGATTCTTGCTCAAAATATTCTCTTTCTCAAAAGTTCATGTCTCTTCCGCAGTCTGTTAACCTTACCTCTAAGTCTCTCAATAATTAACCCTTACTTGCTTTATAGAAATATAAGGGAATCTGGAGTAAACCCTAGTTGTATTCCAGTCTTGTAAGGTTACATGTTTCTCCTCATTCTTAATTCTTTTTTTCCTGTCTCAGAGGAAGAGGTGTCTCTACTTTTTCAAAGGCTATTCATCCAACTGTGCTCTTAAGTTTTATTTATTTATTTATTTATTATTGAACTATAGTTGATTTAAAATATGTATTAGTTTCAGGTATACAGAAAAGTGATTCAGATATATATATCCGAATATAAAAGAAGTAAATATAAATACATTTATATTTAAAATATAAAATTCTGAAAAGGATTTTCAGATTCTTTTCCATTATAGGTTATTACAAGATATTGACTATAGCTCCCTGTGCTATATAGTAGGTCTTTGTTTTTTATCTATTTCATGTGTAGTGGTATGTATCTGTTAATCCCATACTCCTAATTTATCCCTACCCCACCCTTTTCCCTTTTGGTAATCATAAATTTGTTTTCTACATCTGTGAGTCTGTTTTTGTTTTGTAAATACGTTCATTTGTATTATTTTTTAGATTACACATATTAGTTATATCATGTAATATTTGTCTTTGTCTGATTTACTTCACTTAGTATGATAATCTCTAGGTCCATCGATGTTGCTGCAAATGACAATATTTCATTCTTTTTATGACCTAGTAATATTCCTTAAATTATTGATTCCTATCTTTCCTGGGTTCTCACTCCATTAGTGGCTCCTTTTCTTGTATTTGCAATTACTCCCTCTTCACCAACCCCTTCCTCTCAAACTATAAACCCCCTAAAGCATCCTCCAGCCTAGAAAATAAAACAAGATGAAAAAAACCAAAAAACCTGTATTGAATGAATGTCAACAAATGTTCAATTTATCACTAGCCTTATATGCTGGCAGAAATTCTACATGACAGTTAAGAGCATTTGTAAGGTAACATGATTTTCCTTGCTTCCAAAGCAAATTCTGGCGAGAACATAAAGAACACCTCTCATGCTATATAATTAACAATATCTTTGTGGAAATGAAGTTCTCATGCTTGGTACTACATGCAAACCTGCAATATCTTTCCCATTTGTTCTTCATAACCTCTGACTTATAGGACTGATTTCAATCCTAACTGCTGCTCACCAATCTAGCAGTGTTTGAGGGGTAATGGAAGGATTTACTACACTAGCATCTAGTGCGTGAGGGATCCAAATTTACCATTTTGTTTTTCCTCCTTTTTTATCAGGCATTATGGTCTAATTTGCCATTGCTATTTCCTCTAGGACAATATTTCTCAAACCTAGATGCCCACTGTAATCATGTGTGAAACTTAAAAAAAAAAACTTAGGTGCAGGCACCATCCTCAAGAGTTGTCTGATTCAAATAGTCTGGGGTGAAGTCCAGCCATTATAATTTTTTTAAAGCTCCTTTGGTCATTGTAATGCACAGCTAGTTAAGAACCATGTCCCTAGTTGAGCGACATGTGAGATACTAATACCATAGCATAAATCAGCTTTCTCTCTTACTCTCTTTATGTGATCCATGAAGAGATAGTATGTTAGCACTGGGTCCTGAGCTCATCTTCCTGAAGGGAGAGGAAAATAATCCAGAGGTAAGTTGGCCTCAAAATCAGTCAAATTTTGGTATGATCTGATAGTGATAGTGAAATATGAATTACTCCCATTTTCTCAGTCTATAGGTGAAAACTCTTTTTTGGTTTGAAAAGACTCATTGTTTGCCTTCCAGTCCAGAGAAAGCAAACTGCTTTCCTTTGGTGTGCCTTCATGATTATACAGATGCATTTTCTAAAGGAAGTTCCAAATAAAGAGAACACATCATCTACGGTGACTGAGAAACATAGTTTTATGGTGCTGGTTTTAGAATTATCTCTTGACATTAACATTTTTATGCACCCCCCTATTAAGTTTTATGCTTGGATGTAATGCCACCAGGTAGGAATCAAGGTAAATGCCATATCCCAAATCCACAGAGTCAGAGCCAAACTGTGGGTTATCAAATGTATCTTTTTATGTGCTGTTGCTCATAGTGTATGATTTATACACACTGCTTTTGAAAGCTGCATTAACTGAAAGAAGCTGGCTGTGGAGGGGTACAAAAGTACATATACAGGCTGGCTTAGTTGAACTGTGTTGATTTCTCTCTAGAACAGTCTTTACAATTCTTTGTTCACAGAGGTCTGCTGAAAGTGACTCAGTGTAGATGAAAACAGCTTGCTTAACCATTCCTGAAACACAGGAAAAATTAAAATACATTTTTTTCTTTGTCAAGCAATAAAAACAATGCCAGATTGTTAATGCCTTTTTTGTACCTTTCACTTGAAAGACCTCAAAAGAACATCGAGGAGAATAAAGGCAAAATCTGTTCCCCAATGGCGTCATTATACATGTTGAAGCCTCTAAAACTAAAATTCTAAAGACATTCAGGAAGAGTAGAGGAATAAATGACAGCAAACTGAAGAGTGTGTCTCCAGAGCTTTGTTCAACCTGCTTTGTTCAAATTTATTCAAATTGCATGATGAAAAGCAAAGATCTCATTTATTTCAACATTAAAGTAGTAGATTAGTGAATGGTGAGTCGCTAATTGTCCTGTAAAGCATTTAAGGTGCCAGGGGTGCCCCACTGCCGATACTTTAGATTGCATTCTCATGGTTGAAGTGAAAGCAACCCTTAGAAAATATAAAACAATGTTTTTAATAATTTAAGCCGGTTCGATTCAAACATGATTTTCGTTCTGAAATATTTATCGAAGCTCCTGCTTTTATTTGAGATGAGCAAGTTTCATTTTAGACTTCAAGACATCAAATAGAAATTCATTTTCAATATGGGGCTAAAGTAGGGAGATAGATTATCTCTGTCCAGTGCTGTGTTTCATCCCTGGCTGTGTCTGCTTACTTGAATTAGCAGGTTTGGTTAAATTTTACTTGAATTTTTAGTGACCTTTTCTAATCCTGACTGTTTCATAATTTAATGTCTTGACCTTCGTTTTCTGTAGAGCCACCTCAGTGATAAATGCAGAGATTTAATAACTAGAACTGGTTGACAGGTGACCTTTCGTACCTGGCCATTTCTCTTTGCTGGGGAAACCACACTGTTTTGCAAGTTTTAATTCACAGATTTTAATTATCTATTGTATTGTCTATAAGCTTATTCATGGAGAAAAAAGTAAAGGTTAAATATTTCATTCTTCTTACTGATTAAAATGTAAAGTGCTTGGCAGTTGTCCCAATATATCATTCAAAAAGGAAAGGGCAGTTTGTCTGATTCTTACCCAAAGAAGAGAGGAGGGGAATTTTCCAGAGCGGTTGGTAGCGAGCAGGATGGAGAAAGTGGCCAGGGGGTGAGCTGTCTCATTAGCTGGATGAGGGTGACCGTGTGTGTGTGTGTGTGTGTGTGTGTGTGTGTGTGTGTGTAAATTTAGAGCAGAAAAACAGAAAGAAGTCTTTAACTATATGTGTCCTAGTTTGAAGAGAAAAGTGACTGTGACTCAACAAAAGGTGAAACTTGCCGATCAGAGTGAATGACCTGTTAGTTTTGGTCATTTTTTCTTTTTTCAACCAGGCAAGGATCAGTTGGGCATGTCATGGTAAATTGGTTCCTAGAGTCCACCTAAATAATATTTACACACAGGAAAATAAGGCTAATTATTAAAATACCACAGACTCTTAAAAAGAGATGAGAAGAGCCACGTCTTCCTCCTTACCTCCATAGTAGCAAGGATTTCTGGCGCTTACGTTCTTCAACGTTTATGCAAACGAGAATCCATTTCTGTGCTACATGCTCATGCTTCGGAAAAGATAAAAATAAAAATCAGCATGCCTGTAAAATGACCTACAGGATGAGCATAGTATCCCAGGCAGCCAGTGTCCTAGAACCTACATGCCTTCTTCATATGGAGAGGGGAGCGACTCAAAGAGTTAGAGGAGGGCTTGGCGTCTCCAGCAGACTTTGCTTCCCAAGGACTTGAAAGCAACCACTGGGGGCTTCTAGAGTGCATTTGCCTCAAGGAGTCTTTCCGACAGGGGGAGGTATTCTCTTTAGCCACGGAGACCAGCTTATAACAGCATCTGCCATGGCCTTTTGTTTTCTCGGACATGGGCTGTAATCATTTAATGCTTCAGAAAGAAACACGATTCACTGCTGCTATGAAAAAAAGTTTGAAAAGCAGATTGAGTGAAAAGATGTGGAGGACCATTTTAAAGCCAATAAAATTGGTCATGATTAGATTATCTTAGACTAAAATTTCAGCCGTATTTCAAACTGAAATATTAAGAAAAAAATGTCCACATAATTTCTTCTGCCATCATAATGCCATTGTCAGAAAGGAGAGGTTAATTCTACCCCCATGCAAACTGTAACACTCCTGAGGGGACTTTCATCAGCTAAGAACTTTGTCCTGTTTTGGTGAAATTCTTGGCCTCCAGCATGGTTAAGAACATTAATTTATAATTTAATATAAATAATTTTAATATGATACTGGGTGAGATTTGCGGTGTTTGCCTGTATGTATATTAGGAATAGTGCAAATTAATAGTAAATATTTCTTTAATATCCCCCACTTCTTAATAGTGCTGTGAGTGCATTTCATGAAAGTGAAATGCTCTCTTTCACTTTTTTTTTTTAAAAAGAGAGTGCTCTCTTTTTAACCTGAAAGACATGTAGTACCCACTGGACATCATGTTTGTCTCAATTTCGTCAACTCATTAATGGGAAATAAAAACTAACTTTTGAAGAATTTATTATGAGAACTGAATGGAATAATGTAATAAAGTGCTGGGCAGGATGACTGGCCCATAGTATGTATTCAATCATGTTAATATCAATAAATGTAATACACCATACTTATATATCTCCCTCACACTGCTTCTTCCCTCTCTCATCCTCTCCCTGCATCCCAGACAGGAATCAAGTCCTTTTTCTTATAAGGAGGCAAATGTCAAGATTTGTTTTAGCAGAGAAAGGACCTGTTTTTCAAGGCAATCCCTTAGACCTTTAAAATAGTATATGAATTGACCCTAGCTGATCATAAAACTTCCCCACCTACCTCAAGGCTGTGTACTGAGGTTAAAACTCACACTGATTAGAATTCTAAAATTATTTTACCCTTAACAGAGCCTTGCACAGAATAGGTGCTAGGTAAAAATTACTTGATTGTTTACTAGATATCACCAAATACTTAACTTTCCCCAAGCTGACTGTTATTTCCAGATATGCAGGTATAGAGCCAGTATTATTTTGCAGAGGGAGAAAATACCCAAATCAAATAAGGCAAATCTTGGCGATATTGCAGGTTCAGTACTGGACCACTGCAATAAAGTGAATATTGCAGTAAAGTCACACGAATGTTTTGGTTTCCCAGGGCATGTAAAAATTATGTTTACACTATACTATAGTCTATTAAGTGTGCAATAGCCTTATGTCTAAACAAATACATGCCTTAATTTAAAAAATACTTTATTGCTAAAATACTCTAACCATCATACGACAATGTGGGTTGCTGCACACCTTCAATTTGTAAAAAACGCAATATCTATGAAGCGCAATAAAACGAAGCCCAGTAAAACAAGGTATGCCTGTATAATGATGTTACCATTAAAAAAAAAATCAGTGTCTTAGATGTCAAATAAAAGAAAGCGTTTGACATTTGCGAGCTTTCTCTTAACAGTGACACAGTTGCCTAGACAGGGTCAGCTGTATATTTGTGGTGATCTCAGTTTATAGACACAGCCCAAGCCCAAGCAAAGCGTTTGGCTTGATGTTTTGAGTGTGCAAGAGGAAAAGACAAAGAGGTCAAGTTTGTTTTTAATAAAGAAAAACAAAAAATAGGGACAAGTCAACTGAAAAGGAGAATTGAAAGTTAAGATGAGGCTTGATAAAGTGGAGCCAGATAAATCTTTCCAAAGGTCTCGGAAAATCCAGGGCCTCAATCTAGAAAGAAACTGCTTACTGAGGCAGAACTGAGCGAGTGGACACATATGGAATAAATTTTCAAGCAAGGGCCTCAAATCAAATAACATAAACGAGCTCAAGAAACAGCAGGACGTTTTAACAAAGAAAGTTGAGATCACAAGATGCAGCGATAAAGCTAATAAAAGGAACTGAGATAACCAGATAAGAGCAGCTCTTGGGTCAAACCATCCATTCATGCCCAGGTGCGGCTTTCTTTTTATCATAGCTTACTGTAGTTTGAAGGTGCCTTCAAACATATAAATGAGTCCCTTGTGCTTTAACAAGCTCTTTGTGTTACCTGAAGCTTCTGATTATGATTAGGATTGTTTCATTCATCTAGCCCTGCGCTCTTATCATGCTGTAAAGATGGTTCCTGCAACCAGGTGGTAAATAGAGCAGTCACTCCATGCAGCCATGTCTCCTGGCACCTCATTCAGGAAACCAGACAGCTGGGCAGGTCTGAGAACAAGAAGTATGACATGCAGAAGTTTCTTACCACTCTGGCCGTGGTGACAATATGGCCAAGCGAACAGTATAAAAGAAAGGGGCAATTTAAAGATCACAACCTATCCCCAAAGTCATTACATTCGTAGCACCCTGCCCAATTACATGTTTGTCACATAGACAAGCTGTTATTCCCAGTGTTTGCCCTCAAGTTGTTAGTCAGCTGCTGACCTCGTAAACTGCACAGCTGCAGCATCCTGATATGTTGTCATGAAACAGATTGTGATGTCTTAATTGATCACTCTCAGAGGTCACAATTGTCAAGTGAAACCAGTATACTGATTTTTATTAGTTAAATTAAGCTTTGTTACAGCAGAACCAGCTAATTCACTTTAACGACTTGGAAATCCAATGCAGATTGCTACATGTTGTAGATTAGAACACACCCAAGGCTTTTTCTTTATATCTTTCTTTTTGATTCTTTTTTTAATGTGTGGAGGCCTGTATCCTCAAAATGTTTTTATTATACAGTGAAGCAACTTCTTGGAACAATAAATGGAACCTAACCTCCCTGTACCATATGCATCTTGGTGATAAGTTGGAATGTGCCATGTGACCCACACAATTTAAATCAGGCATTGATTTGTGTGACTCTAAGTGAGTTTGGAGGACTCCGCTAAGTGTAATGGATGTCAGGCCCAGCTGCAAATCGCCTGGCAGGAAGAACATTGTGTTCTTCCTTATCATCCCCAAAGACTGTGGGCTGCTAGGTGCTTGAGGAAGGGGCTTAGATCAATGCCTGATTCTCAGAGGCATCCCCTTGTGCCTCCATTTGCCCACTGGTGAAGTTTTCACTATGACACCAACCTAGAGAACCCCATTTCCAAGTGCTCTAATATACTCACCCGCTTTGAGCAGACCTATTCTAACCTGGCGCCTGGATCACCTGCTGCCCACCTTAGTTCAGAAATCTTACTGTAGCAGGAGTGATGGACAGTCCCTTTCATAGCAGAGTTTTAAGGCACTTCACAAATGGACCTTTGTGGGCTGCATAAGTAAAGCTTTTTTGAAATTCTTAATTTGACATCTCAAATAAATACCCTTGTCATTCTAGTGTATTTTACAGTGTACCATGAAAACAAAATCAAAGAAGTAAAGTTAAATTAATGTAATAACTGTTAGCATCCAGAATACAATGGGAAGCATAAGGATGCTCATCAAAGCAATTTTTTTGTGATATAAAAAAATCAGATAATAGCTAATGCCCAGAAGGAGGCAGATAGGTACATTATGGTACATCCATACAATGGAATATTATGCAGGCATTAAAAATATCGCTAAGGACTATTTACTAACATGGGAAAGTTCAATGATGTGGAATTAATTGAAAAATCAAGGCGGCCAAATTGTATAAATGGTATTTCTCAACATGTCTAGAAGGAAGAAAATACCACAAAACATTGTAGCCGTTGTTGAGTGGTGGAAATATGGAGAGTTTTAATTCTTTTTATATTTTTCAAGTTTTCCACAATAAGCCCATATTACTTTAATAATCAGGAAGATAAATAAAAGCTGCTTGAGTAGTTTTGTTATAACATTTGCTGCAGGAGTCTGTGTTCAAGTCACCTTAAATCTAACAGGTCTGGAAATGAGCTCCTGCTTCCTCCCCCGGTCTGTTTCTCCTGAAGCCTTCTCCTTCTCAGTTAAAGGCAGCTCCAGGCTTCCAATTTCTTAGGCTAAAAATCTGAAGTTATCCTCGACTCCTTTCTCTCTCTCAGATCTCACCTTCCATCTACTGGTCAACCCAGCAAGCCCTACCTTCAGAAAATATCCAGCATGTGACCAGCTTCTTACCACCACCTCTGCTACCCAACCTGGTCCAAGCCATCATCCTCTCTTGCTGGGATTATGGCAGCATCCTGTTCTCACAGTTTCTACCCCTGCCTTCCTTGTGTCAGTTTTCCACACAGCAGCCAAAGCTGTTACAACGTGACTTGGATCAGTCATTCCCCTGCCCAGAGCCCTCAGTGGCTCTTAAGTAAAAGGCCCTAAGTGACGGCTCCCCTGCCACCTCTCTTGCCCCAGTACTCACTTGCTATTCTCAGTGCTCTGCCAGGCCACATTGCCCTCCCTATTGTTCCTCTCCTACCCTGGGGTATTTGCAGAAATGCCTTTTTTTTTTTTTTGCAAAATCCCATGGTCAGCCCTTTTACTTCGTTCAAGTCTTTCCTCAAATATAATTTTTTCCTGAGGCCTTTTCTGGTCACTCCACCAACACACACACATACATTCACATAGATACATCCTTACTTCCTTCCTTGCTTTAATTTTCCCTATTTAGTACTCACCTCCATCTAACATATACTGTGCAGATTTGTCTGTTACCTTTCTTTCCTCACTTGAATGTAAGCTCTGTGGGAGTAGGGATATTTGTTTAAAATGTTCACAGCTGAATCCCCAACCCCTAGAACATGGTACATAGTAGTTAGTAGTTAGTCAAATAACTACTTTGAGTCCCTACCATTGACAGTTGTGTGATAATTATCCTGGTGACTTTTCTGAGTCTCTTTGCTACTCAATTTGCCCACCTAGATTGAACCTGTTGGTATGTTGATATGTTTCTTCTGGATTGCTTTTCTCTTTTCAACTAAATCAGTAATTCTAGATGAATTGGAAAAGTCCATTTCTTCCCTAATATTAAGTTCAGGGTCTTAATAAATTATCTTAATTAATGAATTATCTTAATTACCTAAATTAAATTGCTTTCATTTCCTGACTTAACCACTATATATTGAGCTACTATAGTATTCCAGGGACTTCTGGGGAGTGAGGTTAAAATGAAGAAGACAGACATTGATTCTGCTGTTACTGAGTTTACCGTCTAGTAGACAGGCGTAATTAAATAATAAATTAAAGTGCAATACAACTACTGTTGGTTTGGTATAAGTATATTTCAGAGGTATTCCCACACTCAGCAGTTATGCACAATATCTGGATTTTCTGTTTTCCCAGAGGAACTTGTTTGGATAGATGGAACTTACTAATTTACACATTTCTTCCCCCGCCCTGTTTCTCTTTTTGTTTTTCAGCCTTTGCAACTGGACTGTAACCTTTGTGCCATAGTGTCAAACTCAGGTCAGATGGTTGGCCAGAAGGTGGGGAACGAGATAGATCAGTCTTCCTGCATTTGGAGAATGAACAATGCCCCCACCAAGGGCTATGAAGAAGATGTTGGCCGCATGACAATGATTCGAGTTGTATCCCATACCAGCGTTCCTCTTTTGCTGAAAAACCCTGATTATTTTTTCAAGGAAGCAAATGCTACTATTTATGTTATTTGGGGCCCTTTCCGCAATATGAGGAAAGACGGCAATGGCATTGTTTACAACATGCTGAAAAAGACTGTTGACATCTATCCCAATGCCCAGATTTACGTGACCACGGAGAAGCGCATGAGTTACTGTGATGGAGTGTTTAAGAAGGAAACTGGGAAAGACAGGTGAGTCCTCTGAGAAGCAGCCTTATTGTCTTTTATGCTAAATCTTTGCTGAGTTCTTTTGCCAGCTGTCAAATGAACAGAGTAACTTTTCAAACTGATTGTTATATGTTTTGGACTATTATGATTACTTGATGAGCCAGCAGCTAGGCCCCATTTATTCCACCTACCCCACCTTCTGTTCTCTCCCTTTTGATTGGCTTGAGGCTCCAAAAAAGCACTGGCTGCTTCCCCAAGGTATCTTTAGATTTCTTCTTATTTAGCTCAATTTGCTATTGAATAAATTGGATTTTAGCCGAAAGACGTCTACACATTTCTGTTTTAAAATAGAAATGTGAGAGAACTTTAGGACCTAAACTCCTTTGGAAGCTGTGGCAAAAATTTACTGAGAGCACAAAACAGAACAAGCTATTGATTCTCTAATAAGGTTGCATAGCTTCTTGCCTGCAAATAGGTCCTACGATCATGAACACCATAACTTAGCATTTAACATGTTAAGCAGAATACCATGTTGAAATTATGCATTCCTTAAAATCATTAACAGTGGATTCTTGAAGGGAAATGAGATATACATACCGTTCACTCAATGATCTAAAAACCAATTTGCATTTTTCTCATTACATCCGGTTTTCTGCAGCATTCTGTAAACCGCCTTTCCCGAGGCCTGCCTGTCTTCTTCTTCTACTCCTTACTTTTGCTGCTTCCTCCGCCTGCTTCTTCTTCCTCTTCTCCCTTGTAACTATTGCTCACCACTCTTTCTTCCTCTTTAGAAAGGTAACCAGTATGTGAGAGAGAAGTAGAATTATAAATTAGTTTACCTTAGTTCATATATCTAGTTCTAATCAAGAACGGCTGCAGGAAAATATTGAAACTGATTGCTGAAAGTTTGAATTACTGTGAATTTTGCTTTTTTGTGTAATACTATGGATAAATTGAGCATTGACTATAATTCCAATGTTAACATTCTGATTTCCTCAAAATATCTGTCTTTTATTCTTCCTTATTATCAAATTTAAACTTTCAACTATATTGCAGTGTGTGCTTGAGAAGGGGAGTTTCTGATGTCTCTGGATGTAATTTAAATGCTGATAATTATTTTAAAATCTTATCTGGCTCAACTCTCCTACTGATAATGTAGGTGGAATTTAGTGTTTTCTACTTCTGAGCACCAAAAATGCATAGCTTCTAATGAAATGCAAGACAAATAGCCACGATAGTGGCCCCTTCCACTTTAGTGTTAGCAAGAAGAAGCCCAGTGTTAAGATTTGAAGCAGTGTAGCATAAACAGTCCAAAGAGACAGGCACTCGGGATAAAAGGAGTAGGTACGTGCTTCAAAGAAATACTCTCACATGTAGCACCATTCTATATAAATACGACCATTCTCAAGTGGCTTTGGAAATTTCTGGTCTCTCACTAGCCCAGAGCAGTGCAGTTAATTAGGTATATTTGGTTTTTCATTAGTAACATTTAGCCCTCGGGGTATGCCCTAGTCATAACTATAAGCCCTAGAATAATTCTGGGGTATCAGAGAAGAGCTCAGCATGCTGTCTGTCCCCATGTGTTTATATCATGCTGGCTTTGCTGTGAGCTTTCGGTGAGACAGCACTGTCACAGATGTGTGGATTGTACAACAAGCACCGGAAGAGAATAGCTTTGGGAGATTCAGTTTCCTACTGGCTGTGATGAGGAAAGCTGTTTGTATAGTGGGAAAAAGCGCACTTGGTAAAATTAATTTGCAGGTATCATTCAGTTGGTAGAGTTACCAAAATAAAAGTAGAAAAAACAAGTCACAATGATTTTATGATGCTTTCTTGCTGTTTTCTTCCCCAAGTCTAATCCCGTCTGGTGCTTCACTGAATACTACAAACAGACCAAAGAAGACAACTATGCTAGAAATGAGCAGAACAGATGGTTTTGGTAAAATCTGGTTGGATGACAAAAGGTCTACCAAAACGACCTCAAGGGTAGCAGTCTCCACAATGATTTAAATCTGTACCCTAAATTTAGCCGTGTGGATTTTATTGTTAAAGATTTTCCCATAATGACCTGATGTTCATTGCCAGATTTCAAAGAAGGATATTTTTTAGCTTTTTATGAAGGAAAATGTCAGACTTATAGGGAGACTAATGCTGTAGTGAACTGCTGTATACCACAGCTCAGATTGAATAATTATTAACTCATAGCCAATCTTGTTCTATCTATACCCCTGTACACTTTCTCCCTCCCCAAGGATTATTTTGAAGCAAATGCCAGATATCATATTATTTTATTCATAAATATTTCAGCATGTATCTCTAAAAGATAAAGATTCTTAAAAATAAACACAATGTCATTGTCCTACAGAAAAATCAGCATACTTTCTTAATAACGATATATATTTAGTCTGTTTTCAAATTTCTCCAATGATCTCATTAATATTTTTAACAGTTAATTGAATCGGGATTAGTGTTAAATTCTGTGCATGTTCAAATCAGGATTAGCATAAGGGCTTTACAAATAATTGATACGTCTCCTATATTTCTCTTAACACATGGCTTCTTCTCTCCCACTCTCTCCCTGTATTATTGAAAAAAAACCTAGTCATTTGTGCACAATCTAGATTGTGCTGATTGCACCCCCATGATACTTCTACTTTGGTATCTCTATATTGAGGATTTATTGGATTCGGGTCTAATTTTTTAAAAAAAAATTATCAAGACTATTAGGTGATACCTCTATCAGGATGAAGACCATCTAGTTTTCTGTCTCTTTATGTTAGCATTCATTAATGATCATTGTCTAGATCGAATAGTTCATTAGAGATTACAGAATGGTGATATTTCATCATTTCTTTTTCATTTATTAACTAATATACCTTATAAAGAGAAACTTGGTCTCATTAACCATTTGGTTACCATGAGATAGAAGATGGTACCAATTCTTTCTCTTTATTAGTTATTTTTTGTTTTTCTTTTATTTTTTTATACAGCAGGTTCTTATTAGTCATCCATTTTATACACTGCAGTGTATATATGTCAATCCCAACCTCCCAATTCATCACACCATCCCACCCCCTGCTGCTTTCCCCCCTTGGTGTCCATATGTTTGTTCTCTACATCTGTGTCTCAATTTCTGCTCTGCAAACTGGTTTATCTGTACCATTTTTCTAGATTCCACATACATGCGTTAATATAGGATATTTGCTTTTCTCTTTCTGACTTACTTCACTCTGTATGACAGTCTCTAGATGCATCCACATCTCCACAAATGACCCAACTTCGTGCCTTTTTATGGCTGAGTAATATTCCATTGTATATATGTACCACATCTTCTTTATTCATTTGTCTGTCGATGGGCATGTAGGTTGTTCCATGACCGGGCTATTGTAAATAGTGCTGCAATGAACATTGGGGTGCATGTGTCTTTTTGAATTATGGTTTTCTCTGGGTATATGCCCAGTAGTGGGATTGCTGTGTCGTATGGTAATTCTATTTTTAGTTTTTTAAGGAGCCTCCATACTGTTCTGCATAGCGGCTGTATCAATTTACATTCCCACCAACAGTGCAAGAGGGTTCCCTTTTCTCCACACCCTCTCCAGCATTTGTTGTTTGTAGATTTTCTGAAGATGCCCATTCTGACTGGTGTGAGGTGATACCTCATTGTAGTTTTGATTTGCATTTCTCTAATAATTAGTGATGTTGAGCAGCTTTTCATGTGCTGTCTTCTTTGGAGAAATGTCTATTTAGGTCTTCTGCCCATTTTTGGATTGGATTGTTTGTTTTTTTAATATTGAGCTGCATGAGCTGTTTATATATTTTGGAGATTAATCATTTGTCCGTTGATTTGTTTGCAAATATTTTCTCCCATCCTGAGGGTTGTCTTTTGGTCTTGTTTATGGTTTCCTTTGCTGTGCAAAAGCTGTGAAGTTTCATTAGGTCCCATTTGTTTATTTTTGTTTTTATTTCTGTTACTCTAGGAGGTGGATCAAAAAAAGATCTTGCTGTGATTTATGTCAAAGAGTGTTCTTTCTATGTTTTCCTCTAAGAGTTTTATAGTGTCCGTTCTTACATTTAGGTCTCTAATCCACTTTGAGTTTATTTTTGTGTCTGGTGTTAGGGAGTGTTCTAATTTCATTCTTTTACATGTAGCTGTCCAGTTTTCCCAGCACCACTTATTGAAGAGACTGTCTTTTCTCCATTGTATATCCTTGCCTCCTTTGTCATAGATTAGTTGACCATAGGTATGTGGGTTTATCTCTGGGCTTTCTATCTTGTTCCATTAATCTATATTTCTGTTTTTGTGCCAGTACCATATTTTCTTGATTACTGTAGCTTTGTAGTATAGTCTGAAGTCAGGGAGTCTGATTCCTCTAGGTCTGTTTTTTTCCCTCAAGACTGCTTTGGCTATTCGGGGTCTTTTGTGTCTCCATACAAATTTTAAGATTTTTTTGTTCTAGTTCTGTAAAAAATGCCATTGGTAATTTGATAGAGATTGCACTGCATCTGTAGATTGCTTTGCGTAGTATAGTCATTTTCACAATGTTGATTCTTCCAATCCAGGAAAATGGTATATCTCTCCATCTGTTGGTATCATCTTTAATTTCTTTCATCAGTGTCTTATAGTTTTCTGCATACAGGTCTTTTGTCTCCCTAGGTAGGTTTATTCCTAGGTATTTTATTCTTTTTGTTGAAATGGTAAATGGGAGTGTTTCCTTAACTTCACTTTTAGATTTTTCATCATTAGTGTATAGGAATGCAAGAGACTTCTGTGCGTTAATTTTGTACCCTGCAAGTTTACCAGATTCATTGATTAGCTCTAGTAGTTTTCTGGTGGCCTCTTTAGGATTCTCTATGTATAGTATCATGTCATCTGCAAACAGTGACAGTTTTACTTCTTCTTTTCCAATTTGTATTCCTTTTATTTCTTTATCTTCTCTGATTGCTGTGGCTAGGACTTCCAAAACTATGTTGAATAATAGTGGCGACAGTGGACATCCTTGTCTTGTTCCTGATCTTAGAGGAAATGCTTTCAGTTTTTCACCATTGAGAATGATGTTTGCTGTGGGTTTGTTGTATATAGCCTTTATTATGTTGAGGTAGGTTCCCTCTATGCCCCATTTTCTGGAGAGCTTTTATCATAAATGCATTTTGAATTTTGTCAAAAGATTTTTCTGCATCTATTGAGATGATCATATGGTTTTATTCTTCAATTTGTTAATATGGTGTATCACATTGATTGATTTGTGTATATTGAAGAATCCTTGCATCGCTGGGATAAATCCCACTTGATCACGGTGTATGATCCTTTTAATGTGCTGTTGGATTCTGTTTGCTAGTATTTTGTTGAGGATTTTTGCATCTATATTCCTCAATGATATTGGTCTGTAATTTTCTTTTTTTGTAGTATCTTTGTCTGGTTTTGGTATCAGGGTGATGGTGGCCTCAGGGAATGAGTTTGGGGTGTTAGCTCTTCTCTAAATGTTTGATAGAATTCACCTGTGAAGCCATCTGGTCCTGGACTTTTATTTATTGGAAGACTTTTAATCACAGTTTCAATTTCATTACTTGTGATTGGTCTGTTCATATTTTCTAGTTCTTCCTGGTTCAGTTTTGGAAGGTTATGCCTTTCTACAAATTTGTCCATTTCTTCCAGGTTGTCCATTTTATTGGCATAGAGTTGCTTGTAGTAGTCTCTTAGGATGCTTTGTATTTCTGCGGTGTCTGTTGTAACTTCTTTTTCATTTCTAATCTTATTGATTTGAGTCCTCTCCCACTTTTTCTTTATGAGTCTGGCTAATGGTTTATCAATTTTGTTTATCTTCTCAAAGAACCAGTTTTTAGTTTTATTGATCTTTGCTATTGTTTTCTTTGTTTCTATTTCATTTGTTTCTGTTCTTATCTTTATGATTTCTTTCCTTCTGCTAACTTTGGGTTTTGTTTGTTCTTCTTTTTCTGTTTCCTTTAGGTATAACGTTTGATTGTTTATTTGAGATTTTTTTTCTTGAGGTAGACTTGTATAGCTATAAACTTCCCTCTTAGAACTGCTTTTGCTTCATCCCATAGGTTTTGGAGCATCATGTTTTCATTGTCTTTTGTCTCTAGGTATTTTTTGATCGCCTCTTTGATTTCTTCTGTGATCTCTTGGGTATTCAGAAATGTATTGTTTAGCCTCCATGTGTTTGTGTTTTTTACGTTTTTCCCCCTGTAATTGACTTCTTATCTCATAGAGTTGTTGTCAGAAAAGATGTTTGATATGATTTCAATTTTCTTAAATTTACTGAGCCTTGATTTGTGACCCAAGATGTTACCTATCCTGGAGAATGTTCCGTGTGCACTTGAGAAGAAAGTGTAATCTCCTATTTTTGGATGGAATGTCCTATAAATATCAATTAAATCTATCTGGTCTATTGTGTCATTTACAGCTTGTGTCTCCTTATTAATTTTCTGTTTGGATGATCTGTCCATTGGTGCAAATGAGGTGTTAAAATCCCCCACTATTATTGTGTTACTGTCAATTTCCTCTTTTATAGCTGTTAGCAGTTGCCTTATGTATTGAGGTGCTCCTATGTTGGGTGCATATACATTTATAATTGTTATATCTTCTTGGATTGATCCCTTGATCATTATGTTGTGTCCTTCTTTGTCTCTTGTAACATTCTTTATTTTAAAGTATATTTTATCTGATATGAGTATTCCTACTCCAGCTTTCTTTTGATTTCCATTTGCATGGAATATCTTTTTCCATCTCCTCACTTTCAGTCTAGTCTGTATGTGTCCCTAGGTCTGAAGTGAGTCTCTTGTAGACAGCATATATATGGGTCTTGGATTTGTATCCATTCAGCAAGCCTGTGTCTTTTGGTTGGAGCATTTAATCCATTCACGTTTAAGGTGATTATCGATGTGTATGTTCCTTTTACCTATTTCTTAATTGTTTTTGGTTTGTTTTTGTACGTCCTTTTTTCTCTTGTGTTTCCCACTTAGAGAAGTTCCTTTAGCATTTGTTGTAGAGCCAGTTTGTTGATGCTGAATTCTCTTAGCTTTTGCTTCTCTGTAAAGCTTTTGATTTCTCCATCAAATCTGAATGAGATTTTTGCTAGGTAGAGTAATCCTGATTGTAGGTTCTTCCCTTTCATCACTTTAAGTATATCATGCCACTCCGTTCTGGCTTGGAGAGTTTCTGCTGAGAAATCAGCTGTTAACTTTATGGGAGTTCCCATTGCTGCTTTCAATAATTTTTCTTTGTCTTTAATTTTTGCCAATTTGATTACTATGTGTCTCATCATGTTTCTCCTTGGTTTTATCCTGTATGGGACTCGCTGTGTTTCCTGGACTTGGGTGGCTATTTCCTTTCCCATGTTAGGGAAGTTTTCGACTATAATCTCTTCAAATATTTTCTTGAGTCCTTTCTCTCTCTCTTCTCCTTCTGGGACTTCTATAAGGTGAATGTTGTTGTGTTTAATGTTGTTCCAGAGGTCTCTTAGGCTGTCTTCATTTCTTTTAATTTTTTTTTCTTTATTCTGTTCTGCGGCAGTGAATTCCACCATTCTGTCTTCCAGGTCACTTATCCATTCTTCTGCCTCAGTTATTCTGCTGTTGATTCCTTCTAGTGTAGTTTTCATTTCAGTTATTGTATTGTTCACCTCTGTTTGTTTTTTCTTCAATTCTTCTAGGTCTTTGTTAAACATTTCTTGCCTCTTCTCGATCTTTGCCTCCATTCCTTTTCTGATTCCTGTATCATTTTCACTATCATTATTCTGAATTTTTTTTCTGGAAAGTTGCCTCTCTCCACTTCATTTAGTTGTTTTATCTTGTTCCTTCATCTGGTACATAGCCCTCTGCCTTTTCATCTTGTCTCTCTTTCTGTGAATGTGGTTTTTGTTCCACAGGCTGCAGGGTTGTAGTTCTTCTTGCTTCTGCTGTCCACCCTCTGGTGGATGAGGCTATGTAAGAGGCTTGTAGAAGTTTCCTGATGGGAGGGACTGATGGGGGGTAATGTTGGCTGTTGCTCTGGTGGGCAGAGCTCAGTAAAACTTTAATCTGCTTGTCTGGGGATGGGTGGGGCTGTGTTCTCTCCCTGTTGGTTGTTTGGCCTGAGGCAACCCAACACTGGAGGCTACCCGGCTCTTTGGTGGGGCTAATGATGGACTTTGGGAGTGCTCTCACCAAGGAATACTTACCAGAACCTCTGCTGCCAGTGTCTTTGTCCTCATGGTGAGACAGTGCCACCCCCAGCCTCTGCAGGAGACCCTCCAACTCTAGCAGGTAGGTTTGGTTCAGTCTCTATGGGGTCACTGCTCCTTCCCCTGGGTCCCGATGTGCACACTGCTTTGTTTGTGCTCTCCAAGAATGGAGTCTCTGTTTCCCCCAGTTCTGTCTAAGTCCTGCAATCAAATCCCACTAGCCTTCAAAGTCTGATTCTCTAGGAATTCCTCCTCCCGTTGCTGGACCCCCATGTTCGGAGACCTGACGTGGGGCTCAGAACCTTCACTCCAGTAGGTGGACTTCTATGGTATAAGTGTTCTCTAGTTTGTGAGTCACCACCCAGCAGTTATGGGATTTGATTTTATTGTGATTGAGCCCCTTCTACCATCTCATTGTGGCCTCTCCTTTGTCTTTGGATGTGGGGTATCTTTTTTGGTGAGTTCCAGTGTCTTCCTGTCAATGATTATTCAGCAGTTAGTTGTGATTTCAGTGTTCTCGCAAGAGGGAGTGAGAGCATGTCCTTCTATTCTGCCATCTTGAACCAATCTCTTCTTTTTTAGTTTTAAGGCATTCATGCCCTATCATTCTCCAAAAGTCACCAGTAAATTTATTATTTTCAGTATTTACATATTGACTTATGTACTTAAACATTTTTGAAATATTTTGATTCATTCCAGTTATGTTCTTATGCTTAACTGTCCTATTTTGAGCTGTGGGAACCTCTTCAGGCTGGATTTTGAGTGTTTTTGACATCTTTAGTAGTCTTGTAAAACAAAGTCTTTTAAATCTCCTTTGCTTCCTGGTATTATAGGATGTTTCAGGCTCTTCTTGTACATATCCTGTTGCAAAAATGGATTCAGACTTTTTTTTCCAAAGAACTTTCGTCTTTTTAGTATTGAAGAGAGCATAATCTTGGCACTACACATGCTCATTACTACTGGATTGGTCTTTGTTTTATGGTCTTTTCATTGGACAGAGCTAGTATATAAACAACATATGCTGTATATATTGTTTAAAGATAAAATTGTTTTGAGTTCAAACTGAAACTTCCAATACAAATTCAGGTCTACCAGATTTTTATCTTACCTCATCTATCTTACATCTGTTCTTCTTTCTGCCATGCTGACAATCACAGGTCCTAGAGACACCAATGTAAATACTCATCTGCTTTATCCCACAGAATACACACAACACTTTTAGAATAAAAATAACAGCACAACCAAAATATGATTACTATAAACATTTTAAGATTATTTTGCATCAAAGAAAGTGTTTTATGCAAGCATTCATGTAGGTACATGCTTACAAAGTGTGTGTTGGTTATATGCTAATAAATGTTTGAAATATTTTTCTCCTAAGTAAATAGGAGGGGGTTAAGTGGTATACATCACTGCAGGCATGAAGGGATGAGGAAAAAGCATTGTCCATATAATTTGACTTTTGTGTAAAGTATTTTGGTTGATTTACCTGCACTTCCTGGAAGCAAGTGCTAATTTTCGTCATCAGGTTTTTTTTTTTAACATCTTTATTGGAGTATAATTGCTTTACAATGGTGTGCTGGTTTCTGCTTTATAACAAGGTGAATCAGTTATACATATACATATGTCCCCATATCTCTTCCCCCTTGCGTCTCCCTCCCTCTCACCCTCCCTATCCCACACCTCTAGGTGGTCACAAAGCACCAAGCTGATCTCCCTGTGCTATGCGGCTGCTTCCCACTAGCTATCTTTTTATGTTTGGTAGTGTATATATGTTCATGCCACTATCTCACTTTGTCCCAGCTTACCCTTCACCCTCCCCATATCCTCAAGTCCATTCTCTAGTAGGTCTGCATCTTTATTCCCGTCTTGCCCCTAGGTTCTTCATGACCATTTTTTTTTTTTTTAGATTCCATATATATGTGTTAGCATACGGTATTTGTTTTTCTCTTTCTGACTTATTCACTCTGTATGACAGTCTCTAGGTCCATCCACCTCACTACAAATAACTCAGTTTCTTTCCTTCTTATGGCTGAGTGATATTCCATTGTATATATGTGCCACATCTTCTTTATCCATTCATCTGTTGACGTCATCAGGTTTTTAATGGAGAAGTTATGTCACCATTATGATGTATAATTTATAAAATTAAAAAAATATTTTTTCGGGCTTCCCTGGTGGCACAGTGGTTGAGAGTCTGCCTGCCGATGTAGGGGACGCGGGTTCATGCCCCGGTCCGGGAGGATCCCACGTGTTGCGGAGCAGCTGGGCCTGTGGGCTGTGGCCGCTGAGCCTGCGCATCCGGAGCCTGTGCTCCGCAGTGGGAGAGGCCACAACAGTGAGAGGCCCATGTACCGCAAAAAAAAAAAATATATATATATATATATATATATATATATATATATATATATATTGTTCCTAGTAGAGTGATTCATGATAGGAAAGTGATTAAGTTCTTCAAATAAAAATTTGCCTCTCAGCTTAATTCTTCAAATTGTCAAAATCATTTTTAAAAAATATTAGCCCCTCCTCCATTCAAGGCGGGCATCTTTTCAGTTTTACAGTGGTTTTAATTTTTTTTTTTTTTTTTTTGTGGTACGTGGGCCTCTCACTGTTGTGGCCTCTCCCGTTGCGGAGCAAAGGCTCCGGACGCGCAGGCTCAGCAGCCACGGCTCACGGGCCCAGCCGCTCCGCGGCATATGGGAATCTTCCCAGACCAGGGCACAAACCCATGTCCCCTGCATCGGCAGGTGGACTCTCAACCACTGGGCCACCAGGGAAGCCCCCCAGTGGTTTTAATTTTTATCTTAAGGGATTCCTTATTGAGAAAACATGAAGTAATAAAAGAAAATGTACCCTGTTAAATTTCTTAGAATGAGTTTAGATCAACTCATATGCATATTGGAATACTTTTTCAAACCAAATGAAATTTAATTTGCTTTCTTATCAGTTACTGACTAAAATTATTTGGCTTGCCAGTTAGAAACGGTGACCTTGTGGGAAAGGTTGAGAGAACAGAGAGAGAGACTGCTTGCCCTTTCTCTGTTCATCTTCTGGGGCTCAGTTTTCTTTGGAATTCTAGGTAATTTGGGCAGTGGTCACCTTTATATTTTTACTTACCAAATATTTTTCTGGGAAACAGCTACCTTCAACAAACCAGAAACCTTTGGAATTAAAAGTCTTGTAGTCAAAATAATCTGGACCAAAATGGATCTCTTTTCCCCCTTTGAATGATTGGTGTGCATGCATAATACTAGCTTGCTGACATTTCCACATTTGCATTAATACATTTTAAGACTGAAATACCCTAGAGGTACTGTAGGGCTGACAGTGGCACATGGTACTGCATTCAGCATTTGCAGAATGTGATTATGTGCCTGGCCATGTACAGATGTAAAACGAATGTTAACTCTCTTGGAGAAGCAACAAATCCTGTATGAGGTGTTCTGCTTACCTATGGGCATGTAGGCAGTTGCAGCTCGCATCCCACTTTAGAAATACATTGGCAAATGCAGGCACATTATTTAATTAAGTAATAATCCCATTAAAACTGCAAAGCTAATTCAGGGCTGATAAAGGGCCCTGAGCTCCCCTAAATAGGTCTTCATTAGCGGGCATAAATGTGGCTCTGCCTTCAGGGATGGATGAAATTAATGAAAGCTAGCAGCAAATAGATCAATATTTCAAGACCTTACTGCTTCAGGTGCAGAGGATGTGAAGGGAAGGAGTTACTTTTAAGGATCATTTAAGAAACAGGGTACACAAAAGTCAGTTTCAGAAGACACTGTCAAAATGGGAAACTGATTGGTAAATATCGAGATGGCTACATGGCTAATCATTGCCTGCATGCTCCATCCATTCCCACTCAGTCCTACAGAGAGAAAAAGAAATCAGTGATGTGTTGTTTCTCACAGCCTTGTGTTGGAGTCGGTTTTGTCATCTGGTGTGGGTTTTAAGTGCAGCCCAGGTTTCGCTGTTTTAGCTTTGGCCATTTTGAAAGTTTCTTGTGCTGCTGTGTGATCGATTTTAGGGATTAAATTGTCTCACATCCGTTAGGTTTACAAACCCTTAGTATTTCCTAGAGTGGAAAGAGGAAAGTGTCCTCCCTGAGAATTTAGAAACTCTCTGAGAGTCCCCTCTGTTGGGACACAAGGCAGGCAAACTGCCTCAACAAATGCAGTACAGCGAGAGGAAGGGGCAAAAGCAAAAACTGGAAGATGTGCTAGCCCGAGCACCAGCCAAGAGGCACAGACACGTGCCTAGTTCACCCAAAGAAGTCCTGTGACTCGACCTGGACTCTGAAAACAAAAATGTCTAGTTATTTCTAACTTGGAATAAATAGGTACTAACCTTAGGAAAACCTGGACCAAGAGAAAATAGGCAAAGTAGAAAAATTCTTGGATTGAGAGACAGAACCCAGTATTAAAAACAGTATTTTCCTTTTTTTTCTTTTTGAAGACAGCCTTTGCAAATATAGCATCTCAGCGCTTTTACAGGAGCAATGTTGACTCATCTCTGTTAAAATGAATTAATGTTCCCACCCCAGCTGATGTATTTGGCAGGAACAATGAGTTCACACAGCAGTCACGGGCAGACCCATAGGACTTCGGAGTCAAAAAGCATAATAAGGCGTCCAGGGCTGTGTTTTCATGCTAACAAGCATTGGGAAATAGTTGACTTCCTTTTTCCCATTATTCGTGATGGCATGTAGTGACCTACATTAGGCCTCCTCTGTAATACACACAGGCTGGAAATTAAAAATTCACTAAAAATAGGGAAGAACCTATTTTAATAATGGGAAGATGGAAGGGATGTTTTTAATTTATCAATATATCGGTACTGACCTCTCTTTTGTTTAAAATTACACACATTCGTGCAAGGGCACCTGCACGCACGCACTGGGTGAAACTAATTTGTCAAAACAGCTTAGTTTAGGAGTAAAACAAGAGAAACATCTTTAATTCAGTGACTATATTTTTAAAAGGAAGACTATTCAGACTACTGGTAGTTGTAGAAATCAAGACTTGCAACCAGTCTACTTCAGAAAATGATGTTCTCCTGCGCCTTAGGATATGACTTGACGGAATGGCTAGATACATAGCCAGATTATGCTGTATAGAAAGCAGTCCCAATAGACATTTATGCTAAACAGTCCCTCAATATAAAAGCTTTTGAACACTACCAAGGGTGTGAACCTCAAAGACAAATAGACCTTAAATCGAAAGCTTCGTTAGAGTATATCGAACGAAGGGCTTTAAACTTTATAAGGGCTTTAAGGGTCTTCTTTTCTTTTCTTTTCCTGTTTATTTATTTATTTAAAGTCACGGGATTTTTATTTATTTAAGTCATGAGATTTAGCTCTTTGGTTGATTTGCTTCCCTACTATAATTTGGATTTCTCCTCTCCTTTGATTTTTTTTTTTCATCTCCCAAGTTTAGATCAAAATCAAGGAAATTAAGAATGGTTATATACTGTCCATGAAAACTATGAAGCAGGGGCAATCTCTTTCTTTTTTCCTCAATTCTTGTATACCTTGACTCTTAAGACAGAGTTGGTTTCTTTGAGACTTTTCAACCTATACGGTATCCATCTATACTACTAGATTTTTACTTGCTTGGACAACATTTCAAGATATCTTGCTGAGATGCTGTAGGAGCTCTACAAATGTTTGTTGAATTGAATTTTTGCTTCTTTGAAAACAAAAATAAGAGACTTTTTATTAGATGTAGTAATGTTGACCTTCTAAATGGACTTCCCTCCTTAGCTTTTTTTTTTTTACTAAAGAATGAGTCCTCTAGATCAGTACAGTATTGTCTTTCTTTCCTTTTCCCTTCCTCGCTTCCTTCCTCCCTCTGTCTCCCTCCCTCTCTCTCTTTCTGTTTAGTTACAGTACTTTTCAAACTTGAATGTACATGCAGTCACCTGCTGATTCAGGTGATTTGGAGTGGAGCCTGAGAATTTGCATTTTGAACAAGCTCCCAAGCCAGGCCAGTGCTTTTAATCTGCTGATGACACTTAGAACTGCACTATGTTAAATTGCTTTGAATGAAGAGACAGGACAACATTTCATTTTTCCTTGAGTCAGAGAAATACGTAAGGGAAGAATAACTATGTCTCAAATAGCCTTGGTAATCTACTTGTAGTTGGATGCCAGTTTCGTGACTATGACCTGTTCCTGGCCATTTAAGCATGATGGCACTCTGAAGTCCTTAAGAATTCAATGAGGGTCTTATTTATCTCATCTTACTATGTTTATTTGTCCTCTTCTCTCATTAGACAACACACTTCTTAAGAACAGGGACTTTGCTTATCTCCAGTTTATTTTCAGACCTAGCACAGTGGTGGTTTACCATCAAAAGAGCAAACAAACGTGTTGTTTTCACTCTACTTCTCTCAGCTAAATGGCCCACAGATATTTCAGGTTTCCTTGAAATGACCTCAGCAATAGCTCATTTTCTTTCTTCTATCGTTACCACTACTGCTGCTCTAGTTGAGGCCTTCTTTTCCTCTCATATGGGTGACTATGAATATAGCCTTGCCTCTATGCCTTTGCAGAGATTGCTCCCTCTGCCTAAATTTTACTTCCTCCCATTACCATGCACACAAATGCATCCTTTATGACCAAATTAAATGTTACCTCTTCCATGAAGCCTTTGGTAATATCTCTAATTAGAACTCATATTTCCTCCTCTGAAAATCCATAGCATTTGGACTTTTTTTAAAAATAAAAATCATCACTCTCTACCATGCATTATTATTTATGTCTAATCCTCCAGGTAGTCCATAAACTCTTTAAGGGAATATCAGCTCTTATATATTTGTTTCCCCACCACCTGATACAGTGTTTGACTCTAATAGGTGTTTGGTAAACATTTGATAGATGAATGAATAAATGAGTTAAGGAGTGAAAGAAATAATACCCAATAGTTTTGTTTTTTTTTTAAGTTTCCAAGTCCCTTTGCCACTTGTTGAAATACTTGTGAATTTCCAAACACTTTTCTTCAGTATATAGGGGTCACAGTAATACCAAACGAGGCAAGTTATAGGATTGGATTTTGATAGAAAAGTTTCCACAGTTCTACTCAGACAGACCACCCCTTGCTCTATCTTACCCAAAGGCTGGCAAGTCTATTACCTTTGCCAGATATTTTGCAACTGGGCACTGGGTTTTTAATTAGTCACTGACAGAGCCATTCCTCAAATACAGGTTTGCATTTTAGTTTCACTTCAGTGGCAAAGCAGGTTCCAAGACTTCACTCACAATTCTGTTAGCTGTCAGTGCCTGGTGAAAAAACAATTCCTAGCACCCAAGGTCATACTCTTGGGCCTTAGGCAGAAAGGCCACAGAAGGCAGGAAACCAAAGACCCAAGTAAAGGAGAACTGATCACTATCCAACTGTATCTTCTAATTGTCTTCTAGACAATATTTTCTTCACTGATAACAAAGAAAGTGAATTGCCTTAGTGAAAATAGTTTTAAATAACTTTATGAAGGACATAAAGAAAAGGAAAAAAATAGTAGCAGTATCTTTTAACCTGCTGCATAAATGGTTGATGAAACTGTACACAGACTTAGAGGAAAATCAATTATGACATAATTCAGATCATGTCACTCTTCTGCTCAGAACCCTGAGGTAGTCTACTATTTACCTTAGAGTAAAAGCATAAGTTTTTTTGTTTTTTGTTTTTAAACATCGTTATTGGAGTATAATTGCTTTACAGTGATGTGTTAGTTTCTGCTTTATAACAAAGTGAATCAGCTGTACATATACATATATCCCCATATCTCCTCCCTCTCGCGTCTCCCTCCGACCCTCCCTATCCCACCCCTCTAGGTGGTAAAGCACAAGTTTTTACAACGACTTACAATGCCTTCCAGGGTGACCTGGACCCTTGTTTCCTCTCTGGCCTCTATTTATTAAACTTCCTTCATGCTCATTCTGCTCTAGCCACACAGTCTTCCAAGCTGCATCTCAAACACACCAGGCATGCTCCCTCTTGCAGGCCTTCATTTCAGCCCTTTGCTGGATCACCCTTTCTCTTCATGTATTGCATGATCAACTCCATCATCTTCAAGCTTTTGCTCACGTCACCCACTCAGTGAGTCTACCATGATACTACTTAACATTGAAATCCCCACTCCCAATAAGCAGCATTCCCAATTCTCCTTACTTGGTTTAACTTTTCCTTTCTTTCCCCAACAGCATTGTTTACCTTCTAATATTTTTGTACTTATGGATTTTATCATTTATTGTTTGTCGTTCTCCCCTACTAGGATGTAAGTTCCTTAAGGGCAGGGATCATTGTCTGTTTTTGTTACTTATATATCTCAGCACCTAGAATAGTGCATGGCATATAGTAGATACTTAATACTTGCTGAATGAATGACTAAGGGGTGGAAAACCAATTAAGTAAATAAAGGATTCAGGCAAACTTGCAAAACTTGTCTCATGGGGTCTACCAAAGCAACTTAAAAGGAAGAAAATACATGTGTTCAGAAACTATACAGTTAAGGTACAGGGTTTTTTTTTAATTAATTTTTTTATTGCAGTACAGTTTATTTACAATGTTGTGTTAGTTTCTGCTGTACAGCAAAGTGAGTCAGTTATACATATACATATATCCACTCTTTTTTAGATTCTATTCCCATATAGGTCATTACAGAGTATTGAATAGAGTTCCCTGTGCTTTACTCTATGTAGGTTCTTACTAGTTATCTATCTTATATACAGTGGTGTGTATTTCTCAATCCCAATCTCCCAGTTTACCACCCCCCCACATTCCCCCTTGGTAACCGTAAGTTTGTTTTCTACATCAAGGTACAGATTTAAGGCAATTTGTTCTGCTGTTATTCTATAAAATGATACTAGGATGACAGTTCTCTTATTCGAAGAGATCATCATGTCACTCAAGGAACTGGTCTGACTGATTTTTATTCTTCAGCACATGGACCAGTTGTTTAAACAGAATAGACCAAATTAGCTAATTTCTTTGGTATCCACAAAAACAGCAAAAATCTCTGACTCTTATTTGGGTTGGTAGAGTAGTAGTTCCCAAGCATGAGCCTATATCTGAATCGCCTGGAGGACTGGTTAACACACAGATTGCTAGGGCTACCCTGAAAGTTTCTGAGTTGGTGGCTCTGGGACAAGGACCTAGAGTTTGCAGTTCTTACAACTTCCCAGGTAATTCTGTCATTGCTGGTCCTGGGAACACACTTTGAGAACCTTTGTGGTACAGAAAGATTATAGGATATCAGGAGTTATATTCAATTGTTTTGAATACATTTGGTCCTATAATCTTTATACTGTTGACGTAGTGTTCTGTGACCATCTAAAGTTACTTTTATTACGATTATTTTTAATGGTGAGGAATTTTTTAACTTGCTGTGAAAATCCTACTGCAGCTCTGTCATTCTATTCTTCACTTCCTTACAATCTTGCTCCTCTGTAGTCATGCCAGATGGTTCTGCTCATTAGCTTATGAAGAAGTGATGCTTTATCATTCTAGACAGACAAATCATTCTGTTCTCTGACTCTGAGTCAAGAATCAACATTTGGGTGTATGTTCAACCACTATTTGCTTTACAATTTTGCTCATTAGGTATTTATTACCCTGAAAATATATGAGCTAGTCATTATCCCTCTGTCATGTATTTCTCTCAAATGATATTCATTTAAAGTTCATATTGGCACCGTTTGACAACTGCCATCGTCACAGCATTATCTCCGCTAACATGTAATTTCTCTTTTGCCTGAATATCCGTAAAATTAAGATGCTGGATAATATTCCATTCTCTGACTCACCATGTTCCAAAGGGATAACTGGGGCAATTGGTGTTGCTGATTTGTGAAAAACAGTAAAACTTAAGGACAGTACGTAGCATTATGATCAATGTCATCACATTCTTTTTAATTCATTGTATGTTTTCCTTATGAAGAAATCAGAATGAGGAGCCTATATGATTTAATGAGAAGTATAAAGAAACAAAACAAAACTAGAAACACTTAGCAAGACACTGGAAAGGTGGATGGGGAAACTTTTCCCATGTGAAGTGGAGAACTCGTTAAAACTCAAGATCTGGAAAATAAAATAACATACTTGTGCTATTCAATTATTGGAGCAAAACCACATTTTAAAAAGTTCATAATTTTCTCTAAAAGGGTAATTAAAGTTAGTGCTAGATAATTCATGCCCAGGCACCATTACAGGCATACATGTAGCAGTCTCTTGATGTGAATAGGTCATTTATTCTCCCCAAGTATGCTTCTCTACACAGTTGCAATATTGAGCATGTCAGGTTTTCTTGAACTTTTGCTGATTGGAGTGTAGGAAAAAGAGAAGGGTGTATAGTTGGAGGCTTCCAGGAGAGGTTGTCAATCTGTCTTAATTCTTCTAGTTGAGAGTAGATCTTTGACTATTAAATCTTTACCAACTAAGATGTTCATATTACACAGCATAGTTGTATCATTGTGGAGGTGCAGAAGCACTGAAGGTAAATGCAAAACAAAGAATGGTTGCTTTTTCAAGGTAACTTTTCTACTCTGCATTCTGTATTTCTAATATGTTATGCAGTCCTAATCTGTCAGTCCATAACAAACACAGTTGGATTTACTTAATTGTGTATTAAATTTTCTTCCATCAGTGGAGCAAATTTCACTTATTCTTCATGGTGACCATAGTTCATTTGTTCTTTATCATCTACTTCACCCATAACTTATAGCTCACCATCCCACCTTAATTAGGAGACAAGACCCTTCCGAAGAGTGAATCATTGGCCACTCTGTCACCTGGATAGAGTTACATAAAATATGTTAAAAACAGAAATGACTGCATAACTGGTTCATCATATTTTCCTTAGCAGGTGGATTCTTAGTGGGCCGAGAGTGTGTTTCTGGCGTTTTGGCTGCCAAGCACATTGTGGGTGTTCAATAAATATTAAATAATAAGAAGAATTTCCTAATTAAGATGAACATTTTTCTATATTAAGCAGGTGGTGCTCAGTAGGAGTAGCCCGTTATTTACAAGTAGGACACAAGGTGCTGCAACTGCATGGCTCCCACTTTGTATGCTGATTATATGTTAAAGCAAACTTTTGTGGCAAACAGCTTGATCAATATTAGTTAATGTTTGTGATAAAAACTGTGACTAGCGATGGACTTTGTGTGTATATGCCTGTAATTCTGCTGTTTTGATTGTTAATATTGGCTTCGACTATAAAAATGTTTCTTGCTGGTTGCTGCAAAGCAAGTGTTGGCAAATCAGTGTAGATCTGATTTTATCCCATAGGTTCGCCATTTGATTTGAATCCTCATTATTGCCTGATTTCTAAAGAGATTTTTCTTTCGAGCCCTTTGAGTATCTCTTTGGGTTACTGAAACTAGATGTGAACACCTCCGTGATATTTGCAATGCTTATATGAGTAGCTAAAAGCTCAGTGGAACTAACTAGAGTTAATTAGGCATTCCCAAAATACACATCATTTTATGATTTTGCAGATCACCGCGATGAAAATAACAGTCTAATTTCGTCAAGTCATGTATATTATAGGGAGAGGGATGATGAGAGAAGGCAATTCTCAGTTCTTCGGAGGAGTTAATTTTGTTGTCAGCACATCCACATTTCCAGAAATCACAAACCACAGGCAGAACTTTCTAGCAAAAGTGATCACATACTGTTTCCGTTTCTAACTTCTGCCTTCTATAGTGTCTATGCAAATAGGGGCTTTCAAGGATGTAAAACTAGCAGCTTCGTCTATTAGGAGCTCAGCGAGCAGCTGCCATGCTTTCTCATAAAGGATAGAAAACATCCTGTTTACTAACATACTCCCACATACACTCACACTAAGCTATTCTATTTAAGCAGAGCTTTTATTTTGGTTTGAGATAGGCAGCATGGAAGTAGAGCGTTATTCAAGTCTCTTGCAAACATTTCATTCATTCTTCAAGCACATATTCCCTGGGTGCTAACTAGGTGCCAGACATTGTCCTAGATGTGGAGAATCCACTGGTGTTTGAAACATGTTCTCCGGTTTTACCGGGAACTCATCAGAGGTTCTGGCATATGTTGGCAGGTTCTTTGCACTGGGTCTCACCCCCTTATTTTTAATATTTATAAATCATGCTCATCAGGCTGTCAGTAGGTAGGAAATGAAAGCAGCTGTCAAGAAAGAACAAATCCCAGAGTGAACTAAAAAATATGTTGACCACAGGGATGTGTGGCAGACCAAGATGTGTTCTTGAAGTGGCAAAAAATAAGTATGAAAAAAAAAAAAGTATGGTACAAAAGTCCAGGCTTTACCTCATTGTCAGATAATCAGTGGGCTAGAGATTTCACCTGTGCCCTCTACAGTCCCTGTTAAGGAGTCATGATCATGTGCTCTTCTGTAAGCCTGGAGTCTGCCCAAAACATGAGCTTATAAATATGTTAGCTTAAGTAAGGCTTATGATAATATAAAAGATGAATTATCTTCCTGTTTTGAAAAGCATGTATTCTATAACTCAATATGTCTGGAGTCCTCCCAGAGACCTGTATGATTTTTCACCTTCAATTCCTTTAGATCTTTTTTTAAAATTTTTATGTATTTTATTTTATTTATTTTTGGTTGCATTGGATCTTTGTTGCTCTGCCCGGGCTTTCTCTAGCTGCGGCGAGCAGGGGCTGCTCTTCGTTGCGGTGCACGGGCTTCTCCTCGCAGTGGCTTCTCTTGTTGCAGAGCATGGGCTCTAGGCGCGGGGGCTTCAGTAGATGTGGCACGCGGGCTCAGTAGTTGTGGCTCGCGGGCCCTACAGTGCAGGCTCAGTAGTTGTGGCGCACGGGCTTAGATGCCCCGCGGCATGTGGGATTTTCCCGGACCGGGGCTCGAACCCACGTCCCCTGAATTGGCAGGCGGATTCTCAACCACTGCACCACCAGGGAAGCCCCAGTTCCTTTAGGTCTTGATTCAAATGTTGCCTTATCAGAGAGCCCTTCTTTGACAACACCCTCCATCTGACGCCCCACCACAACCTGCCTACCAAACTCTATTGTCCTTTATGTCACACTTATCATGGCCTGAGACATTCTCTTTTTGCTCTTGTTCTTCTACCCCCGCCCCACACTAGACCTGTAAGCACCATGAGAGTAGGACTGTGTTGTACCCAGTGCTGTACCTCTGCCCCCTCGAATAGTACCTGGCACATAGGAGATGCTCATTACACAGTTATTGAGTGGATAAAGTGAGTCTGTTTGGAATTGTTAGTTCCTTAATTTAAGAAGCAACATTAGTCAAGAACTCCTAGGGTTGGACTGGAACTTAGAAATGTCTATCCCACTGCATCCCAACATTTATGCAATTTTACCCTGTGGACTTTATGCTTTGAAAGATGTGATCTACAAAAAGGACACAGTTCAGTAGTATTTATTTCTCCATTTTTATAAATCTGAGACAAATACAACTGCCATTAAAAATTCTGATAACCAGAGGTGATATAGTTTTAGATGAAAAGCAAAAAAGTGGATGTGTCAATAAGACTTTGTGTTGGACAAATAAATTGTTGGACTCCTACATGACCTTTTGAAATTTTATACATAGCTCAAGAATTTCTATTGCCAACTTCATGGTACCCTTGTCCAGAGATTTCAGTAAGGAAACTCCAAAATGAGCCCAACACACACATCTCATGGGTGAGGAAACCTGAGACCAGGATACTTTTAGTGACTTTCTCAAGGTTGCACCTCTTATTGTAGTGAAGCTTCGATCACAGGCTGTTCTGAATCCTAGACCAGTGCCGTGTTTAGTGGTTCAGATATATACTCTGTGGAGCACCTGTTTCAGAATCTTCTGGAGAGGGTTGACAAAAACATAGCCTGTTAGCCCTGTAGATTCATAATCTCTGGGAATAGAACCTGGGGCTCTGCATTTTAATCAGTTCCCCAGGTGTGTCTTATGCATAGAAATGTTTAAGAACCAGGGACCTATTATGTGCCAGGATTCTTGATTCTTCTCCATTTGAATGGAAAAAAAATAAACCAATCAAATCGTATCACCAAACTATACGGATACATGTTTATTGAACACTTTAACCAACAGCTTTACTCAAGGAGGGACACAGGGCCATGTTAAAACCTGTTTAGTTTTACCATCAAGTAGATTATATAAGTTATGAGGTACTTTGAAATGTGGGGCTTAAATCTAACTAGCTCATTAATTTCTTCCACAAACCTTGTAGAGTTCAAGGTGCCAGGGAGTCACAGATAATTGGGACAGCCCCAGTGTAGTTGGGGGAGACATATATGGTTTCACAGGGCTACAGGGAAGCCCTGAAGAGCTTGATGCTTCCATACAAGGCCTCAAGAACAAGTCACACACCAGCTAAGGCCAGGTGGTTAGCAGACTACGTTTTTAAATCTCTTTGCAAACTGCTAGGTCTTTCTCCAAGTCCCCCAGATAGTCTCAATCTTCAGAGAAAGAATAATGAGTGAGTTCTCAGAGGTAGGGGTTAGAAGCAAAAAGTTTATCAGATGCTATTATTATTGTTGTTATTATCACTCGTTTTCAGGACCCACAATTACTGTTGCCATAATCACTGCCCAATCACATTGCCCTTGGCCTTTGTTCTAGTAAATGTCCCCCACTCTTCATCGTCTTTGGGGGTGGATCATAGTGCATCAGCAGTTTACTTCTTGACATACAACCCTGAGATTGAGCAATTCAAAAAATTTCTCAAAATGGCTTTGTGGGCTATTAATTTAACTCGCTGAATGGTGAAAACTGTTTAAGACATTTTTCAAAGGTTAGGCTATTGAATATTTCATACCATGGAAACTCTCTTAGGAGAGAGTTGGAGAATTAAGGCACCAAAAATGGAAGGAAATATACTTGAGGAAACCTTATGAACTAGAACTTCTTATAAGAATATTAATATATTCTTTTTCTCCATCTTGAAATTTCCTCAGGCGTGTATTGAATGCGCTGACTTCATGGCTGTAGTTTTGTTGTTCTTTCTATGTTACTTCGCAGTCCACCCTGTGGCCATCATATTGATTTCAACACTGTGGTCTTCACTATAGGAAAATGAAGCCATTAATAACTTGGTCTCTATGGACAGATTGTAGTAGAAAACCTTATAAATAATTGCCCACTAATGGGAAAATTGAAAATATGCACTGTACTATAGTTGTCATAATGTAATCATTAAAATTATAATTATGTGACAATGAAATAACTCATTATGCATTAGTTTATCTTTACATAATGTTAATAGCTAATGAAAGTGTGACAATTACATCTAATTTAGTTTAACAACATTTATGTACTTCTTGTAAATGGACTACATTTTGCTTGAAACCGTGTATGTGGAGGCATTAGTGAAACCAAGGTCCCTCTCTATTATGAGTTTTGAAATGCAACCATCAGTCCAAGCAGAAACTGTAACTTAATGCCTTTTTGTTAAATGAACTGCAAATGTGAGTTCTTACTAAGGGTAGCTTTATAAAAAAAGTTTCTTGGATTATGTCATTGATATAGTTAAAATACCCATTAGCCCTTCCCCTCCCACAAATGTGTGTGTGTGTGTCTGTATGTGTTTGACTCATGTGTTTTGTCTATAACTATAGACTAATTTTACTAGACTTTCAAGTTAGAAGAGGTTCACCCAGATTTGGGTTATAATGATGAATGGGGGTAGGTGTTCGTTCTTTGCTATAGATTATAGCACGCGACCGTCCCCAGCATCCTACCCACGTGACTTAGGCCAAGAGTAAACTCTCTGTGCTTCAGTTTTCCCATGTGTAAAGTAAGGTTGGAATAATAATATCTGCTCTCTGTACTTTTGTTAGAATGAAACTAAATAATATTTATAAATGTCATAGCTAGAGCCTGGTACATGGTAAGCATTAGTAAATATTTGTTATTATTAGGAAATATCTTACATCCATGTTATAAAATCAAGAGAATAATTCCAAGCTAATATCATGTTTCCTTCACTGACATTTTATTATATATAAAGTAATCTTTCAGACTTTGATTTTTCCCTTCCTTAAAAAAAGTCCCTACATGTATTCATATTGAAAACAGCATGGGGGCCCTTGATCTGTAATCAGCATGCTCTCCAGAATGGAGTTTTGAGACCCTTGAGCTCTGGAAGGCATTGGCCAAGTCACCAGGGTTTCCAGCTACTCAGGTTTCACTTTCAGAGCGATGGACTGTGGGATTCTTTCCAGACCCCAGGCCACTGTCATCATTCTTGGGTCATCAGGAAGCATCAGGAAGCAGAGGCTGTTCAAGGGAATCCAGGTGGAAGTCGGCAGACTTGGTCAGTTGCTACCGTACTTCCAAGAAGCTGTGACACTGGTCTTTTTCTTCTGTTCCCTTGATATGTTGAGCATAAATGAAACATTCCCTCCCCGAGAGAACTCATTCAATCCCATAGTGTCAACCATCATGGTTACATGTTATCTCCACCTCTGACATCACTTCTAAACATTAGTCTCTTAAACTAGGTATGCAATTTCTATAGGCAAATTAATCTGTCTAAAACTTGGCTAATCTTTCCAACCAAACTCTGATTGCATTACCAAGTCCACCATCTCTTACTTCATAATATTGATTACATGCTTTATTTCTATTTCAAGTTTCCCATCATCTCATGTTGAGACTACTAAAATTTTCTCCATCTATTTTCTCCTTTCCATCTTTTGCCCTTCAATCCACATTTTATACTTCTAACACGTTAGTCATCTTAAATCACCTTTGCATTTCATTCACCTACCCACAAATTTTTGATGGTTCCTCATGCCAATAGTATCTTTCATCTGGATTCTTGTCCCAAGAATTTTGCCCTACCTTCTCTCCAAGTTTGTCACCAGCTAGTCCTTACAAATCTTCGCTAGCCCAAGCAAATGAATCTGCTCCTTTTCCTCCAACATGCTCTGAGCTTTGTATCTTTGCTGGTACTGTTCCCACAACTGAAATGCCCTTCCTTCCGTATCCTTGTCATATAAATAAGTTCAGGCACAGCCCAAGAGTCAACTCTTTCATGCAGCTGTTTCTAACAGCCCTATTTGTCTCTCCCTGCTATGAATTTCTCAGCCATTTATTTTTCCTGCCCTGAATCTTACTTTGTTCAGACTGTTTTGGCTTTTCCTTATCCTTTACGTATGATTCTGGCTGGCCAATGAGATTGGCAAGATTGGAAGCCCCTCAAGACTGTCTTACGTCTCTCTGTGCAGAGTACTAGGTGTATATTAGGTCCTCAACAAATATTTGTTGACGAGAATGTCAATTTTGTAAACACTTGAAGACAATACTCAAAAGCCTTCTTGCAACTACTGGAATCTGCCTGGAGCTGATTTCACACTTAGAAGGATTGTTTTCTGAGCCTCCTCCTTATAGGAGTCTTGTGAAACCTCTTGGCAGAATTAAGCACAACCCCCTCTGCCCTGAATTCAAAGACCTTTTCCTTAGGGAAGTATCCTTTTAGCTGAGAGTTTATGGGAAAGGACAGACACACACGGATCAGCATCACAGCCCTGGTAGCCCCTCTCCTGCTAAGGGCAGCTTTCTCAATCTCCCATCTTAGTAGGGCCCTAAACTTACCTCATTTCTGAAAGGTGCTGGATCACCTGTAGCTGATGCCACTTAGCGAACCCCAAAAACAAAAGCAGGTGAACACTGAGTATGCTTGCTTCAACTCACTAACTAACTGGGTAAACTTGGACAAGTCACTTCCCATAGTCTCCAGGCTTTATTTCCTCCACTCTAAAATGGATGAAGAGCTCAAACATCAAAATTTGATGACTTTTGTTTTTTAATCAGAAGCTAGAGGGGTCCAAATAAAATGAAAATCACATTTTGGTAAAAAAAATAAAATTCAAGGCAAGTCCACCTGATTTTTTGTAGCTCTTCATTTCATAGAGGGAAATCTATCTCAAATTCTGTCTTCTCTCTGTCTCTTTGTCTCTCTCTCTGTCCTTGTCTCTCTCTCTCTCACACACACACCCACAATTCTCTACCAAGTCAGTTTTTTCTCAGGTATCTCTTGCACACTTAGTTCTCCTCTATGTGGAAAGAGCTGCCAATGAAATAAGATATGGAAACGTGATAAGAAGCTGACCTTCTTTTAGAATGTCTTATTTCATACACTGAAAAAATTCCAGCTAAAATGTGTAGCTAAGTTACCTTCATTAGTTTTTTTTTCCTCTCTTTTATGGTACTGAGTGATTTTTTTTGAGTTAGAAATAGTGACTATAACTGGAAGTCTTTTTCTTTCATTTGTACCATCTAAAATATTTCTATTGTTTAACAAAAATAAAACAAAAGAATCGGGCAGATCACAAACTTACACAGGTGGTCTTCGAGGGTGAGATGTGGCAGGTGGGCATCTTTAGTCTTATGCTGCTTTTCTTCTTGTGGTGACGCCCTTTTGCCATCCCTGCTGCCTTCTGACTCTTGTGCTCACTCTGTCCTCTCTCCTCCCGGTACCTGCTCACAGGGTTCCCTCTGGGTCTCTCTTTGTTCTTCCTCAGAGCTCTTGACTCTGCTACTTAATGCTTTTCAGTGCCATGGTTCTTTGGCACAAGCTGATTTGATCACTGTCTTTTTTTTCCCCTCCCTTTGAAAACTTTGTCTTGTGTATCTTCTAGATTTCTGGTAATGCTTGTCATTCTTGTTAGGTTTTGTTCTTGTTTAGATTTGATTTTTCGTTAAGTTTTTTTTTAACTCTATGAGAGAAAAAGAAAGAGATTTTATCCCCCCTCTTATTCCAGGTTTTCCCTTCTGCTGCATTTTGTACTTTGGGTATGCATTGTGCCTTAAAGTCTGAAGAAATAGTTAGCAGAGCCAGTGGCGGGGTTAGGGATGACTTCTACTTTCTTCATTATAGTATTCTATATCTTCTGAAATTGTTCCATGGTACCTATGTACAAATATTTATAGTTAGAAAAAGCAATGAAATGAGTTGCATTTTGGCAAGGAAAAATATCTTAACGAGTGCCTGACTTTGGGTCTTGCTTCTAGCCCTCCATCAAACCTCCTTTTTCATGTCTGTCTTCACCCACTGTGACTACAATGGCTGGCTGAGCTGGAGACGGACAGTAGTCCACGGGATTGCGGAAGTGAAACTATGGTTAGCAGGCACCTACAAAGCTGCAAGTCATGGGTCACTTCTGTTGAATTCCCTAAGGCTAGGCGCTTGCTGCGAATTGTTCCTGATGGGAGGAAATGCAGAGAAATAGCACTGACGACCTTATGAAATCCAGCACCCTTAGTTTAACATGACAATTAGTTTTGAAAACTGCTGGTGATAGCAGATAGAGGTGAGATGTGATGAGACTTATTTATTATGATAGTATCACATTGTGATTACAGAGGTTTTTAAAAAAATCTTTTATCTATTTATTCATTCATTTATTTATTTTAGTCTTCTTATTGATTGCTCTTATTGATTACTGGGTACTCATTTAAGTTGCATGACCAATGCTGCTACTTGCTCACTCCTCACAGATGACAACCTCAAAAAGCAAACCATGGCAGGCCCCCCCAGGAACTAAGGTGGCAGGGCTCTGAGTAAAACCCAGGCTCCCAGATTTCCTTCCAAATGATGTGATCATTAACATGGGTTAAAACCTGTCTTAGGTGGCAAGAATCAGAGACAGAGGTAATAATCTTTGGCCAGAGAGCAAGCCCATTTTTACATGCCCCTAAAATTGCTACCTCTCATTGTATACATGTGAACATAAACATGGTATTTCACTCATTGTATACATGTGAACATAAACATGGTATTTCATGACTATAAACTGTCATGGTCTAAGCGCTTTGGTCTATCAGGTCGTTAACCGAACATATAAGCTTCTATCCTAAGAAATCAGCTCACATAGTAGACAAATCAGCATTTCATCTATTTATATCACAAGATTTATTAAACATCTCCTACGGACTAAAAACCCCGCAACAATGAAGAACAATGGAATTTCCTTAAAGCACTTCTTCCAGTGAGGGATGCAGACGTTTTAACAAATAAATGCAAAGCAAGATTATAAAAAAGTATTTTAGAAGAGGTAGCTATTTACAGGATACACTAGTGAGAGAAGTTAACGTTCTGGTAAACATTTTCTATTGTCATATAAACAAATATGTCTTTGTATTGAATTCACTGCAATTCGCTGATGTATGTGTACAACTGCACACTATAAGCTGTCACTGGAAGGTGACTTTTTATTGCCATTTTATATTTTGGTAATTCATATTTAGTACTCATAGTCACTTAGCTTCTCAGTATCTCATTTTCCTTAGGAGTAAAGTTGAGGTAATATTTCATGTTTTTGATATTTAATAGGTTAAGGATATTAAAAATATATATCAAAGAGTTGATTGAAAATATCAAGTAAGACTGAATCTAAAAGCATATATATATATAAGATGAAAGATACTGTAACTGTTATTATTATTAGCTTATATATGGGAAAATAAGTGATTAAATAAACATACATATATTTATGGAAGACAAATTTATGAAAAGTGTGACTGTAGCAAACGGTGAGAAAAATCTAGTATCTCCTTTTTCAGAAATAAAAAACATTCTTTTTCAGTTGCTAAAGGTTAAAGGAATTCTAAGAGGTTTGACATTCCCATGTTTGAATGTTAGATCATAGATAATGATTGTCCTGAATGCTGGGTAAATAATTGACTAAATCTAAAAATGTGAAAAGCACTGCGCTGAGGTTCTGGTAATACTTTCCCTGAATAATGTTATTTGACCAAAGCTAAAAAGACTTAACTATAAATCTCCTAAAATGAATGTTTTTTCCTTCCTGAAAAAGTAGTTTCCATAGGACTTTGGTCAGTATTTCAGTATAACTTCAAAATAATATCAGTTTTGTTGTGTTCATGGTTGTATTGGCAAATTATTTTCCATTGATGATTAAACATCGATGAATCATCATAGAGAATATCAAATGACAGCAGACCTATTGCCTTATGTTTCAACCTTTTCTAAAATTCCTCAAATTGGAGTGAAAACCCAAATCTCTTTCTTTGTTCTTAAAACTCCTTTGAGTGAAATTTGTAATCCAATCTCTTTTGCATTAAAGCATTTGACTGCAAAAAGTATAAATTTTCTCTGTGTCAATATGCAATTTTCTAAACTCACTTAAGCTCAGACTGCTAATAATCAAATGAAACTGAGTTCTAAACTAGATTAAAGGACAGATGATTGAGGATGGCAGTAATTCCCCAAGAACCTGGAAGTCCATCAGCATATCACATTTGGGAAACTGTTGGTCATTAAGGCTATGGGTGGTAAATTTAAGCCTAAAGGGAAGTTGCTTTCTTTTAAAATTGAATCGATCAGTGTTACTATTGAGCAATCCTGAGTCACAATTTTTTCATTTAATGAGGACTGTGTATCTCTCAAAAAATCAGGGTCAACATTTCTGTTTTACCTGTTTGTGGTGCTTCAGCCATTATTTAATACATTAAATATTGGAAATAATCTCTTAACCAAATATACAGTGGGTATATAAATGTTAGGGCTTTATTCTTAATTTATTTAACAAATCCTTAGCTTTGTATTGGGCACTGTGCCAATTATTACATTACCTCATTTAGTTCTTACAATAATTTTATGAGGAAAAATATTCCTCCCCCTCCATACACACACACAAACACACACACATACACAGATAAGGGAATTGAAACATAGAGACCTTATGTATAATCCAAATTTGTTTTTGTCTAAGATGATTTACAACATATCTGAGGATTTTTTAATTTTAAAAATTGTATTTTGAAAACTGACACAACTATTGATTATGGATCACCAGTTTTAGGAATTGAACCATTGCATATTCTAGGGGTTTTATCTCCAATCCCCAATCCAGGTGGCATGATGTAAAGTGGTCTCTTGCTCTGACCAGAGGTTCAGTGTGAGTGAGCTTTGCTGTGCATTCAACTGACCTATTCTTTCTGTTGTCGACACAGGGTTCTGAAAGCTCCTTTTTGCCGGTAATCCCTTGCAACCTTGTGTACCCATACCAATGGAAAATGCAATACTACAAAAACAAGGAAGACATTTCCTAATCTTGTGTTAGGTTTCATATCATTGCCTCTCGGCAACCCTGTTCAATAAGATTTTTCTATTGCCTGATTATTTTCACAGGTGTGCTTTTTTGATTTCCAAGGTGAATTTGTTCTCTGATAAATACATCATTTGTTTACTCTTAGTGTTCAGTGAAGTCTTTTTCTTTTTTTTAACTTGCTGAATTCCTTATTATAGAGAGGCTACATATAATTTTAAATTAATAATAAGGTTAATTATTTAGTTTCATTTGGAACTTTTTTCATTTTTGTATTTTCTTAATTTCTTAAAATCAGTTCTATGAATGTACTTGGTTAATAATAGGTTCTCAAGCAGCATTATTTTTTAAATTAATGTCCACATATAAAGAACTGAATATTCTAAGTGTGATCAAGGCTTAATATAAACTTATTTTTGCCTAAGATAATTCATCTTCTAAAGTTTTGAACCAAACCTAGATACTGATTTTTCAAATACTGATGACTTGGGGACCATTTAGGAAGGCCTTATGATTTTCCTTAAAAAAATGAATTCTAATCATCGTTGTATGATATGCTATCAAACAACATTTTCTGACTTTGTAATAAATCATTTAATTGTATTTAATTCCTACAGACCTTTGACATCTTCCTTCTTAATATTCACACATAAGATTCATAGCTATAGCCTCTGCCTTCCTTATATGAAGTAGGAAAAATCTTATTATTATTCTCGTTCTTCCCCTCTCTCTCCTCCTTTTATGTCATTAAACACCCCATGCTCCAACAAAACAATATTTTAAGCTTCTCTTCTTGCCTTTGTGTTTGTAAATGTTTGCTTTTCATTCCACCTGTAAGTGTGGTCCCCACTTTGCCTCCTCCAAACCAACTCACCAGGCCAAATCTGGTGCTTCTTTGAGGCTCAGAAGTGGCACCTTTTCCATGAACCCTCCCTGCTCTGCCCATATGTAGGCAGAGTGATTCCTTCTTTCCTCAGGCTCTCATATTTCTTGAGTACGGGCCAGATTGTAGAACGGAGTAGCTATTTGAGTAGATGTCTTCCTGACCAGCTAGAAGTGAGCTTTCTTGAGAGCAAAGGGCAGTTTTATGCTTTTTTGTAACTGTAACACTGTGCTCAGTAAACATTAACTTGGAAATCAGAAACACAATGGTATCATGAGCTAAGTGTCCCATGATTTACTTTTTCTTCTTTGAAATAAGCACACAGTTGCTCATTGCCACACACCTTTCTTAAAGGCTGAATGGATACTGAGATGTCTTTGGAAATGTCTGAAGGATTTCTGTAATGGTATAGTAACTTTTCCATAGTAATTCTCCCGTTAGTCAACATATATTCGATGGAATATTACTAAACTAAACTTTGGTCAACATATATTCGATGGAATATTACTAAACTAAACTTTGATCAACATATATTCGATGGAATATTACTCGGCCGTAAAAAGGAACAAAATTGGGCCATTTGTGGAGACATGGGCAGACCTAGAGACTGTCATACAGAGTGAAGTAAGTCAGAAAGAGAAAGACAAATATCATATATTAACGCATATATGTGGAATCTAAAAAAAATGGTATAGATGATCTTATTTCCAAAGCAGAAATAGAGACACTGACATAGAAAACAAACGTATGGATACCAAGGGGGAAAGGGGAGGTGGGATGAATTGGGAGATGGGGCATGACATATATACACTACTGATACTATGTATAAAATAGATAACTAATGAGAACCCACTGTATAGCACAGGGAATGCTACTCAGTGCTCTGCGGTGACCTAAACAGGAAGAAAATCCAAAAAAGAGGGGATATATGTATACGTATAGCTGATTCACTTTGCTGTACAGCAGAACCTAACACAACGTTGTAAAGCAACTATACTCCAATAAAAAAAAAAAAAAAAAAAAACTTTGGTCAAGATAAGTGATGTCCATGGAGGGCATGAAATATATATTATCTGTTTTCTTGTGACACCTAACGGGAGAAGTGAGTCCTGGAGAAATGGGGTAGTACAAAGTTTTTGCAAAATAGTTACTGTCAAAACTAAACGAAGCTGTTTTAAGAGGCTCTTAACTCTCCTTAATATGTATAGCTTAAAATAAAACCTAATGTATAGAAATGAAAAAAGGACTTTTTTAAAAAAGGTTTAGGCTTTAAAAAGCTATGCTTTATGTTTTCAATTTCTCCTTGTATGCTTCAGAAACTCTTAAGGATTTAGGAGTGTGTAAGGCATTGGGTTATTGCTTAGGTTGAAACATGTATTTTTACAAAAGTATTCCATCTCTGAAACTATTTCCTCTCATATACCCACGCTTATTTCTATCAGTTGCCACTATATCCATTTTTGCAACCAACTAAAGATGTAATAGCATACATGATGTTAGGGAAATCTGTAGAGAGCATAACTACATTTTTCTTTCTTGGATTCATGTAGTTGGTAACCCCTAGATAAGCACTAGTGACTACATGTAAGGTACAGTGCTGGACACTGAGAATCCAAAGGTAAACAAGAAAAGGAGCTTATAACACATCAGACTGTAACGAGCACCAAAATGGCAGTATAAACAAGATCCTATACTAGGAAAGAGGACAGAATTAAATCTAACTGATCAGAAATAGCTCCTACTTACCGTTAGTGTGACTGTGGACATATTACTTAACCTCTATGTGCCTCACTTTTCTCTTCTGTAAATAGAGATGATAATAGTACCACCTCATCGGATTTAGTGGAGATTGAATTAATGTTTATGTTGTAAATGCTTAGAACAGTCCCTGACACCCAGTGTGTGCTCAATAGAATATAAATATGACTGGTTTCATGAAGGTTATTCTGAATTTCTTAGGAGGGAAGATGAGAAAGGACTTCCCAGCCAGAGGTAATAGCTTGAGGAAAATCACAATGTCATGAAGGTATGAAGTGTGCTGGAGAGGAGTTCAGTGTTGGTAGAACTTTCTTTTAATGGAAAATATTGAGGAGATATCCTGGGAGTGAAGTTAGGCACTAGTTGAGAAAGAGCCTTGTATGCCAGATCAAGAATTTCTGACCCTGGTGTTTATATTTTCAAAAAGTGAGCTTTGGGCTTCCCTGGTGGCGCAGTGGTTGGGAGTCCGCCTGCCAATGTAGGGGACACGGGTTCGTGCCCCGGTCCGGGAAGATCCCACATGCCGCAGAGCGGCTGGGCCCGTGGGCCATGGCCGCTGGGCCTGCACGTCCGGGAGGGGCCGCAGTGGTAAGTGGCCCACGTACCGCAACAACAACAACAAAAAAGTGAGCTTTGTGGCAGAAAATGATGTTTTATGAAAGGGTACCAAGGGTACCAAGGAGCCCAGTTAGGGTCATAACTGGTTACTACAACAGCCCATATTAGATATGATGGGGCCAGGATGGGGCCAGGCTGTCCATGGAAGGGCAGCAAGAATACGGATTTGAAAGCAGAGACTATACCAAGGGCAAAATACCCACTACAAGTATATCCTTACACTTTCCCAGAAAGTAGAACTGTATTTGATAAAATCTTATTGTTCCTCATCAAATTATGTCTCAGATTTTTATCTTCAGACCACCCAGGAACATTATAGCCTCATGTACTATAATTGATTAATTTTATGACTCACTGTTTAAAGTAAATGGAAATTTTAAACTTGTTTTTTATCACGAGAGTCCTTGTCTGGCAGTAACTAGGCAGAGAAAATAAGATAAAAGACGTACTTTTTTTCACGAGCTGCTGAGTAGAAAGAGAAGCAAAAAGCAACATGGACACGAAATTTTAAGGAAATATGAGAGAATGTGGGTTTGCTCAATCCAGAAGGTTGAACAAAGGTGTGTGGACCTATGATCATTATTTTAATGGTAATAAATATTTGTTGAACACTTACTATATGCCAGGCCCTGGGCTGTGTATTTCGTACCTCATCTCATTTGATAGTCTCAATAACCCTATGAGGCGGATACAATTATTAGCTTTATTTTACAGGTAAGGAAAGTGAACCTCGGGAAGATTATGTTACTTGCCTAAGCCAGCAGGGGGAGGGACCATAGAGGAGAAAATGTGCTCAAGGTGGGATTCCAACACAGATTTAATCCTAGAGCTTGCACACGTAGCTGTCCTATATACTAAGAGCACCCAAAAAACATTGCAGGAAACACCATGTGAAGAGCTAAACAATTTTAAATTGAGACAAATGCCATTATCCTTCATCAAGTAGGTTCCTTCTCTGGCCATGTTCTCTGAGGACACACTTTGGCAGGGTAAGCTTCCCTTTGATGCCCATCTCAGTCTTCAAGCATTTTAATTTCACTAAACAACCCTTTGATGGTGTCTCACTCATCAGTTTATTAGAACTTTTTGTCATCTCATTTATGTTCTTCCAGTGCACTCTAAGTACTAATGTGCAGATGCATGGAGCAGGTAAGTGGTACTGAGTGGAAAGGACCTCAGGGTCAGAGGTAAGGGACTTCTAACGGTGTGACCTGGGTCAGGTGAAGAAACATCAGCTGCAGTTTCCCATTTCAGATGAGTTGATGTCCATTCCCCTTTATAATGGAATGATTAGTCAGCTCTAAATTTGCCACCTGGAATTTATCTACAGAAATGTTCCATTCTAAACTGATTTGCTCCTCCTACCTCAGTTGTCTCCTCTGCCAGTTGATGTGTACTTAGCGGCTACACATTAACATTCACATTTCTGCAAGTAAAACGCAAACACAAAGGTAAACCCGATGCCTGTCAAATAATACAGTATATTTTATAGACCCGAATAAGGGACTTTCTGATTTTGCACTCTTCTGGATTATCCACATCACTGTCTGCTTTCATTAGCATGACATAGTTCAGAGTTGACTAGATTGGTTTTACTCCATACACGTCCAAGAGGCAATCTATCTGTGTTGTGAAATAACTCACCTCAGGATTTATTGAGCAATGATGTAGACTAGGGAAAAAAGTATGAGGTGCTTTTTTTTTTTGCTAAATCAACCAAGAAAAATTTCCTATCTTTTTTTTCATCTGTTTCCAGAAGCAGATCTGTTATCTGACGGGAACCTCCAATTTGTACTCAGCTTGACATTATTCTAATACCACCCAGCAAGGGACCCGACTCAGTGGGCTTTTTGACACTACCCCTTTTAGGATCCCTCTTTTGACTTTCACCAACGGAATGTGACTGCCAATCCAAAAATGTACTTCTTTCGTGGAATTTAAGACTCAAAAATTTGAGTGGAAACAACTTGGCTCTTCCTCTTTCATCAGACTCCTGGGGAATGCAGCCCTCATTTTTTCACACATAGGACTGATAAGGAAAGTCAAAATGGTCTCCTACTGTGTTTTAGACCTTTCCTTTTTCTTTTTTTCTCTTTAAATAACTGGCTTTCTATAGCTTCCTTCTGTGATTTCTGACATCGATAGTATCACAATTATGATTACTCAAGATTTCTCTTCCTTGAATTCTCAATTTCTGAAGTCTTTAAGAGCACCAACTTGGTTTTATTACAGCACATTTACTGGTATACTTTTTTTTGCGGTACGCGGGCCTCTCACTGTTGTGGCCCCTTCCGTTGTGGAACACAGGCTCCGGACGCACAGGCTCGGCGGCCATGGCTCACGGGCCCAGCCGCTCCATGGCATGCGGGATCTTCCTGGACCGGGGCACGAACCCGTGTCCCCTGCATCGGCAGGCGGACTCTCAACCACTGTGCCACCAGGGAAGCCCTACTGGTATACTTTTGAATTATAAGATCCAAGTGTCTTGGCCAGACCAAGACAAAGCCAAGCAAAGCCAAAAGCAGAGCTATCATTGTTAATTCAAACAGTTTCTGGGACAGGTTAAGGCTGTGTTATCCAACTTGGCCTTAAAGAGTGATGGGTTTATCAGTTCATTCAGCCTGGAATTGGGAGGGCTCTGCCTTCTGTCTGCAAGAACGTGTTGCAGAGTACAAGGCAGGACTTCTTAGAAGTCCTGACCATGGCCAGAAACCCATGGCCCTCTGTAGTTCCTAAGCATCTCTCCCCTTTCCTAACCTATCCCCATCAAGAATCCCTAAACCAAAAAGGATCTTACTTTCTGTTTTCAATAGCTTTGGCTGAAGTGTGAAGGGGACTGTGGTTTAGATTTTTTAGCCTTGTCAAGTTTTTAAAGCACAGCCTGATGCTGCATAAACGTTATTTTATGAAGATTGAAGCAAAATGATTTGAAAATGAAGATATTATGATAGAAAATAGCCTTCTGGTCTTGACTTACGCATTCCAAAGAGGTCAGGCTCCCATGCAAGAGAGATGGCAAGGGAATTAGATTTCACTTAAGTGCTGTTTACTTTCACTCTCTAGGAGATTCTATAATGGGTGCAGTTGGGCATCTTAACAACTGTGGAAAATAGTGTTTCCCATAATTTCTCAATACAAATTTTCGTTAGGTTAGTTTTACTAGAATAGTTCATACCAATGTTTCAGGTAACTGGAATTGACTTTCTGCTTCTCACAGAATCAGAAGCAAAGAAGTCGGCATCTTTCTAGAGAAGGAGGTTAGCTTTTAATTTATGCTAGACGTGGCCAACTACAGGCTTCATCGTATCTCCATCCAGAGTTTTTCCTTTCCCAGTGAGTCAACTGATAGCTTCTAGCATGACATCCAGTCTTTAGCATTCATCTCTCTAAAAATTGATCAGATTATAGATCCTTTGAGTTAGATAAAGGGATATTAGAAGATGTTTTTTCAATCTATCCATGTTTATGAGGCTGGATGCTCTAAATGTATCCTTCAGTTCTCTCATACAGCTTCTACAACATTTGCTTACCCGTTTATTTAACAATTTTTACTCAATACCAATTCAAGGCCATGCTCTGTGCTAGGCACACAGTCCAGTGAGAAGCAGGCAAGTTCATGAAACACTGTGGTGAAACTGGAGAAGTTTTCAGAAATCAGCTCATGAAGAGCTTCATATGCCATTCTAATCTTGAAAATAATGTTGAAGATTCCTGGCAGATAAAATTGGCAATAATGTCATAATACATTTGCGTAGAACCTTTATTTTCTAAACTATTTTCTTGTTTTTGATGTCAGTGGATTTTGATGCCTACCCTGTGAAGCAAGGAAAGGGGATCTTTCTGTCTCCTGATTACAGATAAGGAAAAGGAGGCTTATCCAAGATCACTCAGCTAGTGAGAGACAGGGCAGCCATGAGGAACCAGGCTGTGGATTCCTAAATCAAAGACATTTCATCAGTCAGCCTCTGCTTATGCACTTTGAGTGCAGGGAGTGGTATTCCCACTAATGACATGTTTGCTCATGGACATGTGCTGTGTTATCTGGAAGATGACTGGGTCATCTCTCTATCCTTGTCAATGCTCACCACGGTGCCTTCAGCCTAGTCTGTGCTCAGTAAATGACTTTCTGTGTGATGTATTATATACTGTCTGAATTTCAAATCATATGTCTCCTTTATTTTCGTCCTTAGGAAAAAAAAATAAAACGTGAAAAAATCAATGAGGAGAAACTAGCTGACTAACATGTGAGCAGAGATTGGTTTTTTTTGATGCATTCTTACCATCCTAAACACCTAGGGATGTCCTTACCATTGCAGGGACTATCAAGGGCATAAGACAGTGTCTGGGCTCTGGTAGGAAGTCACTAATATTGGTCCTTCTCCACTTACCCTCTGCTCTGGAGAAATGAAGAGAGGAACAACGTCTGACAGGGAGCAGAGTCACAGCAAGGAGTAGTCCTGACTCTCTCTTAACCAGCTGGCGAGTCTTGTGTCCTCTGTTTATTAGACTGAATCAGGACCCAGACTTACTCGGGCCCCTCCCGGTCATCCCTAGCTCAGAAGATTTTGGTTATCAAACTACAATTCTTAAGTAATAATTTTTTCATTTCTCCATTTTGGTAATTAAAGACATAGAAAAATGCCAAGCAGAGCTGCTGATTTGTCTGAAATAACCAGTATTGACTAGAGAATTCTGTTCCAAAGCAGAGAAACATGATGCTGGTAGTTAGTATGTACAGTCTTGTCATTGGTAAATCTGGAATTTCTGGTAAGCTTTGTGAGCAGTTGAAAATGGTTTTCCAACTTGGTGAGAACTTCGGAGACCATTTAAGAACCATTTAAGATGCAACTTGGGAGCATCTTTTCCAGGAAGCCTTTGACGCCCTTGCTGTCCAAGCATCTCAGATAAAAGTATCAGTGGTTGGACTTCCCTGGTGGCGCAGTGGTTGAGAGTCCGCCTGCCGATGCAGGGGACATGGGTTCGTGCCCCGGTCCGGGAGAGTCCCACATGCCGCGGAGCGGCCGGGCCCGTGAGCCATGGCCGCTGGGCCTGCGCGTCCAGAGCCTGTGCTCCGCAACGGGAGAGGACACAACAGTGAGAGGCCCGTGTACCGCAAAAAAAAAAAGAAAAAAAAAAAAAGTATCAGTGGTGCTAGAAGTGTGGTCCCAGGCCAGTAGCATCAGCATCTCCTGGGACTGTGTTAGAAAAACAAATTCTTAGGCCCTGCCCCAGACTTGTTAATCAGAAACTCTGGGTGGAGCCCTGAAATCTTTGTTGAAACAAGCCCTCCAGGTAATTCTGATGCATGCTCAAGTTTGCGAATCCCTGCATCCTATTGACAAACATATCATATCAAAACTGTCAGCTTATATGTGTGCCTCCATACTGGACTAGAAGTTGAGGGTGAGGACTGTTCATTTTTGTATCTACAGCATATACCCACTGTGTGTGTGTCTATATGTGTCCGTGTTTTACAAAAATGGGACTATACAAAATATACTGCTGTAGCCTACTTTTATTTTCCCCTCAACAATATATCATGAACATTCTTTCTTTTGGATACAGATGTTTTGTGATATGGTATTTGATGGCTGATAACCAGTCTTATATTGGTTATATCAAAAATTTTAATCCTCTATTATTATAGGACAACATGGAGTTATTTTTTATGAAAAGAGTGCATGTGTATACTTAAAAGTCTGTTTAAAAATCGCAGCTCATCCACCACTCCCCACTCCTCATTCTTACCTCTAGTGGCAATCAGTTCTCATCTTCGGATGATACTCTTTACATCCATGTTTTTAAATAACATATATATATGTCTCTGGTGTCTCAACTTTAGACATCTCCTATGAAATTCCTGGGATGGCAGTTGAGAATTTTTTTCTCTCATGTCCCCACACACATTCTTCACCCATTCTCCCGGTATACCTTTGTCATAATTTTTACTTAAAGCAAAAGTTCAGCGTTTAAAACTGTATAAATAATGTTTATTGCAAAGGCAAGAAATAGGCTATGGTTGTGTTTCTTTTCCTGAAAAACTTTTTCCGGTGATATTAAATGCCTTGTATTTTTACTTGCATAGTTTTCTAAACAGTCCATCAGCACTGCCACGTGCACATCAGTATCTTTCCCTGAGTATTCAAACATATATTCTCCAGGCCTCTCGCATAGTTGACATTATAGGATCCCCACATCACATTTGTTGTTGCACCTCTGGTTCTCAGATCCTTGTCTTCCTCTTTCTTGGCAAATCCCTCATTTTGCTCTAGGACATCTTCCAGGAGCTCCCTAAGAAAGGGTGAATAAGAAAGATGAGTTGCTTTGCATTTTTTTCTGAACAAGTCTTTATTCTACCCTCCTGCTGGACCAGTAGTTTGTTAAGAATGGAATTTAGCTGGGAAATCCTTTTCCTGAGAATGTTGGAGGAATTGTGCCATCATTTGCTAGTTGGGAGGTCTGATACTATCTTGATTAGTTTCAGACCTTTTGCTCCTTTGCCTGACCTGATTTTTTCTCATTAGAAATTTTAAGCATTTTTCATCATCTCTGGAGTCATGATATTTCAATGTAATATTCTTAAGTGTGGGTCCTTTTAAATGAATTGAGCTAGGCTTCAGTAAGCAGTTTGAATATGCAGATTCTGGTTTGTTCTTACACTCTGGGAAATTTTCTTGAACTATTTCTTTGATGATTTCATCTATATTTTTCAGCTCTCTTTCTGAAACCTCTGTTAATCTTATATTAGATATGGCTTTGTTCTCTGGTTTTCTCTCCTTTTCTTTTCTCTTTGCTTTTTTATTCTGCTTTTGAGCAGGTTTACTTAAATGTATATTCTAATGATTAGGTTTTTGATATTCAGCTATTAAATTTTTCCTTTTCAAGAGTTCTTTTGCATTCTCAGTTTATTTCTGTTCCATAACAACCTGTTCTTTTTTTATGGATGCAGTATCTTTTTTATTATATCATGTCATTACATTTTTTATGTTTCCTGCACATATTATGTGTGCATATTATTTTTTACCATTTCCTCTTTTTCTGTTTGTTTTGATTTTTGGCTTTCATTTTGGAAGCTTTCCTCAATTTATGGCGATCTTCTGCTGCTGATTTATATCTAAGAATAAAGCAGAGAATGAAAGCTGACTGAAAGTTGTGTGTTGGGTGGTGGGTTTTGTGTTCACTGTAGCTTGGTCTTGCTGATCCAGCTCTTTTGAGGACTCTTAATTTTGTATATGTAGGTTTTACTCTAGGGAGACATGCAATTTCTTCAGGAAACTCCCCACTCTCCTGGGGATATAACCTTGGTTGCTGGGATGCTGAGGATCTTGCCATTCAGTGTGCATATTTGTGAGTTTTAGCTACCAGGTTTTACCCCCACTTTCCATTGTGCCACTGCTCTCTTTATTTCAGTTACTCTAGATGAGAACTCTGCCTCCCCTCTGAGGGATGAGTAGTTCTCTAACTACTGACTTTGAAGAAATACTCCATCTCTCTTTCAGCCCAGCATTTTGCTTCGCCTTTTAGGGTACCTTGGATTCTTAGTCTAACTGTTACTATCCCTACAAATGAAAGTTGCTTAAGTTTTCAGAGCTTCCTTACCACTCTCCATGAAATGCCAACCTCGCAAAGGCATTGTAAGGATTGAGTGAATTATATATATACAAACACTTTGTGAACTAACTGCAATACATTTCTTTCTTTTTTTTTTTAACATCTTTATTGGAGTATAATTGCTTTACAATGGTGTGTTAGTTTCTGCTTTATAACAAAGTGAATCAGATATACATATACATATATCCCCATATCTCTTCCCTCTTGCGTCTCCCTCCCTCCCACCCTCCCTATCCCACACCTCTAGGTGGTCACAAAGCACAGAGCTGATCTCCCTGTGCTATGAGACTGCTTCCCACTAGCTATCGGTTTTACATTTGGTATTGTATATATGTCCATGCCACTCTCTCACTTTGTTCCAGCTTCCCCTTCCCTCTCCCCATGTCCTCAAGTCCATTCTCTACATCTGCATCTTTATTCCTGTCCTGCCCCTATGTTCTTCAGAACCTTTTTTTTTTTTTTTAGATTCCATATATATGTGTTAGCATACGGTATTTGTTTTTCTCTTTCTGACTTACTTCACTCTGTATGACAGTCTCTAGGTCCATCCACCTCATTACAAATAACTCAATTTCATTTCTTTTTATGGCCGAGTAATATTCCATTGTATATATATGCCACATCTTCTTTATCCATTCATCTGCCGGTGGACACTTAGGTTGCTTCCATGTCCTGGCTATTGTAAATAGAACTGCAGTGAACATTGTGGTACATGACTCTTTTTGAATTATGGTTTTCTCAGGGTATATGCCCAGTAGTGGGATTGCTGAGTTGTATGGTAGTTCTATTTTTAGTTTTTTAAGAAGCCTCCATACTGTTCTCCATAGAGGCTGTATCAATTTACATTCCCACCAACAGTACAAGAGGGTTCCCTTTTCTCCACACCGTCTCCAGCATTTATTGTTTGTAGATTTTTTGATGATGGCCATTCTGACTGGTGTGAGATGATATCTCATTGTAGTTTTGATTTGCAATTCTCTAATGATTAATGATGTTGAACATTCTATCATGTGTTTGTTGGCAATCTGTATATATTCTTTGGAGAAATGTCTATGTAGGTCTTCTGCCCATTTTTGGACTGGGTTGTTTGTTTTTTTGATATTGAGCAGCATGAGCTGCTTGTGAATTTTAGAGATTGACTCTTTGTCAGTTCCTTCATTTGCAGATATTTTCTCCCATTCTGAGGGTTGTCTTTTTGCCTTGTTTATGGTTTCTTTTGCTATGCAAAAGCTTTGAAGTTTCATTAGGTCCCATTTGTTTATTTTTGTTTTCATTTCCATTTCTCTAGGAGGTGGGTCAAAAACGGATCTTGCTGTGATTTATGTCATAGAGTGTTCTGCCTATCTTTTCCTCTAGGAGTTTTATAGTGTCTGGCCTTACATTAGGTCTTTAATCCATTTTGAGCTTATTTTTGTGTATGGTGTTAGGGAGTGTTCTAATTTCATTCTTTTACATGTAGCTGTCCAGTTTTCCCAGCACCACTTATTGAAGAGACTTTTTCTCCATTGTATATTCTTGCCTCCTTTATCAAAAATATGTCCGTGGGTTTATCTCTCAGCTTTCTATCTTGTTCCATTGATCTATATTTCTGTTTTTGTGCCAGTACCATACTGTCTTGATTACTGTAGCTTTGTAGTATATTCTGAAGTCAGGGAGCCTGATTCCTCCAGCTCTGTTTTTCTTTCTCAAGATTGCTTTGGCTATTCAGGGTCTTTTGTGTTTCCATACAAACTGTGAAATTTTTTGTTCTAGTTCTGTGAAAAATGCCAGAGGTAATTTGATAGGGATTGCATTGAATCTGTAGATTGCTTTGGGTAGTATAGTCATTTTCACAATGTTGATTCTTCCAATCCAAGAACATGGTATATCTCTCCATCTGTTTGTATCATCTTTAATTTCTTTCATCAGTGTCTTATAGTTTTCTGCATACACGTCTTTTTTCTCCTTAGGTAGGTTTATTCCTCGCTATTTTATTCTTTCTGTTGCAGTGGTAAATGGGAGTGTTTCCTTAATTTCACTTTCAGATTTTTCATCATTAGTGTATAAGAATGCAAGAGATTTCTGTGCATTAATTTTGTATCCTGCTACTTTACCAGATTCATTGATTAGCTCTAGTAGTTTTCTGGTAGCATCATTAAGATTCTCTATGTATAGTATCATGTCATCTGCAAACAGTGACAACTTTACTTCTTCTTTTCCGATTTGGATTCCTTTTATTTCTTTTTCTTCTCTGATTGCTGCAGCTAAAACTTCCAAAATGCAATACATTTCTGCAATAAGGTTGTGACTCCTCTGTGTGGCATTAGCCGAGACCCTCATACTGTTGCACCAGCGGGCCCAATGCTACATTGCTGCAAATTTATATGTTCTACTGCAGTTTACAGAAGTGCTTTTATGTATTCCTGAAGGCAGAGAAGAATGAACCTACCTCTTCAGTGTCTGGAAACTGGTGAGAAATTTTTTTTAAGTCTTGTATAATCTTAAAAATACACATGGATCTTGCATCTTGCTCCATAAAGTATCTGTTTTAATATAAAAATAATTTCTTAGATCCCTTGTCATGGAAAGAAACTGACAATTCAGGAAGATGTACTATATCTGGGATTTATATACTCCTAGCATGTCAGTAAATATCACTAGGAGTGAACATACCTCTGCTTAAGTTGTATAGAAAGAACTTCTAAGCTATCAGTTCTGAGAAATTTTGTTTCTTCCCTTTCCTAGTTTTTTTTTTTTAATAAATTTATTATTGTTATTTATTTATTTTTGGCTGCATTTGGTCATCTTTGCTGCATGCAGGCTTTTCTCTAGTTGTGGTGACCTCTTCGTTGAGGTGCACCAGCTTCTCATTGCGGTGGCTTCTCTTGTTGTGGAGCATGAGCTCTAGGTGCACGGGCTCAGTAGTTGTGTCTCACGGGCTCTAGAATGCAGGCTCAGTAGTTGTGGCACATGGGCTTATTTGCTCCACGGCATGTGGGATCTTCCTTGACCAGGGCTCGAACCCGTGTCCCCTGCATTGGCAGGCGGATTCGTAACCACTGTGCCACCAGGGAAATCCCCTTTTCTAGTTTTTAAACTTAGATTCAAGATGGCCTGGCAAATTAAAATAGTGTCCTTAGACAATAAGGCACCCCTGTCTAACAGAAATATGGGGATAGAATGGGATTGATTGTGGGCTGCTGGGAGGGAGTAGCTTATTACACGTTTGTAAGCACGCTTGTTCCCTATCACTGTACAAAACAATAAAAATTGCCAGGAGAGTGGAGAAGAAAATTAGCAGTGTTTCCATATTACAGGGGAGAAAAATGGTGACACTGCAAGCAGAAATTATGGGCTATGCTCATTTAAATAAATACAAATAACAAAATATGAACTTGGTTGAATGCAAAAAGTCTATTTTATTTTCTGTGCATCCACTGTAAGGAATAGCATCCCATATTGATTATTTAAAAATGGAAACACTGGCTACTTCTATGAGATGTTTTAACATGTGCATTTAGCATTTAGCAGTGCTGTGGGATAGTTCTCATAAGTTTCTCCCTTCCTTAATCTCCATCATTCCCTGACTCCCAGCCATCCTAAGTAAATATCCAAATTAAGTGAAAATCATGTTTATGCTTAGCAAACACAGTTTTTTTTTTATTGAAGTACAGTTGATTTACAATAATCTGTTAGTTTCAGGTATACAGCAAAGTTATTCAGTTATATATTTTTTCCAGATTATTTTCATTATAGGTTATTATGAGATATTCAGTATAATTCCTTGTCTTATACATAAATCCTTTTTATTTATTTTACGTATAGTAGTTTGTATCTGTTATTCCCATACTCTTATTTTATCCCTCCTACCATCCTCCCTTTCCCCTTTGGTAACCATAAGTTTGGTTTCTATGTCTATAAGTCTATTTCTGTTTTGTATGTAGATTCATTGTATTATTTTATAGAGTCTACGTATAAGTGATATCATATAATATTTGTCTTTCTCTGTCTGACTCCCTTCACTTAGTATGATATTGTCTAAGTCCATGCATGAGGCTGCAAATGGCAATGTTTCATTCTTGTTTACGGCTGAGTAATATTCCATTATATATATATATATATATATATATATATATAAAATCTTCTTAAACCACTCATCTGTTGATGGGTTGTTTCCATGTCTAGAGTACTGTAAATAGTGGTGTTATGAACATTGGGGTGCATGTATCTTTTCAAATTAGTTTTCACCTTTTCTGGATATATACCCAGGAGTAGGATTGCTGGATTATATAGTAGCTCTATTTTTAGTTTTTTTAAGGAATCTCCATACTGTTCTCCATAGTGGCTGTACCAATTTACATTCCCACCAACAGTGTAGGAGGGTTCCCTTTTCTCCACACCCTTTCCAGCATTTATTATTTGTAGACTTTTGGATGATGGCCATTCTGACCAGTGTGAGTTCATACCTCATTGTGGTTTTGATTTGCATTTCTCTATTAGTTAGTGGTGTTGAGTATCTTTTTGTGTGCCTATTGGCCATCTGTATTTCTTCTTTGGAGAAATGTCTATTTAGGTCTTCTGCCCATTTTTTGATTGGGTTGGGTTTTTGTTTTTCTTTTTCTTTTGGTATTGAGTTGTATGAGCTGTTTGCATATTTTGGAAATTAAGCCCTTGTTGGTTGCATCGTTTGCAGATATTTTTTCCTGTTTTGTATGTTGTCTTCTCATTTTGTTGATGGTTTCCTTTGCCGTGCAAAAGCTTTTAAGTTTGGTTAGGTTCCGTTTGTTTATTTTTAGCAAACACAGATTTGATGCAAAGCCTCTAGATCTTTTCAAACGTGTTGATGCCCTTAAGCACTTCCCTCAATTCTATATAGGACTTCTGGAGCTGCCATTGTGTGCTTGTGTGTCTGTTAAAATACACATAATATAAAAGTTACCATTTTAACCATTTTAAAGTGTATAATTCAGTGATGTTTAGTACATTTACAATGTGCAACCATCACTACTATCTAGTGTCAGATCGTTTGCATCCCACAAAAGGAAAAGCCATACCAATTAAGCAGTTACTCCCTATTAGCCCTTGACATTCACTCATTAATCTGCTTTCTGTCTCTATGAATTTGCTTATTCTGGTTATTTTATATAAATGGAATCATGCAATATGTGGTCTTCTGTATTTGACTTCTTTCACTTAGCATGATATGTTCAAGGTTTGTCCATGTTTTAGCATGTGTCAGTACTTTATTCCTTTTTATGGCGGAATAATGTTCCATTGTCTGGATATACCACATTTTATTAATCCATTGATCAGTTGATGAACATTTGAATTGTTTCTACCTTTTGGTTATTGTGAATAGTGCTGCTATGAATATTCTTGTACAAGTCTTTGTTTGAACACTAGTTTTCAGTTCTTTTAGGTATATACCTTAGAGTGGAATTGTTGCATCTTATGATGATTCTATGTTTAACTTATTGAGGAATTGCCAAATGGTTTTATACCATAACTGCACTATTTTACATTTCTTCCAGCAGTATATGAGGGTTTCAATTTCTCTATATCCATGCCAGCACTTGTTATTTTTTTCTTTCTTTTTTTTAATAGCTATCATAATCCATGTGAGTTGGCATCCTATTGTGGTTTTGGTTTGCATTTCCATAATGACTAGTGAGATTGAGCATATTTTCATGTACTTCTTGGCCATTTACATATCTTCTTTGGAGACATGTCAAATCTTTTGCCCATTTTAAAATGAGGTTGCCTTTGTGCCGTGAAGTTTTAAGCATAAAACTTGAGACAAAATGGAAGTTACTTGTGGTTATTTTATTAGAAGTTATACCACTTGGAAAAGTCTCAAGGATAAATTTTGCTAAGTTCTTTGTCCACTATTCACCAAGAAGTCCCTTTCTCATTTCTTTCCCTTTGATCATTGGTCCCCTGGCTCCATCTGTCAAGAAATAAAGCAATCTTTGATTCCAGCAAATAAATGATGCACTGCAAAACCAAGTCCCACTATTGCACCTGAAGTTTTATCACTGTGGGTTTCCAGGAGTCGGCATTGCCTTCAAAGACAATTGTTAAATGGCCCCGGCTTCATTCTTCTTCATTTGCATTAGCAACTGCTGTAAGCAGTAACAAGATAATAACCCAAACCAGCATCCTGTTATTGTTCATTTATTTGATTTAATACATAGAGATGTAGTTTCTTAAAGAGCATTTACTTTTCTTCTTCACATCATCAAAATCATTCTCAATGGAAACATTTAGCCTGATAATGGGGATGAATTCATTTTTAGATCCAGTGAATAGGCTGGGGACTCAGAATTTCTAATTTTGTTTAAGCATTTTGGGTAAATGTGTAGGAGAAGGAATGGTAGTAGATTTTACCATGGTTTGGTTAGGCTTCTGTAGTCAGGTGAGTAGGAGTAATGTTTGTGACCATTTTATTTGAATATCTTATTTATTAAAGTAAGATCAGAACATTAAAAAAATATAACTTAGGAAAGATGGAAGTGGAAATTGAATCTTAGCAGTCAAGATTGGTCATTGTCTTATTTAATCTGTCTCTGGTTTTTTCTTCTTGTCTATAAAATTGTTCTTCATAATACCCCATATCTGCTGGTAGTTCATATTCTCCATAGACTCCTCTAACTGTGCAAGACACATAGTGATCAACGATCAGTTATCATTTGAATCTTAGTTCAATTTAATGAGCTGTGCTTTATACTTGTCTCTCCCCTGGTGGTTGCCCATGGCAGACTTTGGAGTTTGATAGCTCTTCACTCCTTATTTTACATTTCATCTCTAAGTAATTATACCCTGTGCCCTTAAGCCTCAAAAGCATCAAAATGCTTAAAATTACACAATTAAACTCTTCAGATGACAGTATTAAAACTTTAGGTAAAGATACTCGGGACCAATGATGCTTCATGCTGGAGCCTTTATTCTACATCTTTCTTCTCTAAAGACTTCAGGCCATGGTCTCCCTCTCAGCATGAACAACTGCCATGCTTGTACAAGTTCAGGGGACCCAGCCTTAAAAAGTACAGTCATTCAGGATATCATTTCGCAAGGGAGCTCTTGCCACCAGCGTTGAGGAAGAAAGCAGAATGATGATCTTGATGTTGACAGTGGTAGTGATAGTAGCAGCGAGCATGTGTTGGACTTCTGGTACAGTGCTAAGCTCCTTATTCTACATCGTCCTACTTAATCCTTATCACAACTTCACTAGGTGGGTATCATTACCTTTTCATTTTACAGATGGAAAGACTGAGGCTCAGAAGGCTGTTCAAGGTCACTCAAGTAGTAAAAGGCAGAATAAGTATTGACACGTTGGTTACCCTGACTGAAGCCCTGAAAAGGCAAACTGGGCAGGTTCTTGATGGTACCTAGCATGTCTTTATAGCATGGCCTCCCGTGGGCAGTGTACCTGACTCTCCCAGTCTGGCTGATCACAGGGCCTCCTGCTTCCTCAGCATCCTGTACATCTAAAGCAGCTGATGTCATCCGTGTAATAATTATCCCCACACTTGTCTCCATCTTCCCAGATTGTGAACTGCTGGAGAGCATGGGTGCTGTGTTTTTTACCCTCTATATTTAGGACACAACACAGAGAAGGAACTCAAAATCTGTGGAATGAGTGGTTGAATTAATGGAAAGAAAAAAACGTGTGTGTGAGTGAACTAATAGGTTATTTCCTGGTCTTTCTCCCAACTCTTCATATAAAATGGTCCCAGCCATCGCCATAGGTCCCTGGATAAATGATCCTGTTGTTTTTCTCTTTAGTTTCTCCAGTCCCCATTATTTCTTTTTTAGGCTGCACAATTGGCAGTTGTATATAAGCTAAGTCAAATCAAACCTTTTAGAATTGTGAATCTCTATCCATTAGTGGGTCTTGAAATTAATTTAGTGGGTAGTAGTCAGCAATTTTTAAAGAAATAAACAGACCAGAAAAGAATACAACTTATCAGCATGCATGGCACATAGAAAGACAAAGTATTTGTTTCAGATGGATGGATAAATAGAAGAGTCATTTGTATCAATAGCACTTTTTAAATATCATACATTAAGGCATGTTTTAAGTAGAGCAAATGCCACACTGGCATTTAGGAAAGTGTGTTTCAAAATGTTTGACCACTATCTACACTAAGAAAAACATTTTATGTTGTTATTTAGTATATATCTGAGTGTGTGCTAGATTGCTATGTGAAGTATATTGCTTACTGTTTGAAATACACCATCCTAAATGACATCCCAATGTGTGACCTGTGACCCAACGTCACTTGTCCTGCTTAAACAGTTCCTAAAGTTTTACATTTACTCAACTTTTGTAAAAATTATGGCCAAGATTTAGGAATTTTTCTCCTAGTACAATTATTTTAACATTTTCTGATCAAAAATAAAAATACCACAGAGAATTTTAATAGGAAAAACATAGAAAGTTTTTAAAAATTTAATAGCGGAAGCTTAACTTTAAAATTCACAAGATTATTTCATTTTTGTACTCTTCTTTAAACTTGCTCCTCCAAATGTTAACCTAACAGCACTGCTACTTTAGGTAAATTGTGGGGCTCCATTTGTATCAGTCAATAGCATTAATATAGGATTTAAACTTCAACTTGCTGTGAGGGAGCCAAACTTTGCTGTGGAATGCATTCCTGTGCAGAGCTGCCTTGCACAGCTCGTTGGAGATAAGACAGTTTTGACTTCACATGCCAAACTTTTGTCACTTTGTCTATTTTCATATTTCTCTATGACTCTGCAGAGACAAGCTTTTGATTGGTTTAGTAGCAAACTGAAAATGTTCTTTAAAAAATCCAATACTGAAGAATACCCAATCAATACTGCTCTTCCTAAAACAAACATTTGTTGGGTGCTTACTCTAAGCGAGGTAATTATTGGACAATAGGATTACAAAGTGAGCAATACCATTCCTGCTCTAAAGGATCACCTGGTCTATGAGCTTTCCCACTTTAAGACTTGGTTCCATCTTGCCTGGGTCTATGGGTAGACGGAAGGTCCTCCATCTGCCCTCCAGGCCCACTCTATGATCTGCACCTAGCTCTCTGCCCTGGGAGGTCGGCCCATATGGATTGCAGCCAAGGACTCCTTTGCTCTCTGCCCTCTGGTTGGGTTTAGCCAGTGGGTGGCCTGGCAGGAGATCAGAAGGAAGGAGGAGAATGAGGTAGGAGTATTTATTCTCCCAGCTCCCTCCTTGCAAAGTCATGCCAGGCAGGCTCTGTTGCTGTGCCGAAAATCAGAGCTCCTTTCAGGCACTGTCTCCACACAGTTGTTCTGTCTCTGTGTTCCAGTGACCGCTGCCCCTCCTCTTGTTTCTCCACTGCCCCACTGTTGCCAGGTCTAGGGTACAGCATATCACCATGGTTTCTCTACCCTGCCCACTTCTTTCTAGATCATCCCTTCAGCGTTGTGTGCCTTGACAGAGCACCACTTTCACTCTAACGTCTTCCTTTAAAATCTTCCAGTTCTCTTGACTTATGCCTTAGCTAATTTTCTGACAGACACAGTTGAAACAATTTCAGAAGACTTATTTATTTTTATATATGTTTCCAGGAGGCCATCTGATTAATCAATATGGAAAGGTATTTAAAACCACAACCGCTGGTTCCTACAAATATATTTTATCTCTATCTAACACATACTTGAAATGCTCAATAAATACTTGTCATTGTGGGTGATGTTGATCACGACCCATGAAGGGGTCACAGCCTTAGTCGTTAATTACCCAGTTCACTAGGCTTTGTGGCAGGTATCCTGGGAGGAAGACTCCTGTGGAAGACAATGTCTCCTTTTTATGTAACTCCACCTGTGAGTACCTTGCGTTGAAATGCCAAATATTGGTATTTATGTAAGCTCTTGCTGACACTCTCATGTTTTCTTTTTTTTTTCTGAAAATCTTTTTTTGCTAAAATTATGGTATTATATATACCAGAATCAATCATTCTTCCTCCTTGCCTTCCCTCCTTCCACCCTCCTTCCTTTCAGTTCTACAACAGTAAGCAGAGTGAGTGAGGATGGGTTTAGCTCAGTTTGCCCATTTGTGAAAAGTCTTGGGTTCATAAAATCTTGAGAAAATGAAAGCAGAGAGCCAAGACCCTCACCTAAGTACTGGTTAGCAACTAGATAAAGCCTTTACTTCCAAACTGTTTAGTGCCTATGATTTAAGTGGCTATTTGGGTCACATTGATGAAGAGCCTGTTAGCCTTCTAGATTCATACAGTAAGAAGCAAAAAATCCTTTAGCCTTGAATTTTACTAAATAGAACACCCTGCAAAAAGACAATGTTGTATGTATTTCTTGGTTGTAAGTGTATTGAGGGAGATTTGCCCCCAAATTTGTCAGCTTCTCATCACTCAATATACCAGCCCTGCAGTAAATGAAACGATGTAAACTCTCGAGGCTCCTACCTTCACCCACACCACTAAAAGGACTGATAAATGGGGGTTTAGTCATAGTTTTGTTCCTGTTCTTTACTCATTTTTTACCAAAATATGTCTTTCTTGTTATACTTGAGAATCTAGACACCTATCATTTGAGATTGAGGGGCTATGGAATTCCAGGTCCAGAATATGAAGGGCCAGTGTAGTTAATTAGAAGGGGTTTCTAATCAATAGCAAAAACTATGGAAATTTCTCCTAAACCTTTTAGTGGTTTTGAGTAAATATTTATGAAGTAAAGAAACGAAGGAGGCAAGAAAAGAAGGACGGAATCAAGAGAGGCAAGGAGGAAGGAAGGGGAGATACTCTGGCATCACCCACGAAAAAATAATAGTCTTTCCCACTGTATTTGCAGATGGGGACTCATTGCTTTTTCTGCCTCAGTAGTATAAAAGAAAAAGTGACACGAAGGATAACTTATTGATTATTACAATATTATTAGCTAAGTAGTAAAATAATATTATTTATGCAGGAGACAATTATTGTATCTATTTCTTTTAAATTCCTCTGGTTATGTGTTGCAATGATTTAGCCTGGGAGTTAGCCAAAATTGTTGGGGGGTTTTTCCCTAACAAAAGACTATTGTTGAAAGACTTCTTTTCCCCTGTTTATTGCTACCCTAACACAACACACCTCCTCCTGTTTCCTCCTTCATGTCCTCCTCATTTACATTTTTGCTACTTTATTATGGATATGAAGGATATCTAATAGCACAAAACATCAGATTGCCCCAGGATCCAGCACATTGTCTTGCATAGTGTAGGCGCTCAGTAAATATTGAATAAATTCAATTCAGAACCTTGGCGGGGAAAAGTCACAAATTTATCAAATAATTCACAAAGAGACAGATACCTGGCAGCTAATCCAGTTAACTGTATTAAGGAAAGCTGAATCCAGAACATGTTTCAAATCATTTCTCTTCTTACAAAAGTTTTGTTTAGTGGCTAGAACACTTGTATCTCAGTATGTTGATCAAATGTGACTTGAGCCGGGGAGATTCATGATAAATAACACCAGAGGCTTATGAATGATGTATAAAGCCCACTGATTTGATGACAGGTGAGGCAGAGGAGAGCAGTTACTTCATTTCAGAACAGCCAAAGCCTTGGCACTGGAATACCAACATGGGAATACTGAGTGGCTGTGACTGATTTGTAGTAAGCTCCTATAATGAAAAAAGTTTGAAATGTTCTGACGGGTATTTGATTTTTTTTTTTTTTTCTGTATTAATGGAGCCATTGCTTCCGGTAGGCACAAACGAAAATGGCCCCTTTTGCTTCTCTAGCATTTGCCCAGTGGAGATTATTTAGTCCAGCTGAGCAGCATTTCCAGTATTAACCTCTTTTCACTTGCAGCAAAACTATACTTTTTTTTGGAAACAGGATCCTTCATGACTTGTTTTCTCTCTAAAGCTTAGGTTCTGCCACACATCAATCAAAGGATTGATTGCATTGCTACTGTGTGCCTAGTACTGTGATTCTTTCTCTGTGATTGACTTACTAGAAACATATCATAATACTGTTGGGTGGAAATGAATCATAGCTCATGGGTGAAAGAGATTCTAAGTGAAACTAATTGACTGCCGGCATCTAGGAATGGGGCATGATATGGTAGATAGTCTAACAAAAGACTGGCCTCCTCTCCTACTGGGTCTATTCTGTTTCTGCATATAAAACCAATCACCCATTCTTATGTTTATTCCTTAAATAAAGCTCTTATTGTATCATCCAGGATCCTTTTTATTTCCAAGTTAGATGAAAGTTCCAGCTAAAAATGGCTTAAGCAACTTAGGAAGTTATTATATCACAAGCATAAAATACATTTTCTCCTGTGTTGTCTCTATTTTCAAACAGGTTTTTCCCTCATACTTACCCAAATCCAAGAGGAAGAAAAATCAAGGGCTTTCTTCCCCAAGAATTTGGACAAAAACTAAAGTTCTGATTACTTTAGTCCAAGTCAGTTCACATGTCCATCTCAAGAACCCATCACTGAGGCCAAGGTTTTGCCTGGGTGAACTGTTCTCCCCTGGAGCTAGGATCAGCTCCAACTGGGCTGAGCATGGGACGAAGATGATTTTGCTCAGGTGCTTTTACCAGAAGCAGGAACTGGATGCTGTAAGCAGATGGCAGATGTCTATTCTACTGACTGACAGCCAGGCCTTGTGCTGGTTGTTGACAGAAAGACAAGCATGACTTGGTTTCTTCTTACCCTCTCAGAATCTCACCCCTCCTGCCTATGTTAACACCCTGTTGCCAATTCACCTTCTTAAGTCAAAGTTCTAATCCTTTCCTACTACTCCTCAATAATGTTGCTGGTTCCTTATTATCTATTGATTAAAATACTAACTTCTTGGTTAACCTCCCAATCCAGGCAAAAGCAACTGGTCACATGTCTTTTGGGTTTTCCTGCCTCCATGGCTTTGCCCTGGAACATTTTTCTCCATACTATCAATGGTAATCTGAATCTCTTTCAGGTCCAGTTCAAATATATCTTCACTGATACACTGAAACACCCACTGAGTTCCTTATTCTAGTGTTTGTAGCACTTAACATGAACTTATGTTATAGCACTGTTTATTTAACAGATATGTAGCGAATGTTTACTATATGCTTATAGCTGTTCCAAGTGTTTAAAAGTATTTTTCCTACTTTGTATTATTGTTCATGGTATTCTTGTCTTTTTTATCCAGTGATTTATAAGCTCCTCAAAAGTAGGATCCTTAAAGGCAGTGACATACCTACTCATTGTGGGCAATCGGCATATGCCTCATGGATGAACAAATGTTCACCAGTTTGCACATATAGTGAGCTCTAGCATTTAAAGCTGAAAAGTGTAGGGCCTGTTTTTTCTCAGATCTCTCTCTGCACAGAGTATGGCAACATGCATACACTTAACATTCAATAAACATTTGTTGACTAAATGAGATAGAAATGAAAAATATTCAAATATCTAAGAATGATCTATTTGCCCTTTGTTTTACATTCTTCAGTCTTTTGGCATAATTTGTGAAACTTCTTGTTGTCATTGTATTTTTCCAAACAGCTTTCACAAGAACGTCTAAGTTCTGTTTTCGAACTTGAAACAGGATGAAGGTTATTTTTTTTAACAATGGGGACTTCTTTCAGTAGTTGCACATTTCAACACAATTGACCAATTGTTATAAGACTGAGTTTTATGAAGTTCTTCTAACAGCCATAGTGCTTTGCAGGCCCATGTTCTGTGCAGGTGTTAGTGAGTAAGGGCATTCAACAGCCCTTGCAAAATTGGTGTATAAGAAGGTAAACACTCGATTTGTGGAGTGACTCGCAAGCACAATGAACACTTACCTTTATTTGTGAGTTTGTGATTTGAATTGACTAACATTTCAGATGTTTCCATGCAGAAATTTGTTCTAAAATACATAAGCCATGAATGGGCAGGAGAAAAGATCCATCTTCTTGGTCTCAGCCATGCTGGACAAGGACCAAATTTCCCATACTTTGCCTTCCCAACCTGAACAGGAGATGGAAAGTCTCTGCCCTCTTTCTTCCCTTTTCAGTTTCATTGTTCCTCATCCCTCTTCACAAATAATTTATCAGCGACCTTAGATGAGTACCAACAGGTGTCAATTGAAACTGGCAACTAGAATAGCCTTGGTGATTTTGTGAGAGCAATTTCAGGGAAGCAGTAAAGGCAGAAGCCAGACTGCAGTGGACTGAACAGCATGAATAGTTGAGTCGCTGAAGTCTGATGAATGAGTCCACAGACTCTGAAGGTGGACCATCCAAGTTCAAACCCAAACTCTGCCAATCACTAGCTGTTGACTGTGGGCAGGTTACTAAATATCTGTCTGCCTCAGTCTCCTCTTCTACCAACTGAGAATAAAAGTAGAACCATCTCAAGGCTGTTATGAGGAGTAAATGAGATCAAGTGGGTAAAATGCTTAGAACAGTTCTAGTTTCCTTACAAGTCCTCAGTAAATATTAGCTGTGGATTTTGATGAGATTGCAAAGACAAGCTGAGATTACTTTTGAAGCTTGGCTGTAAGAACTTGAAAGAAGATGAGGTCATAGTTTGCTAGGGGGTAGAGATTAGGAAGTTTATTCCAGATAAGGGAAATATGAATTTTTTTTTTTTTTTTTTTTTTTGTGATACATGGGCCTCTCACTGCTGTGGCCTCTCCCGTTGCAGAGCACAGGCTCCAGACGCGCAGGCTCAGCCGCCGTGGCTCACGGGCCTAGCCGCTCTGCGGCATGTGGGATTCTCCCGGACCGGGGCACGAACCCGTGTCCCCTGCATCAGCAGGCGGACTCTCAACCACTGCGCCACCAGGGAAGCCCTGAAATATGGATATTTTATAAGCTGGAGGAAAAGAAGTGGTTCTCAGAGAGTGATGAGTTGAAGATGTAGAAAAATTATGGCTTAATTGATGGAATAGTATTACTGAGAAGATGAGGGAGGGTGGAACTTAGAGAAGGGGTGGATGGATGGATAACCCTTGGATAGAAGGGGTTTCTTGTTTCCTAAGGCTGGGGCTAGGGTGGGGGCAGTAAAGAGGGGCAAAGCTAAGGACACATATGGAGCAGAAAGTTGAAAGCATTCAAGACTAATAGCTGGTTGTCTTTGTGAAACAAGAACAAGCTCATCTGGTGGGAGAAAAAAAAGTGTCAGGAGTGAGAAATGGAGTAGGACTGATAAACAAAGTAGTTACACAGCAGTAACTTCCGGAGACAAGATGACACTAGCCAGAATGTATAGTCTGACAAAGGAGTGAGAATTCTGCTATGATGAGAAACTGTGCTCACAAAGTGAGACACTGGTGTTTGCTTCCACAGGTGGTAAGTCTAAGGTAAACATTTGAAAATCATCGTGGTCTACAATGTGAAGTTAGCATTTACAAGGATTCTCCACTAAAAAAAAAAAAAAAGGATTCTTCACCACAAATAAATGATTGACATATGTCCATACTTTTCTTGATTTATTGAGTCATCTTTCTCCTTACAAATTTGCAATGCTATTGGAAAGGTAGATTGTAGAGTTGGATTTGATGCTACCCCTATACCACCCAATCTGTCCTTGAATATACTTATAGATGGGAAATTAACTTTTTATAGGGCTGACCATTCTATTTTTGAGTAGACTGGAATCCATTAAGGTAGAAACATAAGTGCTAGAATATGGATTTTATTTTATTGTGGATGGTCACACAAAAAGCCTTCCCATCCTACGTGCCCTTCTGCAATGTTATTTTGTCACTTTTCCCATCAAGAGGTGGAGTTTATCCCCTCCCCTTAAATCTGGGCTAGACTTGTGAATTGAATGAAATAAAAGTGACACAGTGTAACTTCTGTGCCTAGGCCCTAGGAGACATTGCCATTTCCGTGTTGGCCCTCCAGGAATCCTGAGCTACCATGTAAAAAAGTCCAACTTCTCTGGCCTGCTGGAGAGAGAAGCCAGGTAGATAGAGGCCCTGGGGATGAAAGATCATGGGAAGAGATAGGCCCAGGCAGCCCCAGCTGGCTCAGCCACCCAACAGTGTCACCAGATGTGTCAGTACTGCCAGCTTGATTCCTGCAGCCTCAAGTCAAGTTGCTCCAACCAACACATGTGGAGCAGAGACAAGCCATTGCCACTGAACTCTGCCCACATTGCAGAAACGTGAGCAGATGAGTGGTGGTTACTACTTTAAGCCTCCGAATTTTGAGAGCTTTATTGTGCTGCAGTGGGGTGTGAAGGGGAAGAGTCTCAAGACAGGGGGTCAAATTAAAAGCCCTTGGACATAATCCAGGTGTCAGGTGATGAGCTGGCAAGTACAGAAAGAGAAGTAGGTGAAAATGTGGGAGAGCAGTAGGCGGCCAGGTTCAGTATGACCTGGTGATTGGATGGGGGGCAAAGGAGAAAGGAAAATAAAATTATTATGAAACTCTATGTCTGGGAAATAATGTTGTTGTGGACAGCAATATGTCTAGATAAGGAACTGGATTCTTAAGGAAGGTAAGTCCAGTTTACAGTTGTTACTTTTGATGTGACAGCACAACTTCCCTGTAAAACTGCTCCCAGAACAGCTAGAGGCCGGTAACTGAGCACCTAGTCAGGGCTGGAGCTGTTAGAGGTTTCAAACAAAAAGATGCAACCAGCTCCCTTTCCCTTTTGTTTCAGCCTGAAGGGTATTTTCTAATTCCTTTCTCCTGCATTTAGTAGCAAAAGCGGAGACATCAAGCAGAAGGGAGAAAGAAAGGAGAGGGAGAGACACATGGGAGAGAAAACAAGCAACGTAGTGCCCTGTGGGATTGCACCTTATTTTAGTAACACCTCTTGGAAGGCTGCACTGCTTAAGTAGAAACAAGAAACACAACACTCAACTAAAATGATTGTCATTTACAGCCTCTCCCTTTAAATAGCCTCAAATGAAGATAAGAAACCCTAACCTCAGCTTTTTAAATCACAATGAAAGGAAAAGAGATGCTTTCCTTTTATGGATTCTTAAACTTTCAGAAAGGGTGCGTTTGTGTCTTGAGCAGGATGGCTGTGTGTGCGCGCGTGCGTGTGTGTGTGCGTGTATGTGCGTGCGTGTGCGTGCACATGTGCGCGCGTAGGGAGGAGGCTGAGATCCCAAGGTGTGAGGTTTCACCTAGCAGGCAATGTCAGGACTTCCCATTGGCCAGGTTGTGCTGTATTTGTGAAAAAAAGTGAAAAATAAAGTATACTGCATCTCTTCTAAGGGAGACATTATTGTGTTGAGATTGTATAGTGCAAAGATTACTTCCCCTTGCTCTGTGATCAGCTAGAATGGAGTCCAGATCCTTGTCCCATTGCTTACTAACCACGAGGCTTGGACATGCTATTAACCCCTCTGAGCCTCAGTCACTTCAGCTGTAAAATGAGGAGAAGGCTGTCTACCTCATGGGGTTGTTTTGAACAGCCAATGAAACATTGTATGCGAAGCACTTAATCTGGTAAGGGCACAATAAGTGGTACCTATAGTCATAAGAATTTGTGCTAATTTGGGGTCTTGTCATTTTTGGCCTATCATTGAGATGATTTTTCAGAAATGTTTACAGAATAAGGAAATGAGGTCTGAGTGCTTTTAGTCGATGATTTAAATGTAACAATTGTTTAATATAATACTGTTTCATAACAGGTCACTTTATAATTTATGTGTCTTTATGATTTCCCTCTTAGGGGACAGATTCCGTTGTTTCACAGAATCTTTGTAAATCTTTAGGCAAACCAAAACTTACCTGTTGGTTCCTCCTTATTTCATTGTTCATAATTCTGGATGTAAGAAAATAAAAAATGTTCTAATGCAGGATTCAGCAAACTTTTTCTGTGAAAGACCGGATAGTAAATATTTTTGTCTTGCAGGTCACTGATGATCTCTGTCTCATATTCTTCTTTGTTATTTTTTTACAACCCTTTAAAAATGTACAAACCATTCTTAGCTCATATGAAAACCGGTTACTCGTTGAATTTAACCTATGGGCTATAGTTCGCAGACTCCTGCTCTAGTGTAAATTTGTATTGTTGATTACGAGGGTACTAGTAGTTAACTAGTACCCTAGTTATAATAAATAAATACTGAAAAACGAGTGAGAAAATACATTAGGTAAATAACATGTAAGCGATTCTGATTCTAATTTACACACATGCTGGCTTCAAAAAGACCGATGATTGCTTTCCTTAATGGAACAGGGCCATTTTCATGGAGAAGCAATGAGCTTAGGTATGATTTTCAGGACTGGAGACCATTCAGCAGATTAGTTCTGAACAATATCCTTGTACTTTGCACAAATTTCTTTCCCCTCCTCAGAGGAGCAGTTTGGATACAGGGTTTTATGGCATCAGGCACAAGCTTCCATTAAAACCCTAAACTGAAAGTCGTGTTGCCCTTTACGAAAATGAACAGCTGGTTAGCCTGGACCATTGGCTGCCGTCACATCTATTTGTGTTGTTTACAAGTAGCTTGAATATCCCTTCACGTTGAGGGGCTTTTAGGACGTGTTTCAATCACCCAGTGGGAGGGAAATCCTCGTCAGCGATTAGTGTCTCTTGCAGCGCCTGCACCTGCCTTGGCTCCTGCCTCTCTGGACCCAGGAGAAAAATATTCTCATGGATGCCATGATCTAGGATTGTCTCGATCTTTTCTTTTCTGACTTGTGTTCCAACATGCTTCCTTGGAAACACCAGTAATGTCTTTTTCCCCGGCCCTATTGTCGTGCCTATCTTTCTACTTTCCACTGACTACAAAGAGAAAAAGGGGAAATATTTTTAAAACCTATAAAGTACCCCAAAATATTTATCCCTGGATACGCTGAGAGCAGACCATATTCCTGTGTTTTAATCAAGCATGTTTTTGGTGAGTCCTATATTTTATGTTAAAAGAGACAGATGGAATCATGACCCACTATCTGAATAGCACCTTAGCTGAGGTCCTGGTACTCTGTGAGCCAAGCTGGACCATCAGAGATCCTTTTGGGTGGCTTGGTCTTAGTATAACCTAGAGTCTGGAGCAAATTAGGGCAAGGAGCTTCCTGTCTTCCTTTTACCCTAAGCCTACACTGGAGCCTGGCCTTTGGCATCTCACCCATCTAATAAGGAATGAAGGCTGGCTCTGGAAGAGCACATTTGTCAGAGAAGAGAAGCAGCTCAAGATAGAGACAGCCCGAGCGTGTTTGTCGTAGTTGTCCAGGACAGAGCTGGCCTGTGCTTCCTCTCCTAGCTTTCTTGGGGCCCTTTGCTCCAGACGTTCTTGGGGCAAGTGTTGCACCAAGAGAAAGAGCGCCCTCCAGCCTCCACTCACTGCTTCATTCAGTTATTCATCCACCCAGCACAGATTTATTGAGTAGTTATCACGTGCCAGACACTCCTCTATGTCCTGGCGACAAAGCAGTGAACATGAAAGACAAGGTATCTCATCATTTTACTCCATACCTTGTTCCAAAGATACCACTTTTCCTCAGGCTCTATCTTTGATCACTTACCTTCAGTATTGTGACACCTGTGGGCCAGTGACCAAGGGAAATATCTTTGAACCAGACCAATCCATAGCATAGTCCTTCTTGGAAGGGTTGATAGGAGTGATGAAAAGGGAGCTGTGAGTTTCTTCTGCCTACTGGCCCTGTTTCTTACTGTGGATGACAATCTCTCATTCTAACCCCCCTCTAGTTCGTGAGAATAGGGGCAGTCCTGTTTGTTTTCATCTCCTAACCTCATCTGATCCTATTCTGTTCGTCTGGTCTGGGCTAATTTCCCTTTAACTGCTTTATGGTCTTTAAATGAAGTCTCAGCCTATTGTAGGCCTACCTTGCAGGTACCATCTCTATCATGTCATGCAGTCAAAGGTTGTTTTGTTTGGGGTAGGGAAGTTTCTTCTTCACCGGATGTAGACCACCTGTCCTGAGCTTTTGCAAACATGTCCTTTTCTGTTTTGTGGAGGCCCTTTCGGTTTACTTTCTGAGGAAATTTTGTTGAATCCCAGATTGAACCAATGCTTGTCCTATGTTTGATGTATCCAGGCTTTTCTGTTCTGGTTGATCTACTATAGGTAATTTTAGAGAGACTTCAGTTCCTCAGTGAAGTCAGATTCCTTGCCATCAGGCCCAGTATCTCTAACTCCCATTCAGATGGGAATGGGCTTTTAATACCCATAAGACAAAATGATGTTTTTTTTTTGTTCTAAAATCAAAATATTCCCAGTACTATTATTTTTTACAGTCATGTGGCTGTAGATTTTTTTCCTCTGGTTGACCTTCTTCTTCTCATGTTCAGATTTGTGGCTGTAGCTCTTCCTCTTGTTCAATAATTTATAATACCTTCCTCAGCACAGTATCAACATGCTTAAAGTGGTATTCTGGAGACATACAGCAGAACTGAAGTACTACCCACTCCACATACATCTTCACATCATTAGAAGAGGCTACTCCAGGAAGTGATTTGGGAGGGGCCAGTCACTGGAATGTATAGAAAAACAAAGTCAACATTTTTCTTTTTTCCCCAAACCTCACATAACATCATACAATCAAACAAGATCCTGATGTATGGCCTGTAAGGACTCCCCTGAGTATGTGAGTGTCAAACCCTTATTATCCAAATTTTTTATCCCTTTACTGGTCAATCCACCTGTTAAAAAAAAGTCACATTTTTTATATAACATACTGACTTGAAAGTAGTGAAGTTGTCTATAGTTGTTGGTTAATAAATGCAATAAAATTGACAACTCCCACGTCTATAATTAAATGTGTGAAACTAACAAATGGAAGTAATAGAGGAAGATTTTTTTTTCTTTACTGGTCATGTTGTGACATCAATTTGTATTAAATAATGAGAGTGAGAACTTAGAGGATTTGCTTTTCATTATGGTGCAAATTAACATTCAACTACTGATCCGAAATAGATTTGCATAAGAGCTACCACTATCAATAATCATTTAGACTTCATTTTACCCAGATAAATTAGAATCTCCAGTGATAACAAGCAAGACTTTTCCTTTGTATTGCTGAAAAAAAGATTAAAATAATAGCTTTTTCTTATAACTGGATCTTGCGATTGGACACAAGCCTTGTATATGTGGCTTTCTATATCTGATCTTAAGTTTAAGTGTAAACATGAATTAATCCTTCATGAAACTAAGAAAATAAGATGGAATTCAAAGATGATGTTGGATAGACAAAGGTCAGGAAATCATAGCTAGTAAGATACCAAAATATCACCTAGTCCATTCCCCTCCATGGGATGCATAGTATCCTATGCATAGTATAGCTGCTATTGTACTTAATTGATCTCTGAGGAACAAAGAGGAAAAAGATCCTTCAGTAATCTGTTTAAGAGTCCCTTCACTCCTGCCCCAAATACTAGTCCTTCAAACCCTCTTTATAGCAGTAAATTCTTATGTATTTATATAGCTTAAAGTAACATATTTGTTAGAGATGATAGAGGTAATGACAAGAGGTAATCACTATCCTTTATTACCCTGCAAATATGGTATATAACCGGAATATCAACCACAATCAAAACACCATAGAGTGGGTGTTTCAACAGGCTAGACACTTTTCTGAGTCTTTTTTAAAGCATCATTCCAATACTATCCATTGCTATTATCTACAAAGAAATAGAGACCTAGAGAAGATAAGTAATTTGCCCATTTCTACCTTTTGTAAGGGACAGAGCTCGAACTTAGATCATCTACTCCAAACCCTCCCTTTTAACCATTCGGATCCTTCATCATTATAGGGTAAATGTGAATCTATTGAAAAACTCTGGTTGGGTCCCCACCGGTGAGTTTTCTCCTCTCTGAATTAACTATATCCAGTTTCTAACAGTTTGTCAGAGTGTCATGTTCTACCATTAGTCGCTAACAGAGATGTATGGTGTATTGTTATTTTAAATCCACACACATCGAGAAAATAGGCCTAATTGGAGGAAATTAAGGTAGTTGAAGCTTCCTGATGATTAAGCACAAGAATTTGTTGCTTGAGGAAGTTGTAGAATTTTCTCTTCTGAAAATCTGAAAGCAAAACACAGATAAGGTTTTAACAAACTCTGACTTTGGCAAATGGATGGTTCAGAGTAGGTGATCTCCCTTGGGTCTCCTCAGTCCTAACATCCCACAAGTCTGTAACTTCAGATAGGGACTGGATGTTTTAACCTTGCAAGGTCCCTTTTAGACTTCTGTTTTTATGCTTGAGTGATTCTTGACTCTCTTTGGTTCAGCTCCACATTCTCGCGTCTCTTGCAAATGGAGATCTCATAAGAGCTATTATTTAACAGGTTCCCAATGCACAATGTACAGAATTATATACAACTGTGCATTTAGGACTTCAGCAGTCATAGTTCCTCAGCACTGTCTGTTCATTCTCCTATTTGATTAAGGTTAAACAACAAGACGATATTTCCTCACTGGGTAACATTTTAAAGTGCACTGTGTATGTGACAGATGGGATCTTATAAATGCATTAAGCATGCTTATTTTAATATCTAAGCATATGCAAAAGTTCTAGAAATATTTTACATGCAAATGTCGGGCTTTGCAAAGGCCTGTAATAGAAATCCATACTCTGACTTCAAAGCCTTAGTCTCGACAGCTAACCACTTGGCTATTTCCAAATCAAATTTCTTCAAACAAATCAAAGGCATTTGTCCTTCCCAAGAACCAAGTTCTGCGGCAGATTTGACATTTTAAAATCAAGCTGCTTATTGAGATATTAATGCACTGAAAAAAGCACCGAGAATTTCTTTCAAGGGATGAGAAACACCTTTCTTCATGCTCCAATGACTCAGAAATTTGTCAAAGAGAATTTTATCAAATTTTCTTCACATACACACACACACACACACGCGCGCACACACACACACACACACCCCTCACCTTTGCAATAAGAGCCAGCATTTGGAATTTTAGCCCAAGAGAGCTTTCATTTTCTGAAAGGTTATGAGCCCCTGAGATTTCAATCCTTTTGGAGTCATGATCACTGTGTTGCTTCTGAGTTGTTAACAGTAACGCTGATTAAGAGGAAAAAAGAGAAAAGATCCCACATACCAATATTAAATGCTTCACAAAGTAAGAATATTTTAAACACCACAGCATTTGTAGTGAGTAGAATAAAGTGCCCAGTTTCCCAGGGAGCAGAGCAGAAAAGAAACAAAGAGAACGATCATGGTAAATAACTAACCTTTATCTAGGGCTTCCTGTGTGGAAGGAAGTGTGCCAATGCCTTCACGTGCATTGTTTCATTTAATCCACCCAACAACTCTCCAAGGAGTTACGTTTACTGTAGCATTTTTAACTCATGGGGAAACTGAGGTTCAGTGAAATTAAATGACTTGACTGGAGGCACCTAGACAAAATTCAGATAGGGTTTATTCCATATCCCTGTTCTTAATTGCTTGACTATGTACTGTCTTCTCTAAGAAAGGAGTGGAACAAGAAGCCCCGGCAAGAAGAGGTATCAGGAAGGAACAGAAACAGGAAGATCAGGGTGGGCTTCCAATGGACAGTTCTCCAGCACCCACATCCCAGAGCATACAGGCTGGCTCAGAACCAACATTTAATAAATATTTATTGAATGAAAGACTACATGAATGAATGCAAAACAACGTAAGACAATTTCCAGGCATTCTGGCCTTCAACCCCCATTACTTCCCCAGCCATCCATTCTAGCTCATTCTAACATCTGTCATTTGTCCATGATTGTGTAACAACCTGGCTTCCACTTCCAGAACCATGCTGCACGAATTTGTAAAGAGAGCAAAATGCTTCTTGTTCTTTGCTGGTACCATTATTTCCCCAGCCCATGCCGTCCTTTATGCTGGCTGCTGGCTGTTCAGAACTCAGCAAGCCCAGGGCAAATACCACTCATGGACTTTTTGTGATCATCTTTCTTCTCCTTTCTCTTCCTCCCCGGTCAAAATTTCAGTATTTCTGGAACTAACTGTTTGTTTGCTTATCTGTCTTCCCCCTTTGAACAGTGAGATCTGTAAAGACAGGAGCTGCATCATCATTATATTTCACTGCCCATCATGGTACCTGGAATAAAGAAGTTGTTTAGTCAACATTTGTCATCTCAATTAGTGAATGAATGGATGAATGCTTTCCACTGCAAATCTTATTTATCAAGATCGCAGGGAATTGGGTACTACCACCGTTAATAATTGTTATAATAATGTACTTATTTAGAGGTATTACTGTAGGAAACTTTATAGTTTCCAGAGTTGCAGGTGTATGTGTGTGTTCACACATATATATGTAAATGCAATATTTATTGAATACGTACTATGTGCCAGGGCTGTTCTAGCATTGGGGTATACTGTCAACTACTATGCAATCAAAGTGCAACTTTTGTTTTCTACCGTCCATTTACATTTGTTTTTTTGGAGAGGGATTCTCTTTCCCTGCTCCTGGATGAAAATTCTAGTAGGCTCCATAATTCCTCTGCTCACTCAAGGGTAAAATGGTCCTAAAATGCCTTGAAGTCACAAATACAGTCTCAATTCAGTAATTGTGATTTCCAGTTCTAAGGAATAATCAAAACTCTGAACCTGAGTTAGTATTCAATCTTCTCCCCTTCCCCAGATGGAGCTCTGCAGTCTGAGAGGGGACCATGGGCTGAGGTCCTTTCTCTACTCTCCTTTGCTCATCTCTTTTCTCATCTTATAGCTGCTGTTTAAGGTCACCTCAGCTCAGGGTTGAACAAGAGGTGGGAGGAAGGTTAAAGGGGATGGTACCACACTATCCTTACTTGAATAGCTCTTACTTGGCTGTTAGTTCTCTGAGCCTGACAGATGGTTCAAGTTGATCTGCCTGGTTGAGGAAGGTTTCATGGCTCCTTCAGAGGTTCCCCGCTGGGCCCCTTCTTCTGAGGACCCTCATCCTAAGCATGTTCCTAAGCATATTCTAGTCTAGATGGTTTCCTGTGGCTCTTTTCTCAGCTCTTAGGAGCTAGAGGGTACATATGCTGGGTGTGAGCCTTCTAGGCAGACATCATCTAGGAATGATGCAAGAAAATCCTACACTTGCTCTCTCTCCTATATGACCCACCACTGCTCCATGGGAAACATTCACATCCCTCCCCAGAGTGACTCTGGGAGGGGAGGCCGGTTAATCAGCGGTTAGTGAGGCATCAGTCTTTTCTAGCTCCTGACCAGGAAACACAGCCCATAGATGTCCCAGTGATCTTCTGCTTTTCCCCTCATCAGACTTGGGGTAGAAGTGGGGAGGTGGAGATTTAGGAAAGCAAGAGCCTTCTGATGAAGTCCCTTCATTCTTTCCCTTCCTTGCACCAGACTCTAGACCCTCTTGGATTCTCAAAGTGGGGATTAAGTTCTAGGATCCAGGAACAGTTTTTTGAAAATCTTCACATAATGGGTTGACCTTGGAAATTCCCATCTATTTTACATTGCAGTCTCTAGACACTTCAATTTTTAGCATAATATTTTATATAACATTTTTATACTGTTTTATATATATATATATATATATATATATATATATAGTGTGTGTGTGTGTGTGTGTATCTCAAATACGTTGAAAGCTAACAACTTGGAATGTAATAATAAAATTATTTTGTCACCTCTCTCTTTATTTTCAGTTTTTCCTCTGCTGCCAGATGAAACCTCAACTTGGATATACCCATGGGTTTTCTGATACCTTTTAAGAAATAAAAATATTCTGGTCACTTTAAGCAGCAAAATACTGTCACAATTTGGTACTTGAGATGTCCAGTCCCATGTAACAGTCAAACCTAATTTCATTCAAAATTATAGCTATTCTTTCTCTTCCCAGTGGGCCCACAGCCTGGAAATGGGATGCATTTGGTTCCTTTTTCCTCTCTTGCTTCTCTCTGCACTAGCTAGCTGCTATTTATAGACCATTTGGAATTGGAGCAAGAGGTAAGGAGGCAAGCTCTTGCATGGCCAGTTCTGCTGTGGGCTGGCCTCATGCTCTCTGGGCCTGGCCTATATTAAAACACTTTTTCTCATTGAACACTTTCCTGGCTTCTTTGGAATCCCCCTTCTACCCTCAGTGCCGGGAATTTCCCAACTGTGCTGTTCTCTTGATATAGGCGATGATTCATTTTCCTCTAACTACTTCCTTACTCCTTCCATAGTCCCAAGGAACTGGAGGGGGGTGGATAAGAGGCCCACCCCCAGCCTCTATTTGATGAGTTTTCCCATCTCAGGGACGGAATGGAGCTAACACAACCTCATTCTGGTTCCCTTGCTTACGTGGCCTATGTTTAATCTAAGGCACACACTCACACAACTTTTGTCCCAAGAAACTCTGGGAGACACTTTTCAACTCATTATTGCCACTGAATGTTAGACGCCAGTTCCACTACATCTCCTGTGCTGCAGAGGACAGATACCAAATTTCCAAGAGGTCCTGTGAAAGTCCCTTTCACTTGATTGGCTGTGAAGGGATAAACACCCCTTTGGGGAAGGGACCTCACAGCATAGCTCATGCTGAAGTTCCCACTCATTCTTTCCTGTCCTAAGCCTCTTATATTCTGTGTAGTTGACCTGCTTAAGATCATGTAATTGGTTTTAGTTGTCTCCTTTTCAAATCCTGCAGACTGGTCTGTCTGATAAATCACTTTGACGTCTATTATCTACGAAAGCGGAGTATTCAGCCAAAACTTCCAATTTAACATCCTGATATGAATATACAATTTAATGTACACTGTCCCATGGCGTTTGCAGCATATATTATTTTTCCTGTTTGACAGATGAGTAAACTAAGGTTCACAGAAGTTAGTAACCTACACGGTGGCTAGTTAGGTTTTCTCACTCCATGATCTTTGCTCTTTCCCTGACAATGAGTTAACCTGTTGCCCTTCTAAGAATGGACTGGAGGCCCAGTGAGTTAATGAACAAGAATAATTTTATTGATGTTCTTTAGGCCAACAAAATTACCAAGAGAGCCTTACACTGGATAAATAAAACACACAATTAATGAGAAGTAAAATAAAGTAGTAGATTTAATGATGCTTTAGAATAAGTAGGCTTGAGTGAGAAAAATAGGCTTACATCAAAAAAGAAACAAAAAAGCAGACCAAAAAATATGAGCTTAGTAAAAATTAAGAAGAAAAAACATTATCTATTATTGCAAATTAGGTATCTGGTTATTTGATGATAAAAACTTAATGTGGTTTGAAAGAAAACTGGTCAGCAGTAGCTTAGCACCAACACTGAACCCCACCCATGCCATATAAAATGTCGTAGGAAACCAAGCTACCCTTCATGTTATAACACCGTGGTAACACAAGGAAGTAGTTATGCAAAGCTAACTTGAGCATGGAAGTAGGCTATGGTATAGGACTACTTAGCATACAGTATAAGCCACCCTGAGGGAAGTACTGAGCAGGAATCTAGATGGACTCAAAATAAAAGAATGAATAAAGGGGAAACGTGGAGGTTAAATAAATACGTAAGACTAATAAGCACATGGGTTTGGAAGTTTGGGATACTGCAGATCTGTTGCAGGGTAATGTCATTCATAAGCCATGTTTCATCACCTGTTCTATCAACTAGCTGATTCTCCTGCAAGGAGAGGTCATCTCCTGGGGCCCTGGGATTGTCTGAATTGCCTCTAACCCTACACCCTTTCTTCACTCCAAGGGTTGGGCCTGCAAAGGGATGAGTGAGGGATACAGAACAGAGAGTTGACATCTTCTTACGTTTGTTGACTTATTTTTAAAGTACCACTAGACCTACATTTATAAATCATTTTACTCCCTGTTAAGTTCAATTTTAGATTCTTTTTCCTCTCCCGTTGCAGAGCACAGGCTCCGGACGGGCAGGCTCAGTGGCCATGGCTCACGGGCCCAGCCGCTCCGCGGCACGTGGGATCCTCCCAGACCGGGGCACGACCCCGTGTCCCCTGCATCGGCAGGCAGACTCTCAACCACTGCGCCACCAGGGAAGCCCTAGATTCTTTTTTTTTTTTTTTTTTTTTTTTACAATTGCTTATACCATTCAGTAACCTTTCAAAACTGAATACTGGGGGCTTCCCTGGTGGCGCAGTCCCACGTGCCGCGGAGCAGCTGGGCCCGTGAGCCATGGCCGCTGAGCCTGCCCGTCCGGAGCCTGTGCTCTGCAACGGGAGAGGCCACAACAGTGAGAGGCCCGCATGCCGAAAAACAAAACAAAACAAAACAAACAAAAAAAAGAACTGAATGCTGTCTTTGGAAGTAAAGAATAAACAATTTGTGCTGGAAGTATTTCAAGTGGCTGGAGAGGTAGATGCTGCCGTGTAGAGTTGGCAAAGTCCAAAAGACGTGGCCTCAGGGTACACCTAGAAAACCTGATGAGGGGACTAAAACTAAAAAATAGCATTTGGAGTGGGACTTGTACGACAAGGGAATTTAGGGGATACCAGAAGTAGAAAGGTGATCTTGGTTTGAAAGAAAGACACGAAAACTACCCCTGTCATCTCTTCAGCTCTGGTGTCTCTGCTCAAGCGTATCCTTTGCTCCTGATTTTATGTTAAGATCTCAATGTACTGATTACTGACTTTGATTATTTCTCAAATGTGCCCTGTTAGTTTGACAGCTTCTAGTTTTCTAAAATGTAAGCCTTCTTGGACTGTCTGAAAGGAATGCCTGTCTTCCTGCTTTAAATGAGGTAACATATAGCGGTGTGTTTTCAGCTCTTCAGAGTAAAAGACAGTGCAGACATTGGTATGACTTCTGTCTTTTTATTATACAGTTTATTCTGATCTCAAAACATGTTTAATATGTATTGATTTATTTATTTGGTCCACATTGTCCTTTTAACATGTGCTTTAAAGAAGAAGAGGTATTGAATTTGGTCATTCAGAACTTTTTCAAATTGATATCAACAAACTTATCAAGAATCTCCACAATCTGAAAATGTTACATATGTGCAGGGCCATTTCCTCAGAGGATATGAGCAGTTTCATGTATATGTCGCACACCTCCAGATTAGTTCCCCTTTCTCATCAGAGCTCCTTTCTCATCTCTGCTCAGGCTCTTAGTAGGGTCTATGCTCATATCTCTGTAAATCTCTGCAACTTTATGACATTTTTCAAATAGTAGAATATCTGTGAAAATGTCTTGGTGTTTATCACAACCTTGACTCAATCTTGGTAGTAGGATTTCTGAACGTGTTTCTTGTTCCATTTTCCTAATACATTTCCTATCCATTTTGAGACCTAAATGATATCTTAACCACATCCTGTGCTTTCTAGAATCTATACCACCTTAAATATCTAGAAATCTCATTTCTGACATTCTAATGGAGAATCCTGTTTTTAAGTAAATTTGCATTTTTTCTTGGAAGAAATTTTGGTATTATCAAGTCTCTTGAATTAAGTTTTCTAATCCATTCGTTCATTTACAAACACTCATTGGGTGTGTATTACAGTTCTTCAGAGAAACAGAACCAAAAGGATAGAATAGATACATACATATATAAATATATACATATATGATTTATTTTAAGGCATTGGCTCTCCTGGCATGGAGGCTAAGTTCCAAGATCTGCAGTTGGAAACTGGAGACCCAGGGGAGCTAATGATGTAGTCCAGTCCAAGGGCCTACAGGCCCAAGGCCCAAGAAGAGCCAATGTTGAGTCCACAGGCAGGAAAAAAACCAATGTCCCAGCTCAAAGCGGTCAGGCAGGGAAAGTTTCTTCTTACTCAGGGGAAGATCAGTCTTTTATTTCTATCCCAGCCTTCTACTGATAGGGTGGGGCCCACCCACATTAGAGTGGGCAATCTGCTTTACCCAGTCTATCGATTCATGTTCAACCAAATGTTTGGGCACCCTGTGACCCAGTCAAGTTGACATTTAATATTAACCTTCACAGAGTGCACACTGTGTGCGTGTGCTAGGTACTTACTTAATACACATTTTTACTGGTATTATAGAAAGATTGAATTTTACTATTATTAGAGAAGAGTGATAAAAATTACATATCCTTGTCATAATCTTGTTGCATATGAATTAGGTGCTTAAGGGGGGAATTTCTTGCTCTGGCTGGAATGTATGCTATGGCTGCCAATGGTGTGAAAGAGTTCATGTATTTGTCAGGGTAAGTAATGCTATGTCCTATAACAATCAACCCTTGTATTATGCTAGCTTAAGAAAAAAAGTTATTTCTCACTTTCGTCACAGTCTGATAAAGGTCAGGAGGCTAGCCTAGGTAACTCACATCCGAGTTGTAATATCTAGTTGTAGAACCCTTCCATGTGTTTAAATATGGATTTTTAAATCAACATGTATCTCACTGGACTTTGAAAAGGAAAGAGAAATAAAATCAACTCCAAACATATATATTTAATTGATTACTGGCTTAGAAGCCACATAATCTTAGACAAATGATTTTTCTCCATTGATGATCTCTGTGGAACCCAGTGGGAAAGTACTACAAGTTGAGATAGTAAGTTAAACTTTCAACAAGTTTTGTTATTTGAGAGTCTTCCTTTGCAGGGAATTTTGGAAATAGGGACTTGCTGTTAAGATGTAGCAGAGGGAGCCCTCCAATTGAGCTTTAGATTCAAGTACCAAACTCTTCACATCAAGCTGGGTAACCTAGGCAAATAAGTTAACTACTCTGTGCCTTAGTTTCCTATTTTGAAACTTTGGATGTTGGCCACACTGGTATGTCTAAGATCACTTCCAAATCAAAATTTCAACTCTTCTAATTGGACAGTCCTCCCTTTAGGTTTAAGAATGAGTTCTACTTGGAAGTGAGAGGAGGAAGTGGAAAGATGTGAAACGGTTCCTCTGTCCATATGCAACCATCCGTCTGGGACGTAGACAGGTGCTATTCAAATCTTTAAGCCCATGGAGCATCAACTGTGGTCCAAAGAGTGCTTTGTACCAGCAACACTGAGTCCACAGGTCTCACTTACAGAGTATTAGCTGCTTGTTAGTCACAATGTGCCAGAGACTTAGCTGGAAAAGCTGAAGCAGAACGCAGCTCTGTAATGCTGTCACTATCGCAGAGGGACATGGAGAACCCACACCAGGCATTCTGGCTTCTGGTTTGATTTCATTTCTGGATTAGACATCCTTATTTTAATCTTTATGCATTGTTTCAATTTGTTAGCATTGTTATATCTGAGCTTCACACAGAATGCAGATTTGCTCAGATGAATTCCCAAGAACTTGTAGCAGGAGCACTTAGAACAACCCTGGGCAGACCCCAGCTGTGCCTTACACAGGCACACCACTCTCAAGGAGTCACAAAGACACTGCCACTGAGCCACTCCACTCCCGACCACATTGCTACAACCCCAAGAGAAACCACCTGCCTCGAGAGCTTTCCTTTCCTGTGAAGCAAGAGGTATAATTAAATTGTGTCCCAACAGTGAAGGTTCCTTAATGATGATGAGCCAAAACTAATTGTATCGATTTGTTTATTACTGACTTAGGAGGCCCATCAAACAAATGGACTGAGACTATTTCCATATTCTTATCTGTTGGGTAAATGAGAAACAAATGACCTCTCCATATGTCCGCATCCTGAAGTCACTGCCCTTGAAAGCTGACTGCTCTGTGGCCTCAGGTGGGAGCTTTCTCCAGTGCTGGGGCCCTTCTGCCATCTGCCTTCTTCACATGCCTGAAGAAACGGAAAAGTTTGGTACTAGTTCTTTAGTTTTAATTTATTTGGGGGGATTCGTTTTTAACAATTACAATTTGGAACCTTACCAAAGGTAAGGTGCCAGATGGTCTGCTTTCTTCAGGGGACCTAGTCAGGAGTATTAATAACCCTAATTCAGGATTCAAGAGTGAGGAAGGGGGAGCTACAATATTGGGATGGCAGGAAATGAGGAGTCATTGACAGCACAGAAATTCAAAGAAAGGGACTCTCCAGTTCCTAGAGGGGAATGAGGTATAACTGTGGGCAGCTTTTGAGGGGGAGGGGGGACAGAGGAAGAAAGTCTGTTGAACCTGAGCCTATTGGGAGCAGAGCCATCATCCAGTCTACTGCTCCATAAATTAAGAGAAATGAAGCAGAATAGAGGAGAGTTCTGAAGAGGGCCATGGTAATGTCCAAGACTGGAACATTTGGGCCCAGGTGGAAAAAGATAAAAGAAATGGTATTGTTTAGCCTCAAAAGCATGAAGCCAAACCATGGATGGGAGGTTAATCTGTGACTGTTTGCCTTCACTGAGGTGAAGGAACAAAACTAAGCCTGATCCTTGTAAAAGATTTAGGTGATACAGAAAGAAAACTAACATTTATTGAGTTCACATTCTGCTCCAGTTACTCTGCTAATAGCCTTATATGTGTTGTCTCTTGAATTCTCCCCCTACCCAGCAGGTAGGCATTCATGTCCCAGGTTAGAGAGGAGGCAGCTAGGAGTCAGAGAATTTAAGTAACTTGCCTAATGGTACCCAGCTAGGGTCAATAGATTCAAAGCCAAGATCATCCACATCAAAGCCCATAATCTTAGGGGATGAATACTGATCTCTGTCTCTCCTTCATGTTTCCAGTAGAAGACAAGGGAGTTCCTATCAGCACCTCTTCAACGTGGGCAATATTTTTAAAAAATGACCCTTCTTTCCTCTCTCTCAGTGTCCTCACTCTCCCCAAGGGAGGGCCTTATCTGAAAGGGGAGAATGCAGAAAGCCTGAGTGTCTTTGACCAGGCTGGTCAAGGGCAAGACGACAACACAGACCCTTTGGCTGAGCTCTCTCATGCCCTGTGCACCAGTCTGTCGCACTCTGAGGGCTTTGCCCCTGTGACTCCATGCAGCAAACGGGCCACACAAGAGCTGCTTCTGGCAGCCCAACCAGGGCGCTGCCCTCTTGGTCTCTGCATTTCTGCTTGTACCTGGTGGCCAAGTCAGAGCAGTGAGGTCCCAAGAGAAGGTGGTAAGAAGTCCTTCCACATTCTCCAATGCTTTTTATCACCCATAAAGCTGATGCTCTACTGTAATCACCAAATGGCTTGTTCTTTCTGTTCTCAATTGGTTAGAACCCCTATGATATGAAGAGTAAGTGGTTAGTGGGTTAGTGTCTTAAGTGTCCATCAACAGATGAATGGGTAAAGAAGATGTGGTGTGTACACACACACACACACACACACACACACACACACACACACAATGGAATACTCTCAGCCATAAAAAGGAATGGAATAATGCCATTTGCAGCAACATGGACGGACTTGGAGGGCATTATGCTAATTGAAATGTCAGACAGAGAAAGACAAATACTGTATGATATCACTTATGTGTGGAATCTAAAAAGTAGAACAAACTAGTGAATATAACAAAAAAGAAGCAAACTCACAGATACAGAGAACAGACTGGTGGTTACCACTGTGTGTGGGGGGTGTTACAATATAGAGGTGGGAGAGTGGGAGGCACAAATTATTGGATGTAAGATAGGCTCAAGGATATATTGTACAAAATGGGGAAGATAGCCAATATTTTGTAATAACTGTAAATGGAAAGTAACCTTTAAAATTATATAAAAAATTTAATTTTTAAAAAATAAATTTAAAAAAAAGAGTAACTGGTTAGGTTTTTCCTAACCACCAGTCTCCATGACTGAAGACACTTGAAGGAACTTTCTGAATGTGAGGGTCATTAAGATGCTCTGATAGCTTACAGTATCTGGGATGGTTTGGTGGCGCTTTGATCAACAATAGAAAGAAGCTTTCATAAAATCCTCTCTTTGCCTTGCTTGAAATTTATATAGTTGATTCCACAAATGTGAATTACTTTTTCCTATTTCAAGTGTTTATTTTTGAGGAATTCAGTTTCTGAAAATCTGTCACATTTCCTCCTTCATTTGCAGATCTAAACTACTTTACCATTCATGAACACTGTGTAGGGTGGAGAGCCTTTGATAAACTTTGCCTCTTTCGGTTCTCAGGACAGCAGAGAAAAACAGAGGGAGACAGATGATAAAGTTTCCTCTCTGTAGAGGTAGAAAATTACTGAAGTTTATGTGACTTGTCCAAAATTGCTTTCCTGGTAAGTGGCTAGAATGAGATTCTGACTGCTTTTCTGTGTTCTGATACATTAACCAGCTGGCATTAAAATATAACAGCACTTCACAACAGAATCTGTAAGAAAAGCAATTGATGAATTTGATTACTTAAGAATATAAATCTTCTGGATAGCAATATTGATTAATTAATTAAACAACATAAAAAGATTAATAACAGATGGAGTAATTTGCCCCACTTAACAGATAAAGGATTAATTTCCTTAATATGCAACAAGCTCTTTACATATCAATAAGAAAAAATATAAACAACAGGAGCCAAAAAAAAAAAATAGGCAAAGAAGACATAGAATTGGTCAATGATCAAGAAAAGATGCTTAAACATATATAAAGAAGTACCACTGAGATATTATTTTTCACTAATTGGCAATAATTTAAAAGTTTGATGATAGAAAACATTGATGAGGGTTTAGGGAAAAACTTTAGGTGGGGGAGGAATTTGAAACCGCTTTTCTGGAGGGCATTTTGGCAATATTTATGATCACCTCTTAGTAATGTTCATAATATCTGGTAGAGTGTGAAGGTAGAGTCCCATTACTGGAAATAAAATGTACACAAAACCCAGAGGATATGTTTTCTAGCCTCTCAGCTCCCTTATCAGACTACACAGAGTTCAGCTCAGATGAAAACCAGGGAGCCTCTGCTCTAATCTCCTTTTCTATGTCCTCTCTTACCTCCTCTTTCCATGGTTTTTCCCTCATCAGATGGTCTTTTTATCTTTTGAGTCATTCTCCAGATTTGCAGCTCCCAGAGTCTCAGTTCTGTTAGGTCCTCCCCTAGTGGGATCCTGCTGTGTGCTGGGCTTAATGGAGGGGAAGGGGCCCTACGGACTTCAGAGTGAAAATATATAAGATAATAAAGCATTTCCCTTGCTGATTTTGACCGCCACATACAGTGTGACACAAATGCACTATACTAATAGAACTCCTCCTTGTGAGGAAGAAAGAAAATAAAGGAGGAATAGAAAACTCTATTCAACTATAATATAAATTGACCCAGAAATTACACGTGGAGGAATTTATTCCATAGACATTTTTGCAAGGGTGCATGAAGACACATTTGAGGAAACTGATTGCAATCTTGTTTGTAATTGCAGAACATAAAATATAAATGGCCGTCATAGAAAACTGGCAAAATAAACCATGGTGTACCTCTGTTACAGAATACCAGGCAGCCCTCAAGAATGGAGTAGATCTTCCATTATGCTCTCATAGAAAGTTGCCTAAAATAGAAAGCAGTCTCATATTCTTCAATGTGAGGCTTCTTTTTTAAAGGCTTTGGTTACTTAAAATGTATATGCTTTTACTGTTATAAATGGAATAGTCAAATGTCTACTTATATTTAATTTTTTAATCTAATTACACATTCACATTTAAGATCACATAATTGCTTTGGAAATGTTCCCACTTTCTGCATTTCTAGAATCAGTATTATTTAAATCATTTAAATATTAAACAAACTGGATTCCTTTCTGTGCCATCTAACATATAATTTCAGAGTACGTTTCACTTATTTCCATCTGTTACTTGAGATGCAACATTTGTTGGCCCACATATGACGCTCTCACTAGAAATTTTATCCTAAACCACAAGTCCCCGTTCACATAACATCAGGAAAATTGTTTTACTACCACTCATTCTGTAAGGGTATATGTGAGGTTTCACAGTGCAACTACTTATTCTGTTGTTTATTGAAAGATCTTTGAAAGGCTTGTTTACACAATGTCAAGCTTGAAATTTTGAGTTCTTACACTCAGGAATAAAAACTAATCTGATCAATTGATCAATTTCTTTACCCCCCTTTTAAGCAATTCCATCAGGAAACCTCAATAAACATTCAGAATTACGGTTGAACGAGGTTGTTTTAGGCTGATGCATCTTTCCCAAAAAACAATCTTTTGTTCAAAATTAAGTAATGAGAAAACAAACTTATGGTTACCAAAGGGGAAATGTGGCGGAGGGAGGGATAAATGAGTTTGGGATTAACAACATATACACACTACTATATATAAAATTGATAATAAACATGGATCTACTGTATAGCACAGGAAAGTCTACTCAATATTCTGCAATAACCTGTATGGAAAAAAAATCTGAAAAAGAATGGTTATATGTATATGTATAACTGAATCACTTTGCTGTACACCTGAAATTAACACAACATTGTAAATCAACTATACTCCAATATAAAATTAAAATTAAATTAAAAAATTAAGTAATGAGGAAAGCTCTCCATGATCTGAGAGACATTGTAAGAACTCCAAAATAATTATCCTTCTTTCCTGAAGGATAATTTTAGGAAAGTAATTTCATCTTTTACTCAGGCATCTTTTACTCATCTTTTATGGAATGTATATAGATGTGGGAAAATATCCAAGATATATTTTGAAGTAAAGGAACAGGTTGCAGAATAGTATTTACAGTGAACCCATTTATACAAAATAAAAATGCAATACTAGTACACATTAGCTCTAATTATACATGGCACGTATTCATAAACCTTTCCTAGAATAATACGCAGTGATTACTACTAAGGTAGTGGGGGGAGGACCCCAGGAGGAGGAGGAAGACACATATTTTTCTCTTTTCCCCTTGTTCTAGTGTTGGCAGTAATGTATTAAATGGAAATTAGTTTAAAATGCACTCCTTTTCTTTTCCTCCCTGCTTCCTCATCCAAGCCATTTCTCATTTGGATTTCTGCTTGCTATTACCTTGGGCCAAATTAAACTACTGACCTCCTGGTGGAAAAGGCCAGAGCCTGTTCGATGATTCCAGCCTCTTTCCCATCCATTCTCTACTGCAGGCACTCCCAAAGCCCTGGGCATGCTCCATCTATAACTTGTAAATCCCCAGATGTATACATGATGCTTTATAAGGCAAATCTTTCAAAAGGCAAGGTCCTTATCCCAAGAGATCATGCTCTAAGTCACACAAACACCAGGGAGACGAAATCATTTTGTTGAGCTGAAACAGAAAGAGAATCAGTTTAGGGAAAATTGACTGAAGGAAGCAAATTTTATGAGGTGAGTAAAGGAAAAGAAAAGAAAAAATATGCTTATGGACAAGCTAAATACAATTTTTCCAAATTAATGAAACCAAAGATTGAGAAGCAGGATATCCAGGTACCCTAAATGAGTAAACCTCAAGATGGAGAATGGGGAACAAAGCTACGGAGGCTTCAACAGGAGAACAAAGGGGAAAGGCGGCCCACGTTTAATGAGTGCATACTATGAAATAGCAGCCCTGTTGCTTCAGTTTGAGAATCCCTGGCTCAGATGCCCAAACAGTAGAAGTTTCTTTTCCTCATATAACAAGCAGACTGAAGATAGGGAGCTGCTGAAGTTGATTCAGCCAATCAATGAAATCAGAGCTCCTGATCATTTCAGCATCTCTCTGATACTTGTGCCCTCCCCAGCATTCCTGCATTCTGAAATGTCAGTGTTAAGCATCACATCCTCCCACGATCCACTTCCAGGCCTTGAGACAAAGGGCAGTGTTTCTCCACCTGTGACTCTCTTATCCAGGAACAGGATCGTTCTCAGAACCCCTCCCCCAGCAGTTTCCCCTCACATCTCCTTAGCCATAGCTGCGTCACATGCTCACCCTATTCCAAGGATTGCATCCACATTTCTGAGATCAAGGGATATCTTCCTGATACCTAAAGAAAAATCAGAGTTCTGTTAGCAAGTAAGAAAAGGTGATGGTCTTTGGGGAAGTGACCAGCAATGTCTGACACATTAATCTTCTCAAATAACCTTTTGAGGTAAGTATTATTATTGCCATTAGTATTAGTTTTCTAGGGCTATCATACCAAATTACCACAAAGTGGGTGGCTTAAACAACAGAAATTTCTTGTTTCATAGTTCTAGAGGCTACAAGTCCAAAATTAGGGTGTTGGAGGACTTCAAAGGAAGGATCTCTTCCAGCTCTTTCTCTTTGGCTTGTAGATGGCTTTTTTTTTCCCCTATGTCTCTTCACATCGCCTACCTTCTATGCTTACCTCTGTGTCCACATTTCCCCTTTTTATAAGGGTACCAGTTACATTGTACTAGGGCCCACCTAATAAATGGGCCCTAGTAAATCATTTTAACTTGATTACCCCTGTAAAGACTTTATTTCCAAATAAGTTCACATTCTGAGGTACTGGAGGTTAGGACTTCAACACATGAATTTTAGGAGGGCACAATTCAATCTATAACACCATTGTACAGAAGAAACTGAGGCCAGTAAAGGTTAGATAACTTGCCCAACACCACAATAGCTCCAAACCTAGCTCTTTTTTTTTTTTACAATAAACTTGTGTTCTTCCCACCATAACACAAGCAAGCAAAAGTTAATGAATGAAAAATAGTGAGTGAATAATATTGTGATATTTCTAATGTTTAGGACAGAATGTAGGAATATTAATATGGTTATGTTAAAAAAATATACATTCTCAGCTAAAACATTTGAATCTGTATCTGAGCATAGACAAAATTTAAATTACACTTACAGGCCAGATAACATGAAACAGACATGAAGTTAAGTATGCTTTAAGCTCTATACAGTAAAATAAATGAAGCCAGCAGAAGAATTCAAGGAAGTGGGGCGGAAAGAATAACTGGCCCATCAAAGACTATCGGCAAGCAGGAGTTGCCAGTGGAGAAGCCATTCAATGGTGCCTTAATTACATTTGCAAAGATCCTTATTTTATATAAGGTCACATTCTGAGGTTCCAGGTGGACATAATTTTGGAGGGTCACAATTCAACCCACTACAGTATTGACTGAATGTCTGGGGGAATAAATGAATTAATATTCAGTGTGGCTTCACTATTTAGTGTGAGCATTTATACATTTATACTACAAGAAAGTAACCTGTTTATTGAATTATACAGAAATGTAAATGCAGATCAAACATGCAGGTAGCATAGGAAACCCAGAAATGGATGTTTGAGGAACATTTAGATGTTTGTGTTCGAGGGTAACACCATGATATCTTGGGCCTTCATTGTGTGGAGTCTTAGAGTTGACAGAACCTAACATAACTGTGCTCAGTGGCATAATAGATCATATTACAGTGAGCTTTTGCTGTTGCTGGAGTTATATTCACAACTTGAGTGTCTCTAAACTATTAAGTAGTACTATTAATATTGATATTTTTAAAAGATTTAGACTGTAGTAATGTATTCTGATATGGAAAGCCTTTTTTTTTTTTTTTTTTTTTTTTTTTTTTTTTTTTTTTTTTTTTTTTGCGGTACGCGGGCCTCTCACTGTTGTGGCCTCTCCAGTTGCGGAGCACAGGCTCCGGATGCGCAGGCTTAGCGGCCATGACTCACGGGCCCTGCCGCTCCGCGGCATGTGGGATCTTCCCGGACCAGGGCACGAACCCGTGTCCCCTGCATCGGCAGGCAGACTCTCAACAACTGTGCCACCAGGGAAGCCCTGGAAAGCCTTTTAATAGGATCATGCCACGATCATTTTTTTCTAGCATATTTCAGGTGTGGCCTTGTTCAGTGATAGATCAGAAGCTTCTAGTACTTCTCTTATCTTGTAATTTCACATTTGAAACCCAACATGACCAGCAAGGAGGTGGTATCATTACACCATAGTCCTACTAAACAGAAAGCAATTCTCTATCAGATAATGGGGCTAAATATTTTCTGGTACCTAATAGAAGCATTGTTATTTTAGGTAGTGATGTGCTAATTAGCATACTTAGGCAAAAAAATGGACAGCCAAAACTATTATTGAAAAACTCAGGATAATATTTAGACATGTAATCAAACTAGAGCTGTCTTATGTCATCAATTATTGACACCACAGGGTGGTCATTCTTCACTTTATAAGTAGATCCAAGTACAGTCTAAACTGGCAAGACTCAGTCAGCCTAAGTTGAGAATTTCATTTCCAAAGAGGCAAAGACTTCAAGAAGTTTAGATGTAGAGAAGCAGAGCTAGTCCCTCTGTCTGTACATTGCTTGAAATGCCGCACCGTATATTAAAAACACTGAAAACAGAGCTCAGAACGGAGGGCTGTAGACTGCACAATCATGAATATTTCCCCTTTGCTGATCTTAACAATCAGACATGATTTTAAAATGGACATATGGAGCAGCTTGTGCCTGGGGAGAAGAGGTGCCGCATAATTTCAGAGCCAGGCACAGTGTTGATTTGACTGTTTGTACTTGTCAATAGCCGCTGAGGGCAACCCTCTTTGTTTAACAGCAGAGGAAAAAATGAAACGCGTTCAGCTCCTACTCTGAGACGTAATCATTATTTAATAATGTGCTGTATATGAGACGTGAGTTTTATTTGACACCTCATATGCCAATAAACTTCAGAATGTTGCTGAGGCCCTTGGGAATGGAGCCCTTGAGATAAGAATGGTCTTCTGGTTTCATTAGGTAGTCCCCTGCACCCTATTGAATCTTGGGGCTCTTGCAAATCTTTACTAGCCGATGTATACCCAAGGGGAGAGAGAGGCTAATTTTACTATCACTGAAATATGACAGAAGTTCAATAGTAGTAGAATAATATTGCATTAAGATGGAATAAAGAAAGAAGACTCTTGTCCCAGGGTAAAAAGGAGTCTGGGCCTATCCCAGGCAAAAGTGTAAATTAAGTGAAAGATCTCTTACACTAAAACTTCACCTTTCCATTAATGGTCCTTTTCTCTCTTTCAGTGACCCACATAAACAGATGTTCATTGCCCTGAGGCTTTCCCTGGCTCTGTGCATCTTCCCAGTGCTGAGGTTGTCAACACAGCAAACTCTTCCTAGACTGTGCTGCTTGCCCCAGACCTTCCCAACCCATTCTTGAAAAACATTATTGAGCAACTGTTGTGTTTGACTCTGTATTGGGAAAAATATATGTGGGTATATAATGATGCTTTCCTTTCCAAGGCACATTTATAGTTCAAGGAGGACTTCTGTGCCTTATCCCAAAGGAGAGGCTAATAATGGGGGTTTTAGGTCCAAGACAGGAGGATTAGCTAGTGAAAAGGGGAGGCTGGAGACAATTTGGCTAAGGAGGCTTAGCTCAGACAACACTCAGATAATGTCATAAAGGCAATCAGCTGTCACCTCTCTGTGGAAGGCAGGCCCTGGAGAAATGACTAGAAATCAACAGAAGTAAATAGGCATGAATGTTGACATAGTGGAGTGAAGCCTTAGAGCATACGTGGAAGGTAACGGAAATAAATATTTAAGGTGAACATCCCCTTGGAAATAATGAAAAATGATATGCAGTTGGGCTCTGGCAGGACTTCTCAGGAAGAAGCCAGAAGGATTAAGCAAATGCCCCCTGCCATTCATTATTTCACAAACAAAACATACAAAATTCTGGCCAGCTTGGCACTGTGTCTCAGGAGCTGCTGCTGGTTTTGATTCTGTTGGTCCTAAGTAAAGAGGAGGTGGAGACAGAGGGAGAGCTGGTGGAGGAGGTAGTATGGGTTATGCAACCAGTGATGCAGCTCAGGATGCAATCTGGTGGGAAATATTCATTTGTTCCACTTCTTTTTTATAAAACAGGTTTGTTAAGATATAATTGACATGCTATATAATTCACTCATTTAAAGTGTATGATGCAGCGGCTTTTAGTACATTGGGAGTTGTACAGCCATCACCATAATTAATTTTAGCGTATTTTCATCACCCCAAAATGAAACCCCATACCCCTTAAGTGTCATCCCTCAGGTCCTCAACCCCCTCTAGCCCTAGGAAACCACTAATCCACTTTCTGTCTCTATGAATTTGCTTACTTTGGATATTCCACATAAATGGAATCATACAATATGTGGTCCTTTGTGACTGGCTTCTTTTAGCATGTTTTCTAGATTCATCCATGCTGTCACATGTATTAGTACTTCATTCCTTTTCATGGCTGAATAATATTCCATTATATGGATATACCATATATTAGTCATATATTTATTCATATATTTATTCATTCATCAGTGAATAGACATTTAGGTTGTTTTGACTTTGGGGCTATTATGAATAATGCTGCTATGAACATTCATACAGAAGTTTTTGCATGGACATAAGTTTTCATTTCTCTTGGCCGTGTACCTAGGAGCAGAACTGCTGGGTCATGTGACAACTCTATGTGTAAACTTTTGAGGAAGTGCTAGACTGTTGTTAAAGCAGTTGTATCATTTTACTTTCTAGCCAGCAGCTTATGGAGGTCCAATTTCTTCACATCCTTGCCGATTACTTGTTACCCTCTATTTTTTAAATTATAGCTCTCCTAATGGGTGGAAAGTGGTGTGTCATTGTGGTTTTGATTTGGATTTTCCTAATGATGTTGATCACCTTTTCATGTCCTTATTGACTCCTTTCACTTTGTTTTGACTAGTAAACTTGCCTTAGATAGATTTGTCATGCAGAAGAGTTTCACCTCTGATGTCTGTGGACAAAACAGCCCCTAGAGTGTCTGCAGAAAGACTCAGGAAGGCTGCATCCTGCTTGAAGTCTGTCACTTGAGCCCTAGTATTGCTGAAGCATGATATACAGAAGTCTGCCACTAGAGCACATGTTGCTGAGAAAGGCATATAGAGGAGGCTCTAGAAAGGGAGGAAGGGAGAAAGGGAGGGAGGGAGGGAGGAGGGCCTCACGACAGGCACCAGACAGGGGCTGAGCTGGACCCCAGGCTCCTAGGTGAACATCAGGTAGCACATATCCCATGGCCTCCTTTCATTCTCTTCATTTTATGCTCTAAAATTTTACAGGTTTTGGAACACAGTGTCACTTTTAAGTTAATGAAAAGTTGGCAATTGATGATGATGTCTGAGACACTGAGCGTATTTCTCACCTAAGAACCAGTAAGAAAGGTTTTTATTGGCATATAAAGATATACCGAAACTGCCAGGAGAAACCAGATCATGAGCGTAGAGCGTCAATTTAGTAAGGACAATGTACATTTAGAATAAATATCTTACCACGTAGGACAGAATTTTCTAGGTCTGAGAAGCTTCTAATATAAAAGTCTATGAGTTGAACAGCTTGTCACTTTTAAGCTCATCAAGAAGTGGGAATGGCATTATTTAGAAAGACCAACGGAGTTATTCTTCAACTGTTGGTACAAAAAGTGTGAAATGATTTGAATGCTGATGGTCTAAGGAAGTATCTTTTATCACTCAGTGCAGTCTAAGGAGAAAAAACAAACAAACAGGTAAACAAGTGAACACAAAATGGAAGCTAGAGAAAAGGGGGAGGGGGGAGGATTATAGCTGCTATCGAATTTGCATTCAAAGAATGGTTCCAAAAGTATTGGCAAAAATTCAGAGTACTGGCTTGGGTCAAATTGACTTAACATATTAAGAATAGATGGAAATTTATAATATTGGGTTTGTTTGTGCTGATGCTACAGCCATATCTTGGTTAGAATCATAAAAAGAACGAAGAGTCATGCTTACTCTGACACTATGAAATGTAAGAGCAGTTCTTGAGATATTGGAACTACATCAAAGGGAACAAATAAACTGGATATTGTTTGTACCAATGAGATTTGAGTTAGGGGAGTGTATTAGCTTCCCACTGCTGTTGCTGTAACAAATTACCACAGACTTACTGGTTTAAAACAACCCAAATTACTTTTCTTACAGTTCAGGAATGAGAAGTTGAAAATGCGCTGGCAAGGTCCTTTGCGACTGGTCCTTCTGGAAGCTTTAAGAGAGAATCTTGTTTTCTTGCCTTTTCCAGCAAGATGTGTGCAAGGCTGTCCACATTCCTTGGCTCATGACCCCACATCACTCTGAACTCTGCTTCTATTGTCACATCTCCTTTCTTCCTCTCCTGCCTCCTTTTTTGCTTTTTATAAAACCCCTTGTAATTACATTGGGACTGAATAATCCATGATAATCTCTCCATAGCAAGATCCTCAATTACAATTTCAAAGTCTCTTTGCCCTGTAAAGTAACATATTCACAGGTTTCAGGGATTAGGACGTAGACATCTGTAGGGGGCCATTCTAACTACCTCAGGGAAAATGGAATTTCTCAGTTCTTTGAATATCAGCCTGAAAATGGTGGAGAGTGTGTTTGTTCTGTGAGGGCTGAGCCACACTCTCCAGGGCACAAGTTAAAACATGGTGGGCTGTTCTGAAGTGTCACCTGCTGATGATGAAATCAAAGGCTTGGATGACATAGATTTTCCACCTTAGAATAAGAGATCACAGCACCAACACATAGGACATGATTTAACCCACAACATACTAAGAGCTGTGGACAGGAACTTGAAAATGGGTGTCCACACTGAATTTATTACCTAAAAGGCATGTTTTTGAGCTAAAAATAGTACTGTAAGATATTATGGGCTTTGATTCCTACCCTTCACCAAAAATGCCTTAAATACCCTGAGTAAGGTAGTATGCTGGGTGCTAGGGAAGACAATACAGATGAGACATAGACATGCAGTCTAGCAGCTCACAGCCAGAGAAAGCATATACACCCTCCAAATGTGTCGTGATAGGAACAATAGAGTGAGGGAGAGACCAGAGGGAGGGGCACCAGAGGAAAGATGGTCCAAGAAGTCAGAGCAGAAAGTACTAAGGAGCAGAGAGAACATAGTAGATCCAAGAGCAGCATGTGGGATCTTCCCGGACTGGGGCGCGAACCCGTGTCCCCTGCATCGGCAGGCGGACTCTCAACCACTGCGCCACCAGGGAAGCCCCTCAGACCCTTTTATATATAAATACATTTAATCCTCACAAGTCAAGTCTAGTAAATTGACTATCTAGGCAGAGTTTCTCAGACCCATGTCTACTTCCCTTACCTGCTGTTACCACTTTAGTTCGGGACATCAGGATCTTTTGCCAGTGTTTTCCTAACTGGTATCTCTGCTCCCTTCTCTTATCCTACACCAGAGAGATCCATTTATAAGGTAAATCTAACTCTGCGATTTAAAACCCTTCAAATCCCGCCCAGTATAAAATGTAAATTCTCTAACTCTCCATTCAAAGCCCTGGAGAGTCTGACCTCTTTGACCTCACCTCCACCCATCTCTTTCCCCCGTTCGCTCTTACTACTTACAATCCAGACACAGTGGATTCCGTCTCTCCATAGGCAGCTGCGTGTCTCACACCCATGGACCTGCCCTCCACACCTCGTTCCCCCAAGTAAATCCTGCTGTTGTTCTCCCCTTAAATGGCTGCTTCTCCTCGGAATTCTTTGCCAGTCCCCTCCTTCCCCTGCTGAGTGCAATGCTGCTCGCTCCCCTTCCTCCCACAGGGCCCTGAGCACAGGCCCAGCGTGTGCCTCTGCCCTCCCTGCAGATCTCAAGTGTCTTCACATCAAGACGTGGAATTTTCATCTTCCCCTCCCCAGCCCTTGCACAGTACTTGGCACACAAATGTTTGTTACAGTCAACTAAACTGAGCAAGAAGACCCTCTCCCTCTACTCGGACTGTGCTTTATTACATTCAGAGAGTGGTAGTAGAATCGCGGGTGATTCGAGCAAAGTTCAAACTGGAAAGGGCTCCACACTGAAGGCCTCTTGAATGTAGTGAAAATGAATATCAAAATCAATATGCTGCTCAGTTTAGGGATATGAATAAATGATTTCAAATGAATTGAATTTTCCTCTCAACATTTAGTGGTGGAACAACATGAATTATTAGGTAACATATTTGAAGGAATAGCTCTCTCCTGACTTCTCCTAAAATTTGTTTTCACTTCTCTTACAGACCTCTATACTTGTGTCATGGCCACCTGAGAAATATTTATCCCCCTTAACGTCCCAAAGGGCAGGGACTGTATCTTAGGCTCCAGATTCGCAATTATTTCCTGGCGTTAGTTTCTTCTTCTTCTGCGCTACCATAACATCATTTCTTCCTTAAGTGATTCTTCTTACATGAAAAAAACCTCATATTTGAATATTATGACTTTTGTAGGGGAAGAATTTAATAATATGTAAACTACAATTTAAAAATTTGAAAGATTGCCTCCATTTTTCCTTCAAAGTAACCTCTAGTAAGAGTCTAGCCCTTTTTCTATGCATAGACACACACCCGCACACACCCTGCACTTACATGGTGTTTGTTCTTTCTGCTGCTTCCTATTAGTAGATGCAATTATACTAGCATTATTCTGCCACTTGTTTTTCAATTTTTTATTTTTTTGAATTTTATTTAATTTATACAGCAGGTTCTTATTAGTTATCCATTTTATACATATTAGTGTATACATGTCAATCCCAATCTCCCAATTCATCACACCCCACCCCCCCATCCCCGACACTTTCCCCCCTTGGTGTCCATACGTTTGTTCTCTACATCTGTGTCTCAATTTCTGCCCTGCAAACCGGTGCATCTGTACTATTTTTCTAGGTTCCACATACATGCGTTAATATACGATATTTGTTTTTCTCTTTCTGACTTACTTCACTCTGTATGACAGTCTCTAGATTCATCCACGTCTCTACAATGACCCAATTTCGTTCCTTTTCATGGCTAAGTAATATTCCATTGTATATATGTACCACATCTTCTTTATCCATTTGTCTGTTGATGGGCATTTAGTTTGCTTCCATGACCAGGCTATTGTAAATAGTGCTGCAATGAACATTGGGATGCATGTGTCTTTTTGAATTATGGTTTTCTCTGGGTATACGTGCAGTAGTGGGATTGCTGGGTCATATGGTATTTCTATTTTTAGTTTTTTAAGGAACCTCCATACTCCTCTGCATACTGGCTGTATCAATTTACATTCCCACCAACAGTACAAGAGGGTTCCCTTTTCTCCACACCCTCTCCAGCATTTGTTGTTTGTAGATTTTCTGATGATGACCATTCTAACTGGTGTGAGATGATACCTCATTGTAGTTTTGATTTGCATTTCTCTAATAATTAGTGATGTTGAGCAGCTTTTCATGTGCTTCTTGGCCATCTGTATGTCTTTTTGGGAGAAATATCTATTTAGGTCTTCTGCCCGTTTTTGGGTTGGGTTGTTTTTTTTTTTAATATTGAGCTGCATGAGCTGTTTATATATTTGGGAGATTAATCCTTTGTCCGCTGATTCATTTGCAAATATTTTCTTCCATTCTGAGGGTTGTCTTTTCATCTTGTTTATGGCTTCCTTTGCTGTGCAAAAGCTTTTAAGTTTCATTAGGTCCCATTTGTTTATTTTTGTTTTTATTTCCATCTCACTAGGAGGTGAGTCAAAAAGGATCTTGCTGTGATTTATGTCAAAGAGTGTTCTTCCTATGTTTTCCTCTAAGAGTTTGATGGTGTCTACCCTTACATTTAGGTCTTTAATCCATTTTGAGTTTATTTTTGTGTATGGTGTTAGGGAGTGTTCTAATTTCCTTGTTTTACATGTAGCTGTGCAGTTTTCCCGGAACCACTTATTGAAGAGGCTGTCTTTTCTCCACTGTATTTTCTTGCCTCCTTTATCAAAAATAAGGTGACCATATGTGCGTGGGTTTATCTCTGGGCTTTCGATCCTTTTCCATTGATCTATATTTCTGTTTTTGTGCCAGTACCATATTGTCTTGATTATGGTAGCTTTGTAGTATAGTCTGAAGTCAGGGAGTCTGATTCCTCCAGCTCTGTTTTTTTCCCTCAAGACTGTTTTGGCTATTCGGGGTCTTTTGTGTCTCCATACAAATTTTAAGATTTTTTGTTCTAGTTCTGTAAAAAATGTCATAGTAATTTGCTAGGAATTGCATTGAATCTGTAGATTGCTTTGGGTAGTATAGTATATCATTTTCACAATACTGATTCTTCCAATCCAAGAACATGGTATATCTCTCCATCTGTTTGTATCATCTTTAATTTTTTTCATCAGTGTCTTATAGTTTTCTGCATACAGGTCTTTTCTCTCGCTAGGTAGGTTTATTCCTAGGTATTTTACTCTTTTTACTGCAATGGTAAATGGGAGTGTTTCCTTAATTTCTCTTTCAGATTTTTCATCATTAGCATATAGGAATGCAAGAGATTTCTGTGCATTAATTTTGTATCCTGCAACTTTACAAAACTCATAGACTAGCTCTAGTACTTTTCTGGTGGCATCTTTAGCACTCTCTATGTATAGTCATATGTCATCTGTAAACAGTGACAGTTTTACTTCTTCTTTTCCAATTTGTATTCCTTTTATTTCTTTATCTTCTCTGATTGCCATGGCTAAGACTTCCAAAACTATGTTGAATAATAGTGGTGAGAGTGGACATCCTTGTCTTGTTCCTGATCTTAGAGGAAATGCTTTCAGTTTTTCACCATTGAGAATGATGTTTGCTGTGGGTTTGTCATATATGGCCTTTATTATATTGAGGTAGGTTCCCTCTATGCCCATTTTCTGGAGAGTTTTTATCATAAATGAGTGTTGAATTTTGTCAAAAGCTTTTTCTGCATCTATTGAGATGATCATATGGTTTTTATTTTTCAGTTTGTTAATATGGTTTATCACATTGATTGATTTGCGGATATTGAAGAATCTTTGCATCCCTGGGATAAATCCTACTTGATCATGGTGTATGATCCTTTTAATGTGTTGTTGGATTCTGTTTGCTAGTATTTTGTTGAGGATTTCTGCATCTGTATTCAGCAGTGGTATTGGTCTGTAATTTCCTTTTTTCGTAGTATCTTTGGTTTTGGTATTAGAGTGATGGTAGCCTCATAGAATGAGTTTGGGAGTGTTCTTTCCTCTGCAGTTTTTTGAAAGAGTTTGAGAAGGATGTGTGTTAGCTCTTCTCTAAATGTTTGATAGAATTCACCTGTGAAGCCATCTGGTCCCAGACTTTTGTTTGTTGGAAGATTTTTAATCACAATTTCAATTTCTGTACTTGTAATTGGTCTGTTTTTATTTTATATTTCTTCCTGGTTCAGTCTTGGAAGGTTTTACCTTTCTAAGCATTTGTCCATTTCTTCCAGTTTGTCCATTTTATTGGCATAGAGTTGCTTGTAGTAGTCTCTTAGGATGCTTTGTATTTCTGTGGTGTCTGTTGTAACTTCTCCTTTTTCATTTCTAATTTTATTGATTTGAGTACTCTCTCTCTTTTTCTTGATGAGTCTGGTGAATGGTTTATCAATTTTGTTTATCTTCTCAAAAAAACCAGATTTTAGATTTATTGATCTTTGCTATTGTTTTCTTTGTTTCTATTTCATTTATTTCTTCTCTGATATTTATGATTTCTTTCCTTGTGCTAACTTTGGGTTATGTTTGTTCTTCTTTCTCTAGTCCTTTAGGTGTAAGGTTAGATTGTTTATTTGAGATCTTTCTTGTTTCTTGTGGTAGACTTGCATTGCTATAAACTTCCCGCTTAGAACTGCTTTTGCTGGATCCCATAGGTTTTGGATCATTGTGTTTTCATTGTCATTTGTCTCTAGGTATTTTTTGATTTCCTCTATGATTTCTTCAGTGATCTCTTGGTTATTTAGTAATGTATTGTTCGGCCTCCATGTCTTTTTGTTTTTTAAGGCTTTTTCTCTGTAATTGATTTCTAATCTCATAACAGTGTAGTCCAAAAAGATGCTTGATATGATTTGAATTTTCTTCAATTTACTGAGGCTTGATTTGTGACCCACGATGTGATCTATCCTGGAGGATATTCCATGTGCACTTGAGAAGAAAGTGTAATCTGCTGTTTTTGGATGGAATGTCCTATAAATATCAATTAAATCTATGTGGTCTATTGTGTCATTTAAAGCTTGTGTCTCCTTATTAATTTTCTGTTTGGATGATCTGTCCATTGGTGTAAGTGAAGTGTTAAAGTCCCCCACTATTATTGTGTTACTGTCAATTTCCTCTTTTATAGCTGTTAGCAGTTGCCTTATGTACTGTGGTGCTTGTATGTTGGGTGCATATATATATTTATACTTTTTATGTCTTCTTCTTGGATTGTTCCCTTGATCATTCTGTAGTGTCCTTCCTTGTCTCTTGTAACATCCTTTATTTTAAAGTCTATTTTATCTGATATGAGTATTGCTACTCAGGTTTCTTTTGATTTCCATTTGCAATGAATACCTTTTTCTATCCCCTCACTTTCAGTCTATATGTGTTCCTGGGTCTGACGTGGGTCTCTTGTAGACAGCATATATGTGGGTCTTGTTTTTGTTTCCATTCAACCAGCCTGTGTCTTTTGGTTGGAGAATTTAATCCATTCACGTTTAAGGTGATTATCGATATGTATGTTCCTATGACCATTTTCTTAATTGTTTTGGGATTGTTTTTGTAGGTCCTTTTCTTCTCTTGTGTTTCCCACTTAGACAAGTTCCTTTAGCATTTGTTGTAGAGCTGGTTTGGTGGTGCTGAATTTTCTTAGCTTTTGCTTGTCTGTGAAGCTTTTGATTTCTCGATCGAATCTGAATGAGATCCTTGCTGGGTAGAGTAATGTTGGTTGTAGTTTCTTCCCTTTCATCATTTTAAATATGTCATGCCACTCCCTTCTGGTTTGTAGAGTTTCTGCTGAGAAATCAACTGTTAACCTTATGGGAGTTCCCTTGTATGTTATTGGTCATTTTTCCCTTGCTGCTTTCAGTTATTTTTCTTTGTCTTTTATTTTTGCCAATTTGATTACTATGTGTCTCAGCGTGTTTCTCCTTGGGTTTATCCTGTATGGGACTTGCTGCGCTTCCTGGACTTGGGTGGCTATTTCCTTTCCCATGTTAGGGAAGTTTTTGACTATAATCTCTTCAAATATTTTCTCAGTTCCTTTCTCTCTCTCTTCTCCTTCTGGGACCCCTATAATGCGAATGTTGTTGCGTTTAATGTTGTCCCAGATGTCTCTTAGGCTGTCTTCATTTCTTTTCTTTCTTTTATCTTTATTCTCTTCCGCAGCAGTGAATTCCAGCATTTTGTCTTCCACATCACTTGTCCGTTCTCTGCCTCAGTTATTTTGCTATTGATTCCTTCTAGTGTATTTTTCATTTCAGTTATTGTATTGTTCATCTCTGTTTGTTTGTTCTTTAATTCTTATAGGTCTTTGTTAAACATTTTTTGCATCTTCTCAATCTTTGCCTCCATTCTTTTTTCGAGGTCCTGGATCATCTTCACTATCATTACTCTGAATTATTTTTCTAGAAGTTTGCCTCTCTCTATTTCATTTAGTTGTTTTTCTGGGGTTTTATTTTGTTCCTTCATCGGTACATAGCCCTCTACCTTTTCATCTTGTCTATTCTTTCTGTGAATGTGGTTTTTGTTCCACAGGCTACAGGATTGTAGTTCTTCTTGCTTCTGCTCTCTGCTCTGTGGTGGATGAGGCTATCTAAGAGGCTTGTGCAGGCTTCCTAATGGGAGGGACTGGTGGTGGGTAGAGCTGGTTGTTGCTCTGGTGGGCAGAGCTCTTTAAAACTTTAATCTGCTTCTCTGCTGATGGGTGGAGCTGGGTTCCCTCCCTCTTATTTGTTTGGCCTGAGGTGACTCAACACTGGAGCTTACCTGGACTCTTTGGTAGGGCTAATGATGGACTCTGGGAGGTTTCACGCCAAGGAATGCTTCCCAGAACCTCTGCTACCAGTGTCCTTGTACTCACAGTGAGACGCAACCACCCCCCATCTCTGCAGGAGACCCTCCAACACTAACAGGTAGGTCTGGTTCAGTCTCCTGTGGGGTCACTGCTCCTTCCTCTGGGTCCCGATGTGCACACTACTTTGTGTGTGCCCTCCAAGAGTGGAGTCTCTGTTTCCCCCAGTCCTGTCGTAGTCCTGTAATCAAATCCCGCTAGCCTTCAAAGTCTGATTCTCTAGGAATTCCTCCTCCTGTTATCAGACCCCCAGGTTGGGAAACCTGACGTGGGGCTCAGAACCTTCACTCCAGTGTGTGGACTTCTGTGGTATATGTGTTCTCCAGTTTGTGAGTCATCCACCCAGCAGTTATGGGATTTGATTTTATTGTGATTGGGCCCCTCCTACCGTCTCATTGTGGATTCTTCTTTGTCTTTGCATGTGGGTTATCTTTTTTGGTGAGTTCCAGAGTCTTCCTGTCGATGATTGTTCAGCAGTTAGTTTTGATTTCAGTGCTCTTGCAAGAGGGAGTGAGAGCACATCCTTCTGCTCCACCATCTTGAGTTGTTTTTTAAATGTTCTCTAACAATATGTCTTGAGAATAACTATATATAGATATACGTACATATACATATAAATAGACGTATATATATATGTATCTATAAATAATCATATACATACATATATGTATGTGTGTATGTATTTATATACATATATATAAATTTTCTTCTTTCTCCTGTTGTTTTCTTTTAATGGAGGTATGGTTTTTCCTTTTTTTTGTTGTTAATGTTTTGCTTAAACTAATTGAGTTGGGCTTCTGTAAATGGCAACTGAAAAAAATCCTCTCTGCTCTTTTTTTTTTTTGCTATTACTCAGTATGTATGACTTTTGTATAAATGCAAGATTTTTGATAGGAGAGATTCCTAGAAGTGAGGTTTCTAGGTCAGGGAGTATATGCATTTTATATTTTGAGAGCTACACACTGACAGATTGCTTCAAAAAGAGTATATGTCTGGATAGCATCTGAACTTGCTCTTTTCACCACATTTTCAAAAATACTATCAATCTTTTCAACATTCTAAATCTAATATATAACATCTTCTTATTTTAATACTTATTCTCCTATATTAGTGAGATTGATGAATTGTGCCTAAATTTCTTAACCACATATATTTCTTTTCTTGTGAATGGTCCTATTTTAAGATTTCTAATATCTTGTCTTCATAATTTTTCCAAAGAACTCTGTATAAATTTAATAATAAACCATTGTATATTATGCATGTTATTGGTATTTTCTCCTAGTTACCTTATAACTCTGCTTACAGTAACTTTTTCAATATAGAAGTTTAAAAATACATTTTAAATAAAAGCTTTCAGTCTTTTCCTTTATTTTTTCTAAGTCCATTTATCATTCTATTTATAAATTTGATAACTGGTGAGACAGATCCGAATTAATTATGCTTTAATTTGTAAAGTTTTCTTTGATATACTTGAACCTTTTATTATTCTGTATAAACTAAATAATTCTCTGTTTAAATCTATAAGTAACCATGGATTGTGATTGAAATTTTATTAACTTTGTAGATTTATATTGAGAGAATCAACTTTTAAAATATGAACTCTTCTCACCCTGAAATATGATATATTGCTTCATTTATTCAAGGCTCCTTTTATGTCTTACAGTAAAATTTCTTCATTTTCTTCATATAGGTCTTGCACATTTTGCATAGATTTATGTCCTTGTGCTTTATACTTTTATTGTTCTAGTGAGTATGACTTTTTAAGTATGCTCTTAATGTTTTATTTTCGGCATATAAAAAAGTTAATATTTTTACCTAACTTATCTCATATAGTTTTTCATTAGACTTGTCAATTTTTTATAGATCTTCTTTACTCTTGCAAAGAATCAGCTTTTGTTGTGATTAATCAATCTTATCTTTTTAAGGTTTACCTTCAATTATTGCTATGGTGTCTACATTCTACTTTTATTAATTCCTTCCTTTAACATTCTTTTGTTTGCTTTGTTGTTTATAACATTATTAAGTTGATTTTTTATTTTCTATATGTTTTTGTTTTTAACTGGTACATTTAAGCCCCCCCCCATTTTTTTAACATCTTTATTGGAGTATAATTGCTTTACAATGGTGTGTTACTTTCTGATTTATAACAAAGTGAATCAGCTATATATATACATATATCCCTTTATCTACTCCCTCTTGTGTCTCCCTTCCACCCTTCCTATCCCACCCCTTTAGGTGGTCACAACGCACTGAGCTGATCTCCCTGTGCTACACAGCTGCTTCCCACTAGCTATCTAGCTTATATTTGGTAGTGTATATATGTCCATGCCACTCTCTCACTTCATCCCAGCTTACCCTTCCCCTTCTCTGTGTCCTCAAGTCCATTCTCTATGTCTGCATCTTTATTCCTGTCCTGCCCCTAGGTTCTTCAGAACCATTTTTCTTTTTTCTTAAGGTTCCATATATATATGTTAGCATACGGTATTATTTTTCTCCTTCTGACTTACTTCACTCTGTATGACAGACTCTTGGTCCATCCACCTCACTACAAATAACTCAGTTTCATTTCTTTTTATGGCTGAGTAATATTAAATTGTATATATGTGCCACATCTTCTTTATCCATTCATCTGTCAATGGACACTTATGTTGCTTCCAATGTCCTGGCTATTGTAAATAGAGCTGCAATGAATATTGTAGTACCTGACTCTTTTTGAATTATGGTTTTCTCAGAGTATATGCCCAGTAGTGGCTGGGTCATATGGTAGTTCTATTTTTAGTTTTTAAGGAACCTCCACACTATTCTCCATAGTGGATGTATCAATCTACATTCCTACCAACAGTGCAACAGGGTTCCCTTTTCTCCCCACCCTCTACAGCATTTACTGTTTGTAGATTTTTTGATGATGGACATTCTGACTGGTGTGAGGTGATACCTCATTGTAGTTTTGACTTACATTTCTCTAATGGTTAATGATGTTGAGCATCCTTTCATGTGTTTGTTGGCAATCTGTATATCTTCTTTGGAGAAATGTCTGTTTAGGTCTTCTGCCCATTTTTGCATTGGGTTCTTTCTTTTTTGATATTGAGCTGCATGAGCTGCTTGTAAATTTTGGAGATTAATCCTTGGTCAGTTGTTTCATTTGCAAATATTTTCTCCCATTCTGAGAGTTGTCTTTTCAACTTGTTTATGTTTTAAAAGGATCATACACCATGATCAAGTGGGGTTTATCCCAGGAATGCAAGGATTCTTCAATGTATGCAAATCAATCAATGTGATAAACCATATTAATGAACTGAAGGAAAAAACCCATAGGATCATGTAAAGAGATGCAGAAAAAGCTTTTGACAAAATTCAACACCCATTTATGATAAAAACCCTCCAGAATGTAGGCATAGAGGGAACTTACCTCAACATAATAAAGGCTATGTATGACAAACCCACAGCCAACATCGTTCTCAATGGTGAAAAACTCAACCATTTCCTCTAAGATCAGGAACAAGACAAGGTTGTCCACTCTCACCACTATTATTCAACATAGTTTTGGAAGTTTTAGCCACAGCAATCAGAGAAGAAAAATAAATAAAAGGAATCCAAATCTGAAAAGAAAAAGTAAATCTGTCACTGTTTGCAGATGACATGATACTATACATAGAGAATCCTAATGATGCTACCAGAAAACTACTAGAGCTAATCAATGAATTTGGTAAAGTAGCAGGATACAAAATTAATGCACAGAAATCTCTTGCATTCTTATACACTAATGATGAAAAATCTGAAAGTGAAATTAAGGAAACACTCCCATTTACCACTGCAACAGAAAGAATAAAATAGCTAGGAATAAACCTACCTAAGGAGAAAAAAGACGTGTATGCAGAAAACTATAAGACACTGATGAAAGAAATTAAAGATGATACAAACAGATGGAGAGATATACCATGTTCTTGGATTGGAAGAATCAACATTTTGAAAATGACTCTACTACCCAAAGCAATCTACAGATTCAATACAATCCTTATCCAACTACCAATGGCATTTTCCACTAATTAGAACAAAAGTTTTTCGAATTTGTATGGAGACACAAAAGACCCTGAATAGCCAAAGCAATCTTGAGAAAGAAAAACGGAGCTGGAGGAATCAGGCTCCCAGACTTCAGACTCTACTACAAAGCTATAGTCATCAAGACAGTATGGTACTGGCACAAAAACAGAAATATAGATCAATGGAACAGGATCGAAAGACCAGAAATAAACCCACGCACCTATGGTCAACTAATCTGTGACAAATGAGGCAAGGATATACAATGGAGAAAAGACAGTCTCTTCAATACGTGCTGCTGGGAAAACTGGACAGCTACATGTAAAAGAATGAAATTACAACAGTCCCTAATGCCATACACAATAATGAACTCAAAATGGATTAAAGACCTAAATGTAAGGCCAGACACTATAAAACTCTTAGAGGAAAACGTAGGCAGAACACTCTATGACATTCATCCTATTTTAGATTCTTTTGTTTTTTTCTGGAGCATATCCTCAAGTGCTCCCTTCAAAAAGAACCTATGGGATAATACATCCTGAGAACTTGTGTCTAAAAATATCAAATTCATTTTCACAGTTATAAAATAATTTAAATGTGAAATTCTAGTTTGAAAATAATGTTTACTAGAACTTTGAAGACTTGGTTGGTTCTACAAGCTCTGTGCATCCAAATTTTCTGAAGAAGAGACTGACATCAATCAGTTCCTTGTTTCTTTGTAAATAATCTTTATTCACTGTATTGTCCAAAATAGTAACCACCCACATCACAGGTGGTATTGAGCCTTTGAAATATGGCTAGTAGATTTTTTAAATGAATTTATAATTTTATCACATTTTAATTAATTTAAATGTAAATTTAAATAGCCACATATAGCTAGTTACTATTGTACTAATGCAGCTTTATGATCATGCAGATATAGCTAGTTGTTTCGTTAATCTTTATTAATACTCAGGATGAGCTTCCATTCTCCATGAGTCATTCTTTCTTTCATACTTTTCAAGTCTTTCTTTTGTACTTTTTTGTAGTCGAATCCCTCAATTTGATCTTCTAGTTCATTGTTCATTTTTCAACCATTCTGCTGATTTATGTTTATCATAATTCTGTTTTTAATTTCAAGAACTCTGCTCATTTATTTTTCATAGCAGCCAGTTGCTTTTATCATAGATAATATATTTTTAAAATATGTATGAGATTAAAAATATGTGTATCTTTTTTTTTTCTTGTTTTCTCTGTTAACATACTTTTTTTCCCTTGTTTCCTCTGTTAACTTCTGTTTCCTTGGTGGTTACTTCCTCTGTTTGTTGAGCCAGCGACTCTTTTCATGCTGTAGCTTCCCTCAAATGCTTAGTGATTCATGCATGTTTGCTCATATTTGTATCTAAGGATCTTGATTGAAAGGTATTGATAGTGACATTTATTTACTCAGTACAAATGAGAATCTCTATTGACCTAGCAGCAAATACAGGCTCTAATAACAGGAGCCTTTGTTCCCAGGACTAAGGAAGGGAAGAGAGACACATAACCAGACAGGCCTCTCTTGAGAGATAGTTCATAGCCTCTTATCTTGGTGCAGAAGACCATAAATTATCAGAGGTACTTCTCAGAATTCTCACTTTATATAGCTATACTTAGAGCTTAATCCTAGAGGCAAACATAGGAGTTGGCTGCTGTAAGAACCGGGGGTTGGTATAGTAAACACACACACACACACACACACACACACACACACACACACACACACATACACACAAAATTATCTGACCAATCACCCACAGTCTATTATTTCTAGCCTTCATTACTACTTCTGATCCTGTGGTTAGTTGGGGTTCTCCTGGAAATTTTCACTTATTTGGGGGGCTCTCACTTTTATCTGTATGGCTTATAGATTCCAGAGACCTGCTAAGTTTGTGTTTTTTAATATCAGATGCATAAATGATTTAGAATTATTATATCTTCCTGGGGGACTGGCACCTTACTATATTATGACCTTGTTCAGCCCTAGTAATCCTTTTAGACTTATAGTTTTTTGAGCTGGTATTAGTATAGCTATACCAGTTTTCTTTGGTTAGTATTTACCTGGTACATAGTACCTCCTTATTGTTGTAAATACATGTAAGTTTTTAAAACCTAGCCTGAAAATATTAATCTTTTACTTGAACTACTTTGTCCATTTATAGTTAATGTACTTATATATTTGGGTTTACAACAACCCTCTTATTATTTGTTTAATATTTGGCCCATCTGAGGGTTTTTTAAAAAATGGTTTTTAGTATTTTGCCTTCTTTGGGATTAATCAAGAGATTTTTGTCATTCAATATTTTCTATCTAATATTTTCTCAGCTTTACATTTTAAATAATTCTCTTAATGGTTAACAGATCAAAATATTCATCCATGACATTACTAATACAAATGTTTATTTTTACCTCTTCCATAATAATAATAGAACTTATCCCTTTTGTGTTATTGTCATCACACATTTTAATTCTGCATATATTTAAAATTCCTTAAACATAACCATTGTTTTTGTGCCATCTATATTCAGTTATATTTATCCACGTATTTATCTTTGTGTTGCTCCTAATTTCTTCCTCCATTTCCATATTTTCCTCTGTGATCATAACCCTTTGGCCTGAAAACTTTCTTTGATATTTCCTTTAGTACAATCCTGCTGACAATGAATTGTTTTAATTTTTCTTTTTCTAGTAATGTTTTTTCTTTTCTTTATTTTTGAGGTACATTTTCACTGGGTGTGGAATGCCACATTAACAGTTATTTTTTTAGCACTTCTAAGGTATTATTCCATTGCCTTCTGGCTTACCTCATTTCTACTGAGAAGCCAGCTGTTTTCTTATTGATGTTCCTTTGAAGATAGTGTCTTTTTCTTCCACTGGCTGCATTTAAGATTAATTTTATTTATCTCTCTTTTTTTTTTTTTTGCGGTACGCGGGCCTCTCACTGTTGAGGCCTCTCCCGTTGCGGAGCACAGGCTCCGGACACGCAGGCTCAGCGGCCATGGCTCACAGGCCTAGCTGCTCTGTGGTATGTGGGATCTTCCCGGACTGGGGCATGAACCCGTGTTCCCTGCATCAGCAGGTGGACTCTCAACCACTGTTGCACCAGGGAAGCCCCTATTTATCTCTTTTTTTAACTCAGTTTTTTATTGATGTACCTTAATTCTTTTTTTTTTTTCTTAATTCTTTTTAACAGTATTTATTTTGCTTTTAGTTTGCTGAGAATTTTGAATTTGTGAATTGATGTTTTTCTTTAGTTTGGAAAATTTTGTGCCATTATCTCTTCAAATACTATTTCTTTTCAATTTTCTCTTCTCCTTGTGCTAAACCAATTACATATATGTCATAATATTTCTCTTTTGCTCTGTTCTCTCCGCCTACTGGTTCTTTGGTCTCTCTCTGCTTCCATTTGGATCTTTTCCACTGTCTTCAAATTCATTATTTTTTTCTCTCAACTCTGTTCAATTTGGTGTTCTATGCATTAATTTAGTTCTTATTGTAAGATAGGACACTTTTTATTTCTGCAACCCCCATCTAATTATTTTTATAGATTCTTTGGTGGCTTTTTGTGTGTGTCAATTAAGCTAGACTGAACTACATTTCCAAGAATTCTCTTGCTTACATGTTTTGAGTTCAGGTGGGCCAGTGGGATTTGGAAGGTAGAATTGACATAGTAGCCATATAGATTTCACACTTAGAAGGTCATGCAGTGACATCAAATGCCATTGCACCTCACACACGTTGTCACTGATCTGTTTGTTCACCTCATTGGGGTTGGGCAGCAGTCAAGTGTTCAGCTACTACTCCTCTTTCAGCTTCTCTGAACCCTCAGCCAAACGTGTGTTTAACTGGGTGATGGAGGGTAGGAGCTTCTTGTGCATGACAATTGCCATTAAAGTTAGAGGCAGTGAGAGACTGGTATGGGTGTTAGTCCATCCCTATCCAGCTCATTCTTTTGGATTCCAGTTTATTCTCACTGTCTGGAACTTTATGTCCGTCTTTCTTTCCCAAATACCTAACCTTTAGACATAAAGCTCCAGTATAAGACACAAGGACATCCACTGTATAGTGAATTTTAACCAACTGTCACAGTTGTGTAGAGATAAATCCCTATAAAAAATTAGAAAATCACATGTGAATATATATATATATATGTGTGTGTGTGTGTGTATACACACACACACATATATAATGTATGCAAATAAAAATAAATATGTAACATGACTGATTCAGATTCTTATTACCTGGGAAAATTCTCCAACATTTATCTTTTTTCTCTATCATTTTCCTTTTTTCTTCATATTAATCAGTTATTTTATACCCCTTATAGCACCAATGTCTGTATCACCTATGAATCTGTTTCTGTTGCCTGTTTTTTTCTCCCTTGGTTTTTGGACATATGGTCCTGTCTCTTGCCATATCTAGGATGATTTTTAATAAATGAAGAACACTGGGTATAAATATTGAAGAGGTCCCAGATTTGTCATCTAGCATCAGAAAAGGATTATTTTTTCTCCTGCTAGGTAGAGTGAGAGGCTATCTTAAATCATTCAAGAATGAGCCAGTTTGGGGGCTCTACTGAAGTTTTTATTAAACTAAACTAAAACTCAGTCTATTGCTGGTTTTTCCTGCCTCTCCTCCAGAGACCTCCATTACTTTCAGTTAAGAGCCTGCTGTATTCACTAGGCCCACTGGCAGGTCTGTCTTCTCAGCATCAGGAGTATACACATTTTTCCACTTTACTTCTCAGAGTTTGTGGTTTATCTCTTTAGTCTTCTATCTTGTATACTTTCACAGTTTGGTGTATATTTTGAGGGAAGAATCACTTCTGACTTGAAGCTCCTCAAGTATCCAATTTTGTGAGTCCATCTCATTTAAATGCCAAAGTATCTGCTGGTTTCTCTGTCTTTGGCAGTGGTCCTCTACCCAGTGAAAGCCCTGGTTCCCAGCCTCGTCTTGCAAGAATCAGCACGTTTCCAGGGAAAATGCCACTGAAGATTATTATTACACCCTTCCAAGTGTCTCCTCTTTCCACGATTTTAGCCTCTCTAGTCCTTATTATTTCTGTAGCTGTATATATCTTTAAACAGAGAATTTTTGTGTTCATTTTGCATTAAAAAAAATTCTCAGCAGGTGAATTGGTCTACCAAAAACTACCTTAATCTACAAGGGACAGAAAAACCTGTCAATCTGTTCTTATTTATATCATCCCAAATTCCTGTCAGTGTAGTGCTCTGCTGTTAGGATGCCCAGTTTTCCAGTCTTACCATGCTTTTATAATGGTTTTCTGTAAGGTCACATCAGAAGTAATTTGAGAAGAAAGGCAGTACCTGCAGTAAGCCATTTGAACTAGAAATCCCATAACATTTTGAACCTTCTGCATATTATTGTTATATGATTATGTCTGTCTCTACTACTCTATTATACATTTCTTAAAGGTAAGAACTATACTGTATTCATGTTTGTGCTTGCTATAATACTTACCATATGTAATCACATGTAGGAGGTGCTTATCATTTACTTGTTAACTAAATTATGAAATAAATGAGTAAATGACCTCAAGATGTTCATGGTCAATGACTTTATTGATATCTTCCACATTTTGAATAGTATTGCTTTTAAAAATCTAACATATTGTATGAAATATTAGAGAAATAGAGACAAATATTTTGTTTCTTTAAAGAATGTAGTGTAGTCTATGCCCTTAAACAAAACTTAAACAATAATAAAAACAATTTTTCTCTAGCTTCTAGGATTTCTCAAAGAAAATTCTTTAAAAATGAAGGACTTTAATCATCTGGTCCCTTTAGATTTTATAGTAGTTCAAAATATATAGGAAAAAATCCTGATATATATTTCACTTCTCTCCTAACACTTATATTTCCCTTTAGAAAAGAAAAAAAAAATCACATGAAAAAGAAAATTGAAAAGAAATGTTACCTAACACATAAAAAGTCATACTTTTCAAAGATTATATTTCCATTTCTACATAATATGCTCATTATGAAATCATCAGTGCATTTTTTTAGTCATAAACAAGGCACTGAAAAGAAAATGAATAGCAATGTAAATGACTTTCTGGAAAGTGACATCTATTCCAATCTCAGAAAAAATTAACTTTCTGAAATATTAATTGATCATAGTGAGGAGGCCAAACTAGATAAACAGAGGAACCAGGGAGTACTTCCCATAGGCCTGCAGCTTGTTGTGAAGACACCTATGAACACTGGCTTTGAATTTAAATTTAAAGTAAGTAAAAACAGATCAACGTATCAGGCTGTCAACTTGAAGACTTCAACTGGGAATGCCATGCTTCTGTTCCTTTGCTATTCAAACAGAGTAGGAAGAAACATAATTGTACTAGAAAAGAAAATTGCCAGGATTCCTGGCCATTAGATAGGAATTCCAAAAAGATCAGCCTCTGTTCCTTTCTTCCCTAACTTAGAAATAAGCTACGGCTGTAGGTAATCCCATGAGCCAGTGAACAAACGTCCAGTTGTTTTGGCAATATTCAAACCCAGTAGAGAGAACATTAACGTCTTTCTCATAACTGGTACAGGAGGCAGCACCACTAGCTACGAACTTCCCAACCCCTTGTACTCATCACATTCTGGACTTGCCCTTTTACTTTATACTTGCATATTTCATTTTCCATGAGACTGCTATTTATACAGCTTGTTTGCAAGGAATAGGACAACTCATTCAACAGAATTCCTTCAAATACCTAACTTTTATTACCAGAGACTTCAAATGAACACCTCTCTGCAGTGGGCCTAATGTGTGATGGAGTTAAAGATGGAAGCAAACTGTCCAGATTCAAGCTCAAGGACAAACACCAAAAACAATGACAAATGCAGAAGCTGTGCAGTACTGCAAAGCATTCAGAAAGTGAAGCCTGACCTTTCTTCATCTTTCCATTTTGTTCTAAATTTGCTACCACTGTATTTTGGAATAGCATAAACTTAGAGGAATGAAGGCTCATCTTCCCTCCTCTTTTGCATGTCTTTCCATGAAGCTAGAACTTTGCTTTCTCTCAGCATTCACCCTGTCCCTGTAGTTTACAATACTCCAGCTCTTCTCAATAGCTTAGTGGGCACATGACTTCTGTTTCCAGCACTGTTTTTAAAGCAGTGAACTACAGAACCAAAAGGAGGCAATTTTTTTTTTAGAATCTGGTCTCAGAAACCTAAAACCCTGTGATTACAACTTCAGATAGTTTTATGCCCAGAGAGGGAGCTGTAGCCCTTTGCAAATATTCATGCATGAAGCTCATTAATTTTCTTCTCTCGATACCTGAAGATGAATCCTTTAACTTGAAGTGGCCATAACACTAAAGAGTCATGTCATTACTCTGGAATCCTTTAAGTTGATTTTTTTTTTCCTCATTGACTCAGTGAGGTAAAAATTAAGGACAGTTCCGATTAGCTCTATATATGTCCTGAAGCATCTGCTCATGGTTGCAAATTGATCCATCCTAAATATTTATTTGTCTGTAAATGCCATGGAGTCAATGCTTCACTTTAGATTTCTTTCTTTTTTTTCCCCAACACAAAATTTCTTGTAAAAGTTCTGTCAATAACATCATTTGCAATTTAAATGCTTTAAAAATATGATCCTTCCTGCTGTGTTTTTTAATACTTCCTTCATATTTAATTGCTGTAGACACTTTAGTTCCTAATTAAACTTTATTGTTTATAATGTTGCAGTCATTAATAGACATGATAGGGGAAAAAATGGCTGGTTCTAGCCCATTTTCTGACTGCTAATTCTAGTCTTAATACTTTTCATAGCCGTAATGAATTCATGGAGCACAAAGGAGGATGGGTAGAAAGTGAGACAAAAGCAAGTGTACAGTTCATGGTTTTGAGGATTTACTAGACGTTCTGGAAAACAAACTTGAATTGGACTTGAATTGAATTGGACTTCTTGATTTGTAGGGGAAATTACTTTAGAAATAGCGTCTCAAACACTTGCAAGATAAACATCCTCATTTCTCAAGGCTCCTTTCTCTATCATATCCCCAGGTTTTGCGCCAGTGACAGAGAGGAGGATATATTGCACACACAAAACTTACCTCATCGTCAGAGTCTTAAAAGACTTTTATTGTGAGAGAATGGAGACACTTGATGAATCTAACGGGTTTTGGTCATAGAAAGATTTGCTATGAACCACTGCACCAAGGGTGAAATGCCCAAGAGGCTGACAAGCTTATTGCCCTTTTCAGAGATTAAATAGTTTTGGAAAAATTTTCTCCCCTGGCAGTTGTAACTGTGTCCGTGAAATAAGTGTTCACTCTGCTTGAGCACCGTGGTTGGAATGCTTCCTTCTATATATTCCCCCAGTGGATTGATTCTAAAAAGATCTGCTCAGATTTCCCTATACCAATGCAAATTAAACCATGAACTTGATAACACCTCCCCTCAACCTTCCACATCCTTGCCATGTCCCAGGCTAATGGGTAATCAGAGGCACCATCAAGTGCCTTTATTATGGATTATCTTTGTAGCTGTTTGAAGGAAGGAAAAGGAGCTGAAAAATCTTCCAGGTTAATAATGTGGTGACAGGGAATTGACAAAGGCTACCATCAGTAACCTTGAGAGTCTTAAGCTGCCAGAGTAACACTCATGAGTAGGTAAAGTGGTCATTTAGTTGTTGGAACTTCCAAGGCATCTGGGAGGGCCTCAAATGCTCCAAATAAAATAGGGTGAGGATAACATCTCAAGAAGAGGGAAGAGGGTGCAAGCAGAAAAACACAAGCTCATCACAGACATATCATCTATTCCCTGACTTTGCCCACTGTCAACATTGCATGTTAGTCTGCTAACAGCTGGCAAGTATCTGACCTGTTGGGTGATTTAGAGCATTTCTGTTTCTAGCCTGTGCTTTCCTCTTACATGGCAGTCATTATCTAGGATTCCTGGGTTTATCATTTTAAAGCAGCCTCAATATCATACCTCAAAATTGAATGTGAGAATGTCAAAGAATTCTGGAGACAGTTAATAATCTTTATTTCTGAGTATTCAGTATATCCCTGGCACTGTGCTGAGCTGTGAGTGAATTATCTTACTTAATCCCTTAACAGTTCTACCAGGTAGGTTCTGGTATTATCCTGTGGTAACTGATACTCCGAGAGACTGAGCAACTTGCCTAAAATCACACGGTTAGTTTAATCAGTTTGAAGCCAGGTTCTCCTGACCCTAGAACTTGAGCTCATAACTATTTTCTTGTAGTGCCTTCCCTTTAATCCTCAGTACCTTGAGAAAGCAGAATGAGCTGATGTTAGAAATAAGATGATTGTTTATAACCAGGATTGTATGCTCACCTGCATTCGCTCTGATTTTTATGCCATTCTATTAACGGGATTGCCTTCACAATAATTTTTAAAGTATTGTTTGTGGCTCCAAAGCCTCCTAGGATGGTGTTTAGCCCTATTACCTTGTTCAGGTACCTTTCTCTATGCACCTTTTTGGGTTGTCAGTGGTGATTAACATCCATGCCTGAGGAGAAGCAGGGGCAGTCACAGTATATGAGTGAAAAAGTAGTGGCCAAGAATATCTTTGTTCAGGTGACTGGTGGGACCACCTCAGCATCTCCTGCTATCTAGAAGCAGCTGTTAGCCAGATGACGAGAGAACATGAAGGAATTCATACTGAACATAGCCAAAACCATACCAGATGTTAACATCAGGCAGATCCTTTTTGAGAAAAGTAGAATTGGGGTGGGAAACAGGACGTGGAATATACATATACAAATACTATGAAAATTTAAGGAGGAAGTCTTAATCAATGGAAATCACCACCGATAAGGTTAAGTGACAGGTGTGCGGGCATTGGAAGTGGATTGATTGCTGTTTTCTTACATTTATAACCAATCAGAAGTGAATAATAATTATTCTATGGATACTGTATGTTTAAAGTTTACGTGTCAAGGACAAACCTCTAAGTCAGAGGATATTCCTTTCGCATTCACTGCCCGCGTGTCTCTGTCACTCTTGGTGGCAGGCGTTTGATTCCTTACTTGGTTTATCTGATTTTTTTTCTTCCTCCCTTCATCCACCAAGTATTTAGATACCAGCTTGTAGGGAGATGGGAGGCAGGTTCAGGAACCTTCCCTGAAGGTTCCATCCTTACATGGATGTTGTAAGGATTAATGAACTAACATATTCTAGAATAATTTTAAAAGGTGAAGTGCTATGTAAGTGTCAAGCATGATTAACTAGCAGCCAGGTTATTAGGCACCTGAATATTCTGCATCTTTTCTGAATTTCAGAAAAATGGATGTGCATATTCATTTTCAAAAGCACCATTATTTGAATGATAGTCAGGCACTGAAATAAATCCTAATTGTCTCTACTCTTCTCACACCAGTCACATAGACCTTAAGAGTGACATATTTATGCAACTGTGAGTAGAATAGACATAATTAGCAATCTCATGGAGTTTTCAGTGCATCAGGAAAAGACACAGTGCAAAATACTAGTTGCTTTTCAACCTACATCCCATTATCCTAGTACAAGAAATATTGAGGTCCGGTGGTTGGGAGTGTGAACACTGGCCCAGACTTCCTGGGGCCAAACCCTCACCCCACTGCTGGTTAAGTATTGATAACTTTGGGCAAGTTGCTTTACCTCTCCTTGCATGAGTTTATTTACATAAAAACTGGGGACAGTGTTAGTATCTATCTCGTAGCTGATATATATAAGTTGCTCAGAAAAGCAATTCCTGACTTGCAGTAATTGCTCCTTAAATATTAACTATTATCAGTATAATTGTCGTTAATACTGGCCTCGGCAGCTTCCACCCTCAGAGAAAGAAATAATAACTAGAATTGGTAGTTAATTTGCTAGGATTCACGGATGACGTCTGGCAGCTTACAAAGCCCATTTAAGTATAATATTAACCTGTGGTTGTTCAGCACTTGCCATGTGCCTGGGTGCTAACAACAACCTGATGAGATGGGTTAGGACAGGGGCAGCTTTTAGTTTTGCTTTATTTGCTCAGCAAGGTTTTGATTCCCCTTCTGGTAATTCACTCTGGCCACATCCTTTCACCGTAGGTGCAGGGGCGGGCACAATGCCATGCCCGTCAATCAGACTTCTCATCCTAAGGTTAACGTGTGAACCTGCGGGGCCAATCTCAGGCCTCCTCTGACATACTAGAGAAGGATTCCATCTGAAAGTGAAAAATAAACAGTTTTGCCACTGTGTTCATGATGCTAAAAGACTGTGAAATTAGGGTTAAGAGTGACCAAGTTCATTCCAAGTTGAAGAGGTATGGCTGCAGAAGGAAAGCGAAGCCAAGCGGAGCTGAGCTGAGCTGAGAGATGGAGGAGGGAGTGCGTTCTGGTGGCTTTGAGTCCTGATCCTAGCATTTGAGGGCCAGGCTCCCATCCCTTGATTGGGTCAGATAGCCCAATATCCCTCCCAGCCCTGTGAGCCACTAGACTTATTCTTCGTGTTTCTCTTAAAGTAGTTTGAATTAGGTTTCTGTCTCTTGCAACTTAAAGAATGCTTACAAGACAATTCACCCATTTTACGGATAAGGGAATTGAGGCTCTGAGAAGTTAACTGATTTGTTCATGAAGATCACATTACCAGTGATTTTCAGAACTTCATGCCCTATTTAATAAGCCCAAATGTTATATTCCAGGGAAGAGAGCAAAGCTGAGGAATTGGAGATGGAGCTGGTTATTAATGAAAGGGGCAGGGAAGTTTCGGGGCACCCTCAGGTCACAGCTATTCACATGGCTAATTCATTCACTGGTTCATTAAATATTTGTTCAGTCACTAAGAAACAATCTAAAGCGAGTTGTTTGGCAAGAGGGAGTGAGTGGTCCGCAGGTGCCCTCAGCTCTGCTGGCTGGCTGGCTGCTGTCGGCATAGGAAGGGGTGAGAAGCCACAGAGCCAGCCCTCCTGTGTTTTTCGAACTGTTATTCCAGCGAATGCAGTGTATGCAGAAGGTGTCAAACCCTGGGGTCTCTCAGAAAATTGATTATGGAGCTTGCCCCTTCCTTAAAAAGCAAGCTTTTGTTTTTATTAGCATGCGTAAATACGGAATAATTTCTGAATGTAAATATGGATGATATTTTATTTTCCTGACATGTTTGGAAGCAGCCTGGGGCAGGGTGGCAGTGAATCAGTAAATGTCATGGGTACTACGCTGGGAATTCATCAACTGTGCACACAGTTCATGGACTTATGCCGTATGTTCCGTAATAGCATGTTTGTTGACGTGGGATTGGGCTGCCTAGTTGTATGACAGAGCTGCCACGTCAGTTTCTCGATGTATAGAAACAGGCTCTGCTAGCCAGATGTAGAAATCTAGCAAGGTCATTTTAGGAGTAATTTCCATTTTGTGTGCTTTTTTTCCCCCTCATTGACTGTAGGAGAATGTGGTTTGCCTCATTACAATGTGATGCCAGGTGCACAACACAATAATGACCTTTATGCCGAAGTCTGAAGTTCACATAATTGATTAGATAGACTCCCATTCAGCAATGTTGGAAACCATTAGCTAGAGGCAGGAACCGTGTTAACTTCTTGACATAGGAGGTCACAGGGTCAAGGTGAAAGCCCAGGTCTGGACTCAGATGAAAGAAAAACAGTGCTGCCTGGCAACACTGGGGTTTGAAGCCTTCCCTCTGAGAGTCAGAGATGTCCTGGAGCGTGCGGAAAGCTAAGGGAAGGCCTGGGGAACCAAGGTGAGAACTGATAAAAGGGCAGCAGATCCCCCTCCATCCCTCCCCCACCCTTGGCAACCACAAATCAGTTCTCTATGTCTGTGAGTCTGTTTCTGTCTCGTAAATAAGTTCTTTTGGGTCATATTTTAGATTCCACATATAAGTGATATCATATGATATTTGTCTTTCACTGTCTGGCTTACTTCACTTAGTATGATAATCTCTAGGTCCATTCATGTTGCTGCACATGGCATTATCTCATTCATTTTTATGGCTGAGTAGTATTCCATTGGGTATATATACCACATCTTCTTTATCCATTTATCTACCGATGGACATTTAGGTTGCTTCCATCTTTTTATTCTCTTGGATTCTGGATTGTTGGTGTTTACGTGGGAAACCAAGGATTTCTTATGAAGTCTTTACAATAACTTGGGAAATTTGAGGATTCCATTTTCACCCACCCAGGGATGGGTTTCCTGCCAAAACCATGCCTGACTTCTGTCTTTTATTGAAATTGGCCAAACAAGTTAAGTCCTCTGCTTGTTGATGATGGCAGTATTGACTGCCGTTTTATTAAACACACATTTACAAATGGCACCTGGATATCCAACAATGCTCCAGACCTCAGAACCCTTCCTAATGCCACTGTGTAGGAGTTACTGACAGCCAGCTCTTGCCATTCCTTCTCTTTCTTCCATTTTCACTCTGACTGAGAATGCAGTGTTTCATATCTCCTACAAACTACAAGAACCCGGATGTAAAAAATAGGCGATGAAAAGGGCAAGTAAAAAGGCACATGTTATCTGCAACCTGAAGCTTGTAAATAAAGAAAGAAGTAATAACCAGATGAAAATGCATTTGGTCAGAAGGAAAAAGAATGGGAGCTTGAGGGTGTTAAGCAGACGAGACAAGATGCTTAAAATGATAAATAAAATGGCTTGTTTGTTTGTTTGTTTACATCCCTGGAGTTATAAGTATCTTTGTCTGACCACGGGTTAATAGTTTTTCAGTAGCAGCCTATTGTGTGTTTTTATCAGTGTTTGATTTCCAGAGCTTCCGGCTCAGCCTGGGACAAAGGCTCTGTCTTTCACTAATGCTCATAGACGAATAATGCCTTTTTAAAATATTGCCAATTCTGCTGTCATTTCAGGACCCCAGAGATTCTGCTTATTAGGATGGCAGGCAAGCGAAGAAATGAGTTGGACATACAGGTGGCAGGGGTTAATTTCATATTTGTCACGAGATCTTGCATGATTTCCCTAAAAGATATTTAATTTCCACTGGGCATAATAACTTGCAGCTGCCGGAATATGCTGTATACTAGTGGTGAGTTCTTGTCTTCAGAGATTTATGCAAGTCGTTATTTAAAAATAGAGATCCGGGAGTTACAGCTGGCTAATTAATCTACCACTAAGGAAAGCTAAGCAAGTGACCCACTTAACTGTTTTCAGGAACCACGGCTACACTGAAGCAAACTTTCAAAAACTGTCCTGCACAGAGAACCAAACTAATGCATCCCTGTGGCATTTTTGTGGTCTTCCCACAGTGTGTGTGTCCCTTCTTCATCTCCCTTTCTTCCCCACGGACACCACTAATTCAGCCCTCATCCACGCACATCTGCACGTTCCACAATTTGAATTCCTAGATGCTTCGCCATCTGGGTCCTTCTTCCCAAGGACGCTGGCAGGCTCCCCTTCCTTAGTCTCCTCTTTCACTGCATCACTCCCCTGCTCATGTTTTCTACTATCACCTCTGAGGCCTCTGCCCGACTTCTGAGGGTTCCCCTAAGAGACCCAAGCCATATATCTGCCCATACTTCCTCTACTCCCTCCACATGCACCTTCCCCTCTGGGCATAATGGTCTCTCCCCTCTCATACTGTCCCCTCACCTAGATCACCTTTTCCATTCCTCTCTCAGCCTGAACATGGTCTGTACAGCTTACAAAGCTCCACTATGTCTGTCCCAGGCCACCTTGATTTTTTTCCCTGGACTTGATGTCAGAGAGTTGACTTAATCAGGTCATGACACAATTTCATCAACATTGGTCTCTGAGGGCCCTGATCTTATCTTTAAATTAGTCAATCAATTAATGTTTTTATTATATTTATTCCTATCTCCTTACCTCTCTGCATAGGCAGGCATCCTATTACGTTTTATGTGCATTATTTTTTATTGCATACACCTTTACCAAATAATTATTACTGTGATATGTACAATTATTTTGCTTAACACACATATTAAATTTCATGTGTCTCCTATTTTCACTCAGGCTTATACCGTTAAAGTCCATCCATGTCTCTAAATCTGGCTGCTGCATACTGCATTGTAGGCAACCATCACCTTCAACTCTCCACTTTCACCATGATGTACACGCCCACATCCCTCCCACTCTCTGGATCTCCCCTTCTCTGAAATCACTCGGTATTCATTTACCCTACACTGGGCTCTTAATTGTACTGTATTTTCCTACGGTGTTTCATGTTTTTCCCTTATCTTTTGTGTAACTCCTTGGAAATCAGGGACTATTTCTCATAGTACTCCCTCTCCCACTCCACCTCTTCCCATCTCCACCTCTGCAGACCTTCTCTGGAACTCGGTGCATAATCAGCGCTCAGTAAATCCTTGTTTACTTAGTGAATTGAATAGCGTGACTCCATGAGGGTAGGCATTTTCTCTATTCTTAACCATATTTACAGTGTCTGGCAAATGGTGCCTGGAATGTTGTAGGTGATCAGGAAATATGACACAAATGAGTATCTCACTTTTCACAGAGGAAAAGGGATATGGAATAGTAGAATATACAGGGGTCAGGATACTATGTTCTAGTTTCTAATCTGCCACCAGCTAGGTGTTCAACACTTAGAACATCATTTAGGTCTTGGTTAAACTGAATGATTTCTTGAGTCCTTGTTCACTCTAACTTGCTAAGTTTCTGTAACTTCACTAAAGTTTTTCAACAGGAAGAGAGTCTTCAATATGAAATCATCTCTGTGGAATACAGTAATCATATGCAAGGCTCTACTGGGTTGAGGTGTTGGGTAGAGGTGAGAGTCTGTCCTATGGCTTCTGATCTTAGGCTCCCAGCATGATAGGAAGGACAAAATGATTACTACCTGTAAAGTGCTTAGAAGAGTGTCTGACACATAATAAGTGAAGTATAAGTATTTACTCTTATCTTTATAAATTTAAGAAAATCTACCAACATTTGCAGCAATCCCTTGTCTGGCATATGGAAGTCTGGTCTTCATGCTTATGTGCCCCAAAAAAGGCCCCAGGAATTCTAGTATCACTGCTGATATTAACAGCTCTCTTTTATAGGACAATAATCATCAGACAACAGTCTGATTTCTTTTAGGCCCAATCTGTTGTCTTTCTAATAATGGGCAGGTTCTTTTTTTTTTTTTTTTTTGCGATATGCGGGCTTCTCACTGTTGTGGCCTCTCCCGTTGCGGAGCACAGGCTCCAGACGCGCAGGCTCAGCGGCCATGGCTCACGGACCCAGCCGCTCCGCGGCATGTGGGATCTTCCCGGACTGGGGCGCGAACCCGTGTCCCCTGCATCGGCAGGCGGACTCTCAACCACTGCGCCACCAGGGAAGCCTGGGCAGGTTCTTTTTTGAAGTAAAGCAAAAGAATATTGTCCTTCAGGATTATGCAGCAGCTAATAAAGATGTTGGGACAAGAATCTTGAGTTCTATATTTGGTATCTATCAAAAACAACTGTTTCCTCTATAGAGTAGTTAGAAATGGAAATTTAGAAATGGAACAGAATATGAATATATTAATATTTTATGCAGATGATATTTTTCCCTTTAGTAGGGAAGCAGTAACTAAATAATCTAATTGGCTTTCTCTTATCTTTAAAGAAGTGAATTCAAATATTGAACAAACCATTCTTAAAATTCTGAACAGCATTTAAATCATGAGCTTCTTTGTTGCTAGATGGCTTCTTTTTCTCTAGGTCAGAGGTAAAGCTATTTGTCTTAAAGAAAAAAACACTAAATGGTGTTGGTAATGGGCTACAGGTATTATAACCTAACTATATTTGCTTCATGAGCAAAAGTAACATTTGATAACTCTTTTATTCTACTGTTGTACTGGGCAAATGAAGTCTTAAACAGCATTTCAGTTTAATGCTTTTACATACAAAATCCAATTTGTGAATATTAAAAGTTAAAAAAAATCAGGTAAAAATACAAAATGAGAACTGGGAACTCCATAAGGTCTAGAAATTTTTGGACCAAAAAAGAAGTACAACCTCTAATTAAAGGTTGGAGAAATAAGTAGGTAAAATGTTCAATTACCAACAACAGCACAGGAAAACGACTTTGAATCATTTGTTTTAGAGATCAGAAACACTGGAGTAAACTGTAAGACTTACCTGGGAATGGGGAATGGGGATTTTTTAAAAAACACCTCGTGGTTTTGCTTCTGTTTCTGTTTTTCTTTTCTTTTACTCATGAACTTTATTTGGAGGAGTACCATCGCTTCCTATTAAAATAAAGATGGACTGTATTCTAATAACATCTTTCTGTGTTGTGTTTCTCAGGTAGTTCTCAGCTACAGCTGCCATTTATTTCCATATGGAATAAACTGAAGTAAAATATACACTTTGAATAGCCAAGAAGGATTGCCATGTAAATTCAAAGAGATATAAAATGTTGGAAGATGCTCTTGAAAAATCTAAAGTCCTATACACATATTTGTTTCTGTTATTGCTGCATTAAGTGAAAATCAGAAGAGTGCCTACCATGTACCAGGAAGTGCTTTAGGCACTGAGGATTCAGAGAAATAATAACACTGATTTTGCCCTTAAGGATTTATAATTAGGTTGGAGAAACAGGGAATGTCAGTGTATTGTGGAAATGATGGATATGTGCCAGGTGCTTGGGAGCATAGAAAGGGATAGTAAGGGATCCCTGACTAAGTTTTTAGAGCCAGGGAGCCAGAGGAAGTTAGGGAGAGGAGAGGAAGGGAGTCCCAGGAGGAGAGGACATGAATATAGCCTTGGGGTAAAAATTAGTGCAGTATATTCTGAGTCAGTAAGGGGATCAATATGACTAGAGCTTAAAATATCAAGCAGAGAATAACAAAAGGTGTCTTTGAGAGGTCAGATTACAGCAGGCCTGTATACTGTGTTAGAGGTTCAGATTCTACCCCATTGTTGACAGAAACCCAATGAAGCCACGGCACAACGCGGTCACTCTGGGAGAGGATTGGAGGTGGATTTGAGGGTCAGGGAGAGCAGTGAGGAGGATATTACTGTAGTTCAGGTGAAAGACGGTGAGAGCGGGGACTTAAGCTCTCAGATAGAACAAGGAGGGCAAATCTGAAAAATAGTGAAGAAAGGCAACGTATGGTGATTAATTTTATGAGCGTTGGTGAGGATGACCCTCAAGCTTAGAGTCTGATAGGCTGGGTGATTTGTAGTACAGTTTACGTACGGAATATTGAAGGAGAGTCAGGTATAGGGCATAAGATATATGTTCATTTTTTGTCATGTTTATCTCAAGGTTGCTATAAGACATTTGAGTGAAGGTGTCCAGGAGGCAGTTGGATATATGGCCCTGAATTATGAACTGCAGATCTGAGTAGGCAATTCAGGTTTCTAAGTCATGAGCATTTAAGTGGTGGTTAAAACCCTCAGAGAAGAGAAGCGAGGGCAGAAACCTGGGAAGGCCAGTGCTTAAAGAGCGGGCCAAAGAGAAAGCCAAGAAACCCTAGAGGGGACAGTGAGATGGTGCGAAGGCACCTGATACAGTGTCATAGCACAGAAACCAGAGGGACAGAGGATCAGGAACGTGGTGGGATCCAAAGGGAAACCAAAGCAATAAAAGCCAGTATAAGGACTTAAAAAGAATCCTTTAAATTTAGGAAACTGTGACTTTAGGTGACTGTATCAAAGCAGTCTCACTGCAGGGGTGGCAATCAGCTACAATCAATTGCGGAATAAATGTGGGGAGAATGAGCACAGGTCTTTCTCTGCAGAGAATTTTGGATGAGAGAGTGGAGAGGGATAGATTGGCTGCGAGAGGAAATGCAGGGGCAGGAGCAGGTTATTTTAGGAGCGTAGAAGTTTAAGTTAAGGTCGGAGGCTGAAGAGAAGGAACCAATAACGGGAAAGGTAGAAATATATCAGAAAACAGGAAAAAATGGTGTAGCATGTTTCCAAAGGAAGTGGGAGGTGTGGAGGGGATGGGATCCACAGGAAAGGTTGTCTCTATGCCAGAAGGACTTAAAGTCTTAAACCTCCAAGGCTGGAAGGATGGGTAGAAGGAAGAGAGTGGGCGATCGGGGAGTGGAGGAGGGAGGTCAGTCGTGCTTCATGGCTTCAGGACAAGGTCATTAGTATTTACTCATTCTCCTAAGGTCCAAACACACTGATTAGCAAGTGAAATCATCTTGGGAAGTCCTTCATCATCCTTTTCAGGGCTGCTCTCCCAGCAGCCATGAAAGCTTTTCCCCTGAGCAGCTTCAGTTCTCTTGCTGCTCCTCTCCCACCTCCATGCACAAGTTTTTCTCCAGCAGTGCTGGATTACCCCCCAGCCACTCCCCCTCACCCCACACTGGCTTCCCCTTAAAATATCCATTGAGGTCTTCCCTGGTGGCGCAGTGGTTGAGAGTCCGTCTGCCGATGCAGGGGACACGGGTTTGTGCCCCGTTCCGGGAAGATCCCACATGCGCGCAGTGGCTGGGCCCGTGATCCATGGCCGCTGAGCCTGCGCGTCCGGAGCCTGTGCTCCGCAACGGGAGAGGCCGCAGCGGTGAGACACCCGCGTACCGCAAAAAAAAAAAAAAAAAAAAAAAAAAAAAAATCCATTGACTATCTGCATTTAAGTATATTACAGACTACCTCCTTCAAAGATGTAAATATCTGATACCCAGTCAACTGTGCCAGCCTTCCCAGAAGCATCTGCCCTATAGATGGGCACTCGGGCTTTCAGAGGCCCTGCCCTATTAGACCCACCCTCTCAACCTTTCTTCCCACACTCCATCAATATGCGCCCTCTGGTCTATTCACACATAAGTCTTCACTTTTTCAGAAAGTGAAGCACGTGGCATGAAGGTCACACAGTTGGAATAATAGGACAGTGAAGATTATTTGAGGTGTCCCCATTGTCAGGTATGCCACAGGCAGCCCTGTAAGGAAAGGTTGCTGCTACTTCTGACATGGCATATTCCAATATACGTTACCTCCATTCATTAGAAGTCTTAAGCTACAGATTAGGAGTACTGCTTACCCCTTCTGTCTTAATAGAAAGTCAGGAAATTTGAATCGGTGCTACTTTTTAAAAATCAGGCTTTACTGCTGTTTGCTGGTTAGTGTTACAATCACAAAAGCAAAGGCTAAGCCATTTTCTTCTTTAAAAACAATAGTGTTTTCCATTATGTCCAAACGATCTCCAAATGAGTAGAAGGAAAAAATACCCACAGCAGCTCCTTGGGCTCAGTATCATACCTAGATACCTTAATCCCAGATGTACTGGCTAAGCCCAGGCTGATAGGATGGCTGGGCTAATAATAAAACACCCCAGAGGCTCTGATCTCTATGGAGTCTGTATCTAAAATGTACAACTTTATGGTTAGGGGTACTGGTTTTACAGTCAAACTGATTTGCTTCCTGATTACCACTTACAACCTACGACACACGTCTCATAGAGTTGTGGGGAATAAGTATGATCATGAACTTAAAGGGCTTCTCCTCATTGCCAGTACACAGTAAGTTCTCAATAAATGGAGACTGCTATTGAATTATTACCATTAATAATTCATGCTTTGATTTAAGAAACTGCCTGGTCTAACTATCTCCAGGCAAAGGCTGCTTTCTCATCCAGTCTCCGCTATATGGCTATAAAATGGTGAGTTTCCTTTTCAGATGTGCACACACACTTGCTTTGCTCTCATCACTGATGCCTACTTTCTGTAGTCAATTAACATGATCGACCATTTAGGGTAATCATTTCCTAAGAACCAAATGTGCTTACATTCAGTGGCACCCACTATAATGCAATTAATTTTTCCAATAATATTCATCTAGTAGATAGGCACAGTATAAATGAGAGCTGTGATGATAAGCTACCTCCTCTGTTTTCTCATTTTAAAGAGAGATTCATTAGGGACAGTACTCCTCAATGTTAGTGAAATGACACAATCTAATTAGAGAATTGCAGTTATACACACTAGTGCTAGAAAGAGAGGAATTGCTACCTGACAGGTAATGTCACTGTCTGCATCTTGCTTCTGCCCTCCTTTAGTATGCTTCCACCTTGGTCCAGATCTCATCCTTTCCTTGGGCCTATTCAGCCATCTTATGAATGCTGGGAAAAGCCTAAGCTATAAATAACTTGCTTTTTGATAAGATGATTCATGCCTGAAAAAGTTGATAATGATTTCGGAATTTCTTGTAATTGAGTTTTTAATTACAACACAGATAGCCAATATCTCACTCATATGTAATTTTAACAGAGATGACAAGCAATTTTATATTCTTTGGAGATCATTTGACAAGTGTGGGAGCCTATAGTTAAGTACCAATGGCCTTGTTTTTGGACAGGAGTACCTGACAACCACTCACTCAGGGAAGATTGGAAACTGGAACATCTGGATCTCAATAAATTATTTGATAGAGCAATCCAAGTGCTATAACACGGGCTGCCACTGGGAATATAAACCTGATTGCTTGGCTTAGAATCTTGCTTTTCTAATTTATAGTCCGCATATTATGATTTGTGATACTGTAGAGCCAATTGGTATATGGACAAGGTTCTACCATAAATAAATTTTTCTATCTTTAGACTTTATCAGCACGTCAGATAAAATTTGCAAATAATTTTTTCTAATATATGCAGAGCTTAACCTTGGGATGGGTACCATATTTTCTTTACTCCTTTACTCCTTTAGCATTTACTTAAGAGTTCTAGAGGCCATGCCCAGAGTTCTAGAGCTAGAATTAGACCAAAGAAATTGCTCCATCCAAAAGAGCAGAGAACCAGCCCAGCATTGGCTGGTTCCTACTAGTACCTCCCACAAGCTTTCAAAAGCCACTCGCATAGACCGTTACATCCAGAGGTGCAAACTGATTTATCTTTTTCAACCACAGAGCAGTATTTCTCAGATCTTTGAATTTCAGAGACCAGGAAAAAAAATTATTCTTAATTAGAGTCCTATGAAGGGTGGTAACTTTTTAATTTTACCAAGTAAAGATGTTTACATTTTTTCTTCCTTCCCACTCATTCGTGAGTGTTTATTGAGCACATACTATTGGCAGCTACTAGAGTATGCCCTGGGAATGCAACAAAAAGCCAAGCTAGACATAATCTATGCCCTCAAGTATCATAAAGTCTGGTGGGGGAGATAGTTTTTAATCACTTACACTAATGTATATAAAATTCACAGTGATAAAGGTGCTATTAAGGAAATAAACGTGGTTTTCTGACAGCATGTAACATTAATTTTATATGGACAGTGAGGGTCAGGGAACTCTTCCTCTTTAAAACTGATGCTTGGACTTAACAGGTCTCAGACTATGTAGGCCATGATGCGAAATTTGAACTTTATGGTAAGAGTAATAGAAAACAATTAAAGATTTTGAAGCAGGATTTATGTTCTTAAAAGATGCCTCTGGATGCTATTGGAGAATGGATTGGAGGGAAACACGAGTGGAAGGAGTGAGATCAGTTGGGACGAAATTTCAGTGGCACAGATGTAACTAGTGTGATGGCTATGGTGATGGTGAGTAGTTGGATTTGAAGAATATTTTGAAACTAGAATTGCTGAGACATACTGATAGATGAAGGGGTGGTGGGAGGAGGAGAGAGGTATCAAGGATTTCTCTTATATTCCTGTTTGAACAACTTGCCATTTAACGTACTGTTTACTGAGGTAGAAAGACCAAGAGAGGAAGAGGTTGAGGCAGGAAGGGAGACTTGAGCATCACTTTTTGGGCTCGTCAGTTTAAGGTGCCTGTGAGATATCCAGTGCAGGCAGATACATGAATCAGAAGCTTGGAGGAGTATTCTGCTACTAGATATACATTTAGGAGATATCAGCATATCGATGGTATTAAAGTCATGGGACTAGATAAGGTTTCACAGAAATAAGTATTATGGAACGTTGAGCATTTCGAGGCCCAATACAGGAGGGGAAGTCTTCAGAGCATCTTTCCTCCTATGAAAGGGATGACTTTTTAACACCCACAAAATAGAAAGAACACAATATCAGTCCTTTAAATTATGGACATTTAGTTGCATGAACTCCTCTCACCATTGTTGTTATCATTCTCATTTTGCTGCAGATCAGTCATGCTTCGTCATGAAGCAGCGGTTGCAAATCACTGCCCTAGAGTTTCTGCAACTGCCTTAGCAGGAATGACCTCATTTTGGTAGCAGAAGGTCATATCCACAGCCAGCTTCACCTGACCTCTTAGTCTCTCCACCCTTAAAAACACATCTGGGGTTTCTGATTCAGAGTAATACAGGATTGAAACTCACAGAATGACACAAGATCCTATGATATGACGTCAATTTCTCCCTACCCTGAAATGCAAAGTCAGTTCCCTCCTATGCACTCTGTGGCATTCCTAAGTCAGAGGACCACATTGCGAGTGTAGTACAGTTATTTGTGTGCATCAGCATCGCTTAACACTTGCATGGCTTTCTCCCCCTTCTGCGCCTCATAGTATTGGCATCCATCACAGTATTCTTTTCTAGTGGACCTAGTAAATGTTTCTGAATGATCCTATCACAATGTTCCAGACAGCTTGATCAATCAGATTGAATGTGGGAGATAATAGTAAAACTACTACTAACAATAATAACCACTTTATTATTATACTTGTAACTGATATTATCAATACTAACATTCTAAAGACTTTGTGTAATGTATCATACTAAGTGTTGTCCCTACTTCATATCATGAAAACCCTAACTACAACTTAGAAGAATGGTGCCATTTCACAGGTGAAGAAACCAAGGCTGAGAGAATGACATCCCAGGAGTACCTTTCGTTATTGTTTTTGCATTGGATTATAATTATATGCCATTATCTGTTACAATGGAAACTCACTGAGACTCTGTACTTTTCCTGTTTGAAACCTCAGCACCTAATGATGCTTGGCACGCTTAAGGTGCTTATTAAAATTTGATGAATGTATATAAAAGCATACTCATTGCGCTTCCCTTTATTACATTTTTTTTATAAATTGAAGTTTTGTGGCAACCCGGCATCAAGCAAATCTATCAGCACCATTTTTCCAAAAGCGCTTTGCTCACTTCCTGTCTCTGTGTCACATTTTGGTAATTCTCACAATATTTCAAACTTTTTCGTTATTATATTTGTTACGGTGATCTGTGATCGGTGATCTTTGATGTTACTACTGTAACTGTTTGGGGGACACACCCATAATAGAAGGCGAACTTAATCAATGTTGAAATGACAACAAAGGATTTAGACTATGACATAAACTTAGTTGATAAAGTAGAGTTTGAGAGGATTGACTCCAATTTTGAAAGTTCTACTGTGGGTAAAGTGCTATCAAATAGCATCGCATGCTGCAAAGAAATCGTTCGTGAAAGGAAGAGTCAGGCGACACAGCAAACTTCTTTGTTCTCTTATCTTAAGAAACTGCCAGGGCCACCCCAGCCTCAGCAATTACCACCCTGATCAGTCAGTAGCCATCACCATGGAGGCAAGACCCTCCACTAGCAAAAAGATTACAGCTCACTGAAGGCTCAGATGATGGTTAGCATTTTTTTTAGCAATAAAGTATGTTTTAGCCAATGTATTATGTACATTGTTTTTTAGACATAATGCTATTGCACACTTCATTAATTACAGCATGGTGTAAACATTAACTTTTATCTGCACTGGGATACTAAAATAATCTGTGTGACTCGCTATATTGTGCTATTCACTTTGTTGCAGGGGTCTGGAAGTAAACCCGCAATATCTCCAAGGTATACCTGTATTCTGTGAATCTAGAAGCCTCTTGAAGAGCAATAATTGTGTCTTACATGATTTGGAATCTCTCACAGCACCTAGCATAATTCCCAATACATGTTTGGAAGGTTGAGTGTGTGGGTTTAAAACTGGCTGAAAAACTACTGTAAACCGAGAAGGCTCTGAGTGATGCCGGTGGAGGTGGGGTCCCTGCTGAAGGAGGATGAAGATGTGCCGCCAGCTCTGCTGTTGGCACAACTGTGGGTCCGAGTCTTATTTAAGTGTTCGTATGGCCTGGATGGAAAGAGGGAAGAGGCTGCTTGTTTTTGGAATTCACTAATGGTTCCAATTTGGAAAGTAGAGCGAGCAGCTCAGGCAACAGAAATAAAATGCAAACGACCTTTGAGACTTGAGGTATGTAGGCTGGGAATAATGACTTTGTGAGCATTTGAAAAAGGCAAGGCAGTGAATACACCTGGGGGAGGAGAATCCAAACACAGAGCTGTTCTCTGGAAGTAGGCGCAGGGGGTACAGTGGTCTGCAAATTAAATTCAGGCCAGCCAGGCCGTCCGGCAGGATAAAAGGGAAGTCCAGGTTGAGGCCGCCTGTGCAGAAGGGCGTGGAGTAACAGTTCCTCTGTGGCCAGTTCTAGCTGAGTAGCACCTGGCCCCTCGTGCTGTGTTCCCACCACCTCGTTCCTAGGGAAGCTCAGGCAATTTGGAAGAAGTGCAGAGAATAGCAACCAGGTGAATGAATTCAGGAGGCTGAGGAGAGGATGCAGACGAAAGAGTAAAAAGATGAGAGAGCTAGAGTTTCGCTGCAGAAAGCTGAGGGAGAGAGGAGGGAGAGATCCAGAAACTAATAATAAATATCCAGGTCTATTCGAAAATAGCCGAGTGGAAATTCACAGAATACCCATCAGATTAAGATTTCTCAGATGAAAATGGACATTTTTCTTCCAAGCCATGGGCTTCTTGCCTGGACTGGCACTCTGCCTACTCAGGTGATCAGTAAATACTATCTTATAAAATAACCTTCATTTGCCATAAAAGTATACGATCCAGGAAATAGGCCAATAGGAAGCACATTAGAAAATAAGCCAACCCTTTCCATAATGCCCAGTGAGGACAGGATTAAAGCAACTAGATTTTTGTTGTGCTGTTCAAATCAGACTCTCTTCAACAATGAAGTCACCTCTTCCCATTCAGATAAATACAGAACAAAACAGAAACCTTTGTAGCGTGGGAAATGCCTAAGACACTGTTGGCTAGACTCTGGTTAAGTCCTATCATTGCAAGTTACTTCATGTCAAGGGGGCTGGTGAGGTGCTAATTTTTTTTTTCCCCTCCTAGGCAGTGGAGGAGGGGGTAGAGGAAGCTGAATCTCTGGATTTAGGTGGACTAGGTGGACTTCATTTTTAAAAATTCAAACACAAAAACCCAAGTAGATTGATCAGGGGTTAATTCTTTGTTTTATAGAGAGGAGTCTCTAAAAATAGCAACTACCTGAGTGCTATTGAATTCACCTTTGTTTACAGATAGACTGTACTGTTATTAGCTTGGAGCCTGAGAAAGAGAGTCAAGTATTCAGATTCCAAGCCAGCTGCAAACTGGTTCCTTTATCAAGCTCCAGCGTCGGGAGGGCTTCCCTGAATTCCTCAAACGTGCTGTCCCCTCCTCTGCTGGCCTTCTCTACCCTCCCTCTCCCCTGCCCCATCCTGCTTTCTGCAGGGTTCGCTTCCCCCCAGTCCCCTCCTCTCACCTTCAATGTCACATCTTCTCGAAGGTAGCTGTTTAGAATGATTTGGGCTGCAAAAGGAAATCTTATTAAAAGCGGCCCAAGCCAACAGATCTTTATAACCTGCTAAAAAGAAGTTCGGAGTAAACAGTCCACGGCTGGTATCATGGCTCAGCCATGTCATCAAGGGACCAGGAGCCTGTCCCTCTTGCTCTACCCCTGGAATATATGACTTCCATATTCATTCATCTCAAGATGTCTGTTCCACGCCCAACATCACATCCTGCTGCAGGCATGGAGGAGCTAAGGGGGCAGAAAGGCTTTCTTCCTGTGAGGCTTAGCTTTTTTATTCAGGAAAGGCCCCTGTCCCCAGAGGCTCCTAACTATATCTAATTGGTTAGAACTGCGCCAGATGCAAGGGAGTCTGGAAAATCATGATTAGCTTCCCAACCTCGATCGTAGAGGAAGGCAAGGGAGAAGGGGGGATGTGAATAGCTTCTAGGCAGCCAGACCTGCCACAGTATGTGCCTGCCCCAGTTATTCAGTCATAGTTCCCTGCTCTTCTCTTCATGGCATTGATCATGGTTTGCAGATGTACAGTTGTAATCCCACTGGAATATATATATATTCCCTAGCTGGATCTCTCACCACGGCATTGCCAGAACCTTGCTCTGTGCCTCATGAATGGCAGGCACTTAATAAATATTGCTTCAGTCGCGGGCTGCTTGGCTTCTAAAAGAAGAGAGAAGAGAAGCTACCTCTGAAATTATCATGGAATCACAACCTCCTGGGAAAATATGATTCTGGTTATAAAATTTGATTTCCACATAGCTCCTTTTTATTTATTAAAAATATTTCAAATATAAAGAGAGGTAAAATATAAATGAAATGGAATACTGAACATTCAAATACCCACTACCCAGCTCTATCGGATTTGCAGATTTTGCCATAGGCCTTTGTGGTCAGTGGAGGCTATTGTGTTTTGACAAAAAAAAACCTTTCCAATACAGCTGAAGACCCTGTGTCCCTTCCCCTGGCTCCATGCTCCTGCTGCTACTCCTGCCTTTCTCTCACTGGAGGTAAGCAGTATCCTGAATTTGGGTTTACCAGGCTATGCTTTTATACTATGACTGTATACATATCCATAAGCAATATAAAACTATAGGGTATTATTGTACATGTTTCCCAGCTGTATATAAATATTCTACTTTGTATAAACACTATAATGAATTATATGAATATTAAAAGTATTATTCTCCAATATTTTTGAACTATCATGTTATTGATATTTAACCCTATTTTTGTACGTACTGTTTCATTGTATAAATATACCACAACTTAGTTATCCTTTTTTCTCTCGGTATTTTGATTGACTGTTTACAGTCCTTTTCTATTACAAATAATGCTACCCATGATTAACTTTCTTCTACATATTTCTTTGTCACACGTGTGAGAGTTTCTTGTTCTAAGGTATTTATCCAGAAATAAAGTTACGGGGTGAAGGAGGTATATTTCTTCAATTTTCTTTGATTTTGCCAAAATTCTGTAGTGGATGAGAGAAACTGCTTCTGTACTCAACATTTGGTATCAGATTCTGATTTTTGTCAATCTATTGATGTGAAATGGTATCTCATTGTTTTATTGTGTATTTCCCTGACAATGGGGAAGGTTGAGGACCTTTCAATAGGTATGTCAGCCAATCAGGTTTCCTTTTATGAAAATTGCCTATTCACATCCATTGCCCTTTTTAGGGGAACAGGGAGTTGTTTTTTTTTTCTTACTGATCTGTAAAGTTCTTTATATATTCTGGATAGCAATCCTTTTTGTTAACACACAGTACCAATATCTTTCCCAGACTGTTGCTTGACTACTCATGTTGTTTACAGTGTTGCTTTGTGAATAGAAGTATTAAACTTTAATACAGTAAAATATACCAACTTATGACTTTGTGGTTTGGGCTTTCTATGTCTTATGCAAAAAATTCTTTTCTTTACCTCCAAAATCTTAAAGATATCATCCCATATTCTCTTTAAAAAAAGTTCAAGTTTTTGCTTCCCACAGTTAGTCCAGGTGGAATTATTTTTATGTAACATAAAGGGATCTAGTTTTCTTTTATTTTTTCCACATGGATAACTAGCAATCTCAGCAGCATTATTGAATGCTTCCTTTTTGATCATTGCTTGATATCAAGTTTCCATTTATGCCTGGGTCACTTTCTGGGTTCAGTATTATATTTCAGTGGCTGTTTTTCTATCCCTGTGTCAATAAGACACCGTGTATGTCACCATAGCTTTAGAGACATTATCGCATAGGGTTAGGTGCAGGGCTCAAGACCTGCTTGGGTTTAAATTCTAACTCTGTCATTGCTTAACCTTGGTACCTTGAGGGAGCTCCTTAATCTCTTTGTGCCCTCATTTCTTTCTTAACTGTAAAATGGTGACAATAATTGTACCAAACTCATAACACATGAAAGGTTTTGCCTGGCATTTAATAAATACTCAGTAAAAGTCAGCTGCTATTATTTTTAGCTGTAGTATCACTATTATTATTACTAATTGTGATATCAGATAGCTTGAGCCATGTCTGCCCTTTTCTTCTTCAAAATGGTCTTAACTATCATTGACCTTTTGTGCTCTTTCAAATGGATTTCAAGATTGGCTTATAATGTCTCATGAAAAAGGCTGTTGAAAATTCGAATGTCGTTGCATTTATACATAGATTAATTTGAGCCTTCTTATCCATAAACTTGGTATACCTCTCTGTCTATTTAGTTCTTTGATGTCGATTGGAAAGTAATTTTATAATTTATTCCACAAAGATCAACACATATTTGTTATATTTTTTCTTAGCTATGTTTTAGTTTGTTGTTATTGTAAATGAGGTACTTCTTAATATTATTGTTCTTGAATGACTTATTACTGCTGTGTAGGAATCCTATTATTATTTTTAGTTTGATCCTGTATCTAGCCACCTTGCTGAACAATGACTAATTCTAATGATCTGTGGATTCTCGTGGATTATTTACACAAACACACTGATCTTTTACACAAAAATACAGTTTTGTTTCTGTCTTTCCATGATGTACCTCATTTTATTTTTCTTTTCTTACTGTATTGACTGAGACCTCCTAACAGCATTAAAAAGAAGTAGTGATAGCAGGCATCCTTGTCTTATTCTACCTCTAATGGAGACATTGTTAAGTTTCATTGTTAAGTTTGATCCTGGCTATAGATTTTTGATAGATGATAATTATCAAGCTTAGGAAGTTCCCTTGTATTCTAATTTACTAAGAGTTAAACACAAATGAATGTTAAATTTTATTAAATACTTTTTTGGCATCTATTGAGTTTATCATGGATTCTTTATTCTTTACTTTGTTAATATTATATAATGCATTGATAGATTTTCTAATGTTGAAACATCTTTTACTTCTTAAAATAATACACATTGGTGTTCAAGAGAATTCCATAGAGACCCCTGGGTCATTTCCTAAAGGACAAGAAACGTTAAGGTTTTTAAGCAATTATTATTTTTATTTTACTTTACATAAGTTTCTTTTTAGATCTTTGTGTGTTTAGTTCATAATTTCTTTCCCTTTTTTGCATTTCTACATTTTTAAAATGAAATATGTAAGACGTGTAATAGCAAAAGGTATGAACAGTGAGAGATGAAGAGGGTGGAAGTATTAGCTCTGCTTATTCTGGACCATGAAATAAGGGGGTATAAGAACTTCCTATCAGCCAAGGATTTCTGAGGTAACGTGATCCATAATGACCTTATTTGCTGAGTAGGTGAATCATGCTGGCCATTGGCTAAAAACTTGGTGAGGCCTGTATTAAGAGTCATTTAGGAAACAGGCCCTTAACTGCTCCAGGTAACTGGGTCCTGCTTGTGAACTGGGAGGGCTTGTCCTCCTAGAAGCTGTCCTGGGTAGCACGAATGGTGGTGAAGAATGCATCAGCTCTTATTCCCTTAGCTCCACTTTTGGTTTTTCCTCTGTTTTTATTCATCTTGGGTAATTGCATCATTTTTGAGACTCACATACATGTAAAACCTTTTGTAGTTCTGATGCTTAGCAAAGAAACTATATTCTGTTCAATAATTAGAGCTTCCGTATTACAAAATTATTTCAGTGTAATTGCTCTTGGTGGTAAAATGTCAGGTCAGGGTAGAAATATCGTTTTGATGGTTGTTGAGCAATCCTGTTTCTGAATATCTATCCTAATTATATGCACATATTCATACAATTACTGAGAAGTTACTGTACCAAAAGAACTGTACACAAATAGTAACAATAATGTGATGTCCTGGTCTGTTGGCTTTAAAAAAGATTTCAGAAATTGATTAAAACATTTAATGTTAGTTTTTCATTCCAGGTTTTGTGAACCAAGTGCCTTATTCCAATTGGAAATGTGTTACAAAGAGAATATTCTTTTGTCTTTCCTGCCTCATCATATAGAATATAGGGAGAAAGATACCAAACTCCTGGGAGTTATCTCTTTGATTAACTGTGAAGTGATAAACACAGGAAAGCAGCAACAATTCATGCAGTTGGGTACTAAATCTCCACCTTTGTGGTCTGCATTTGCCAGCTGTCTCCATATTTGACAGATAAGGTGCATCTGTGAATTTTAAGTTTCTCAGATTACAGTTAAGATATGTAATGACTTTTCAAGTTATACACCTTCCCCCAAAACTTCTGCTACAGGGGGTAAAACCCAATTAAGCCAGCTTTACTCAGCTTCAAAACAAAACTTCAATGTGAAAATTGGCAGAAGAACTTAACTAATGAGGACACCCCTGCCCACCCTTGGAGAATGCTAGTGCTTGATGGAGCCAGTGCTCCCTGGGGACACAGGCTCTTCCTTCTCTTAAGGCTGAAGTCTGGAGGTGTACTTGGTTAATAAAGCCAGTTCCTTTAGACATCCGGATTGATGCAGGGACTGGTGGAAATTATTATTTGGAATATTTGTTGCATATAGTCTTATCAACATTTATACTTATTGGATAAAAGTTATCTGAGGAACTGTATTAACGCAAACAGGCCCATGAAGAGCACGTTCAAAGCTCTGAAGCAAAAATAAATTCCAACTATGTAAAAATCTTTGGGTTGCTAAGGACTGATTCCAGACTAGAAATACTTCCAATAACCATAATGACTATGATGATAAAAGTAACAGATATTGCCTGAGCGGATACCACAGTTAAGCACTCCCTAAACATTAAAGAGCATTAACTTGTACTCACGAAAAACATACATAATTGGTATTCTGTCATTTTACAGTTAGAAACTGAGGTTCAGACAAGTTGAGTAATTTACCCAAGGTTACCTAAATGTCCCCTTTGGCAGGTTAAATTCTTTATCTTCAGTGTAATGGAAACAGAGTGGTTGATTATTGCCTTTTATAAAATAGCCTTAATGCCCTTAAATGTAAAAGTTTCCTTGAATAATATAAGAAGGGAATTCAGGAAGACACGAGAAATGTCAGCTCATTAGGGTAAACGTAAATTTTATCGTTAACGGGCACAGGAAATTCACGCAACATGAAGTTACTGTATATCTTCAAGAGGATTGTAATGTAATCAGGCAGATAAATACATGAGGAATTGCTTGAGATAATTTTTTAAAATATCAACAAAGGCAAAGTAGGCAAGTGCTTGGAATTGAATTCTGTTTCCTCTGGACCCCATTTGTATCAGCTGTAAAACCAAAATGATGGGGGTAGGGTGGACAACTACTTCCCTTAAAACTTTCTTCCCACTTGCAAACCTATGTTGGTGACTCTAACGGGTGCACGTGAACAAATCAATGTGGAGAACACCGCAAAGCAAAGTGGGGCTGGTCATTTAAGGTCTCCTGGAGATGACATTTGAATCAGATCCAAAGAAGGTGAGTCACGTTGATTAGTTCTGATTTGGGGATAGGGCAGAGTGAGGATCTTGAACAACTGGAGAAAGAGTGAGAAAATAGCAGGTGTAAAGAAGGGAGCACGAGTGGCAGATTGAATGAATTTTTCTAAAGTAGATGGGTCAGGAACACTAAAGGAAGAAGTTGATAAAGAGCACATTAGAATTACCAGGAATCTATATATTTTTAAGGCCAGGGTGCCAGAATAACTGAATCAGAAACTCTGGGAGTAGGGAATTTTTATAGGTTTATTGAGATATATAATTCACACACCACATAATTCATCCATTTAAAGTGTACAGCTCAGTGCTTTCAGTATAGAGCTGTGCAACCATCACCACGATCAATTTTAGAACATTTTTATCACCCCCAAAGAGAAACTGTACCCTTAGCAGTCACTCCCAATATCCCTAATCCCTCTCAGTTCTAGGCAACAACTAATCTATTGTCTGTATAGATTTGCTTATTCTGTATAATGCATATCAGTGGAATCATACAGGCTTTTTGTGACTGGCTTCTTTCTTTAGCATTATGTGTTCAAGGTTTATCCACACTGCAGTATGTATCAGCACTTTATTTTTTGTGGCAGAAAAATATTCCATTATATGGGTATATACCTATACATTTTATTTATTCATTTATGTTAATAGACATTTGGATTGTTTTTACTATTTTGACTTTTATGAATAATGCTGCTATGAGCGTTCATGTACAAGTTTTTGTGTGACATAAGTTTTTGATTCTTTTGATACATACCTAGAACTGGAATTGCTGGGTCACGTGCTAACTCTATGTTTAACATTTTGAGAAACTATCAGATTGTTTTTCGGAGCAGCTGCACCATGTTACATCCCCAGCAACAACATATGAGAGTTCCAGTTTCTACGACTTCGTCAACTCTCATTATTATCTATCTTTTGGTAATAGTCACCCAAGTGGTTATGAGGTGCTATCTCATTGTGGATTTGCTTTGTATTTCCTCGATGCCTAATGGTGTTGGGCAACTTTTCGTATGCTTTTTGGCCATTTGTGTATCTTCTTTGAAGACATATCTGTTCAAATCTTTTGCCCATTTGTTATTGGTCTTTTTGTTATAGAGTTGTAATAATTCTCTATATATTCTAGATAGAAGTTCCTTATCAGATATATGATTTAGAAATATTTTCTCTCATTATTTGGGAGTCTTTCTACTTTTTGAGCACAAAAGTTTTTAATTTTGATGAAGTCCAACTTACCTATTTATTTTTTGTCATTTGTGCTTTTGGTATCGTATCTAAGAAGGATTAGCCTAAGTCAAGGTTAAGAATATTTACTCCTGTACTGTCTTTTAAGAGTTTTATAGTTTCAGCTCTTACACTTAGGTCTCTGATCAATTTTTAGTTAATTTTTGTGTATGGTGTGAAGAACTTTATTCTTTTTCCTGTAGGTATGTAGTTGTCCCAGTACTATTTGTGAAAAAAATCTGTTTTTCCTCTATTGAATTATCTTGACATTCATGCGAAAAATCAGTTGAGTATAGCTGTATGGAGCAAATTTTGAAATCAAAAAGTATGAGTTCTCCAACCTTGTTTCCTCTTTTTCAAGAGTATTCCCTTGAATATTCATATGAATTTTAGGATTAGCTTGTCGATGGGATGTGGGTTTTTTCAAATTCCCCAGATGATTCTATGCGTAGTCAGGGTTGCAAACCACTAATATAGAACTGAGAGGAAGGCAAATAACATTTACTGATCATCTACTATGCATCTAGCGTTTGCATTGGGTAACTTACATTTTTTAAATCATTTGATCCTCACAGTAACCCTGTGGGACAGACACGATTATCTCCAATTACAGGTAATAAATCTGAATCTAAGAAATGTTGTCTCGTCAATAGTTAGTAGTGATACTGAGATTTAACTAGGTTTTTGCATTAATTATGCTAACTCCCTTCCCAAGAAATGGAAACTAACTCTTGCACTCCTATGGCCTTTGTATCACTATTATACCATTTATAATATGTTAGAGTTTATATGTATGCTGCTTGCATTTGGAGAATGGGATTGGGTGGGGACGTTCCCAGCCAGAAGCAAAGAAGATAAGAAACTAAGTCCTGTTTTTTCAGTATGGCTGCATCATCATAAGGTATGTAGGAGGAACATGACAAGAAATGAAGCTTCTTAGGCAGGAGGAGTCATGCCGTTTCACAAATGACAGACTGTGATAAATATTTCCACCAGTACACAGGAACATGAAAAAAAGAAGGGCTATCTGCTGAGTTTTTAATAAAGCTAAATTTACTTAAAATACTTAACTTCTGAGATTATTTTCTTTCCTGGTGTGTGCATCCATGTAAAATACATTCTTGTTAAATTATGTAGAGAGAGTATATAAACACTATTTGCTTTACTTATTGCTCTCCCGAATAATAATAAAAAGTTTGCAACCTTACCTAAGTCTTCCAAAATTATTTTGCTTTTCTGGTTCATGGAGTCCAAGTCTAGAAATCAAACTACACTCAATAGGGAACTACTAAAGAATTTTGAGTGTGAAATGAAATGAAGCCATACCTTTATGTGTAGTAAAGAGCACCCTTTCAACAAACTGTGTTAGGACCACTGTGTATCCACATACAGAAGAATGGAGTTGGACCCTACCTCATACAATACACAAAAAGTAACAAAGTGGACTACTGACTTAAATGGAGTAAACAGAACTATAAAACTCCTAGGAAAAAACACAGGAGCAAATTTTTGTGATCTTGGATTAGGCAATAGTTTCTTACACCTGACACCAGAAGCATAAGAAACAACAGCAAAACAGATAAACTGGATTTCATCAAAATTAAAAACTTTTGTGCTTGAAAGGACACTGACAAGAAAATGAAAAGACCATCCACAGAATGGGATAAAATATTTGCAAGTTATTTATCTGATAAGGGACTTGTATCTAGACTATGTAAAGAATTATTACAACTCAATAACAAAAAGACAAATAACCCAATTTAAACATGGGCAAAAGATTTGAATAGACATTTCTCCAAAAAAATATATGAATGGTCAAGAGCACATGAAAAGATATTCAACATCATTAGACATCAGAGAAATGCAAATCAAACCCACAATGAGATACCACTTTGTACCACTTGGGTAACTATTATCAAAAGATTGATAATAAGAGTTGGCAAAGATGGAGAAACCGGAGCCCTCGTACATTGCTGCTGGGATGTGAAATGGTGCAGCTGCTCTGAAAAACAATCTGATAGTTTCTCAAAATGTTAAACATACAGTTGTACATGTTCTAGTTACTTCACTCCAAGATAATGAAAACTTATATTCACACAAAAACTTGTACGTGAATGTTCACAGCAGCAACGTTCATAATGGCCCAAAAGTGGAAACAGCCCAAATGCCTGTCAAGTAATGAATGGATTAAAAAAATGTGGTATATACATACAATAGAATATTATTAAGCAATAAAAAGTACAGATAAGTGCTACAACATGGGTGAACATTGTAAACATTATGCTAAATAAGTCAGTCATAAAAGGCCATGTATTGTATAATTCCACTAATACGAAATATTCAGAATAGGCAAATCTATAGAGACAGAAAGGAGATTGATTACTGTCTCCTAGGGCTGGGGCAGGTATGAGGAATGACTGCTAATGGGTGCAGGGTTTCTTTGGCGCTGATAAAAATGTTCTAAATTAGGTCGGAATTGATACAAAACTTAGTGCATGTACTAAAACTCACCAAACTGTGTACTTTAATGAATAATGTGATATGTGAGTTATAGCACAACAAAGTTTTTACAAAGAAAAAACGACAGGTTATTAAGTGTGAATGTGGAAGACAGGGTGTCAGAGACTGAAACTGTACATAAGGAAACAAGCTCAAGAATGTAGATACGTCCTAAGATGTGATAAGTAGGGCTTGAACTAACATAGTGGTAAAGGGGATGGTACAGCGAGAACAAATGCAGGATTATAAGGAGGTCACTGGGCAGGCTCTCCCAGCATCATCCCTGATGGGTGGTGAAACATCACTTTATTTTAAAACAGCCAGAGCTGAAGCCTCTGTCCATCACTTCTTATCCTCCCACTGGCCTAGTTGGAGAATCATTTTAATTCATTCTATTGTTTCTGAAGCAAAATTTACTTGTCTACAACATCTATCCATTGTCTTTAATTCTGCCTTGTAAAAACAGATATGTTGCTGTGATAACTTTGGAAAACTTTGTTTAGTAAACGATCAGGATCTGTTGTGGATTATAGAATGTATACATGTTTGTACAATAAAGGTCAGAGAGCTTAATTCTCTAATTAGAATTCTATTTTTGAAAAACTAAACTGTTAATCAGATTGCAGATGAAGGGATCAAACCCCCATGTGGTGTTGATCCAGCTCTCTCACCATGAATACATCTGGACTATGCCTAAAAGGCCAAGCAGCCCCAATGCCATGTGGGGCTTTACTGATGGCATCTCTCTGGAATACTGAGCAGGTACTCTTGAGACTCCTGACATTCAGCTTAATCAAGAGGTGACCCTTTCAGGCGATCTAACAATATGTTTACATTACACAGACAGAATTTTTCTCTTAAGATTCCATTAAATACTTAACTAACACCACTAAAGAAAAATACAGCCAACAACATAGCTGTATCAAAATGAGAAATCAATCAGTTTTCAATCTTGTTTGACAACACTCTCACCAAACCAGGCAGGCAGGAGACCTGTGGAAAGGGAGGGAGGGATGTTAGGCGTTGAGCCAGAGTTGAAATTAAATCTTGTCGGCCCATCTATTTTAAAATCTGCATCACTTTCCATGGCCTGCAAAGGGAAAGACTGAGAGAGGCAGATGCCTGACGTCTCTTTTGTCTGGAGAATTCAGAGGTGTCTCAGAAGTCATGCTGATGGTTTCCAGCACTTTCTTTAAAATGTTGCTCTTTTTACCTGTACAGTTTTCTCCAGGATTCCCCAAAGGAAGATAGTACTTAGGATTTCAGAGTCTCAGCATCACCCTGACGAAAAGGTTAGGCATATTTAGTAACCAATTTAATTTTCACACCCCAAAGGAGTAGAAATAACAACGGTAACAACAATAATAAAAATATTTTACATTGATTTAGCAGGGTGCAATTACAAAGTACTTTGCATGTATTGCCTTATTTAATTTACACAGTGGAGAAAACTGTACTGGTTTGACGGTTCAATATATGTTTTGTTTGATTTTACTGTGAGAAAACGTGAAGCAAAAATTTTTCCTCCACAGAAAACTAAAGGCCATAGAAGGGATCTTAACACAGCTTCCATGAGAGCGCTCAGTAATGTTCTTTCTTCCTCCTGCCCCTGCAAAGAGACTTTGGCTAAGAGTCAATGTTCCTAATACCTTCAGCAGGACTAGAGAGTAGTAATGATTTCTTCCATTTTGTGCAGGAAGGATCCATTAAGCATCTCATGTCCAGGGAGAGGTAGAAGAGGCATGGGAGTGAGCATATTATGACCACGTTCCCCTTTCTCTAACAAGGCCCTTCATAGACAGGAAGTACGCTATCCTCTCCTGGTCTGCTATTTTGCCTCTAAGTAGACTGTAGACTTAATGTTGCAGCATAAGTTCTTATAGAAAACAGGGTAACATACTGGAATAAACTGAGGACCAGAGATTTAACATGAAGCTAAGGAATCTTGGACATCAGGGCCCCTTGCTTGCATGGAGTAAAGAAAAGGAACTAAATCTCCATGTCTTCAATAATTTGTTATGATTTATTTGGTCCTTCTAAATATTTCCTTTCATACCTAATTTGTATTCGTAATTTCATTTTTTTTCGTAAAGACCTTCATGGCCCCCAATCATATAGCCTTTAGGCTTCATATCACCTGGATCCATTCTTGCCGAGAATTTAATTCAAAATAATTATTCAGGGCTTCCCTGGTGGCGCAGTGGTTGAGAGTCCGCCTGCCGATTCAGGGGACACGGGTTCGTGCCCCGGTCCGGGAAGATCCCACATGCCATGGAGCGGCTGGGCCCGTGAGCCATGGCCGCTGAGCCTGCGCGTCCGGAGCCTGTGCTCCGCAACGGAAGAGGCCACAACAGTGAGAGGTCCATGTACCGCAAAAAAAAAAAAATTATTCAGAAACCACAGCAAATGACTGTAACCTTCACAGCAAAGCCAGATTTGGATTAAATGCCAAATTAGTGGTAGATCCACTGGTGATACCAAACTGGTGAGATCCAAAGGTAACGCCAGATTCAAATATGCAAAGTAAACGTGGCATCTTTATTTTTCTGAAATTGATCTAAACTTCATGAGTTTTCACCTTCCTCCTGGGTAGGAGAGAAAATTTACCTTGACAGTTCTGTTTCTTCTTTTTATTTCTATTTACAGTACTCCTTTCTGGGAATTCCCTGGTGGTCCACTGGTTAGGACTTGGCACTTTCACTGCTGGGGCCCGGGGTTGGATCCCCGGATGGGGAAGTAAGATCCCATAAGCCTTGCAGCGCAGCCACAAAAAAAAAAAAAAAAAAAAAAAAAAAAAAAAAAAACTCCTTCCTAGGAAAATGCTTGAATTCTTCCCCTCCCCCTTTCTGTTCCCAAAGATGGTGTCTGGGTATATGGGGGTGGGGAGGAAGGTCCCTTGGTCCTGGTTTGGGGTGGGAGGGAGGACCCCTCTGATCTCATTGATGATGCCCATGGTTTATTCTGAGCTCTCATTGGGTAAGTTCACAGGGACTTGCCATGCTGGGAACAAAATGACTCCAACTGAAAGTACGCCTGCTTCAAAGCTTACCGTGCATGCTCCTTCTGCTGTCTTCCAGAGCATAGGAGGAAGCTTCTGGATAGCCTCTATACCACACGTGAGTTGAGAAAGTTTCTGGAGTGCTAAACACAGGCCGTTTCTCTTTGGTGAGGCCGCCACTGCAGTCTCTTCCCAGAGCACAACTGTCCCCCCTTTCCCCAGGAGACATCAAGGCACATGTCTTCCTATTGGTTTCGCCTACCACTCTCTTCCTCTTTCTTCCCACAGAGAAATTCCTCAGAGAAAGGGGAGGCCCTTCCATTTTCTTTTCTCCTCTTGAATGAGCTTCCTCTAAGTCCGACCTTTTCTTCCTGGAACAATTAGACAGCAGCTCAGCTGAAGTGTCAGAAGGTGTGTCCTCTCTACTTATAGGAAAAGCACAAGCATACCTGATTTGTGCTTCAGGCCTGGTTCTTCGTGTGTTAATTGAAGCTAACAGATTTTAGAAAATCCTTTTCATGTTCAACAGAGCCAGTTGTTAAAAACTATTGTCTTGCCACCTGTACCAAAGATCTGAATAGCTGCATCTCAACTCTCCCCTGACCTTTGCAATCCTGCCCTAACAATCCTAATTCTCCCTGGGGCAGATGGATGCCTCTGGAACAATATAGGGGTGTGCACAAAGGAAGGAAGAGGAAAAGAGCGCATTAATTCAAAATTATTATCTCTACCATTTAGACTACTAAAAGTCCTTTTTAAAAAGATTTTCTTTTGAAAGTGTTTCTATTTTGAGCAGTGCTGTATTTTTTTTTTTTTTTTTTTTTGTGGTACGCGGGCCTCTCACTGCTGTGGCCTCTCCCGTTGCGGAGCACAGGCTCCGGACACGCAGGCTCAGCGGCCATGGCTCACGGGCCCAGCCGCTCCGCGGCACGTGGGATCTTCCCGGACCAGGGCACAAACCCGTGTCCCCTGCATCAGCAGGCAGACTCTCAACCACTGTGCCACCAGGGAAGCCCCAGTGCTTTATTTTTATTTTAGTTTATTTCAGTTATTGTTCTAAGTGAGAGTTTGGTATTGTGATATACTTAGAAACTAGCCAGGTAAGTACATATTTATATTTGGTTAATAAACAATTTTGTTCTTAAAGAAAAGATGACTTCTTCGGCTAGTAGGTATGAGGTAACAGTAAATGGCAGGTGCCATCGGGATCCCTAGAGGCTAAATTCCAAACAGCAAGTATCTCCCAGATTCTGAACCAAAATAGTGACACGCTATATCTCTGTATCGGTCTATTCAACCATGTACCCTTGCATCCTTCCATCCATCTGTCTATCTATCTCAGACTGGCTTGATATATAAAGCAGCTTTCAAAGGGGTGTGGCTTAATACCTGGAAGGTAAAGAGCAATTCATACTCAAAACATCCCCAAAATAGAGGAATTACGGCAAGAACTTCCTAACTCGTCTTCCTGCTTCTACCCTTTCTCCCTATAGTTTATTTTCTATACAGAAACCAGAACCTTTCTTATAAACTTGAATACCCCTCCAGTGGCTTCGAAACCAGACTCAGAGTAAAAGCTCACCTTCTTTACGATGTGCTATCAGGTCCCCCATCTCCTACTTCCCGCTTCCTCTCACTCCATTCCAGCCACACTGGTCTCCTTGCTGTTTCTCCCACCCTTCCACACACTCCTGCCCCAGGGCCTTTCCCATTACTGGAATACCCTTCCCTGAGATACTATGCAGTCTTCCCTCATTTCCTTCCACCCTGTTGAAATGTCACCTAACCAGAAAGTTTTTGCTAAACCACCTTAAATAAAATGAGTGCTCTCCTTGCCTTACCCATCATTCTTTCTCTTATCCTGTTTCATTCTTCTTCCTAACACTTACTAGCTTTGTCAGAATTAATTTTTGGTCTCTCTTCATTGGAAAATATGCAGCATGAGATGGGATCTGCTTTATTTATTACCAAATGCCCAGCACCTGGAGTAGTACCTGAACAGAGCAGACCAGGAACTACTCTAGGTCAATTAACTGACCAGCTCACCCAGTTTGCTTGGAAATTTCTCAGGCTTATCAGTGAAAATTTCACATCTTTGGAACCCATTCTGTCTCAGGAAATCCCGGAGAGTTGGTCACCCTACTCTCAATAAAGTGTTGTTGAATGAAAGAAAGGAAAAAAAGAAAAGAGTGAAGACAGGGAAGGAGGGAGGGAGCTAGGAAGGAATGGAGAAGGGGAGGGAGAGAAAAAGAGTCAGGGAAAGGATTAATATCTCCTGATTATTTATGTGGAAAGTAGAAGAGGTATTTTTGTGCGGTATTTAGGGGAGATCTGGATCAAATTAAATATGTGCTTAAAGCCTTGAGACCCTTTTTTTCTGGGTTTTGATGCTTCACAGCGCTACAATGCATCTGATTGGAATTTCAATTCCAGGTTTAATATACTGTGCAAGTTGGTGGAGGCCCTATAATTACACATATTCATGGGAGCAATCATGACCGTACTTTTGATGTGACTGGCAAAGTAAGATACCAACAAGAGAACGGTAATCAAAGGAACAGGGGAGGTACCAATTGGTATTTACCTATGACATTTTACTAGAAAAACTCAAGCAAAATGAAAGACCGTTTCCAGTGATGTCCTAACAAAGCAATATTATAAAATGCCATTTTTTCTTTCCATTTACACAATAAAACATTTTAAAGCTGCACAACTTGGCAGTCACACCACCAGATGTTATAATATCCTAATGTGAAGGTTCTTAATAATATTGCAGTTTTAATTCCTTTGATATTTCAAAGATATCCTTTGAACAGCCCAAATCCAATCAAACTTGTGCTTATGGGAAAGAGGTGCTTCTCATGAATCCTTATATTGTGGTCCTAAGAACCTACTACGTCTCTTCTAGGTGCTTTTCAGTTTTTTACCTCAACAATTTTTCAGCCTGTCTCAGGTGGGTGTGTGAATTTGTAATCAGTTTGTGGAATGTGATGAGGGAGGACCTGCCTTCCTAAGCTTGGAACTGTCAATTGGGTGTCAGGACCGCCCGTTCTCTATTGAGTATCTGTTTTATTTGACTTAAGCAAATATTTATATACCTCTGTGCCTCAGCAGCTGCGTCTGGTAAAAATAAGATTATTGCCTCTTGAGGTCTTATGACAAAGGGAGAAGAGGTTTTAGATATTAAAGAAAGGAAGAAAACACTTGAAACTCAAGACAGGAATCACATATTATTTTGCATCCCCAGTGCCCTCAGAATGCCTGGATAACTCGCAGTGGGCATTAGAAGGTTGCTTACCTATTATGTCATCCTATCCTGTAAGCCCTCCTGTGAAGCGGGTGTTAATCACACCCTCCTGTGAAGCTCAGAGAGATTCAGCCCTTGCCCAGAGCTCAGAAGGCAAGTATAAGAGGCATGATTTGAACCCTGCCTTCCAACGATAGTCTGGTACTCATTCCAGGACACCTGTGCATTTTCTCCAGCAATTGAACTGATTTATACGCTAAGCACTTCACCTTGTTTTAACACACTGAAGTTCATGTAAAAAATGTTATGGAAGGTTTGTGCCCAAGCCTGCTTCCGTATCATGTGTGTACTTTCTTCCTGGCACTCTCTCAGACCATCTCTATCCCAGCGTGAGTGTTGTCTATAAACCCTGTGTGGTTGCATTGTAATTTGGAATGTCTACAGGAGCCCGAAATCATTGAACCAATGCATGAGTTAACACCTACTTCGACACACACAACCATTCCCCACCTATACTGGCAGTTTCTACCCAGCCAAACCATAGCAGACTGAGGTTCTACATATGGAGAGGGGGCAATGGAAAGGCACAACGGAGACACTGACATGCTGCACATTACTTAGCATGCAGGTGCATTAATGAGCACTTGCTTCAAATCCCAGGTTTGCCAAGAGTGTCTCTGTTCGCATATCAAAGCAGTCATCTCGGGTGTGAGTGGAAATGTTAGTAGTATTCATTCCTGCCTAAATATTTCCTGGAACCCATTACAAAAGATTCATTTTCCAAATGGATTTTGTTAATTTAATTTATTGTGCTCTTGTTGCAGCTAGAAACCGAGAGGTAAATTGAGAATAAATGGGTTAAACTGCCCCAGGGGATGGCTTGTCTGGGGAAGCATCCCAGGGGTACAGAATGGACCTTAATGAGTACTGCTTGTCAAAGGATCTGATATGCATTTTGCAGAATAAAATAACTCTTTTTTCAGCAGTTGATAAACCATTCTTTCGGGAAATGAATGAAGGGCATATACTACTCTCTTGGCTGCCCAAATATACTCTTGTTTGAAGTGAAGGCAGCAAAAACAATACAATAAAAAAATAATAAAATACGGGTTTCTCTATTTTCAGGTTACCTTTTCCTTCCAAGACACATTATATTGTATTGGTACAAAACAAAGTTCAGTATATGCAAGGAGGAGAAAGTACTCCAGCCTGAAAATGGATTTCAGCCTGGCAAAAATGAATTGATAGAAACATGGAAAGTCAATTATTTAACCCAGTCCAGGGTCTGCCAAATTAACCTTGTGTGAGCTGAGACAACTAAAGAAAATTCTGTTTGTTCTGCTGCAAAATTAGTCCAGGCAAATCAAAACAAGACTCCTCAGCGAATCAAAATGACACTTTCAAAATAAAATCATGTTAATATGGATTGCAAATGCAACTTTATTAGCAAGTCAGCTTTAGAAGTGCAGTCTGAATGTGAAAACCTGACTGCTTGAAATAATAAACAAGTAATAACTGGCCTAATAAGACTACAATTAAGATCATGTAGGACAGCAGCTAGGGAGCTTCTTCCTGCTTATTCTCACCTTGTATGTTATTTATGGCTGCAGGTTAGGTTGTATCCCTAAATATCATATTTCTCACCAGAAAGAGCACTGAGTAATTGGATGCTACAGGGCTTAATGTTCAATACTGACTCATTTTGATTAGACCCATATTTTATCGCTTGTGCTATTAGCATCAGATATTCTTAAGCCATGAAACTTCTGTGTTCTTTGATATGATGTTCATAAAATTAGGGAAATCAGTTTCTAACATCTACTTTTCAAGAATCAAGTGACTTAGTGTATCAGCCATGTCTAGGTGGCCCAAATCACTGATCATTTTTGGTCTGAGGCTAGATGTGAACCCAATCCATTTTCTGTAATGAAGCAGCAAAGTTAAAGAAGGGCTGACCCATGCTCTGAACTATGGAAGTAATGGATCTAATAGTTAATTCAGTCATTTCTGAATGGTGTGCACTCATATTGGTTGAGCTAATAATGTCCATCTTAAATCAATATGAAATTTAAACCTTTATAGGATATCTTTATGAAAATATTTTTATAAAATATAAACCTTTATGAAATATCATTAAAATGTATATATAGTAATGGGCAATCCTTCACCTGTGCTTTGGATCTTCTGCCCTCAGACCAAGGGTCCTTATTTTGCCTCCCTCCTTCTCTCCCTCCTTCCCTCGTTCCCTCCCTCTTTCCCTCCTTTCCTCCCTCCTTCCCTCCCTCCCTCCCTTCCTTCCTTCCTTCCTTATCTCCTTCCTTCTACACCTTCAATTATTTCTCTGTACTGTTGATTTTTCTCCATACAGCCTATGAAGTTGTGTAATTCCATCCATTTTTTCTTATTTTTTATTTTCTTAGTCCCATGTTCTCCTGTATGTACTGTGGTAAAACTCTCCAATACTTCATATTAAAGTACTTCAAAGAGGTGTGCACTTTCCATGTTTCTCTCCCTAAGTTTTCATTTACTCTGTAACCCATATGGCTGTTTTTTCTTACTACCACACCAATAAACTTACCAATGACATTCTATGTTGCCAAAGTACATAGACATTTTCTGTTTTTTAAACTTCTCTTTCTGGGACATTTGACATATTTCCATTTATCAAAATGCTCTCTTCTTTTGCCTTGGAGGACAACACTCTTTTTCATCTCCTTTGTTCTTTTTTCATCTCCTTCTATGGATTTTCTTCTTCTTAATCCAGAAATATTCTCCCTAGGACTTAGGTTCTCTTCTTCTCTTTTTATTTGTAGTCCTTAGGTGACTCCACCCACGCTCATGGCTTCAGGTACCACTTAGGTATTTGTATTCTTGGCCTATGCCTGCTGAGATCCAGACCCGAATATCAGTCATCTGCTAGATGTCTCTACTTCAGTACCCTTCAACAAAGCTAAAACTCAAACTGCCTGAAACTGAACATATTCTCCTTTCTCCCAAAAGTGTCCTTGGCTTATTTTTCCTAAAGCATAAAGATGATGCACATCCTTGGTGATGAACAAGGCTCCTTCCTATTCAGGCCTAAAGCCAGAATCTCAGTTATTTAAGATTCTTCTTCCTTGTTTACCACATTCAATTTTACGCCAAATCTTACCTATCCTACTTCATATCTATACACTGCTCCCCATTTCCACCACTTTTTAATTCTCTCTCCACTGAATTATTAAAATATTTTCTGGAATATTATCTCTACTTCTGATATGGCCTCCTACTAAATGCAAACCCAATCACATCAAACCCCTGATAAAAATCTCTCAGTGGCTCCCACCTGTATTAGTCAGGGTTCTCCAGAAAATATCTATCTATCTACCTATCTATCATCTATCTATCTATCTATCTATCATCTATCTATATCTATTTGTCATAAGATACTGGCTTGCACAGTTATGGAGGCTGAAAAGCTGAAGACTCAAGAAAGCTGGTAGTGTAGTTCAAAGACCTGAGAGCTGGAGAGCCAATGGTGTAGATTCCAATCTGAGTCTGAAGGCCTAAGTACCAGGAGTGCTGAGCAAAGGAGACAGATGTCCCAGCTCAGTCAGGCAGAAAGTGAATTTAACCCTCCTTTGCCTTTTTGTTCTATTCACACCCTTGGTGGATTGGATAGTGCCCACCCACATTAAGGAAGGTCATCTGCCTTACTCTAATTCAAATACTAATCTCTACCAGAAGAAGAAGCATGGCTTCCTGTTCAATTTTTTGGAATAGTGTGAGAAGGATAAGTAGTTATTCTTCTTTAAATGTTTGATAGAATTTTCCTGTGAAGCTGTCTGGTCCTGGTTTTTTGTTCGTTGGGAATTTTTTGATTACTGATTCAATTTCATTACTGGTAATTGGTCTGTTCAGATTTTCTATTTCTTCCTGACTCAGTCTTAGAAGGTTATATATTTCTAGGAATTTATCCATTTCTTCTAGGCTGTCCCTTTCTTCTTTGTGTCCAGAAGCATGCTCACAGACATACCCAGAAATAATGTTTAACCAATTATCTGAGCATCCCTTAGCCTAGTCAAATTGACACATAAGATTAACCATCACACCCACTATTTCTATGATAGAACTTCTATAGACATTTTCTTAGTGCTTACCATGGGGTTTACGTAAAGTATCTTGTAACAATCCATTTTAAGCTGATAACAGCTTAACTTCACTTAACTTCACTTCATACAAAAACTACACATTTACCTCTTCCTACACTTTATATGTTACTGATATCACATTTTACATCTATTTTTATTGTATCTTCATTAACATAATTTTATTTATAGTTATTTTTGATACTTTTGTCTTTTTCCTCTTATACTAGAATTAAAAGGGATTTATCCACCATCCTTTCAGCAGTACAGTATTCTGTATTTGTTTATATATTTACCTTTACCAGTGAGTTTCATACTTTCTTATGCTATCACGTTGCTGTTTAGTGTCCTTTTGCTTCAACCTGCAGAACACCCTTTAGCATTTCTTGTCAGGCAAGTCTAGTATTCGTCTGAGAAAATCTTTATCATCTCTCCTTTATTTTTGAATCACAATTTTGCCAGGTGTAATTCTTGTTCAGCAGGTGTTTTTTTCTTTCAGTACTTTGAATATATCATCTTGCACCCTTCTAGCATGCAAGGTTTCTGCTGAAAAATCTGCCGATAGTCCCATAGGTGTTCCTTTGTATATGACAAGTCAATCTTGTCTTGCTACTTTAAAATTATCTCTTCATTTTTGACTTTTGACAATTTGGTTATACTGTGTCTTGGTGTGGATTTGGGGAGGTTCATCTTTTTTTTGGATCTTTTGAGACTCCTGGATCTGAATGTCTATTTCCTTCCCCAAATTTGGGGAATTTTCAGCCAATATTCTTTCGAATGATTTCTTCCCCTTTCTCTCTCTTCTCCTAAATAATATATACATTATACTCCCATAATGTGTATACAGGTCGGCTTATGGTGTCCCATAAGTCCCGTAAGCCATTTTTACTTTTTCACTCTTTTTCCTTGCTATGCACCCACTATTTCTAGACCCTAGTTTAGCAGAAGAAACTTTTCTTTAACCTGTCCTGAACTTCTCTCCTACCTGCATGGCTTCCTCCTATGTCTACTGATACAACAAACTACTTTTACTCTCACAAGTACATTATGTTTTTGTTTTGTTTGCTTGTTTTTTACCAGTCTGTGCCTTCCTTTGCCCTGGGGAAACTTCCTATAGCCCAACCTCCTTCTTCTTATAGCTATCTCCTGCTTATTCTTCAAACCTTAGATCCATCATCCCCTCCACTGGAAACTCTGGTTTACACCCCCCTCTCAGGTTCACGTATCCTTCTCTTAGCACTTACTAAACTTTACTGTGGTAAAGTTTACTGTAATGTTCTATTTGCTTTCATATGCCTTGAACTTTTCATGCTACCTAGCTCTTGTGAGATGTTCAGTAAATGTTTTTAGAATAAATGAACAAAAAGAAGGTGAATAAATGACTGAGTCCCTCTTGATTCCTTGGACCAAAAACTGTGGGCTGCTTCTGTATCCATCTACTTTGAAAAGAGGTAACATCTACATTTATAAAGTCTAGTATCCTCATACCAGTTTAAGGGTTTTCACAGCCATGATTTTAGCAAGGTTGTAGAACTGAATCCTCTTTCTTTAAAAAAAAAAAAAATCATGTTTTGTTAGGGGACTGTGTTTAATTCTTCACTTCTGTTAACCTCTGTTTTAAATCTTCAGAGCGCTAGAAGTGTTTACTATATTAGAAATGCAAAGGATTCATTTTCCTGGATAAAAGAATGGAAAAGGATAACTAGAATTGTATATAGGAAAGAAAGGTCCACTGTGCATGAGTGAGTGGGTACTCTTTATTTACCATATAGAAAGAGCAACTGAATTCATTATCATCCTATTATGTATGTGTTAATTCAAAACCATTGTGGCACTCACTATATAGTTAGTACTGTTTGGTTCTGGTGGTTTGTAAGGTAATGATTTATGCAAATTCCACATGACTTTCTTAATTCTCTTATTAAGAAAAAAAGAATATTTCTATGTTCTCTCATAGTAATTCTCTTAGAAGAAATTCTTCCCCTTTTAATCAAAATACATAATAATAACATCACTTTGTATCTTCTATTGTTATCGTATGTTAGGCATTTTTTTTTTTTATCAAGCTATATTTTTCTCATGGAAAAGTGATACTTTTCAACAAAAAATCGGCCAGAATTTTTACTGTAATACCTTTTTCTTTTTATTTATTTTTTTATTGAGGTATAGTTGACATACAATATTATATTAGTTTCAGGACAATATTATATTAGTTTCAGGTGTACAACATAGTGATTCTACATTTATATACAGTACAAATTGATCACCACAGTAAGTCTAGTAACCATCTGTCACCATGCAAAGTTATTACAATATTGTTGACTAAATTCTTATGCTGTACATTATGTCCTCTGACTTATTTATTTAACATGAAGTTTGTACCTCTTAATCCCCTTCACCTACTTCATCCAGCCTCCTCAACCCCCTCACATCTGGTGACCACCAGTTTGTTCTCTGTATCCATTTATATGTTTGTTTATCTGTTTTGTTTGTTAGATTCCACATATAAATGAAATCATATGGTATTTGTCTTTCTCTGTCTGATGTATTTCACTTAGCATAATGCCCTCTTGACTTATTTCACTTAGCATAATACCCTCTAAGTCCATCCATGCTGTCACATATGGCATATTTCATTCTTTATTACAGCCAAGTAATATTCCATTGAATATATATGTACTATATCTTCTTTATCCATCCCTCTATCAATGGATACTTAGGTTGCTTCTACACCTTGACTATGGTAAATAATGTTGCAACAAATGCAGAGGTGCATATGTTTTTTATTCTTTGTAATTTTATTTTATTTTTTATTTTATATTGGAGTGTAGTTGATTAACAATGTTGTATTAGTTTCAGGTGTATAGCAAAGTGATTCAGTTATCCATATACATGTATCTATTTTTTTTCAAATTCTTTTCCCATTTAGGTTATTACAGAGTATTGAGCAGAGTTCCCTGTGCTATGCAGTAGGTCCTTGTTGGTTATCTGTTTTAAATATAGCATTGTGTACATGTCAATCCCAAACTCCCAGTCTATTCCTCCCCTGCACCATCCTTCCCCGCTGGTAACCCTAAGTTTGTTCTCTAAGTCTGTGAGTCTGTTTCACGTGAAAAGATGCTCAACATTACTAATTATTAGAGAAATGCAATGGATTGGATTTGGATTGTATGGTAGCTCTATTTTAATTTTTTTGAGGAACCTTAACACTGTTTTCTATAGTGGCTGCACCAATGTATATTCCAACCAATAGTGCACCAGGGTTCACTTTTCTCCACATCCTCACCAACACTTGTTATTTGTTGTCTTTTGATGATAGCCATCAGGTATGCGGTGATATTTTATTGTGGTTTTGATTTGCATTTCCCTGGTAATTAGTGATGTTGAACATCTTTTCATGTGTCTGTTGGCCATCTGTATGTCTTCTTTGGTAAAATGTCTATTCAGATCCTCTGCCAATTTTTTAATCATGTTGATTATTTTTTGATGTTAAGTTGTGTGAGTTCTTCGTACATTTTGGATATGAACTCCTTATCGGATATATAATTTGCAAATATCTTCTCTCTTACAGTAGGCAGCATTTTTGTTTTATTGATAGTTTCCTTGGCTGTGCAAAAGCTTTTTATTTGATAAAGTCCCATTGTTCGTTTTTGCTTTTATTTCCCTTGCCTGAGGAGACATATCCAAAAAAATATTGCTAAGAATGACGTCAAAAAGCATACTACCTATGCTTTCTTCTAGCAGCTTTATGGTTTCAGGTATTACATTTAGGTCTTCAGTCCATTTTGAGTTTATTTTTATATATGGTATGAGAAAGTAGTCCCATTTGATTCTTTGCATATAGCTGTCCAGTTTTCCCAACATCATTTATTGAAGAGACTATCTTTTCCCCATTGTATATTCTTGTCTCCTTTGTCATAGATTAATTGACCATATAAATATAGGTTCATTTCTGGGCTCTCTGTTCTCTTCTATTGGTCTGTCTGTTTTTGTGACCCTGTCCTACAGCTTTGATTACTATAGCTTTGTAGTATAGTTTAAGACCAGGGAGTATGATACCTCTAGCTTTGTTCTGCTTTAAGATTTCTTTGACTCTTAGTCTTTTGTGGTTCCATACAAACTTTAGGATCATTTGTTTCAGTTTTGTGAAAAATGTCATTGGTATTTTGATAGGGATTGCATTGATCTGTAGATTGCTTTGCCTAGTATGGATATTTTAATAATAACCAGTCTGTCAATTCATGATCACAGTGTCCATCTTTTCATTTTTCTGTGTTGTCCTTAATTTCTTTCATCCATGTCTTATAGTTTTCAGAGTACATGTTATTCACCTCCTTGAATAAATTTATTCCTAGGTATTTTATTTTTTTTGATGCAATTGTAAATGGGATTTATTTCTTAATTATCTCTCTCTGATAGTTCACTGTTAGTGTATAGAAACACAACAGATTTCTGTATATTGATTTTGTATCCTGCAACTTTACTGGATTCATTTATTAATTTAAATCATTTATTTGATGGAGTCTTCAGCGTTTTCAACATATAGTATAATGTCATTTGCAAATAATGACAGTTTTACTTCTCCCTTCCAATTTTGATGCCTTTCATCTCCTTCTTGTCTGATTGCTGCAGCAAGGACTTCCATTACTATGTTGAATAAAAGTGGCGAGAGTGGGCATCCTTGTCTTGTTCCTGAACTTAGAGGAAAAGTTGCAGTTTTTCACTGTTGAGTATGATGCTAGTGGGTTTGTCATATATTATCTTTATTATGTTGAGGTATGTTCCCTCTATACCCACTTTGTTGAGGTGGGTTTTATTGAATACTTTTTCTGAATCTATTGAGATGATTGTATGATTTTTATCTCTCATTTTGTTAATGTGTATCACATTGATGATTTGTGGATATTGACCACTCTTGCATCCCTGGAGTAAATTTCATTTAATTATGTCATATGATCTTTTTAATGTATTGTTAAATTTAGTTTGTTGAGAATTTGTTGAGAATTTTTACATCTATGTTCATCAGTATTATTGGCCTGTAATTTTCCTTTCTTTCTTTCTTTTTTTTTTCTTTTTTGTATTGTCTTTATCTGGTTTTGGTCTCAGGGTAATGCTGGCCTCACAGAATGAGTTTGGAAGCATTTTGTCCTCTTCATATTTTTTGGAATAATTTGAGAAGGATGGGTATTTACACTTCTTTAAATGTTTTGTAGAATTTACCTGTGAAGCTGTCTGCTCCTAGATCCATTTATCATTATGTAATACTCTTTTGTCCCTTATTACAGTCTTTGTTTTAAAGTTTATTTTATCTGAGATAAGTATTGCTACCCGAGCTTTCTTTTTGTTCTCATTCACATAGATATCTTTTTCCATCCCTTCACTTTCAGGCTGTGTGTGCCTTTTGATCTGAAGTGAGCCTCTTGTAGGCAGCATATAGATGGTCTTGGGTTTTTTAATCCATTCAGACATCTTATATCTTTTTATTGGCATATTTAGCCATTTACACTTAAAGTAATTATTGATAGGTATATACTTATTGCCATTTTATTAATTGTTTTCTGGTTGTTTTTATAATTCTTCTCTCTTCCTTTCTTCTTCTCTTTTCATGTTATTTGATGACTTTCTTTAATTCTATTTGTGTATTCATTTCTCTTTATTTATTGTATATCTGTAATGGATTTTTGGTTTGTGGTTACAATGAGGTTTCTATACAACAACCTATGCGTATAGCAGTCTATTTTTAAGTTATGGTCACTTAAGTTCAAGCACATTCTAAAAGCACCACATTTTTACTCCTCCCCCATTACATTTTATGTTTTTGATGTCATACACATATGTATGTAAAAATGTAAATTTTGATGTCATACTTTACATCTTTTTATTTTGTGTATTGCCTAACAAATTATTTTTGATATAGATTATTTTACTACTTTTGTCCTTTAACCTTTATACTATCTTTATAAGTGGTTGATATACTACCTTTATTATGTTTGTCTTTACTGGTGAGACTTTTTCTTTCATAATTTTCTTGTTTCTCATTATGCCCTTTTCTTTTCAGTTTAAAGAAGTCCCTTTAACATTTCTTATAAAAGGCCAGTTTAGTGGTGATGAGCTCCTCTGCTTTTGCTTGTCTGGGAAACTATGTCTCCTTAGATTCTGAGTGATAGCCTTGCCAGGCAGAGTAGTCTGGTTGCAAGTTTTTTTCTTTCAGCACTTTGAATATATAATGCAAGTCCCTTCTGACCTGTAAAGTTTCTGCTGAAAAATAAGCTGACAGTCTTATAGGAGTTCTTTGCGCATAGCTAGTTGTTTTTTCTCTTGCTGCTTTTAAGATTTTCTCTTTAATTTTTGAAATTTTAATTACAGTGTATCTTGGTATGTATCTCTTTGGGTTCATCTTGTTTGATCCTCTCTTTGCTTCCTGGATTTGGATGTCTGTTTCCTTCACCACGTTAGGAAAGTTTTCAGCTATTATTTGTTCAAGTAGGTTTTCTGTCTCTTTCTCTCTCCCTTGTCCTCTAGACCCCTATAATGTGAATGTTAGTACCCTTGATGTTGTCTCAGAATTCCCTTAAACTATCCTAATTTTTAAATTCTTCTTTCTTTTTGCAGTTCCGATTGGCTGATTTTCACTACCCTGTCTTCCAGATCACTGATCTGTTCTTCTGCATCCTCTAATCTGCTATTGGTTCCCTGTAGTGTACTTTTCATTTGAGTTATTGTATTCTTCAGTTCTGATTCCTTCTCTATTATATTTTCTATCTCTTTTTGAACATCTCACTGAGTTGTCCCGAATTCAGTGATGAACTTTATGGCTATTATTTTGCATTTTTTATCTGGTAAATCGCTTAGCTCTCTTTTGTTTAGTTCTTTTTCCTGAGGTTACTTTGTTTGCTCATTTTGCCTAACTCTCTATGCTTGTTTCCATAGTTTCCAAGACTATGTCCCACAGTCTTGAAAGAGTAGCCTTATGTAGGAAGTGTTCTGTGGGGCCCAGTGGCACAATCCCCCCTGGTCTCCAGAGCTTGATGCTCCAGGGGTATCCCCTGTGTGGGTTCTTCTGTTGTGGTTGGGCCACAGTTGCTGTGAGCATGCTGGTGCATAGGGTTGTCCCCCAGGCCAGCTGGCAGCAAGGCCCAGCTGCAACTGTTATGGGCATGCTGTGACCAGGCTGGCCCCCCAAGAGTGGGAGCTGCTTTGGAGAGGTGCCAGTGCTGGTAAGGCCACTTGTTGGGCAGGCTGGGGCTAGCCCTCTGGAGGAGGAATTGCTTTGGAGGGGCACCAGTGCTGGCTAGGGCTGTCTGTCAGATCGGGTGGAAGCTTCTTTGGAGGGGCTGGCTGGGAGGGTTCTCAGAGGAATGCCAGGACAGGGTGAATGATGTTAGCTAGGTTAATGGAGAGTAACATAAATGGCACCTACCAGCTCCGGCCAGCTAGGTGGAAGGAGAGAAAAAAAATGGTGCCCACCAGTGCTCCTGTCCCCAGGGAAAGTTCCACCAGATCCCTGCACCTCCAGCATATGCCCTAACATGAGTCAATGAATCTCCTTCTCATATGACCTAGGTGCTTTGAAAGTCATTGCCTCTGAACTGGGACTTGGAGAGAGTGAGTTTGTGAACGAGCCCTTCAAGAGCAGAGTCTTGGTTTCCCACAGCCCTCTGGCTCTCCCTGACATAAGCCCTGCTGGTTTTCAAAGCCAGATGTTTTGGGGGCTCATCTTTTCAATGTAGGTCCTCCAGGATGGGAAGCCCAGTGTAGGACTCAGACCCTCACTGCTCAAGGAGGACCTCTGCCTGCAGTTGTAATATCCCTCCCACTTGTGAGTTGCTGCACTGGGATGTGGGTTCTGGCTAGACTGCATCTCTGCCCTTCCTATCTGTCTTGAAATGGCCTTTTATTTATGTTGTTAGTTGTAAAATGACCTGCTAGTCTTCGGGTCATTCCCAGAGATAGTTGTTCTATATGTATTTGTAGTTTTGGTGTGTCCATGGAAGGAGGTGAGCACAAGAGCTTTCTACTCTGCCACCTTGACCCAGATTCCCTCTTTTTTTTTTTTTTTTAATTTTGTGTCCAAACAACTGGTGGGTTGATTAGCTTTATAATTTTTTTACATGAACTAATTTTTTCTAACCTATTCCAGTAATATCTCAATATCTAATTTATATTTTAAACAAGATAATGATATTTTCTTAACCACACAACATATCTTTTCTTCTTTTAAAAAAAAAGGAAAATAGGAGACTTTGAGGTGACTTAAACAGTGCCTGACACATAGTAAGTGCTCCAAAAATGTTACATGAATGAAAGAACTCAAATCCAGGTAAACATAAGAATAAAGAAAAAATAAGAGTGAGGCTGTGATTAGTTCCTTTGTTTGTTTGTTTTCATATCCATCACTTCTTGGTAGTTTCCCAAGAATAGTTAATTTTTCGTGTGGCACGAACTTTATATCCTTATGTCACCTGTCTCCATTCCCTCCCCCCACCAGGTTTTGAAATAATTTTACCAGACAACCTGATGCACACTCTTAGCTACTGAAGAATCTCTTGTCTGTCTCTTTAGCTTCTCCATAAATACACACATTTCTTCATTTGTTTTTAAGGCAGTGCTGTATGTGTAATCATGTGTGAATCTTTATTGAACACTTATGGAATGAGCCACCTGTTCTTACAAATTAGCCAGGTTCTCAAGAAGGCCCAGATTAGTGTATTAGTTGATGAAGGAAATTTGTTGCAGACAGCAGGCAGCTAAAGAATTTTTCAGCTTGTTAAAAGTATTGTTAGCCTCATAGCTTGGTAAAGAGACAAGAATATACAATTTTGAACAATTCTAGGTAGTGACTTAGTACCTTAAGCTCACCAGAGAAGAAAATAAAATTGCTTGTCTTATCAGCTAAGGGAAGCTTTGCTGATCTCAGACCACAGCCCAGAAAGTTAACTAAGTTTTGTAGAAGTGGATAATCTTTTCTCAGTGATCGATGGCTAGATTAGAAGTATGTTACCAGGGGAGTCATGGGGAAATAGGTTTCATTGTTTTAGCTGTACTTCTGGCTGAAGGCAAAGCTGAAAAAACCTTAGAAGTCACTTGGCCAGGTCTCATCCACGGAGCGTGCAAGGCACCTGATGATTTCTACAGGCACTTTTTTAAAGTAATTACCAGTCCTTGTGAGTGAAACTGCCTTTCAAGTCCCCTCACAAGCATCCAGTTACTCGTTGAAGCATCAAAGGTAATATGAACCCTCTGACAGGTCATTGTGTCACCGGCCTCCTCCTTTCACATTACAAATCCTGTTGTTGATTGGCAGGCAGCAGCATCCGTCACATATATTTTAAACACCCAAAGGTAGTGTTCTTATTTTCAAGGAAGCAGGGCTCTGCATGTGACTTGCACAGTAGGGGGCAACTCTAGATTGGACCCTGCCCTGATCCAACTGGGGAGCCCTACTGTTCAGCTTGTCTCTGCCCAGATCTTTGTGTGACTGTGTGAATTAGGTCACATTTCTTGTGCTTCATCCATACAGAGAAAAAGGGCAAACATCCTCTTGACGCTATGTTTATAAAGATGTTCCTCAGATTTGTACAAAAGTATGGCCAAGGTGGGATCTTTTTCCCATTCCACTTTCTTTTAATTTTGTGTTGTACTATTAATAAAAGTTCATTTAAGAAAAACTATTAAAAAATGAAAAAGCGTAAAGAAAAAATAAACACATTCATAATATAAATACTGCTAACATTTTGTATTTATCCTCTGGTCTTGTACTTCTAGGAAATAATGAGTGGTCTGGTCGTATTTAAATACTGAGAGCAATTATGGATAGAAGTGAGTGGCTGACAGGAGCAGTGGAGAGGGATACAAGGAAAATATCTGCTGTAGACAGATGCCTTTATCTTTTTGTCTGGATAAGAAAATGTTCATTGTTCGATAAATGAAAACTGAATATCTACTATGCACCAAGCACTGTTTTAGATACTAAAAACACTGCAGGGAATAATGCAAAAATGCCTTTGTAGAAGTTATAATCCATGGAAAGTAGCCAGGAAAGGGTAAAAACACCCAGTGTAAAACTTGAAAATCCAATAAATAATTTGCAAGCAAACTGTTCTAAATAAGGACTTACAGGACCTGGTATCTGGCAGGTTTTGAGTGATGATGTGTTAAATTCATGATCAGGAATTTTTATCCCATTTGTGTGTCTAAAATAGTGTATTACATAAAAATGAGATAGTCATATCAGTCTTATTTCTAGATGGTATTTTACAGTTTTTGGACAATTATTTAAGCCTGCATATAGAACTTATCATAACTTGAGTCAAATCTATTAGGCTCATAGAATCTCAAAGATGGAAGAGACTTGAATGTTATATGGTCTGCCCACTCTGTTCTTACCTGCTCTACACCCCTACTCCCCATGGCTGAATCCTCTCCCCAGCATATTAATTATCCACCTCTCATTGAAATCTTCAAGCACAGGAAGCTCTCTACTTCCTGGGGCAACCCATTCCACCAGCCAGTAACTCCAGTTTTAAAAATGATCTTCCTCCTATGAAGCTGAAATCCACGACCTGTAGTTTCTTCTGTTGAAAGTAATGTGCAAGTCTCAGGAACCATCTCAGGCAGTGGAGTTGAGGCATGAGCAGATTTCTTTCCCAGGAGTGAAAGGTCATGCAGCCAGGAAGAGCCCTGAAACTGTCTAAGGTACTAAACTCTCTTCCATAAAACCAGTGAGGAAGATAATGGAGTGGATAAGGAAATACCAGTGAGGTATGGAAGGACGAGGGGGAAGTAATCTGGCTTTGACATCTGTCACTCCCTTGTCTGCAGGGCTGATTTTATCTGATTAACTAGTTAGAAATGTGTCACCTTCCTCCCTCACTGTTCCATATGTGGCCTGCCTCAAACTGTAAGGCAAAAGAGATGAGCTTCTAAGCTCTATCTGGACTCCTCTTTGATCAAAGGTATCTGAATAGTTGAGTTATTTTAATAGAAAATCTGAATGTGGAATTGCAGTTTAAAGCAGCCCAAATACCTATTTTCATAGCTGAGGAGAGATTCTAACATGCAGAATATGTCATGGAGAAGCCAGTGATGAAATGTCTTCGTTCGAGCCATAACAAATGTTAATCTTGATGTGCAGAGGAAATGAAAATCCACTATAATTATCAATGGAAAGATAATCATTCTTAAGTTCCATTCCAATATCCATCACAAACACACTAACTGTTTCATTGTAAAGATAAAACAACTGCATTTTTTTCTCCATCTTGTGATTTCCAATAGCACCTTAAAACTACAGTCATATTCACTTATGTCCTTTGTGGCCAATCAGGAGGCAGAAAGACTATTCATTAATTGCATCATTGATTCATTTACCAAACATATTGAGAACCTAGGCTGTGTCAGACACTGTTATTGTGCTGAGGATTCACAGACCAATCAGACAGAGCATCCTCTCATCTCCCAGAGGAACTCAAGGAGACAGACAAATATACAAGTTATTTTAGAGAAAAGCACAAGGATATGAAAACATCTACGAGGCATGTTCCATAGGACAAATGAGAGCTACTTAGAAAAAGAAGGGGTAGGACGTTCTGGGCATCGTTGGAAAAAGGCTTGTGCATCATCTGATGGTAGTGGAGAGCTACTGGAGGGCTTGAAGGAAGGGAATAACAAGAGAAGATTTGCATTTCAGAGCAATCATTCCGATTACAGTGTGCAGAAACAAGTAAACGGGAATAAGGCTAAAACAAGGAGGGCAGGGGGCACTAAGAGTGGATTGTCATCTACTTGCTCTAATCCCAGTGAGAAATCGTGAGAGCCTAAAATGAAGTAGTAGAGTGTGGGTGGATTGGAGTGGACTAAGTTAGAAGGTATCAAGGAGAGAAGTTTGATGATAACTAAATACGGGAGTGTGGAAGGCATCAAGGGTAACTCTCAGGTTTCTGACTCAGGGAGTTAAGGGGATGGTGGTGCTCCCACAGACATAGGTAAGGAATCATGAAGGAGCAGCATACTGATGAAGATCTACAGGAAAAAGGAGTGAGTAATGGCGTGTTCACCAATGATGGTGGCCATGCACCAGGATCTGGGAACTTTTGTTTAGGTAGGAAGCCCGGGCTTGGTGGTGTGGTGGACTACGTGATAAAGAACGGGCATCTTTTCTTTGAAACATTGGCTTTCCATTTTAAAAGAAGAGCTCCTGGTTAAAGCTGTATGTCGACCCCATATGGGGACTCTAAGATCTAATTTTACTTAAGAGGCTAGCCAAGATCCTGAGAAGATATCAAATAAAAATCTTGGAACCTATGGAAAGCAATTTTCATAATTAGGAGGAACAGAACCCCATGTATCATCATTAGTCTGAGACAAGGAACAGAAGGTTGGAGGAGGGAGGATGGTTTCTCTAAACAGGGAACAGGTGGCCAGTGTAGTTGGGACCAGCTAGGGAAACCTTAGGCAACTCTGCTCAGAGAATTTCTCTGCTTCCCCCCTAGAGACTATCAGATGCAGTGGAGAACAGGATTATTAGCTACTTGGCAAAGGATGTTTCTCTTCATGATGGTGCTTTTATTCTTAAAGCAACACAGGGAAAGGCCAAGGGATAGAACTTAATGGAACCCATAGACACTATGGAAGATGGAGTGTTTTTGTATCTCTTGATAAACCAAAGTTTTTATATCACAGAATGTCCAAAAAGAAATTTGGCTCTCATTTGAATTGCTTCCTGCAAAGTTAATTGTTTACTCCCAATCCATAATTGATGATAGCTTTTCCCTTGCTGCAGTTAGACCAAGGAATCTTGGCAGTCTAGTGCTGTGGAAGCCAAGCACAAACAGGTAATAACACCCCAAGAAGAGCTGAAATATTGGTCTCCTGAGACACGGGCTGTGCAAATTTCTCTGACTCACAAAAGAGACATCAGTCACACCTTAGAGCCTGTCTTGTAGACTTAGTTTCATAAAAGTTGCATAATAACTCTGGAATGTACAGATGACATGTTAGACGAAACGCCAGAAGGACAAGCTCTGAGGAGCCTGATTAACCCTTTCCACAGTAGTCATGGAAACGAGAGTGTTCTGATAACTGAAGGACTAGATTTGCATGCGTAATGAATTCCTTTCAGTCTCTCAGAGAGATAGAAAGATAGATAGATAGATAGAAAGAAAGATAGATAGATAGATAGAGAGAGAGAGAGAGAGAGATATACCTATATAGAAATGTATTTTTCTATATATATATTATATATACTTATATCTATAATGTGTATTTCTCTGAAACTTCCATACTCATTCATTATCTGGAGGCCAGAAACTCCATTACTGATCTAGCTGGATCTCTTGCCTGGAAGGAGTGTCCCTTCCCACTGTAGCCATCAAAATTCTATCCTCTTCCATGTCCCGTTCAAACCCTCACTCGTCATCTCTTCTTTATGGAGTCCCTTCCTGTTCACTGTGAATGTCCTTGATTTCCTTTCTCCATGAACTATTTAGAGTCTGAGACATAAGGCAATGTCATTATCCATTTTGCCAAACTGTGCCGCAGTGGTTACTCTCCCCTCCTCCCTAGACTGAGACCAAAACAAGTTCTGAAATGACTTCTCCACTCCCACGATGGCTAGTACAGAAGTGCCCATGCAGTGTCGCGTGATTGAACAGTGGCTGCCACCACCGGCAGTAGGAAGGAAGGAAAGAAGGAATAAAGACAAAAAGGAAGAAAAACAAAACCCATTTCTGTTTCTATGGTTCAAAGGTTAAAACTGAATCTACACAGGGTTCTTCTTTTGCTTTGTTGACTTGATGCATAACTATTCAGCTATGATGGTGATTTTTTTAAAAAGGAGGGAAAATTGTGCTATGTAAATATTTTTTCATACGAAGGTTTTCTTTCTTTTCTGATCTGTTTTGTTTTATTTAATTTGTCCTCATTGAATCTTATCCAAGCAAAACTTGTTCATCTTCCCATTACTCTGATTTTGATGACAAGACTATAGAATGGAGCTCATTTTGATTCCTTTAAGGGAATTGTTTTGTAGAAAGGCCACGCTAGGTTTCCATCACCACCGCATCCTTCTGCTGGGAAGGTAACCTTTAGCAAGAGCTATGGCCTCTTAATCTTTTAGTGGAAACTGCTCTTGTGAAAATGGGGCCTGATGGTATCTGGGCTCACTAATTCATGCCATGTGGGCCAAAATTAAAGCATTAAAATTTCATAGATATAATATCATTTATAAATCATGTCATAAAAGCATTCATTTCCCATAGACCTTGAAAACTGGGCATGTCTTCCTCCAGCTGTTGCTTAGAGTTCATTACAAACACACCAGTAACTGTCAAAAATAAAGCTGCGGGGAAGTGGGGGAATATTTAGTATTGACACCCGCAAAGCATCAAGGCACTGTCCTCTTCCCTGTGCACACGCTGCCCGCATCAGTGGTGATTTAACCTGCAAGGCTGCCTCAGCGCGGTGACGGAGCCCCGCAGAATTGTATTCATAGGCCAAGCAGCTCCGCGAGGGCAGCTTTCTCATTTTTTGTGACCGTATTCCGTTCAGATGGAGAAAGAGACTATTTATTACTTTCCCTAAGTTTCTCTTCTATAAAATTTCAATATGTTTAGTGAGTGAGCACAGTAGACTGATTGAGTAGATGGTCAACATTTGCCACATTTCAAAACATGACAGACGCTTCTTTTTGCCATAGCAGATGGGGAGTTAATAATCGTTTAAGTTACAAAAATAATTTGCCCTAGTTTACTACTCGGTTTTTAAAAAATTATTTTGGGCTACACCTGGATAAAATCCCTTTGTTCTTTTGAAATGGTGGAAATCAAGATATACACATTGAGGTGCTTCCGGGAGGTATATGGCACGTTTGTTTGACTTGCAGATGCTAATGGATATATAATCACATTTGCCAACCATAAAACCCCTGTTGGTAAATCACTTTCATCTGCAAAAATCCACTACTTTCTTGAAACATGCTAATTTGCTCTAATAATGCAGGGGCCCTTGAGGGTTTTTCTATGCTGTCTAAACAACTAGTTGTGGTAAGCAAACAGTCGCAAGAGGCCATTATATAATAACCTGCCCTTTGTTAGTTTTCAGGAGTTTGGGGAGGGGAGTTGTTTGCTTTCCTGTGTTTCCTTTTAAGAATTTTATTGTGTTAACATTTCATAGGGCAGTTTTAAGATGGATGCTTTGACCTGTGATATGAAAAGTAGGTGATCTATCTTTTTATTGCTTGACTTGTTGGAAGAGTTTGTATGTATTCAGTTTTAAAGATTAACCCCAGGAAACTTGGAGCTGCTCTGCAGTGTGAATTCCTGGATCTAGTGCATTTTCTCCAGGCTGAAATCTACCTAGATGCAGATATTTGGTCATGTAGAATTCCCTTAATCATTGAGGTCCAGTGTCTGCATTCACATGGACACACTTTATATATGCTACCTACCCATGCCTCATTTGTCTGGTATATAATCTGAAATGTGGTTTTGTGCTAATTGAAATATTGTTTTATTTGCTTTCAGCCTGATCTCAGCCTTCCCCGACAAGACTAAAAACAGTGTCAAGCAGAATAGATCAAAAAGATGCATCTCGGGATATATCTATGCATACACACATTTGTGTGTATGTGGACATATATATATATTATATTCTACACAAATGCACCTTGGAGAGAGAGTTCCTATTTTCTTTCTATCATGTTTACATATATTCATATGCTTCTAGTGGGTATAGCTTTGGACCTGAGAAAAATCAGACCATTAGACGTATGTTAACGTGACTGAAAAACCTGAAACAGCTTCAATTAGCCAGTTTCTGCTGGTCTTTTGGGTATATGCATTTATATGTCGACTAATTTTTTTTTTCTTTTTATTGTGGAGAATTCCAAACATACACAAACATGAACAGACTAGTGTAATGAACCTCTGCATATCTATCACCAGCCCCAACAAACATCAACTCATCAATCTACCCTGACCAGTCTTCACCACTAGCCACATGTGCCCAATCCCACTTTGTATTATTTTGAGGCAAATCTAAGATCATATTTTTTTCATTATTTCATTTCTAAATATTTCAGTATGGACTTCTAAAAGATAAAAACTCAGTTTTTATATATAATCAGAATACTAATGTCACACTAAAAAACTTAACCTTACTTGTTACTTAACCTTACTTGTATCATCAAATATCCAGTCAGTGTTTACATCTCCAGTTATTTCATAAGTGTCATAAATACTTATACCTTTAAAAAAAATCAGGATCCAAATAAAGTTTGTATATTACATTGATTGATAGGTCTTTAAGAATCTTAGAAATAGATAGGTACTCTCCTTCTTTTTTTTCCCTTGCAGTTCATTTGTTAAAGATACTTGGTTGTTTGTCCTGTACCTTCTCACAGTCTAGCTTTTGCTATTTGCATCTTCACGGTATAGTTTAAAATGTCCTTTGGTCCTCTTATTTCTATAGTTAGTAGTGGGATCTAGAAATTTGATCATATTCAGATTTGATTTTTTTTTTTATAAGACAGCTACGTATCTGATATTGTCTACTTAGTAGAAAGCACATACAGTAATGGCTAGTTGTTTCTTTTGGAGATGTTAGCCATTAGAGTTCAATGCCCAGATCCACTAATTCATTAGAGATTGATTACAAACTGGTGAGTTTCTTATTTTCTCATGCATTCTTCATTTACTAGATGTAATATTTCTACAATCAAAAAATTCCCCTTAATTACTCTTGGGTTAACAGTGGTACAGTTAGTGTAGAAAAGGGAGGATAAATTTTTTATTCTTTTGTAGTTTTCAGAGTAATGACTTAGGTCCCTGGCATTCTTTTTTTTTGCGGCACACGGGCCTCTCACTGCTGCGGCCTCTCCCATTGCAGAGCACAGGCTCCGGACGTGCAGGCCCAGTGGCCATGGCTCACGGGCCCAGCCGCTCCGCGGCATGTGGGATCTTCCCAGACTGGGGCACGAACCTGCGCCCCCCGCATCGGCAGGCGGACTCCCAACCACTGCGCCACCAGAGAAGCCCCCAATATTTTTTTTAACATCATGAAGAACACAGGAATTTAAAATTTATTGAAGTATTTCTATCCATTATAGTTACTATCCTTACTGATGCTCAAATTGTCCCATTTTTGCCCAGTAGGAGCCCCTTAAAGTTGGCTAAGTTCTTGTGACACATTTCTGTCCACTCTCCACTCTTTTGCAGTTTTGTATCTCAGAGACTTTGGAAATGGACTCCTGCCTCTCCACTGCATTCAGCCTAACCTACCTCATTTTCAGCTCACTCCAGGGGTTCTGTCACATGATTTCAACTCTGGGATAACTTCTCAAGGAGCTAGTTTTTAAATGTAAATGACTGAGAGACACAAAAGTGCCAGAACAAATTAGTTTTCAACCACATGTCTTATTCTTCTCACATTTTCGTGTTATCTTAGGGAACCAAATTGACCTGGTGTTTGGAATTCTGATGTGCTTTTGGTGGTCTCTTAGTCCCAGACTGCAAATTACTATGCTCTTGTGTCTCCTTCATCACTGCCTGGCACCTGGTAGCCACTGGAATATTTTTTGAATGAATCCACGATGGAAAAAAACAAATGAAAAAAACACCCATGACCTCCTTTGACTTTCAGGAATAAATTCAGTTTTAGATACTGTGCTGTGAAACTGAGCACAATATTAGCTGATGGGAGATAGTTGATATTGCATGAGCTGGATGAGGGTGGACTTCCTGAGCCATTTGGGAGGAGGGCTTCAACAGGAAATTATCCCTTGTTCCGAGAAGCATTCCCTATGCAGTCTTTCAGACGCTAATTTTGACAAGCACCAAAGCAAGACACATGCATTGGAGTGTTACGGGATTTTGTGTCAAGAGGTTAAATACTTCAGTGAATCTGAAGGAGCTGGAGGTAGCTTAGAAGTATGGTTGCTTTATCTATTTCTTCTTATCTGTTTAGGTAATTTATCTATTTTGATTTCCCTGAACTGTTTAGCGCCGAGATTTCATGGAAATAGGTGTTCTAAAAGCCACTAAATATTGTTTTTTAATTACCTCACGGCCTCAAAGGAACAAGTAATCCTCATCTTCTTGCACTAAAATTCTCTATAAGCACCAACTCCCATAAAGATCATTCTTTTTAAAGCCTTGTTTCTTCCTAAGGAATGTTGATTTTCTACATAGATCACTGCAGAATGGAGTCAGGCAAAGAATAATCATTGTCATTCAAGTCAGTGCTTCACAATATATCCGGGTGCTAAGAGCCACTCTAACTGGAAGGGGTCCATGTGTTGTAATAAAATTATTTATCCCCCAGACAAAGAAAGCAATAATTTTGTAACTTGTCGTGTGTCAGTGCTTGCATAGACACAAGAGATACATACAGTTGGAGAGCAGTGGTAAACAGTTTCCTGTGTACACTAAATCCACGCTTATCATACGTCTTATTCCTTAAATCAGTAGTCTACAGACAATTTTTTATTGCCCTCACTCTAAAGGTAAGTGATTTTTGAACATTTAATCTCAATAAGTTAGGTTAAACCATCTATATGAAATGGACATTTTATGGGTCAAAAATATTTGATTATTGGCAATTTCTTATTTTTTAACCTTCTATTTATATTTATTATTTACAAGTATGCACATAGATGCTATGATCACTAATACGCCAAAGCACAACTCTTTAAGGCAAGGGCCAGTAATATAATGGGTATAAATCTGTATTTTATATGCTCCTAGATAGTTTCTGAATTGCTTAGTTAGTTCTGTTCAGATCGTCACAGCTTTCATTCTGGCACTGTGACTAGCAAGAAGCTTGACTTTGGAGGGGGAAGTGTCAGCTCTGCCCGGTTTCTGCTGTGTGCCTGTGTTTGCATTGGTAGTATTTTTTGTCAGTCTGTGGTTTCTTTGCAGGCATATATTTAAGGCTCTCGTGCACTTTGAAAGGGCTAATTAATAAGTCAAAGTTAAATAAAATAATAAATGTATAACCCAATTTGACTAAACCTCCTAAATCAGAGTGTGTCACAATATGCTGAAAAGAATGTTAATATGTTGACTCTCTGATATATGGATGAGTGATGCTGCCATTGTCATGTAGAATATTAAATGTTAGTAGAAGTTTACTTCTAATTTTTCAAATAGAAAATAGATATAAATGAAAGTTTAAATGTAATAGGGATTTTTCTTCCCACATGTGATCTTTCCACATGACTTGGATTTCTCACAGCATGGTGGCTGGGTTCTGAGAGAGAGCCTCTCAAAAGCGAGCATTCCAAGAACACAAGGCAGACACTGTGTAGCTATGACCTAGTTTTGGAAGTGACATAGTGTCACTTCTACCATCCTTTATTAATTAAAGCAATTACAAGCCTACCCAGATTCGAGGAGAGGCGACATAGACCCTACCTCTCTACAGAAGGAACGTCAATTTGTCAAATTGTCAAATTGTCAATTTGTAGCCATTGTTTATAAACCACCACACTAACCAATTAATGAGTCCCATATATTGTGTCTCTAACAAATGGTCATCCAGGATTACTACCTCTAGTGATAAGGAGCTCATTATTGCAGAACACAAACTATTCCTTTTTCGGACATATAAAATATTAGAAAAACTTTTCTCAACTTAGACAAAAATATGCTTTTTCATAATTTTTACTTTTTGGTCCTCCTTCTGCCCTCTGGAAGTAGACAGAGCATGTCAGCTTCACTTTTCAAGTAAACCTTTTTCTTTTGGATGTTCATATTCCTAGGTGCTCTAACCAACTTTCCCATATCCCTCATGACCTGGTTATCCTCTAAGCAAACAGTTTATTCTTACCCCTCTGAAAATGCTGCTGAATTTGAACACATGTTCCAATTAATACTGCCCCTTGCTGTCTGGGTAGCTACAATACTATTTGTATATGAAATAGTTTCCCAAAAGAAAACACATGCATTTATAGAACAATTTATTAAGGCACATTGTTAATATATAATTTTTCGGATCCTCGGAGTGTCGACGTACTCTGAGCCAGCGAGAGCTGGTGTGGTAGACTGTTCTATATGCTTCCAGGCAGCAAACATTCGTGCCCCACATGGCAAATATTCTCATCCAGCGAACACTCCACTGCACCGTATTGAGTTGAAAGTGTTCAGCAATGTGTGTTATATACCCCTCAGGAGCCTCTCTTTTTGCCATATATTTTTGTGTTCTGGTGAACGGCTTCAAACCGTAATGGCAGACAAAATGTATGCAAGTCTAGTGCTGAGAATGAGGCAAAGAAACACAGGAAGAGTATCATACTGGGTGTTAACATGCAGGGTTTCCAGCAGCTTGAGGAGCTTTTGATGAAAAGGTCAAGGTAGCAGATGGTAAAGATCAGCAGGAAATTAGGGATTGGTGTTAAGTCCTTTTGACATTCTGAAGGGCCTTGTAAAGCATCCCTGTAGGATTGACCAACAGTCGTCTGAAAAATTCCTAGAAGAAACTAAAGCTAGAGCATGTCATGATTCCTAGCATTTAACAAAAATGGTAGACTGCTTGCTAGCATATAATGCCAAGAACTCATCTTTATAGAGGCTATGTTCTTAGGACCCTGTGTGATGCAGATACAGAAACACATAGCTCACACCAAAAAGCATACTTCAATATTCTAGGTGAGTTTTGATCAGGGAAGACTGAAGGAGAATTAACCTTGCTAAAATATGACATTTTCCATCTATTATTTCAGTTGGATTTAGCCTTTAAAATAGCTACTTTACGCTGTTGACCCATCGTAAACTTCTTCAACGAAGACCTCCAGATCCTTTTCAAATGAAATTCTGCAAAGCCAGATTCTCTTCCTCACCCCCATTCCAACACCAAATGTGGTCATGGTGATGACGAGGCCCAGGACTAATGTTTATTGGACACTTGCTGTGCTCCAGACACAATTAAGTGCTTTCACTATCTCAGGAAATCTTTGCAACAAAAGTATGAGGCAGTTACTTATATTCTCTCCACCTTGGTATGGAGAAAATTATAGAAGCTAGGTAGGCCTTATAGTCAGTAAATGGTAGATCTGGGCTCAGTGTATCACTTGGGGTGATATCAGATATTGAATATGCCATTTATAAAGTCAGCTATCCCTACCCGTTTAGGTTGTATTTGTAAACTCCATGAGGACACGACTTTATGTGGGACAGTGCTTGCTTGGTTCACAGAAATGCTGAACAAATGAATGAATGAATATGTTATGGGCCAATCAATCCATGAATCCACTAATAAGCATCTATGATACACAGCCCAATTCCTCTTGATGCAAATCAGGTCTGTCACTCTTAATGTATACTGAAAATATTTATTTTAATCTACGATTCCATGATCATAGAATTCCATAAAAATATCCTTCTGGGAGATTCAGCAGCACTGAGACAGAGCAATCCTTTTTTCAGGACATGTTATGTGTTTGTGCTTTCCAAATATTTTAAAAGCTAGCAGCAGCCTCAGGCATGAAATTATTTAATGGGCAATCCTAATGGAAAAAACAAGCTCTAAAAGAAGAACATACAAGAAATCCTACTTCTGACTCTCAGTGGAAATTGACATGGCTCATGCCAACTTTAGAGAAATATGGTACCCACCATTGACATTATGTGTCAAAAGAAACAAAGCAAGATCATACAGTTGAGCTTTCTCAAAGGTGGAGTGAGGAAGGGAACCTTATCAATTAGCTAATTGTAGTAGATTGTTGAAAATATTGCCACTTCTCCTTATGGGCCCCTTCCTGTGGGGCATCTCCCTGTGGAAAGATGATACCCCTCCCCCCACTTCTTTGATATCCAACTTGGACAGTTGACTTTTTTGGGCCAATGGCATGTGAGCAGAAGGGATGTGTGCCACTTCCAACATAAAGTTTTTAGAACCATTATGGAGTATACTGCCACATGGCCTTTTTTTCTGTGACAAGGCCAGCAATATCCCAAATATGAGTATTCCATTAGCTTGGGTCCTGGAGTGAAGAAGACATATAGGAAACCCATTATGGTCATGTAATACTAGCAAGAAATAAGTTGTTATAAGCACTGAGGACTTGGGGTTATTTGTTACCACAGCATGCTTAGCCTAAGCTGACTGATACACTAGTGACTACGCTAATGAAATCTGAACTAATCTTGGAGAAACATGTTAGGCATAAAAGGAAGAGCAGCCCCTTGCTGTCCCAGCCACTTTCAGCAAAGGGAGAGCCCCATTACAGACACCGTTTCTGAGGGTAGAGTTGGACAGACTAGGGATAGAGGCATACACAGAGTGGATGCACAGCCCATGCTGAGACCAAGTCCACAGATGAGGGTGTGAGAATAATATGAAAGAAGATGGTATTTTCCTGAAGAGTGGCAGAAAGTAAATAACATTTACTTTTTCTAATCTTATTGCTTCTTCCCTATCATAATCAACCGATTCCATAATCCCTTCCTTTGAAATACATAGCGCTCTACCATCTGTGAGTACCTTAAAATCACTACAGTACCTTAAAAACAAACAAATACCAAATGGATTTTTGTTTTACTTACTTATGGGTTGAAATAGGAGTTTTAGGTTGTGCATCTCAGAGTCTACTGTGGCATCAAGGGTCTGGAGCACCCTGCCCCCCTCATAAATCAACTGACCTACTCCACTTCAATCCATTGCAAATATTTGGCTTCTAATTAGATTTCATTTGTACAAAGCGTTCTGTGACCAAAAATGTTTAGAAAACCACTGCCTCAGATAAGGCCATGAGATCATTTCCACTATGTGAAATGATTATCATCAAATTCTGCGGACTCTCTTCTGGTCTGTCCTAATCTCAACCCTTCTTTTCTGAGCATGTGGCAGCAGAATCGTCGCTGCAGAGATAAATATTCATGTGCATTGCATTTTGCTCACAGGCACTGTATAAACTATATTTAGAACTCTGAATGTTGAGATGTACTGTGTCAACATTGAAATTTAATTACTGTGATGGACTTTAAATCCATGTACCTTCTTACACCATGGAGTGAATATTACCTCCTATGTTTGTTCATTCTCCTTTACACTCCTGGAGGAAAGGGTTGCATTCTGTTTAACAAGAACACCCACCTGCCCTTCTCTTCCAAGTCAATGAAATGAACTCTCAGTTTTACGACTCTTTTATCTTTGTATTGTGAAAAAGAAATATTGTCTTGCTAAACTCTTGGGACACTTCCTAATGTGTGATATCTCCCTGCTACTCCTATTATCACTCTTTCTGGTAATAAATGATAATGTTCATTGCTAAGATTTGTAAAGCTCTGTCAAGTTAGCCTGTTATTTTAAGCTCAGGTTAAGGTAAGAAATTTAGATTTATATGAGCCTGGCACAGTTTCATTAAGAACAAAAAGCATTTTAACTTTTCTCTCTCTTTCTGCAATGGACTTTATATATCTTAATGTTACACAAATCAGTGTGTTAATATTTCTTTGAAATGTATCTATTCTTTGTATGCTTTGTCAAAGTCAATAGCAAGAATAAAAAGTATCTACATGATAACTCAGAAACTACTGCCTTCTTGGCCCTTAAATAATAGCTAAGTGGATGCTTTTAAAAATGAATCTATCCCTGGTACTTTTCCTATTCCTGTATAGGATTTTGATTTTATTTAAAATGAATAGCATAAACCCCAGGTCCTAAAACTAATAGAATTTTTGCATTTACCTGCTGACCCATAACATTTAGGTTAGAATGTGTGCCAGTTTTCAGTCATTCAGTTAGATAAAGCGGTGCTTTACAACTGAAATGAGATGATTTCTGTTATACTCCAGCAGGCACCAGATATGATGGCCAGTTTGGGTGGATTATTTTTAGAATAACTTTATAATAGTCTTGATAAGTGGTACAAAATAAGCTGTAGGAAGTAGATACAGGCCCCTAAATGAGGAGAGACAAGGAAAGAAATGTGTTTGATTACCTGACACTGATTTACCCTGTGAGATGGGAGGCTGATTAGAAGCCCAGGCACTGGGAGAGGATATTGTGTGAGTCCTAGTCAGTACACCAGGGGCATGTACATGTCAATGGCCAGCTGGGTGTCCACGAAGGCTTTACTGCCCATCCAGTTCTCCTCAGCTCCTGTGTGTGTGTGTGCAGAGCTGTGGCTGGGTTTGAGATGCCTGGTTAAATGACCAAGTTCTTTAGATGCTGATACCTGGTATAAGTGAGGAGTAGCCTGCAGTACTGCTGCTCTGTACTGGCCCTGGGCTGTCTGAGATGGTATAATGGAATACACGCTTGGACACAGAAGCTGGTTCAAATCACACGTCTATGACTTACTGGTTGGGTGACCCTGGGCAAACTACTTAATCTCTGAATCTGTCTCTTCATATCCAAACTGGGAGTTCCCATGAGGATTAAATGAAAGAATACAGGCAAAGTATCTAGTCCAATTCCAGACACATAATGGGCTCTTGATAAAGGGAAGTCATGAAGAGAGCCCTACCCTCAGGAGGTGAGATTCAGGCCTAATAAGTTTCAGTGGCACAAGAGAAATGGCATATGGGCAGTAAAGCCTGGAGGCTGGGATTGTCTAGAGGCAGGCTCCTGGCACAGAAAGGTGCAGAAGATCCCACTGCTGTTTATGGCAGTACTAGCTCCCCAAGAGCATCTACCATGAAGGCTCTACCTGAGCCTCCAGGAACATGAAGAAGTTACCAGGTGTGCTATGCTCCAGGAAGCCTGGGGAATGCCAGATGGGGATGGAAGTGGGAAGCAGGGTGATAGATGCATAGAACACACTTTGCCCTTTTTTCCTTTTTTTACCCATAGCCATTCTACTCCTTGCTGGAACAGATCACAACCTAGAGCTCACTTCTGTTCATACTCTGTGTACCACTAAACCCATCCTAAAAATGAATGATGGGAGTCATTCTGGTCTTTTGAGCTGCCTGTACTCCTTACTTGGCCTTGCAATAAACACTGCAGTTTGCTTCACCACAACCTGGTATCAGTGGGCTGGCTTTACTGTGTGTAGGAGACGCTTGAATACTCCTAGACCAAAGGCTGGGTCCAGAAAATTATCAGAGCTTTTCTTGCAGACTCGGCTACAGCTCAGTGAGAAGTTGCAGGTGGCACAACTAATGGGAATAAGAGCTGATAAAAACAAAATGAGAAGGCAGAAGATGGGAATGCTTAAAATTATGCAGATAACTATACTTCACAGAAAATATTATTTGAACTAAACTCAAGAAACATTGATTGAAAAAGAAACTTGTCTTCTATTCCTAACATAATTGTAATGTGAAGAAATACAATTTGTCGTCGTTGAGAATAAAAAGTCCTTTGTGATACCAACACCAGGAGTATTTTTAAGAGTTGTAAAAATGTAGTACCTTTAAAGCTACTGTCCAAAAATAAAGCATGGCAAAATAAAATTTCGAAAGTCCAAAAAAAAAGAACGATGGACTCAGTAAATGCTCACTAGTCATGAGTACTTTCTTTAAATGTAGACTCTGTCAAAAGAAACAAATTTAAATAGTGAAACTAAAACATTTCACCCAGATTTTTTATTAATGAAGCTATAATCGAATAAAGTGTACAATGTTTTCCCACTGTTCTCCGCCTTTGGTACATTCCTCCTGATCTCTGCTTTTCTGTCACAACGAACTTCAGCATCTATGTGTTGCACAGGACACAAGGGATAGGTCAATAACAGTCAATAGAAATATAAGGAAAAGAAAAAGTTAACTGAATTGCAAAGCTTATAGCACAGAAGGAATGCACTTGATATTTGCCATGGATGGGAAGCTAGAGGGCAGCACACATGAGCTTGTTGGCCATTTGCCTGTTTGTCCTTAGGTCCATTTCCCTCCCTTCCCCTGCTCTACTGTCAATCACAGGAAACACCATTTTTCAGATTCCCTTGACAACCAACTTCCGGGTAGTTTTGGCCAGCAGAGGATACTGGCAGAAGACTGGAGGATGAGAAGAGGGAGAATTTAAGGTATTTCTCCCTGTGCCTTTGGAGGGTATTTCCAGCAGAAGCTGTTTCTCCTTTAGCTCCACTCCCACTGGACGTCCCTTCCCTCCACGGCCCCCAGCTTCTGCTAGGCAGCCTCCACAGTGGTACATGTTTCAGCCTGAGTGTACTGGTTTCCAGAAATACCACTTCCTGGGGGAATTGGATTCCTGGCTGCTGCCTATATTTGGGATGCCTCATCTTCCCTTCATTGGCTTTTCATGTCTTTCTGTGTAACCAATTCCAGTATTAAATTTTCTCTATTTGAAGTACTTAGAGTGGTTTCTGTTTCGTTTCTAGACCCTGTTACATTACACATGGTGATAGGAACCTACTTCTGTCCAATGACTCAGTTAGAATGGAAAAGTTAATGTATTTCAGCAGATGTGTGTCTACACAGCTCTGAATAAAAACAAAATTGCATGAATAATGCACCAAGACATTCCATCCCAGCAAAATATTGCTTTGGTCTCTAATATTTCATGCCATTCGCAAATATCTCCCTGTTTGTTATTCTGAGGATTTTTCATTAGGGCTAAACTATTTCATATGACAATCAAACACTTCTACAGTAGTTTGCAAGAATTCTGTATTTTTCCAGCTGAGTAAAACAGCTCTGAACTCAGTTTTCCCTTCACCCTGTGCTTTCTAACATATAGTTCATTCCTACTCACCAGAAAGCCTGTCCATTGCCCTGGTGTAAAGAAATTTGCCTGGTTAGCAGGACGAATGTGCCCTGACCTGCTTTCCACTATCCCCTTCTGAATGAGAAAACCTGGAGAGAGATTTTATTAAGTGGTTAGAAAACAAAACTTGCTAATTTTTGTAAGATTTCAGACAGTAGCTTATAAAACGGGCCATTAAAAGAATTCATGTCAGGGCTTCCCTGGTGAGGCAGTGGTTGAGAGTCCGCCTGCCGATGCAGGGGACGTGGGTTCGTGCCCCAGTCCAGGAAGATCCCACATGCCGTGGAGTGGCTGGGCCCGTGAGCCATGGCCTCTGAGCCTACACGTCCGGAGCCTGTGCTCCGCAACGGGAGAGGCCACAACAGTGAGAGGCCCGCATACCGGAAAAAAAAAAAAAAAAGAATTCATGTCTGAAATTCAGTATTAATATGATGCAAAATGTCAGGTGGAGAACTGACTCCTCAGAGCTCTGGTCCTAACTGCACGGCTGCTTGAATAATATTCAGAGAACCCATCTGAAACAAGGGGCACTAAAAAAACTGGCTTGTTTTAAGGGTAGCTGAAATTGGCATCAAAAATAGCAAGATTCCACTAGAAACCGATAAACTGGGCATTCAGGTATCTAATGAGTTAGAAACCAATTCTTCCTTGACAACCAGCACTCCTTCATGCACAGAGCTTTTCGTCCACACCAGACTTGGAAAGGAGGGGGCAACGATACTCCTTAATTTCTCTCTGAGGGGTAGCAGGTGGGTTCCGCTTCTGTTCTTGTAACCCATTTTGTATTGTGTCACCTGCCTTTTCACTGGGCTAAGCACCCTGCAAACTGGGCATGTATTTTGGTCATCTCTGGCTGAGTCTAATGGCAGCTAAGAGCGAGATCAGCAAGGGGCCTTGGAAAATGTGTTCAGTGTGGCTAAGTTGTACCCATGTTGTACGTCTGTACTCAAGATGTGCCTCTATTTCTACTCCCCATTCACTGGGGTCCATAAAACCCTGTGTAATCAAGACCCACCCTTTACTGAGGTTCTGAACAACTGCTTAACGTGTCCACATTTCATCTGCCATTATGTTTCAGTGTCTTTTCATAGGAAAGAACCTATCTATTCTGTAAGAGAAATAGGATTAGGATTTTAGGAAGGCTATAAAATAAAACAACAATAAATTTTCCAATACCCAGTTGTCAGATATGTTTCACTACATTGCAAATATCAGATTACATTTTTAATCATTTCAAACTCACACTGGGAATTATACAAGAACCATACATTAGAGGAGAAAATAGGCTTACCTTTTCTATTGTCAGACTCCTGACACCCACACGGATCTTCGTGGTGGAGACTTCAGGAGCACTCTTGATACTGAATTATTTCCAATCAGAGCTGAGAGATCAAAAAAGATGAACCCTCTGTGGATCCACTCAGTTTTTTAAAAAACTCATGTTTAAAATTAATAATTTTCTTGGGCATTCAACAGTGAATAATAAAGCTGAGCTCATTCATTTAAAGTTTTTAAAAAGCTCTAGATTAGTTCTCTGTGATACAGGAAGCCAGTATGCAGAAACCCAGTAACTGTCCCAGGGTTTCATCCTTGACTGTGTGACTTTGGGCAGGTTATTTAATTGTTCTCAGTGTCTGCTTTCCCTGGAAAATGCAGATGATAATGGTGTTTACCTTGGATAATTATTATGAGGATTAAATTAGATCATTCATTTGTTTGTCATTCAACAAATACACTTTGAGCATCTCCTATGGAACAGACATGGAGCCTGTCCTTGTCAAGCTTATGGCTTGGAAGGGGAAATAGATATTGGTCAAATGATTACACAAATAAATATAATTACAGGTGGATAAAGGCTACAAAAAGAAGATATTTGATGCAACAAGAATTCATGACAGGGGGACTTCACTTAATCTGGGGAAAGGGGGGATTAGAGAAGATTTTCTGAAAAAATGCAAATGAGTGGAGATATGAAGGATTATTGAGTTAACTAGGCGGGGAGTGTGTGTGTATGTGTGTGTAGGGTGTGGGGTGGATATGCTGTGCTCAGGTTCCCTCTGGAAGCCCACCACCCTGAGAAAACTATTATTAACTTTCTTGCCAGTTTTGTTTATTTTTATTCTTCAACAAAATGAGTTTTATTTTTTGATCTGGAAATTTGGGGGATTACTTAGACAGTAGGTATATATGTGGGTCCTCTGGTGATGTGTCTGTACTTTGTAGAACACAGGGCCAATGTGCATGAAGTCCATGTCTCCTGGACACGTATGATGGACAATATTTGTCATTCATTCAGAAAACATTTCCCAGCCATCTCCTCCTGCCGGGCACTACCCCATACACTGAGGATACAGAGATGAAGGAGGCACAGCCTCTGTCTTCAAAGACTTCAATCCTAGAATTTAGTGAGGACAAGAGATACCAAAGCACATATTTATAATATCCCATATCAGAGCTGTGTATGTTTGGTCAATAAATTCTCGTGGTACAGGAATGGCCTGGCTGCCTCTTCCTGGGAGAGACAGTAAAGGCTCCCCAGGACGGGCACTCCAGAGCAGCCTGTGCAAAGACATCATATCTATATCCTCAGGAACTAGCAAAGTGCCTGGCACCTTGTATCTAAATAATAAGTATCTGTTTAATTTACAAATGACACAGTATGGAGTTCTGTAAGTTATTCTAAGTGGTTCAAATAAACCATGCAAGAGTCAACTTATAGATATGAGGCCAGAAATGTAAACAGGGGTAAAATGGTGAAGATTTTTTAATACAAGGTAAAGAATCCTAGCCTTGGTTCTCTCTCGTCTCGATGGTGGAAAGCAATAGAAGTATTGTAGGCAAGGGGAATGTTGTAATCAGCTTTGCTTTATAGAAAAATCACTGCGAAAGCAGTTTAGGAGATGGGTACATTGGAGAAAAGGCTGAAAGTAGAGAGACCAGTCAAGAAGCGATTATAGTTTCTTGGAACAGGGATGATTCGGTTCTAAGTGAAGGAAGATGAAGGGGATGAATCTGAGAAACATTATGAAGAAAAATCCAGCAATAACACGTGGAGTTAAGGGAAAACAAAGAGATGGAAATGATGAAGAAATGTTTCTGGCTATGTGACTGCTGACACCCTTAACCAAGACGAGGATACAGAAATGGGAAAACGGTTGAGAAAACACACAAAGATCAGTTGGGGACAGAGGAGCACTGTACACACAGAGGGAAATTGTCCAGATGGAGAAAGCCCTGGGCCTCTTGTTACATATTTGAAGATCATAAACTTACATCTTTATTTACGCCCTCACTCAGGGAAGAGAAGGCATAAAAGAGAACCTTGGAGCCCCTGATTCTCACCCCATCACCCTCTACTCATCTTCATCTCAGACCTCCTGGTCCCTCCTCTGAGTCACTGAAGACCTTGTAAACTGGCTCACATCTCCCCTCCGCCCAAATTCCTGCTATTGCCCAGCCATTGTCCTCAAGACAAATTAGCTATTATGTGTTAACCTCTTCAGGACAGGAAAACCAGGATAAATGCTACCCGACGTCTTGCCCCTCCTGGCCATCCATCTGGGGATATAAAGGAGAGGGAGATGCACCTCACATAACTTGGAATGGTGAGGCTTGAACTATCATACAGAGAACATTTTACAGAACAGTTATACTCTGAAAAGAACCACTCATGTCCACACATGCAAAGAATACAAATTTTGTGTATACGTGTTTTGTCTTCTTTTTTGTTTTTAAATGGGTGTTCACTCAGAGTTGCTAAGTTGCTAAGAATTAAAACTGTCAACGTGATTTCTTCTAAATAACACCCTGAGAAAGCACTTAAAACCTCCATTTATTATCCAAATGTAACTTAAGGACAAGAATGGAATAATTATTTTTGAAAGAAAATAATCAATGAATCATTTATCAGTTTTCCTGCCCCTTGTATAACAAATTGTAATTAGTATGATGTCTGTGCTGGCAAGTGATTATCAGACAAAATGCAGTATAGAAGCAAAGGAAGATTCTGTAAAGAACTGTGTTGTTTTGCAGAGCTAATTGTGATGCTATCACTGGAATTTTGTGTGATTGCATTGTTAATTTTTAATTTGGTATCTTTACTAGCAACAAGGTTATTAGCTCCTACCCTGAGTTCTTGGTGCCCACATTAGACAACAAAATCTTGGCATGGTGAGCATTTGGAAATGACTATTCATCTAAAATAGAAAAGAGATCCGGAGACTCTGCTAGCCTTGAACAAGGCACAATTTTAAGAAATTGAACTTGGCAGAATAAATAGATACTTTATAAACTATCTTTCTAAAACACTTTTATATTTTCTCTCTTTGGTAAAGAATATAACAACACTGTCCAGAGTTTCAAAATCACCTACCGGACTCTATCTGTGACTGTTTGCTCTACTTCCCCCAAAGTTTATTTTCATTCCAAAAATTAATCATTGAATACCTACTAGTTGTGATACTTGTTGGAGGATCAAAGATAAATGGGACCCAGCCTCTGCTCTCAGGGCACTCACACTGGAGTCTAATGGGAAACACAGCCGGCAAGCAAATGGTTTCAGTACAACGGAATAAACATGCTAATGTCATAGGTCATAGGTAGGTGCCATGACGGTGAAGCAGGGGCATTTACTCATTTGGAATCTGCAACCCATTCACCTGCAGAAATCTCTAAGAATTGTCCCAGTTCACCAAAGCCCATCACAATCAGCATAAGAAAGAACCTGGAGTGGAAGGCACCCTCGTGCTACATCTTCTCCCTGCATTTCATCCATAAGGAGCTCCTGGATTGGCTTAGGACAGGACTCTGAACATGGGTTAGGGGATAACTTTCAGTGGCTGCTGAAATCCAGTTATATGGCCATGGGATTTTAGTTGTGATTCTTGGAAATAAATATATTTTTTCTGACAAATGTAGAGAATGAAAGAGTACTAACATAAAAATGAAGCTATTAAAAAAAGAAGCTATTTCGACAGATCTAGAACTGATTTTGTTTTTAAGTAGAGAGCTAGCAGTCCCATCAGTCAGTATTACAAATATGATATCCCATGATTTCCATTTGCAATACTACTTAGGGGTAAGCAGAAAAGAAGTAAAACATACCATATCTACCCAATTCTTTAAACGTTTTATCCTCCTTTTAGAAAAAAATATACTTGTCTCTAAGTATTCTTCTTGACTTTTGGGACCTTCAAACGTATCAAAGATCTGTAATACCCTCTTGTTACATTTAGCTTTTGAGAAGACCTGAGTTACCAATTTACACTTCATAATAAGTTGTTTTTAACTATATCCTGATATTGTCCTCTCAGGAAGGAAAACCTCAATAACAATAGGTAAATAGATGAATGGATGGATGGATGGGTGGATGGGTGGATGGATGGATGCACAGAAAGGGAGGGAGAGAGAGAGAGAGAGAGGGACAGAGAGGTGTGACCCTTTGGGCCCTTTACCTTTTTTCTTTGATCATCTTTGAATTAACTGTGATTGCACAGAATTTGCCTGAACAATTACCGATACTACCACTGATCTTTGAATTGATTTATGCAACTACTCAATAGATGTATGAAAGTATGTCTGGGTGTATGAACGAACATATAATACCATTTCTCATCTGTCTGCAGCCTCTCTGAGGAGGTAATGATATAAGTAGTCAATATCCACCAGGCAGTGTTCCCCTAATAGGCTCACAGGTCTCCCATAGGCTATGTGTGGCAGTTTAGTTGCTCGGAAAACTTTAGGACAAGGAATACAGCCTGCCAGCAGGGCAGCATCAGGCTCTCCTCTTGGCGGACATCTTGCAGAATCCATACAACTATCCGGAAGCTATTCTCTTGGCATCCAGGTGACCGCTGAAGTGTAAGGAAATGAGCTTCATGCCAGGCAGGTGTGAGAGCTACCTTGGTCTAAAAGCCTCATGTCTCACAGAGCCACTATCTCCCACAGCACCATAGGTATAGCTTCCAAGGCCCCCGCAAGGGTCATGCCAATTAGGAGGAGCCTCCACACTCAAGTAAGCCTAAAGCTATGGCTTCCTATCAGGTGTTTATAGTTCTTCCAGCACAGATGCAGTTTATCAACCAGGTGACATTTTTATCATAAGCAGTGTTGGCCTAGTAACATAGATGATATTCTACCTTATTAGGTTACAGGGGAAGAGAGCTAGAAAGTTAAAATTCTCATGCAGAAAGAGAAAGGTAGCACTGACTGATGTATATAAGCTTTAAAAACAAAAAGGAGAGACGTTTCTAAAAGAAAGTTAAATTTTTGAACAGTTTTACATTTACAATATATTTCAAAGATTGTAGTACAGAAAGTTTCCATACACCTCACATCAGCATCTTACATTAATATTTTTCATTTGCCATAATTAATAAGCCAATATGTACAGATCATATTAGTATTAACTAAGATCCATGTTTTATTCAGATTACCTCCATTTTTCAGAAGACAGGAGACTTCTATTTGGTGATATATTCTATATTTAATCCATTGCATACTTAAAATGTTCAGAAACCACTCAGGATAGTTTAAATGAGACAGGAATCATTTCAAGTACTTACAACCCCACAGTATTTAGTGTGTAAGAATCTTCAGGTCCACATACTGATTTATAATTCTCAAGGCCCAGTAACTATCAATAAACATCATTTATGTGTATTAGGCCACTTCGGACCTGATTTTTACATTGAGTGAAGTTAGGTATATAAAAGTGAAGTTGTGGATTTTAAACCTTTGGCTTTTCTATACACATTCTATATACATTTCTAGTCCATCTATTACCCTCCTCCCAAAATAATGGTCCCCTTGGCTTAAGGCAAAGAAGCTGTCCTGTAGTTGCTTACTATGGAAAAATAGTTCTCAGGTCTAGAGATAATTTGAATCACTTGGGGAAATTTTTGTGTGGGACCAGTGACTGAACTCACTCCAAAGACTGAATTAATTGATCTTTGTAGTCTCCTCCTCCCCATGTTCTGAGCTCACCCCAGGTGATTCTAATTCACAACCAAGGCTGAGAACCACTGCATTGGAAAATGGAGACTTTATCTTTTTAATTCAGATAAACACATGACATGTGGGCGTTGTTTATTAACATGAGGCCTGGAGGACTCCTGGAAAACTCTTCAAGGACCTCCTGCTTTAGCTTTTGTTTCCCCTTTGCCTCCCCAAACAGAATTAATTATTCCCTCCTTAATAATTTATGAATGCCTCTTTTATTTGTCACGTGAAGTTATCATAATTTTTTAATGCTTATCTCTCCAGTTAAATAGTCAGTCTCTGAGGTAGAGACCATCTCCTGTCTATGTAGATAGTCTCAGCTTTTAACACAGTTCCTGGCAAATAATAGTTGTTCAATAAGGGCTTTAGGAAGGGAGGGTGGTTGTAAATCTGAAAAAAAAAAGACAAAGTATTCCTTAGTATTAACTGAAAAAGTTCTTCTTGGACAGCACTAACTTCAAATTCCAAGAAATTCAGTAGAGACAAATCTGCACTTGTATTGTTGCTGATAATTATAATATATATAGCACATATCAAGTTTTTATTTAAATAATTTAGCCTAGCATCTTAGTTTAGAAAACAAAGAAACATATAGTAAAATAGGGATTGCTAACAAGTATGACTAGTTCCATTAAGCCACAACAAAATTGAAATATCATCAGTCCAGGACTGTCTCCCCATATTTCATGTCAGAACATTTGTTATGACTGTTGCTGTCAATGAATTGTACACTTGGCCAGCCACAGTCTGGATCTCCACACACCGAGATGTCTAGGATGCTATTAGTCACTCTCTTTAGAACTGAATTCAGGGACTTCCCTGGTGGTCCATTGGTAAAGAATCCGCCTTGCAATGCAGGGGACGCCAGTGCAATCCCTGGTCGGGGAACTAAGATCCCACATGCCGCGGGGCAACTAAGCCTGCGTGCCACAACTACTGAGCCCGCGTGCCTCACCTAGTGAGCCTGCATGCCGCAAACTACAGAGCCCATGCACCCTGGAGCCTGTGCACCACAACTAGAGAAGAGAAAAACTGCACTCCACAACTAGAGAGAAGCCCGTGCACCACAACAAAGAGCCCTCATGCCTCAAGGAAGATCCCGTGTGCCGCAAAGAAGACCCGAGACAGCCAAAAATAAATTAATAAATAAATCTTTAAAAAATAGATAAATAAATAAAATATTTGAAAAAAGAACTGAATTCAGTTTTGATTGAACATGTTTATACCTGTGAGCTTATAATTATCCTTGAGTTCATTTTAAGAGATGGTTTAAAAGGTTTTTGTTTTTTCCTTCTTGCTAACTACTGCTGTGTTTTCAGAGAGATTTACTAGTCTAAAAGACTTCTGGGGACATTAATAAAAGAAAGAAAATCCATAGTTTAGTCTGAGTCTGTAAGCATAAAGCAAAGAGATGGTAGGCAGTTTTCTACTGATTAGTTTTCCCAGCTGATGTGTGTAGGAGGCCTGCCAAAGACACTCCTACCCAGAACGTTCAGGGAGTGGCGAGAAGCTCTAATGAAGCAAAGAACCTAGGTATTCCAATTTGACTAATCATTCATCTTGAGTCATCTTCTCTTCATTTATTCAATAAATGTAAGTTGCTTGCTTACCATGTGTGGGGTCCTGGTGATGACAGTGGTGAGTTTCCTTCCCTTTCTAGTGGGCACCTATACCCACACACAGACCATACACACATACACACACACATACACGTATCACTTGACTTCACTTTTTCCGTATAAAGCTGAGTGGAAGCTCTAAATACCAATTAAGTTATACATCTTATACATCTGATTTTGTGTCCTGATATTCAGACCCACTCTCCGTTAACTCAAGAGTGGTCAAGCATGACTTGAGAAGCATGGGGAAATTGCTGATAAAACTACTCACCTGTGCTGAGAATGGTCCCATACGTTGGTAGACTGTTCAACTCTGCACCATGTGAAGAAGTGGGGTAGGCACTGAGTGCAGATGCTGGAGCTGGCAGTTCTCCATCTAACTATTGTGGGCATCATTTCTTGTGGGAGGGCAGCAGGGAGACTGTTTACCTTTCTCTCCAGATTTGCAATGGGCAAAAGAATTCTGTTTTTTAAAAAGATACCCCCATAATACACCAATAATGAGGAGAGAAAATTTATTCCTTGCTTTAAACTTTGAAGGACCAGATTAGACTGCCATTTTGAAAGAAATTTAAAAATTGGTTACCTTGGACTTAACAAGCAAATGGACCTCTGAACAGCTGTTGATAATCTAAACTATTAGTAAGTAGAGGGCTTCTGTACTTTTACTGTCACTTTACTAATGAAGAAATTGAGACTTCAAGAGATTGAGTGATGGGCTCAAATTCACACTAATAAGTATCAGACCTGGGATTGGGAGCCCTGGGGTCTGTCTGTGCTCTCTCTAAAATAATGCATTGCTCACACTCTTTGCTCTGTCTGGCATGGCTCTTGTTCACCAGGACCTGATTTTAATCATCCAGGCTCAGTTTAAGAGCACATAACCAGATGCCTTCATAACCAAGATGGCAGACTCTTCATGAGAAGGGTGCCAATCAGACTCCAGAAGGGCAGGGATCCCATGCTCTTTTGCACTTCTGCCCACTCCAGAGTATCCAGGGCTTTCAGAAGGAGAGGCTGCCGCAGGGGACCAAAGGAACGACTGGAGTCGAGCTGACAAGTAGGAATGTTTTGCAAAATGTTGCTTACAGATTCAGAATTTAACTGATGTTGAGGCCTTGGGAAAGAAATATAAATTCTAATCCTATTTCAATCTTTGTGGATCAAAACTTTTTGTATCTACTCCACTGTATTCAATGATGGAAAAAAGTAAAATACCTTTTCAAACCTCCATTAATCCTTCTACTGATCTCTCCTATACCATGATTCAGGTGTGCTTCATAGACAAGCACATAGTTTCACTGCCCATTCCTGCCATAAATACTTCTAAAATTAAAAAATAAACAGGAAACCTCTGTCAGACCAAAAGAAAGGATTCTTTTTACTAAGTGAGGAGTAATTAGGACGTTTCTTCAATAATACCAGCATCTACCATATACTTCCTAATATACCTATATAAAAAATAAATTTCTGGCAAAAAAATGTGAAATCTAAGTATATCTAGTTTTCATTGCATTTCTGTGTTTTTCCTGGAAAGTAAAAACACTTTATGAAACTGAGTATTGAAATATTTATTTTTCAAAAATAATCTACCTTTATTAGTATTATTTGATTTTTTTTTCATGGTTGTAGTTTCATTGCACTGCTTTTTTTCTTACAGATATTTTTAGGATTGCAGATTTCCATAAATTTGATAGAAGAAATACCCTTAATACTTCTCATTTATTTTTCATTAGCTATTCACATTAAAATAAATCATCTTTTATCATTCTCTTGTGCATAAAATGATTGAAATGTTTATGTAAGAGTTCATGATTGTTTTCACTTTTAGAGTATGAGCTTATTGTAAAAGAGCAATTGTAGAGTGCACATTGTGAAAAGGAGCTGAGTGCTATGTCTACCTATGAATATCCAAGAAATTATCATAAAATGCATTATTTGCTTATTTTATTACCCTTTCCACTTTTTAGCTCAGTGTGTGTGTGTGTGTGTATATGTGTGTGTGTGTGTGTGTGTGTGTGTGTGTGTGTGTGTGTGAGATGGGAAGAGTGTTGCTTAAAAAATACTTCTGTTCTCTATCATATTTTATTATTTTTGGTAATGCATATCAATGACATTATGATCACTAATACACAGTTTTCAGGACACACAATTTGATAGCCTATGTGCTGTGTTTATCCTCTACATCTGGAAAACTGATCTAGTGTGAAGAGAGAAATAGGTAGGAATTAAAAAATCCATTTTTTATCAAGGTTATTTTAAAGTTATACTAATCTGGAAATGGGATGACCTTCACCTCTCTCAAATGAAGAGTCTTATTTCAACCCTACTCTCATTATTCAGTCCAACCTTCTCTGAGTACCCTCTCTGACGACATACATTCTTCAGGGAGCTAGGGATATAACGACCAATAAGACAGGACCCCTGCTCATTTTTCTGTTTCCCCTTTCCCTCCAAAAATTCCTGGATCTGAGTGTATGCCTCATCCAGTATATAAATCTACCTTATCCAGTATATAATCTCACCCAGTATATAAATCTCTTCCGCCTCTGTGGCTGTTGCACTGTGCTGAGACTGCTGTACTGTGTCTTGAAGATGTCTGCTTGGTATGTTTTAAAACATGTCAGGGTTATTCTCAAACAAATGCATCAAAGTAACATTATTTGGCCAGCTTTCAACTTATGAATATGGATTAGCTTTAATAATTAGATTAGAACACTACTTCAGAAGCCATTTATCTAATGTATTTTTCCCAATCCCATTTCACTAAAAATTTTCCTGGAAATGGTCATCTATAAAATAGACAAAACATATTAAGGCCACCTTCAGGCTTTTTCAGGAAAACAGCATATTAAAGTTCGCTAATTTCAGTTCTTTTTACTTTTTATTTTCTAATATTCACTGAAATATAACCAAATAATAAAAATAAAATTAAATGAGTAAGGTAGTTTGAGGGAAATGTATAATTATTTTTTTATTTTTTTGCGGTACATGGGCCTGTCACTGTTGTGGCCTCTCCCGTTGCAGAGCACAGGCTCCGGACGCGCAGGCCCAGCGGCCATGGCTCACGGGCCCAGCCGCTGCGCGGCATGCGGGATCTTCCCGGACCGGGGCACGAACCCGTGTCCCCTGCATCGGCAGACGGACTCTCAACCACTGCGCCACCAGGGAAGCCCTGTATAATTATTTTTAATAAATAAAGGAATTAGGACATTGGGTCTTGGTTAAAAGAGATAATTACGGGGTAAAAGAATTTTAATCATTAGCTCAAGAAGCAATAGAAATTTATTTTTCAATGTTAAAAGAGGAGATTAAAGAAAAGGCAACTAAATTAAAAGATAAAGAAAGGGAATTTACACACGTAGAACTCCTATCATGTGCTGGCATGAAGCTCAATTTCAAAGACTGTTTTATTTAATCCTCACAGCAACCCAATGATGTAGGGGTAATTACTCCCATTTACAAGGACACTGTGGCTGAGGAAAATTCCTTATCTTTCTTCCCAAGCTTGGAAGTTCGTGGCCAAGCCAGCATTAAAACCAAGTTCTCCTAAGAAAAATCATTTGGAGTCCATGGCCTAGAGACTGAATGGGAGAAGCCAGTTTGCACTGGAATGAGGAAGAAATGGGCTGGGAATAAAGAGATTATTAGCACAGAGAGTGCTGAAAGTAACCAGTTGAGGGAGAGAGCAGAGTGGTATCATGTACCAAGCAAAAGCCAGGAAAGGAGAGACTTTTGTGAAGGAGTACGAAGAAGTCTAACTAGAAGTTGGCAGGGACAGGATCCAAACATTGGGTCCTGGGTGGAGTGGGAGATATCCCTCTCCACCCAAATAAATGAAAACAGATGACAAATGAAGAAAAGTTCAGAGACTTAATCATCTCTAATTGCTTTGCAAAGAGGTGAGAGAGAGAGAATGTTAATAAGGCTTCTAGAAAGAGAAAAAACGCTGTAAATGTACACTTGACAGCTGAAAAAAACATAACATGGGAGTTAAAATGGGTCAAAATTTAGCAAATAAAGTACTGTTTGGACGTGGGAGTTGTCATGAGGCTGTGTTGAAGTGACAACTATGCTGAGTAGACACTGAAATGGATTTGTTCAGCCGTTTGCATTAGTCAGCATTTAAATGCAACAAATATAATTTCGGGTGACTTAACGTGAATTAATAAAAATCAGTTCTCTTGGATTAAAAAAAGAGAGAAAGAATAAAGAACTGAAGAAAAATGAATGGCAGCCCTAACTACTGACAGCTTGGTTAAGGATTGCGCATAGCAAGCACAGATAGAAAGAAGCGTTAAGTGTGAAAGTCTGTTGCTGGCAGTGCACCCGGGACCACTTCAGTGGCGCGGCAGAAACGGAGATGAGGGTAAGGAGAGAAAGATGTGCAGGTGCACCATTTGTGTGTGTGTGTGTGTGCGCACACGTGTGCGTCCACATGGGAAATGATGAGTGAGCAGAGACAAGGAAGGGGGCCAACAGGAGAGAAACAAATGTACACTTGAGGCTTCCTAAACCCTTTTGTTTGTAAGTTGTTAGTATAATAAATCGAAGTATAATAACAGGTTTGTGATTTTTAAGTGTAAGGCAAGGAAAGGAAATGTGCTTTTTAAAGAATCTTAAATTTGACATCCGATTAGGAATGGATTTCTTAAAAATAGCTCCCAAAGCACAAACTATAAAGGAAAAGATTGATATATTTGATTACTCTTATTAATTATGTTAGTTAATAAATTAATATATTAATTTTTATTTCTAAAGTTTTCATCAGTTTAACTGATTGATTAATTTTAAGTTTAAAATTTTCAAAATAAGTAAAAAGTAAAAGCCACAGAGGCAGAAGATACTTATACACATAACAGACTGGAGGAGCATAAAGGATTACTAAAAAAATCACTAAGCAAAAGACAACCCACTGGAAAAAGTAAGCAATAACCTGGACAGTTTCACAGAAGAAGAAACATGTATAGCTGATAAACATGTGAAAATATTCTTCACCCCATTAGTAATCAGGGCAATGCAAATTCAAACCAAAATTAAATACCATTATACACCCACCAGATTGGCAAAATTTTTAAGTCTGAAAATATATAGTATTACTGAGGATGTACAAACATCAGCAGGAGCTATTGTACGCTATTGATAGACATAGAAATTGGCCCCAGCCTTTAGAAAACAATTGGGAATTACCTTGTAGTTGAACATTTGCTTACCTTTCTACCTAACAATTCTACTCCGAGATATTTCCCTAGAGAAACACTAGTACAGGTGTGACTGTTCATAGTAGTAATGTTTGCAAGAGGAAAAAGAAAACTGGAAACATCTTAGATATCCATTGACAAAATAATGGATAAATAAATTGTTATGTATTTAATGGACTTTACTATGGTAGCAAAAAAAAATGAAGGAACTGTAGCCACAAGCATTAACAGACATGAATCTCACAAACAAAATATTGAATGAAAAAGACAAGTCACAGAGGAATACATTAAAAAATGATGCCATGTATATAAAGTTGAAAAACTCATAAAACCAAATAATATCTTGTTTATGGACACATACATGTGGAGTAAAAGTATACTAAATATAATATATAACTAATATATAACTAAACTAAATCCAAAAACTAAAGTAATGAATACTCCCGCTAGGGAGACAAGGGATTGGAATACAAGGGTCTGAATTGATAATGCTGTGTTTTTCAAGCTTGGTAATTTATTATTCTGTGGACTGATGAACACATTACCTCTAGTCCTTTGTCTGTGTGAAATATTTCATAATAGTGAATGTAGATTTGGGCCAAAATGAAAAATCAAGTATATAGAAAAAATTTGGTATTAGTCTATAAGCATACATATCTGGTTTAAATGTATAAATCTTTGTGACTTTCACCCTGAACAACATAAAAATTGGTTGGTCCTTGCAAAGTCATAGCTCTTTGAAAGAATGGTTGACTATTTGAATTATAACAGATCAATTTAGTGTTTCATTTTTAATAGGTAAGAAGTACTTTATTATAATGAATCTGTCAATTTAACTTCTGTACATAACACAAGATTACTAAAAATATATAGTATAATTTTTTCCAGAATATGTTCTATGAAACATCAGAGCTTAAGTGTTCTTTAATCAGACGTGTTCAGGAAATGCTGGATACTATACCCACTCGTAGAAATTCATAAGTAAGCACCTAATCTGGCTGCTATATTGGTTTTTTTTCTATTAAAAACATTAATGAAAAGAAGAGTATGCACAATTTAAATACTCTTTATGAGAGATGGAGAGAGGATATAAATGTAATCTCTAGCAAGGTCTAAAAGGATCATGCATCAGATGACCTCTGACACTGTTTTCTCCATCTCTTTCTTTGACCCCTTACCCTCTACAGACCCATCAAATGTTGGAGTTTCTTAAAGATCCATTGCTGTTCCTCTTCTCTCCTTAATCTCCCTTCCTCCCCTAATCCATAGTCTGGTTATGTCAAGACCTCTCTATCTAGACCTGACTTGTCTGAACTCATATTCTAAATTTGATTTGGAAATTCCCAAGCTGAGGTCACAAATTTCACACATCTGTACCAAACTCTGTTATCTTACAGCCTAAAATATTGTGGTCTCTGGATTCTCCATTTCCATTACGGTGTCACTATCCCACCTAGTCTTCAAATTAGAAATACCTTCAGTTGGTTCTTTGCTGCATCATCTTGCATTCATTTTGCTATTCTTCTAGAATGTTCCTTAGTTCTAGTCTCTCTTCTCTTTAATCCTTTGTCATACCTTAGTCTCCATCTTCATTATGTCCTAACTGGGCTTCCTGTCTTGTCATTTTATCACCAATATTTCCCAAATGTGGTTCATAATTCACATAGGCTTATTATCATAAAAATCAAATCATGTTATTTCCTAACAAACATGTGTGAGCTCTCTATGGGTTAAAAGGTACAATCAAACACATAAACATAGTGAAGAAGACTCTTTTACAGTCCAGATTTTAAAATCTACCTCTTTCACCTAATTTCCTGCCTTTCCCTCATGTATACTCTATGGTATGGTGATAGTAAACTTCTTATCATCCACTGAATGTGCCACAGTTTAACTTGTCTTTCATCATATACAGTCCATCCGTCAGGAATGCTCTCTCCTTCTTCATCCAACAAGGAAACTCCTATTCATACTTTAATACCCAGAAATATCACTTTCTATAGAATACCTTCTTCAACATTCCCAATATGGACATCCATCATAGCACCTAACACATTGTACTGTCTCCTCACCTAACTCTATCCTCCTTGTATTTTCTGTAACCTATTGGCACTTGGAAGAATCTCACTAAATGTATGGATTCATGAAAAGAAGCATAGATGGAACTTCTATTTTAAACATTTATCAATTTTACTGAACTTAATTTTGGGTGTAAACTTATTCAGAGTCTTTTGTAAGGTCATGTTTCCAGGACTGTGCTCACTTTGGTCCCCTTGTTTTCATTTTTATTTCTTTATTTTTTAGTCAATGATTTAATATTGTAAAAAGCTAAGCAGATTTTGTAATCAGATTTTATAAGGGAATGCCATGGACAGGAAGGGGCTTTAGATCTCTTATTTGGCCTCAGGCTTTGGAGCAACAAACTGTGGAACAGGTTCTTAGAACCTATTCAATTAAGTCTCTTTGTTTTTAAAAAAAAAATTTTTTTAGTTAAGCTTATTGGGATTTATTAAAACAAGGCATTTTGCTCCCCTAACTGCTAATTAGTAGAAACTCTTCCCAGGACCTTTCTTTTTCTTTTTTTTTTTTTTTTTGGCAACAAATGTTCTATCTGTGGAATCTCTGATGATTTCCTTTTTTCTCTGCCTTCTGAACTAGACCTTAATTTACTAAGGAAAGTCTCCAGTATGGTCAGGCCCAGTGCTATCATATCCCTTCATAACAGAAAAGAAAGGCGTCCCATCTAGGTGAGGGATTACTGAAAGTCATCCCTTTCCCTGGGCTTATGCAGCCAGAACCAAAGCATAAGTCTTGGCAAGCAGAATAAAGGCTGATTTCAGGCCCCACGTGCCCCCAGCCTCCTTCCTGGCCTTGTGCCCTTGTTTAGGGGACAAGCTGTACAGCCGTGACCTACAGCTCTGGTGCAGACTCAGCAATGCTGTATCTTATATGGTCCCATGACTTACCCAACCAAGCATAGCATTTGCCTAATTATCTCTGACAGCCAGCCTGCTGCTAGGTAACAAAGCCTCTTAAACTACCTCGCTTATAGGAATCTTCTGATACACTGAGATGAGCCAATCAGTCAAAACAGATGGGAATTTTCATAGGCCTGTGATGGATTTCGATTAAACTGTGGTTTGTACCTAGTTTGTATCAGTTCCTACTTCATATAAAGTACAGTTTCATTGTAAAAGAGCAAGTCTAGCCTAAGCCAATGAGGTAGCCCTAAGTACATGAACCTAAGGCATGAACATACTGATACGAATGAAAAAGACAGTTACATATAAAATAAATGAGTCAAAACATCCAGTGAATTTAGGAAATACTTAAGTAAATAGAAGAGACTAAATGGTATTTATTCAGTCAATCAACAAATTCTTATTGAGCCCCTACTATATGACAAGTATTACTCTAGATCCTGGAAAAACAGAAATTAACCAAATAAGTGACACTCATGTAATTTACAGTCAAACGGGAGGAGAAAGAGTAAACAAATCTCTACTGGTATTTGTCAGGTGGTGATAAGTGCTGTGGAGGAAAATGAAGCTGGGTGAGGGGACTAGGGGTGAAGAGTGGTCAATTTGCTGTTGATACGGGGTGGTCAGAGGAGAGCTCACCAAGAAGGAACATTTGTCAGACAGAAGACCAAAGTTCGTGAGCTGGAAAGGTGTGACTGTGTGCACCTGTGCCCACTTTATTCAGTGTTTGCCTTTTTAAAATCATTTTTAAAAAGCAATTATTTTCAACATCTTTATTGGAATATAATTGCTTTACAATGGTGTGTTAGTTCTGTGGTATAACAAAGTGAACCAGCTATACATATACATATATCCCCATATCCCCTCCCTCTTGTGTCTCCCTCCCACCCCTCTAGGTGGTCACAAAGCACTGAGCTGATCTCCCTGTGCTATGCGGCTGCTTCCCACTAGCTAGCTATTTTACATTTGGTAGTGTATATATGTCTATGCCACTCTCTCACTTCATCCCAGCTTACCCTTCCCGCTCCCCATGTCCTCAAGTCCATTCTCTACGTCTGAGTCTTTATTCCTATCTTGCCCCTAGGTTCTTCAGAGCCTTTTTTTTTTTTTTTAGATTCCATATATATGTGTTAGCCTACGGTATTCGTTTTTCTCTTTCTAACTTACTTCACTCTATATGACAGACTCTAGGTCCATCCACCTCACTACAAATAACTCAATTTCGTTTCTTTTTATGGTTGAGTAATATTCTGTTATATATATGTGCCACATCTTCTTTATCCATTCATCTGTTGATGGACACTTAGGTTGTTTCCATGTCCTGGCTATTGTAAATAGAACTGCAGTGAACATTGGGGTACATGACTCTTTTTGAATTATGGTTTTCTCAGGGTATATGCCCAGTAGTGGGATTGCTGGGTCATATGGTAGTTCTATTTTTAGTTTTTTAAGGTACCTCCATAATGTTCTCCATAATGGCTATATCAATTTACATTCCCACAATCAGTGCAAGAGGGTTCCGTTTTCTCCACACCCCCTCCAGCATTTATTGTTTGTAGATTTTTTGATGATGGCCATTCTGACCAGTGTGAAGTGATACCTCATTGTAGTTTTGATTTGCATATCTCTATGATTAGAGATGTTGAGCATCCTTTCATGTGTTTGTTGGCAATCTGTATGTGTTCTTTGGAGAAATGTCTATTTAGGACTTCTGCTCATTTTTGGATTGGGCTGTTTGTTTTTTTGATATTGAGCTGCATGAGCTGCTTGTATATTTTGGAGATTAATCCTTTGTTAGTTGCTCAATTTGCAAATATTTTCTCCCATTCTGAGGGTTGTCTTTTGGTCTTGTTTATGGTTTCCTTTGCTGTGCAAAAGCTTTTAAGTTTCATTAGGTCCCATTTGTTTATTTTTGTTTTTATTTCCATTTCTCTAGGAGGTGGGTCAAAAAGGATCTGCTGTGATTTATATCATAGAGTGTTCTGCCTATGTTTTCCTCTACGAGTTTTATAATGTCTGGCCTTACATTTAGGTCTTTAATCCATTTTGAGTTTATCTCTGTGGATGGTGTTAGGGAGTGTTCTAATTTCATTCTTTTGCATGTAGCTGTCCAGTTTTCACAGCACCACTTATTGAAGAGGCTGTCTTTTCTCCATTGTATATTCTTGACTCCTTTATCAAAGATAAGGTAACCATATGTGTGTGGGTTTACCTCTGGACTTTCTATCCTGTTCCATTGATCTATATTCTGTTTTTGTACCAGTACCATACTGTCTTGATTACTGTAGCTTTTTAGTATATTCTGAAGTCAGGTAGCCTGATTCCTCCAGCTCCGTTTTTCTCTCTCAAGATTGCTTTGGCTATAAAAAGCAATTTTTATATTAAAACATTAACCCTTTGCATTCCATGTGTGTCACCAATGTTTTTTCCCCATTCTGTCACTGTATTTTACTTTTGTGATTATTTTTGCACCAGTGGAATTTTTTTTAATTGAATATGTTGATTTATAATGTTGTGTTAATTTCTGCTGTACAGCAATTTGATTCCATTATACATATACATACATTCTTTTTTTATATTCTTGTCCATTATGGTTTATCACAGCATATTGAATATAGTTCCCTGTGCTATGTATACTGTAGGACCTTGTTGTTTATCCATCCTATATATAATAGTTTGCATCTGCTAACCCCAAACTCCAATCCATCCCTCCCCCAACCCCCACCTTGGCAACCACAAGTCTGTTCTCTATGTCTGTGAGTCTGTTTCTGTTTCATAGATAAGTTCATTTGTGTCATATTTTAGATTCCACATATAAGTGATATCATATGGTATTTGTCTTTCTCTTTCTGACTTACTTCATTTAATATGATAATCTCTAATTGCATCAATCTCTAATTGCAACAATCATCTAATTGTTGCTGCAAATGGCATTATTTCATTCTTTTCTATGGCTGAGTAATAGTCCATTGTGTGTGTGTGTGTGTGTGTGTGTGTGTGTGTGTGTATGTATACCACATCTCCTTTATCCATTCATCTATCGATGGACATCTAGGTTGTTTCCACGTCCTGGTCATTGTGAATAGTGCTGCTATGAATGTAGGGTGCACCAGTAGAATTTTGGTCAGAATTGCATTCAAAATAATTAATTTGGGAAGAATAGACATATTTTCAGCCTTCAGTCTTCCCAGTGAGTGAAACTGGTAGTCCAGTCCTGAAAGCCCCACAAATTTTTATTAAGATTATTCTTTAGTATTTAAAAAAATATTTGTGCTGTTATTATGAATTTTAGTACATTTTAGTACATTTAGTACATTTAGTACATTTAGTACATTTAGTACATTTTAGTACATTTCAGTACAATATTTCAGTACATTATATTTTCTACTTATTAGTTCTGGTTATAAGAGAAAACTATTCATTTTCAAATATATATATTTTGTATTTGACCATTTTATCAAGCTCTCATTCTAATAGTTTTGAGCTTCCTTCTACAATTTTTTATTTTCTTTATTGCAGTATAGTTGATTTGCAATGTTGCGTTAGTGTACAGCAAATTGATTCAGGTGTACAGCAAATTGATTCAATTATATATATATATTCTTTTTCAGATTCTTTTCCCTTATAGGTTATTATAAAATATTGAGTATAGTTCCTTGTGCTATACAGTAGGTCCTTTCCTTCTACAATTTTTAAACAATTATTTCATGTAGGTAAAAGAGCTCTGTTTCTTCTCATCATTAACATTTCATGTCTTACTCCATTCTCTAAAATTTCCAGAACAATGTTAAAGAAAAAAAATTATAGCAGCATACACATTTTTCTTATTCCTGACCTTAATGACACATACCTTCTAGTATTTTACTGTTACTTATGATGCTGGCACTTAGTCTAAGAGAGGGATTCTTTATTACATTAAGCAGATATACCTTTGGTTGTAGATTAGAACAATTTTATTTGGATTGAATATTGGATTGTATCAAATTCTTTCTGGTATCTCCTAAAGAAATCATATGGCGTCGCCTTCAATGACTGATACAATGCATTAAATTAATATAGGCTCCACCAAAAATATTTCCCCAAGAACACTTTTTCCTCAGGCTGGTCCATCAAAAAAAGTTGAGGCGGGGAGGAAATTGTCATCTAGTCAAAGAGCTTGGGGAAATGCTGCCTCACATATTCACTTCTTAGAGATATATTAGCTCTTATCATATGAAGATGTTGAGAAGTCCAGCAGTCAAGAAATTCAGTTAAAAAAATATAGACACCATAATGCTATATGGTGAGTAATTCTGTATTTGAAGGTTGCTAAGAGAGTAGATCCTAAAATTTCTTATCGCAAAAAAAACCCACATGTTTTTTGTATCTATATGAGATGATGGATGTTAACTGAACTTATTGTGGCAATTGTGTCAAAATGTATGTAAGTCAAATCATTACGCTGAACATCTTAAACACATACAGTGCTGTATGTCAGTTATATTTCAGTTAAATTTGTTAAACCCACCATTCCCAAACATTACCTGTTCCTCTTTCCCTTGTATAATACTGTTTAGTATCCCACTGATTTAGGGTTCAAACAAACACACTTGAGAAGTGCCATATGAACAGCTTTACTTACATTAAATTATCCTTGCCCTCCTGGAATAGAACCTGTCTGGCCATAGAGTATGGCTATTTAATTTAGTGCTGTGGTCAGTTGGTTGGGTTTTTTTTTTTTTTTTTTTTTTTTGTGGTACGTGGGCCTCTCACTGTTGTGGCCTCTCCCGTTGTGGAGCACAGGCTCCGGACGCTCAGGCTCAGCGGCCATGGCTCACGGGCCCAGCCCCTCCGCGGCACATGGGATTCTCCTGGACCAGGGCACGAACCTGCGTCCCCTGCATCGGCAGGCGGACTCTCAACCACTGCACCACCGGGGAAGCCCCAGTTGTTTGGGTTTTAATTGAAGATTTTTGAGTCTGTAATTATAAATGGGATTGTACTCTCATTTTTCATCCCTACCCCCTTTTGGCTCTTTCTTGGGTTTCAGTATCAGTGTGATGCCAGATTGGTTATATGAACTGGGAAATTTTCCATATTTTAGGGTACTCTGGAACAATTTATGCAGCATAGGAATTATCATAGGTTTTTTTTTAACATCTTTATTAGAGTATAATTGCTTTACAATCGTGTGTCAGTTTCTGCTTTATAACAAAGTGAATCAGTTATACATATACATATGTCCCCATATCTCTTCCCTCTTGCATCTCCGTCCCTCCCACCCTCCCTATCCCACACCTCTAGGTGGTCACAAAGCACCAAGCTGATCTCCCTGTGCTATGTGGCTGCTTCCCACTAGCTATCTATTTTACTTTTGGTAGTGTATATATGTCCATGCCTCTCTCTCACTTTGTCCTGGCTTACCCTACCCCCTCCCTGTACCTTCAAGTCCATTCTCTAGTAGGTCTGCGTCTTTATTCCCGTCTTGCCCCTAGGTTCTTCTGGCCATTTTCTTTTCTTTTCTTTTTTTTTTTTAGATTCCTTATATATGTGTTAGCGTACGGTATTTGTTTTTCTCTTTCTGACTTACTTCACTCTGTATGACAGTCTCTAAGTCCATCCACCTCACTACAAATAACTCAGTTTCGTTCCTTTTTATGGCTGAGTAATATTCCATTGTATATATGTGTCACATCTTCTTTATCCATTCATCTGTAGATGGACACTTAGGTTGCTTCCATGTCCTGGCTATTGTAAATAGAGCTGCAATGAACACTTTGGTACATGACTTTTTTGAATTATGGTTTTCTAAGGGTATATGCCCAGTAGTAGGATTGCTGGGTCATATGGTAGTTCTATTTTTAGTTTTTTAAGGAACCTCCATACTGTTCTCCATAATGGCTGTATCAATTTACATTCCCACCAACAGTGCAAGAGGGTTCCCTTTTCTCCACACCCCCTCCAGCATTTATTGTTTGTAGATTTTTTGATGATGGCCATTCTGACCAGTGTGAGATGATATCTCATTGTAGGTTTGAATTGCATTTCTCTAATGATTAATGATGTTCGGCATTCTTTCATGTGTTTGTTGGCAATCTGTATATCTTCTTTGCAGAAATGTCTATTTAGGTCTTCTGCCCATTTTTGGATTGGGTTGTTTGTTTTTTTGATATTGAGCTGCATGAGTTGCTTGTATGTTTTGGAGATTAATCCTTTGTCAGTTGCTTCATTTGCAAATGTTTTCTCCCATTCTGAGGGTTGTCTTTTTGTCTTGTTTATGGTTTCCTTTGCTGTGTAAAAGCTTTTAAGTTTCATTAGGTCTCATTTGTTTATCATAGGATTTTATTTTCTTAAGTTGAAATATTTTCTATAAAAAGAGAGATGAACCCAAACACAGCACCAACTGGTTGTCAGTGAGCTTGTAGAATCCCCCTGTTAGCTCTAGTTTTCTTTACTGAAGAGGTTTCAAGTGTCTCCATGTTTTCTTACTGTGAGTAAACATGATTGCTCTTTGCTCCGGAGGGTTAATCGTTCAGATAGCTTCCTCTGCTTAGAAGCAATAACTCCTTGTCTTGTCACTCCAGTTCACCACAGAACAGGGGGGCATCAAAGGTAGGTCAGGGAAGCAGGAAATGATAGAATCCCGGACAAGGGAGTCAAACTTCTCCATGAGCACGTTGTCCCTGATGCTGGGAACAAAGTGAGGAGACGAGGACAAAGGCCGGAGGGAGAGAGGAAACAGAGCAGGGTGAATTGTGAGGGTCTATGATCCCAAGAAGAGGGTCGAAAATTATCGATCTGACTTTTAAAAATACTTCCTTTGAAGCACTGTTGAGACAATGTTGGACATTCCGTAAGGGGAGAAATGGGGTTTTAGGGCCACTTTTGACACCATTTCCTCCCCAAGCCATAGAACTCTTTATTCAGAGAAATGCCATATTATTATAGACAAAATACTTCATGGCTCTTCTAAGGGCTTGGGCATAAAAACACACAAAGATGTTTATGTGTTTTCCTTTTTGATACAAGAATTACTCAACATCAAAAAGCAAAATACCTTAGTGGTGCAGGGCCAGGCTCATGGCAGGCACCTTGCTGTGCTTGGTGTTTGTTGAGTAGCTGCACAGTGCTCGTTAAATAAATGCACACGTGTTGTCTTCCGCTGTTTTTATGCAACCAATGTGCTCCTGAAACAATGTGGGGCATAAATTATATTGTGAGAAACAAATCCTTTTTTCCATGTTTATATATATATATATATATATATATATATGTGTATTAAATAATACCTTAGGTACTAAATATATATTGTTTTTTACTCCTTCATTAGTTAGTGTATTTCTTAGCACTGAATCTTTAAATTTCAGTTTTCTTTCCCTCAGTACTTTCAAGGTACAATAATCATTTCAGATATTTCAGCATATTCAAGAGGACTTAATATTCAAAATGATTCTTTCTAAATAAGCTAGTAAGTTACCAATTTTTTCTCCTATTTTCACATGCCAGGTAGCCTAAAAATAAAAATAACGTACCTTTGTCTAAAACACAAATTGCACAAGATGTAACTCTTGAACCAAATCCTGGACGTATTTCTTTTAAGACAAAAAGAAACTGCTAAGATCACGTATCCCTGAGTTATCCTCTGTAATGTCGTGAATGTCAAGAAGGGAAATATGTGTGTTAGTGGAAAATAATGGTTATCAAGAGAAAAGTGGTTCCTTCCCCTCTATGCTCCATCCCGCTCTTTACAGAAGCAAATTTTTCTAGGTGACTTGTTGGGAGAAACTAATTCATCCATTCATTCACTCAAAGATCCTTCCACTTAATAGTGCTAGGCCTATGTTTAACATGCTTATTAAATACTGTTACTTTTGTATTGGTGTACAAAGGAAAAAATGATAATAATCGAAAGAAGTTTTGGGTGGTATGTTGCAATATGAAATCAGGACTTGAATGGCTATAATATTTTAACCAACACCGAGTTCTTTGAAACTCCTTGATTATCACAAAGCTAGAAATCATTCCTTACCCTTGATTAGAGAAAAATCTGATTTTCCTTTGCATTGCCTTCTTGAAAGAGATGATGGGGGAAAGTGCCGCAGTGAAGAGTTGAAACTGAATCAAAGAATATTGACTCTGTGTCTAGCCCAGCTTGTGCTTTTTCAGTTTCAACACCTCACCAGGAAATACAGAGAGGCTGTTTCCACAATAAAGTCACCTGTGACTAGAAAATTATTGGGTAGGGAGATCGGAAAACATATCTTTCTTCATAGCAATGCTTAAGTGTTTCCCTTTTTAAAAATTTTACCACCATCCCCGCTTCCTATTTTTTTGTGATTTTAAAGAAAATGCCAAGATTGTGAAGGGACGTCTTGGGTGTTGGTGGTGGCTCCCTGAGATTGGACTCATATCCACTGTTGCCTCCAGCCCAGCCACCACGTCATTCCCTTCTGTTAAATGTGTACACAGATTTCATAGATGTACCACAATGGGTGACTGTCCCAATCTGAAGCCTACACCCAAGCCACCTTGTTACCCAGGTTTTTAAAGTAGTAGAGGGATACAAAGAAACAGATGTGAGAGGTGACGTGAAGAGTTAACACAACCCAGTAACTAACGGGACACGAAGGATGAGGAAGAGGACAGAGTCGAGGGTGATGCACATATCCTGGAGAATCATGGAGCCGTCATCCAAACAAATAAATTAAACAAGATAATTCAGGAGCTGGAGCCATCTACTCTCTGACATCTTTCTTGGCTGCGTAATATCACCATTAATTCTCGAACTATGAATGGAAGGAAACAGTACTCACAGCACCACAGTTGCGAGCACTTAGGTTTTCTTCTCTTGCAATGTGCAAATCAGCAGCTGCCGGCTTGTTTTAGAAAGGCTTCTCAATAAGGCTGGGCACTGTCTCATGCATGAATCCTGTTAGCAGCATACTAGTTATGGATGATTGCTAGCCACAAGCACAGCCCGAGGTGAATGGCAAATGCTCTTACAGTCAGCGTGGCTCAAAGAAGTGGCAGGTCCAGAGCCATTTAAAAACTGGAAAGTGGCCTTCTGATAAATAAAACAGCACTTCTGAGGCCGAACATAATTGAATGAGCTCTGTGCTGACAGGAAGACTGAGGAAGCTTTTCCTACGGCGTCAGTATGCAAATGTCACTTTCTGGACTTTGTTGATTGCAAAACTGGAAGCAACAGTGGCAAGAGGGGTGCCTGATGGCAGCCAAAATCAGGGAGGAAAGAGACTTCCCTGTGCCTGTAGAATGACCTAAGACATTAATTGCCACGAGATTCCATTAAGCATGTGCTTTATGACTACAGGAAGGTACAAATGACACTTAATTTTCTGAGAGTTTGCTTTGCAGTGAAAAATTCAAAAGACTAAAATTAACTTAGGTAAATTGATATTTTACCTCATGATTTCAGGAATTTAACAGTGAATACACCTCTTGATGTTGATATGTCTACTGTGGGTCCAATAAATTACAAAAACACATCTTCCCACCTTTTGGAGCCCCATCTTTGTTTATTCTCCTTTCTTTGGCATGCCATGTATGGCCACCGCTGTGCTATGATTTGTTATTTATAAAAAATACAGAGCACATTTCAATCCTGATAGATGAAATCGGAATTTTGGCTGAGCTGTGGGTCAACTGACTAAAAAAAGGATTTTAAAATTTGATTCTATCTCAATTATAAGATAATAAGAGCTGGGGATCTAATGCACAGCATGGTGACTATAACTAACAATAACGTATTATATACCTGAAACATTTTGAGAGAATAAGTCTTAAATGTTATCAACACACACACGTATACGTGTGCACACACACACAAATTGTAATAACATGAAGGGATGGAAATGTTAGCTAACCTTATTGTGGTGATCATTTTGCAGTGTGTACATGTACCTAATCATTATGTTGTACACCTTAAACTTTCATATGTTATGTGTCATCAATATCTCAGTAAAGCTGGGGGAAAACCTGATTCTGGAGGTAAATCGATACAAGGGGTACATGTGAGGTTTACCAAATTTTGCATGGTGATTTGGCTTGTATCTCTGACATGTGGTATATCCTTAGACATATCAGTAAGTACCTCTGTTACATCATCAATGAGAAAACATTGGTAAACTGTTTAAAATTCCTTGGGGGAAAAATGTTAGCAATTTCTACTTAGGAACAGCCTGCCTTCCAAAAATTATTCAACTAAGTTGGACAAATTGAGCGCCTAATGTGTGCCAGACATAGTTATTAAGATGGGATCCATTTATATACACACAATGGAATATTATTCAACCCATAAAAAAGAATGAAATTTTGCCGTTTGCAACAACATGGATAGAACTTGAGGGTATTAAGCTTAGTGAAGTAACTCAGACACAGAAAGACAAATACTGTATGTTATCATTTATATGTGGAATCTAAAAAATAAAATAAATGAGTGTATCTAAAAAAATAGAAGCAAACTTACAGATATGGAAAACAAATTAGTGGTTACCAGTGGGGAGAGGGAAGAAGGGAGAGTCAAGACAGGGGTATGAGATTAAGAGATACAAACTACTGTGTATTAAATAGATAAGCAACAAGGATGTATTGTACAGCACAGGGAAATATAGCCATTATTTTGTAATAAGTTTAAATGGAGTATAATCTATAAAATATTGAATCACTATGCTGTACACCTGAAATTAATGTAATATTGTAAATCAACTATACTAATCAATTATACTTTAATTAAATAAATAAACAAACTTTTCAAAAAAGTCAGGATACCTTTGCTTACCAGCATTCCTTCACTGGCAAGTTTCCAGTCAGTTTGCAAGTCAGCTCTTTATAAATTGGGACATATTTTCCTAAAGAAACAAATTTTAAAACAGTGATTAGATTCTCAGGCCATCCTCAAAAGCTAATTTAATTCATAATAAAGTGGAACTCAACTTCTAATAGAATCCTCAAACCTAACAAGCATTTATAGCAGTGATTTTCAACCCTGGCTACACACATCGCATTATAATCACCCAGGAACCCCCCTTTTTTTTTAAAATTTTTATTAAGTACGAATACCCAGACTATACTCCCAGGACAATAAAATCAGAATCCATTATCAGTAGCAGTGGTGGTAAATGGAGCTTGGGAAAAGGTGCAGAGGATGGAAACAATGCCTCTAGGGAGAGTGGGATCAGGGCTATGGCTGGGAAGTGGAGCCAGGACTCTGGGTTTAGAGAGTGGGATCCCAGTACTGCATAGGAAGAAAGATGCCCCTGGGAGAAGGAATAGAATGTGGAATCACAATCATCACATCAGAGATTTGGGCCTCTGATGACAGTAAAGAGTTTTTCCAGAGTGGAAAAATGGTGGAAGTGTCTAGAATATTCAGCCTAGGAGCACAAGGATTGTGGCTGCAAAGATGGAGAGGGAGCTGGTCGACATCACTCACCAGTTCCCTTTAACCAGTTCATAAGGAAAGAAGGCAGCTTCCTTCAACCTACTTTCTTATTTTGGGGTGAAGCTTTCACAAAATTTCATGCCTCATATTTCCCCTCTACAAAAAACAACTATGTATTTCTTTTCATCCTCTTGGCATGATTATGGACACAAGACTAAGCAGGGGTAAGGGGAAGAGAGAGGAATGAGGGGAAGCCAATCCGTGGGCTCCAAAAATAGGAGCGATTCTGTTCATCTACTGCTGCTGTTCGAAAGCCTTCAGAGTTCAGTAGCTCTTCTCGTCACTTCTTTGCAGCCCCTTTAGTCAGAAACATGGGCATACACTGTTATCATCAGCTGGTGAAAGCAAATATGCAAGGTGGAGGATCTTCTCAACTGTTTTCCTGTGTCCTCATTTTTATAGCTAGGCGTGGAGATTTCTGACATTTTGTGACTGTTGCAATGTAGGAAAATCTGTGGAGCTAAAAACATTCTCATGTTTCAGTCAGATGCTCTCAAATAAGAGGAATTTTCTAAGTTCTATTCTGCATTTCTCCTGGCATCTTCTAAGATATATTGCTTTTGCTCTGTGTTCTAGTTCGCACTTTATGAAATTTTGTCTACTCTGGATCAACAATATTACTGGGCTTAATGTATATACGAAACAGAAACTGGCTCACAGACATAGAAAACAAATTTTTAATTACCAAACAGGCGAGGGAGGGGGGAGGGGCAAATTAAGGGTAAGAGATTAACACATACAAACTACTGTATATAAAATAAATAAGCAACAATGATATACCCTATTGCACAGGGGATTATACCCATTATCTTGTAATCACCTTGTAATAATAATTGTATAATGGAATATATATAATTTACAAAACACTGAATCACTATGCTGTACACCTGAAATTAACACAATATTGCATATCAACTATACTTCAATAAGGAAAATAATTACTGGGCTAGAAGAATTCCAGAGTCACGTGAAAGTTATCTCTTCTGATTGGAAGAGTGGAATTATTGCCATTACCTTTTCTCTGATCAGAAAGATCGTCCTTAGATAAAAGGACCTTGTACAGGAGAAGTTTTGGTATGGGGAGGGTGTGCACAGAAGGACTTCACAGGTACAGATTTACCGTAAGCAGCAGACACACAGGTCGTTTCCCCAGATTGCCAGCCAACCTGTGTATCAACGCTATGGGAAGACATACCTCCATGAAAGAAATTCTTTCCTTCACTAGGCAAGGAATCTAGCTCAACTGGAAAATCTGGATAGCTTTCAAACCCTATCCCATCTCAAGAATAGAGAGAACAATGGATTTCTTAGGACTAAAATTCCTGGGCAGAATTAAATTGGAATAACATTCTACCTTAGTGGACAATCATCTTGTTTAATAGGTGAGACACCATGAGCTTTGACTGTTTCAAGGAAGATTCCATCACTAAGTCACCTGAATTCGGGTGTTCTTCTGGCGCAGACAGATGCCCCTCTTAGGAATCAGCTGGTACTGGAGTAGAAGAACTAGATAAGTGTCTGTTTGACACATTGATGATAGACTATAATTTGGCAAAGGTATTGTGTATAAGGTAGTCAATGAATCTCAGCCTATTGGAAAAATGACAAATAAAACCTCCTTCTCTAAACTGGAGACTAAAATTATCAGTCCCTGAAGACCCATATGTCAGTTGTTACTTCTGACCTTTTCTAATTGAATTATCCTTCTAATTGAATTATCTTTAGTGAGCCAAATAAAAACAACTTTAATAGACGGGGATGATGGGGGTACAGCTTAGCTTTGCCTATTGAAAATAAATATTCCCCTCAAAATAATTTATTTCAGGATTTATTGAGCCGTGTAACTCAGAATAGCGATAATAGATTCAGATAGGCAGGAAGTGGCAGAAAAATTGGTCTTTCTTAATCAGAAGAAGGTCAGTGCTGCTTTGTATTTTTTTAATTTCAGTTGTATGTGTAGCTGGCTGCTTGGCTGTGGACGAAGGTGGTTTAATGATGATCCCAGTGATATTGGAGACCTTAGCATCAAGCGTGGGTACCCAATTCTCCTTCAATGGGGTGAAACCACCTCAAGTCTCTGTCTCAAATCCTTGTTAAATCCTGTCTTAATCCTTTTCAGTTGTTTAAAAATTATTTTTTTAAATTCTGAAACTGTGTGTGGTGACGAATGATAACTAGATTTATTGTGGTGATCATTTCGAAATATATACATACAAATGTCAAGCATTATGTTGTACACCTGAAACTAATATAATGCTGTATGTCAACAAGGGCTCATTTTTGTCAGAAGCAAGTTTGAGTCTGATTCTGTGCTAGAACTATTTCTAAAGGAAAAGCTTGGTTTAACTCAATTTCCAGTTAAGTCAAAAAGCTAAGGGAGGGCTTCCCTGGTGGCGCAGTGGTTGAGAGTCCGCCTGCCGATGCAGGGGACACGGGTTCGTGCCCCGGTCCAGGAGGATCCCACATGCCGCAGAGCGGCTGGGCCCGTGAGCCATGGCCACTGGGCCTGCGTGTCCGGAGCCTGTGCTCCGCAACGGGAGAGGCCACAACAGTGAGAGGCCCACGTACCGCAAAAAAAAAAAAAAAAAAAAAAAAGCCAAGGGAAAGTGAGTCCTTTCTTTTCTCTTCTAAAAACTTCAAGTAGCAGGAAAAAGTCTTTTATCTATTTAGATATTCTCCTACCTGATTACAATCTTTCCTTTTTTTTTTTTTTCTCCTTAGTCTTAGGGAAATATATGCAGAGGGAATTGCTGATAAGAGAAATAGGAGAGAAAGCCAAAACCTTCCTTTAATTACCTTTATCAGGTTAGCAGGGAACAGGCACCTATGCCTTAGGTAGAGACAGGTGATTAGCATTCAGAATACTGAAGACCACATCAATTTAGGAAGGGCATGATTTCAAGATAAGTTGAAGGGTAAGTTAGAAAGAAGCAACTTATTTAAGCCTAAGTATAGGACTTGGATCAGATCAGATAGTGATTGTTAATAAGAATTAAGGATTCAGTAGAAGCAAAGCCCCTATTTATACCTAGAGTATTAAATAGACTCATTATGTTAGAAAGGATCTTGGAGGTCAACCAATCCAACTTCAAATCTTTGGTTGCAAGGAACAGATGCCTCCTTCAGCTGACACAAGCTGAAGAGGACAATTTATTAAAAGGTTGCAGAACCTAAGGGCTGAAAGGAAGCCATGCCTGGGGAATGAAGTAAATCTAGGAACTTGATCTTTATTTTCAGGACTTACCCCTTCCTCCCTCCCTCCCTCCCTCCCTCCCTCCTTCCCTTGTCCTTTCCTCCTTTCTTTCGTTTCTTTTTTTTTTTTTTAATTAGAGTATAGTTGCTTTACAATGTTGTGTTAGTTTCTGTTGTACAGCAAAGTGAATCAGCCACACGTATATGTATATCCCCTCTTCCTTGGATTTCCTTCTCATTTAGGTCACCACAGTACATTAAGTAGAGTTCCCTGTGCCAAACAGTCTGTTCTCATTAGCTATCTATTTTATACATAGTAGTGTATATAGAGAAACTGTCATACAGAGTGACGTCAGAAAGAGAAAAACAAATATCGTATATTAACACGTATATGTGGAATCTAGAAAAATGGTAAAGATGAACTTATTTGCAAAGCAGAAATAGAGACACAGACGTAGAGGACAAATGTGTGGATATCAAGGGGGGAAAGGGGGGTGGGATGGATTGGGAGATTGGGATTGACATACATACCCTTTATTTCTTTTTAAAGTTAATGTACATATCTACATCAGTGGCCTAAAGCTATCGTTTGAACATGGCCATGGCTGAAATTCTAAAACGTGTTTTGAATGGTAAGGCTATAAACACAAATCTATAAAGTGGTGATAATAACTCTTTGCCAAAATACAGCTAGACATTCATAATCTCTCTAACATGGATTATGTTACTATAACTACAATTACAGAACTTCAGTGATGAAAGACCCTAAGCCTGCCTAGGTCAATCCTCTTATTCTGCCACCAAAAAAAAAAAAAAGAAAATGTGGTCCTAGGAGAAGCAACGTGTTCAAGATTGCCTAGAGAGTTAACAATAGAACCAGAAGCATTGAGGTCTTTTGATGACTGCTCTATCAGACATGTGATACCTCCTCAGGCAATACTGAGAATGACGGTAACCAAGAAAGAACTTAGTTAAGAACCTGATTTCTCTGATATGACTGTCTTTGGGCAAGTACTTTATATCTCCCCAAACCTTCATTTGTATAGTGGGGATATTAATACTCCCTATAGGATGGGCTTGTTGTGAGAATTAAATAAAATGACCTATGTACAGCTCTTGGTACAATGCCTAGTACATATAAATGCTCCATAAATAATAGCAGTTATTATTTATCAAAAAATGTTTACTTAGCTTTTTGCTGCATATCAAATAACCCTAAAACTCAGTGGCTTACAAGAACATTTATTTACTATTCACAGGTCTGTGATGAGCTATAGCTCTGCTAGGTTAGCTGAACTTGGCTCTAGTTTTGGGCTCGTATCTGCGTCACGGGACCCAGGCTGAAGGAGCACCCTCTACCTGGGATGTGTTGTTCTCATGATGGAGGGAAGAAGTGTAAGAAATGGGAACCATGTGACACTTCTTAAAATCTCCACTGAGAACTGTCTCAATGTTCACTTCTACTTATGGTCCACGGGTCAAAGTAAGTCATTTGGCCAAGCCTAAAGTCGTAAGGCAGGAAAGTTACTGACGCATGAGCAAGCCATGTTCAAGGAGGAGACGATCTATCACAGGAAAGTTGACAGAAAATCTATTGTTTTTGAGACAAGGGCCTCTATGGTAGCTTGAATAGTCTGAAACTAGAACCCACACAGACTATCCGTAATACCTCACGTCCTCAAAATTATGGGCCATTTAGGAAAACCGGAGATCCAGGGAAGGCAACAGTTACTCAGAGTGGAGGTTAGGTGTTAGTGTACATAGTGTAATCCCTTCTCCCAGAAGCTTCACTGGGTAAAGGAGATGTTACTATGGAAGTCATTTAGCTCAGCATTTCTAGACCAGAAAGGTATTTCAAAGGGTTCATGTCCTTAAAGCAGCAGTGGTATCCATTTTCATCTCCAATTAAAAAAACAAAACAAAACAAAAAAAGCAAACTCAGTAAATTAAATGTTTTTGTAAAAACTGTTTCCCTTTTAAGTGGAACAGGTTGTGAGCCTTCAGGTGTGTACTGAGGAAGTTGGCTTGGAGACTACGTGGAGATTAGATGAGTTTGCTCCTGCCTTGTAACTTAGTTTATAACACAGATGAACACCACTGGGTACCTCCAATAGCCTCACACATTTTTTAATTGTTTTTATTCTTAGTCATATATTGTTAACACTTTTCTCAGTTCTGAATTAATGAAGAATTTAACGAGGAAGAAAAAGTATAATTCTGCCAATGTTCCCCCTAGATACTTTTCTCCAGATCCATAAATTTCCTTCAGCTGAAAAAACTAGCTATACAGAATATCCAGATATCTCTAATATTTCAAAACATAATGTAAGGGGAAAAAAATAAGTCAGTGTTACTTATGCATCCTGTCTCTAACCAATAATTTATTATGGAAATTAAGCACTGATGATGCTTTGAGGTTTCTTCCAGATTAGAGGACAGACCAGAGCTACCCTGTATTCCCGTTAGTCTCATTCCTCAAGTGCAGCTGCACAGCCCATTCCCTCTGCCTGAAAGGCTCTCCTTCTGCTCCTTTTTCTGCCTGGTGTGCTTCCTTAGCCTTAATCTGCAGCTCAGCTCTCAAATCCTACCTTCCCCAATTCCCTCCAGCGACGTCTGTTGCTCTTCCCTCAGTACTCTCATAGCACTCACAGGGGAATTGATAACCCTATTTTTGAAAATAATCATCGAGTCTCTCTCCCTCCCTTGACCCTGATTTGAGATCAGGGGCAACTTGGTCTTTCCAGTGCCTGGCGCAGTGCCTCACACTTACAGTGTACCCAGCGAATCTTTCTTGAAAGGACGAGGGAATCAAAGCTTTATAAGATTAGAAACAGGAGAAGTCATGGGGAGAGCATTTCAGGAAGAAGGAACATGTACACAAGTCAAGAGAAAAAAAAGACAGAGGCTGACACGTACAAGATGTGCTAAGGAGTCATAAATGGACCCATGTGACTAGACATGGGAGTTCAGGAAGAGAAGTCCTGGAAAATACAGTGGGAGGTCAGGTTTGTCAGGGGAGGGCCCTGAGAAGTACCCATTGCCTTAGTCTGCTTGGGCTGCTGGAACAAAATACCATATACTGGGTGGCTTAAACAACAGAAATTCATTTTCAGATAGTTTTGGAAGCTGGTGGTCCAAGATCAAGATGCCAACATGGTCAGTTTCTGGTGAGGACTCTCCTTCTGGCTTGTAACCTTCTTGCTATGTCCTCATATAGCATGAAAGGAGAGAGCTCTGCTGTCTCTTTCTCTTCACATAAGGGCAGTAATCCCATCAGTAGGGCCCTACCTTCATGACTAATTACCTCCCAAAGGCCCCATCTCGATACACCATCACAATGGGGGGTTAGGGCTTAACCATATGAATTTGGAGGGGATACAATTCAGCCAATACTGAATGGTTATGGAACCAGTCCTGCCTTAATGAAGTTGCCCAAAGAGATCTCCACTATCCATCCTTGCCATACCTGAGGTTCCATTGGTTCATTTAAAAAATTGAATGAAATCCCAGAAATCAACTTTTCCAGTTGAGAGGGCTTTAAAGCCCAAGGGTAAGAGCAAAATAACCTTTTAATTTCTGAGATGAATGAAAAAAGTAAACTTTGTGAGTGGTATCTGCTATTTCTACAGCAGTCATAAATCATATCTTTGGGAGCTATACTATTTTACTTTTAAATGTACATTTTGAAAAGAACACAGTCATTTCTTATTATGCTCCTTTTGTACAATTTCATTGCATGCGTCACTAGTCATAGAGTCCTGTTGATTCTACGGCAAGAAAATTATTTGTTATATTTACAGTCCAAGAGCCTACTGATTAGCACAGGCATTTTGCATTAGCGGATTGGGATGGTAGTACAGTCCTCTAAGATTTATGGCTTTTTCCATTTACCCATGGTCCATTTTTCATTATTTTCCAGGCCTAGATCCTTTCATTTGGTGCATTCTCTTAGGAATCATCCACAGTATGATGTTTTTATCCATTTGAAAAGTTTATGTCCATTTGCAAATGATTCAAGCCAAGATGGGGAGTTCTGCCGCCTGATTTGCAGAAAGTTGTTGCTGCCTAAAGATTTGCTGGGCATGTCCCATTGACAGATAGTACCAATATACAGTGTTAATACAATGGGCCAACTCCAGAGTATTACCATAGCTCCCGACTGTCGAATGACATACAAAAATATATGACTTGGGAACAGCTGAAATTGCTTCCACACTTTGAGCTCTCCTTTCATTAGACTGGTTCACAATATTAGATTGAATCCCAAGGTGCTACTGTTAATCACCAGCTGTTTTTCTTGGCCAGTCTCTTTGTTTAAATGTATGCTTTCATTATCCATGTGCTTTTGAAAAAAAATGGGGGAAGAATGCTTTTAATTGAATAATCTGTATTCTGTCAGGTATTCCGTCTCCCTAGGAAGGTATATGGAAACTTACTTTCTATTTTTATTTATCCTGCCAGTATAGTATAGTGATGAGAGAACTGAGATCCAACAGTGTTAAAACAAGACATGAAATGTTGATTAATTCTTTTATAAAATTTCCTTTTTGCTCCTGAGTATAGCAGATTTCAGAAACTGCTGCCAATGTCGTGCTGTCCAATAAATCTCCATTGTTGGGAGGGTCTGGATCTTCTCTGGGCTTTAATAAATGATTATTATGTTTTTGAAATTTTCGCTTGGAATGCCCCAGACCTTGTTTGCATTAGCTCATGAAAGAAATGAATTAGAAACAGTAGGACCAAAGGCCCCCAAAGGAACCATTCCATGAAGAAGAGGCAGGCACAGAGATGGAGGCAACTGGACTCTGCATCCTTGTTCCTTGACACTTGTTTCCCTTCCTCATTGTACGTCCCCCATTGCAGGCTACGACCTGCCCTTTGGGTTCAGGCCAAGTGAATTTGCTGATTCCTAGGGCTGTGTTGAAAGATAAGATAATAATTCAGTATTGAGCAAACCTGAATGGCTTCAGATAGACTTGTCAAGAAGGAGAAGGAAGTAAGATGCTCGGCTGGTGAGGAAAGCCAGTGGGACAGTGAGAAGCCAGACTGGGAACTGTAGATAAGGAGAGCCTGGAGAGCCTGCATTTGGGGTCAGAGACATTCCCATGGCAAACCCCCCTGAGCCAAAGACTATACACCAGGGAGTCAAGAAGTCTACTGCCCTCTTTGGGCTCAGGGGAGCTTGGAACAGAGAGGAATCTGGTGAAATGTGAAAGAGAACTTATTACACAGGACATACCCCACAACAGAGAACTGTCTCATTTAAAATAGGCCGAGGACTTCCCTGGTGGCGCAGTGGTGGAGAGTCCGCCTGCCGATGCAGGGGACGCGGGTTCGTGTCCCGGTCCGGGAAGATCCCACATGCCACGGAGCGGCTGGGCCCATGAGTCATGGCCACTGAGCCTGCGCGTCCGGAGCCTGTGATCCGCAACGGGAGAGGCCCACGTACAGCAAAAAAAATAAATAAATAAAAATAAAATAAAATAGGCTGAGATTAAAAAATCGTAATATAGAGAAAGTGCTATTATTTGCCCACCAAAGTATAAGCTTCTTGAGTTCAGAACCCAAGTCACTGAGCTAATGGTGCTCAATAATTAGAACATCTTGTGAATAGATAATAAGTTCAATGTAATTCAGTTTTCTTTTGAAAAGTAACCATTTCTGTGTCCTCAGTTCCTCTCCTGAAATTATCCCACAGGGAAATGTCACTCACTAGAAAGTTTCAGCTTGCCAGGCAATAGGAAAGAAATGCTTCATAATATGTTTCCAGAAAGGAGAAGGTGAGGGAGCATGCTCAGAAGCAAGCGTGCAGGTGAATGAAGGATGCTGACAGCCACAAATATTGAGACTGTTAAAAATAAGGCCAGCATGACAGACAACGAATCCTTGTGGCCACGTGATGGCCTTTAGACATCAAGGAACAGGGGTAAACATCAAGGGGCATGGTAGCTTATATTTTATTGGTAATAAACTAGATGAAAGATCATATTTTAAATGATATGCCTTCAAGCATGTGCTACATCAAGGTGTTGACAACATCATTTTTCCAAGAGATGAGCAAGTAAATTTAAGTAGTTTCCAAGTGGTAACTATCTTGATTACCAAGGAGCAGTGGGATGCAAACTTGGCCGGTGGAAACAAATGATTGATAGCTTCCTTTTAACACTCCTGCCTTTATTTTCCCCTGCATGGCTCATTATTCTGCTGCAGTAATTTAAGCTTTCTTATTGTACTGAATTAGGGGCTTAAATTCTCTTATCATCCCTATGGGAATCTTGATTGTTTATTTGTAGATGACAATAATTGTTTTTATCGATCCCCAGATGTGGAAGGTATAAAAAGTGCCATGGCTGATGGCCAGCTGGTACATAGTGTTGCGTGCATGAGTGACAAATTACAAGACAATATTTGGTCCCAGAAGAGACCCTTTTAGAATTTTTTTAAGGCATCTGATGGTTATCACTAGGTCTCTCTAAGCTGAAAAACATAAACAACTTCATGTACATCAGCTCAAGTCTTTTTGTTATTGTTTTTATTGAACCTCCAAAGGTCTCCTAGGGTGTATAATTTATACTTCCTCCTTTCTAGTACACCCACACAGCAGGAGAGTTTAGAAATGGTGCAGCTACAAGAATTCCCAGATACAATGCCATCCAAGCCAGTGAATTCCCTTAGGGACCCAGATCATCAGGACATTTATTCAGAAGAATTCCTGTATTAATCCAGCAGCTGCCATTATTCCACTGCAAGTATCGTTATATAGACATTAGCTCTGAGTATTTTGAGAAGAAACCACTTTGCTAGCCCCAGCAAGTATTATCGGTAGGAAACCTCACACGATATCACATCCCAAATATATCAGAGGCACCAGGGAAAAAAATGCAACTGTCTAATTAAGTGCTGTTTGTAGGACAGGGCACTTGGGCAGTATGAACCTCCCAGTCTGAATCAAATGCAACACAGCTTGCTTGAAGAGCTTTTGAGCTAATGATTATGATGTCTATCCAGAAACAAAATAAATTAGGTTAGGCTTAAAAGTAATCAACATCAGAAATGTAAAAATTTCCTTATTAGGTGGTGAGATGGAAAGATCTTTGACCGGATGCCAAACCCTGAAATTCCTGACCCTCTTTTCCTGTGGTAAAGAGAAGATAAATATGTAGAGAAATCACTTTGACAGTTGTACCCTATGGGGTTCTGTTCTGAAAGCTTGGCTGTTGAACTCTCAGACATGAATATCTGGGCTGGATCAGAGTGAGCCAGCGGAGCTTATTTTGCAGAGGAGGGAGGGGTCCATATGTCACACAAATGATCCCCCCTTTGTTCCAGGGCTCTAATATTACTTTGGTCCTTGACAGCAACTCCGTGGAGGGACTGGCTCCTGGAGAAATGCATAAAAAGAAAAACAATTTGCCCTAATTTAGATTTTTTTCTCACTCAAATTAAGCTTTACCCTCAATGCTATGGCTGTGCCTTTGGTCTTAGCCATTCCAACACCTTCCATGAGCAATCGTGTGAAAGAGGAAAAGATGGAGCTTCTCCCTCCAAAATTTAGTGACTGTAGCCACTACCATTGCCAGGTAAAACTGTATACCCTTTCTATATACACCCCAGGCATTTAGTGGCATGCCCATCACACAAGTGTGCGTTAAATGTGACCTGATCAATTAATATGCTTGTTAATTACCCATCCAACACACATGGAACATGGAACTGCCAAAGGGCTAAAGAATAAAACAGATTGACCACTGAAGGTGATGATTGCAGAATCATTTGATTTTAAAATTAGAAGAAACCTTAGGTAGGACTAGTTGAACTATCTCACTTTAGAGACAAGGAAACAAAGATGACCCTAAGAGGCCAAATAAGTTGTCCAAAGCTTGACATTTGAGTAGTGGCACAGCTGGATTGGGAAACCAGACATTCTCACTTCTGTTCTGTACTGCACTTGGTACTGACTCTAAAACTCCACTTTGTTACACTGATTGTGACTAATTGTGTTAACATGTGTGCCTCCCTCCACTAGACCGTGTGCTCTTTAAGAAAATATCCCATATTCATCACCAGCTCCTAGCAGAGTCAGTGGCATATAATAGGATCACAATGAATGTTTGTTGAAAAAAAATGAACAAATGGGTGAATATGTGAGACCTGTCTTTTCTCATCATGTGCAAATAGATGCTGTAATTTTTAGTGATCTCTACTAGTGCTTGGTCAGCCTAGTAATGAAGAAGGATAGAGAGGATTGGAAGGTAGAAAAAGTAGAAGGAAAAGGCAAGAAGAGGGGAAAAAATACAATTCAGCAGGAATAATAACTGGAAAAAATCAGTACATAGATAAAATTTCTAGTTTCGATTTGGGAGCTTTTAGTCAAGACTCTGTTCTTCTGATCTCTCCCAATTTTCAAATGACTTTTTAAGCAGATGATGCTTTAAGCAGGTCCCATCATCGCTGTTCCTCCTCAGACCCCAGAATGCAGGATTGACTGCAGGTTCCATTCTCTTCTAAACCAGCTTGCTCTTTTGTGTCTTCCCCTTCCTGTGCTGTGTCTTCCCACCCATTTGGCACCTGCTCCTAACCCATGCTGCTGCTAGTGTTCCTATCACAGAGGAGAGTGCATGTAACTTAATGGGATCCTGTTTCTGGAATGTTTTCCATTTAGAAGACACACCAGGAGATACAAAGGAAGTCAATTTACATAGCGGCATTTCAGACTCAGTGACAAATAGGCAGAGGGGGTGGATATAAATGCTCTGGGTCTGTTTCTTCTTCCAAATCAACCAAAGTCGATGAAAATAAAGGTTAAAAATCCAGTTATCAACCCCCACTGTGTGTCTGAAATGCTTGCCTGTTTTAAGTGATTTGATACCAAGTGGTGCCTGTTTAAAAAAAAGAAATCAGGGCTTCCCTGGTGGCGCAGTGGTTGAGAATCTGCCTGCTAATGCAGGGGACACGGGTTCGAGCCCTGGTCTGGGAGGATCCCACATGCCGCGGAGCAGCTAAGCCCGTGAGCCACAACTACTGAGCCTGTGCGTCTGGAGCCTGTGCTCCGCAACAAGAGAGGCCGCGACAGTGAGAGGCCCGCGCATCGCGATGAAGACTGGCCCCCGCTTGCCACAACTAGAGAAAGCCCTCGCACACAAGCGAAGACCCAACACAGCAAAAATAAATAAATTAATTAATAAACTCCTACCCCCAACATCTTCTTTAAAGTAAATAAATAAAATTTAAAAAGGAATCAAAAGATTCAGGGTCCTAATTGTAGCACACTGATGGCTTGGTCCTGAAGAACGGCAGCAAGGATATTGGACATCAGTGGGAACAATTACTGGCTGGAGTGCTGTACCAGTGGTGAAGCGTTGGTTTGGAGGAGAAGAGCCGGCCATGTTTACCAAGTTTACCATGTCTAGTTTACCAAGACATCTAGATGGAAGATAGGAAACATAGTCTTTTTAAGACAGTGGCGCTACTCAGTGGCCAAGCAACCTGGGTGACCCAGATGCCCCTGCGGGGAAAGTTTTAAGCAGATAGGCCATCATCTGTATTGGATGGATTGGGTTGTCTTGGCTAAAGACAAATACGGAGATCAAATATTCCCTTGAACCATTTGGAACTTGACAGAATCCTCCAGTCAGGACTTAACTAATTACTCTCCCCCTTCAGTTACCGTACTTCCCACCTCTTCCTTAAACATACCAAGCACACTCCTCCTATTTGTGAGATGGAACACTTCCTGGGACACTCTTCTCTCATACGGTCTGTTGAGCAAGGGGCATCTGTGGCTTATCACCAGGAGTAGAAGTCCAAACACTTCTGCCCACTGTATCTTGGTATTGGAGTCACAAAAGAAAACACAACATAGTCAAGCACTGGATGGAAAAATGCTATCCTCACACAGAGAAGAGATAGAGCAAGGTCAGGTCTAATAGTGGGCATCGGCCCCCCCACAGCCAGCAGGTCCCTCCCAGCAGCTGACACAGGCTCTTGGCCTGCATGCAACCCTCTTGTGCCACAGAACAAAAGACCCCATCCCCTTTTTAAAGGAGATGGATATAGCAGTGAGGTTAGCCATGTGTCATATGACACTTAAGCAAATGCATACAACTTGACTGTGAAACAGAGAAAGATATTCACACACAGGGTGATAAGTCCGGCACAGGCTGTGAGAACTCCTTGGTAAGGAAGTGTTCCGGGCCCAAGGCCCACTCTTATGTGACCAAGAGGGCGTTGAAAGGCTACCCACGTGAGGCTGCCTTTCCATTACGGCTTACACGGTTTCTTCCCATTCACCCTCTCCCACCCCCTTTTTTCCCAGATCTTTGCTTCTGTTGTCAAAAAGGCCTTCCCTGATCAACCTTTATAATATAGCCACCTCCAGATCCAATCCTCTGGCCTGCAGGAAGACAAAAGCCTTGGTTTTTGTGATAATTACTGTATCCACGGCACCTACAACGGTGAGGGGCACAGGGTAGGTGTGGTGTTCAATAACAGCGTATTAAAGAGATTGGTATGATGGGTCTTACAAAGGAAAAGTCTTGTCTCATGATGCCTGGAAAACAGTGAAGGAAGACTTTTCAGATGCTTTCACAGACCAAGTCATTCACCTGCACTGCATCCAATTTTCACTTAGCAAGCCTCAGAGAAAGTGACATGTCCAGGTAAGTAAGATAACACCATTATCACTCAGCTCCCATCGGGGCTCCAAGCAACTTTAGAAAACCTGTCCTCTGATATACAGTACTAATTTGTGTCTTACGGGAAATCAACTAAATTATTTTTCACCTGAAGGGAGCAGGGTTATTTGACTCCAGATATTCACCATTTGGCTTCTCTTCCATACAGCATAGCTTCTAGGCTTAAGGTACTAAGAGTGAGAGCATGCCTATAAATTATTCAGAGATAATTTGAAATAAGTGTGTATCTTTGACAGATTGTCAAGTTTCCTTCTGTTTTTTCCTGATAACAAAGGCTATGTTTTTGATAAAATGTTGCCCGTTTCTCATCACACTTTGCTGTTGCTCTGTGTATGTCTTCTGTGTTGTTTTGTTTTGTTTGTCATTGTTTGTTTTTGTTCCGCCTACAGAGTCCAGTCTGGCTCTTATCTCAGCACGGGTTGGTTTACCTTCATTCTGGCCATGGATGCCTGTTATGGCATTCACGTCTACGGGATGATAAATGACACCTATTGCAAGTAAGATCACAGGAAATTATTTTTATGCATCTCCAATTCTGATATGTTGTCAAAATATCACAATTCATTTTAATACCATAAATCTGAGAAACAGATAAAGCAACAATTATTTCCCAGCATTCTTTGCTGACATGACATTTTATTGTCAGTGCATCAAGTTGTGACTTTTAGGGATGATAAAAAAGAAAAATATTTACCACAGTCTAATGTCAAATGTCAGAAGGAACATTTTTCCCTTAGTCTGAGGCATATCAGGGACTTGTGGCTTGGAAATACAGAACAAGTTCGGTGGTTATTTAATTTGCAAAGTAGGTTTGTCATTTCTGCTGCTCTAATGGTTGATAGATGGCTGTCTACTCAATGGTTGTATTTGATCTTGAAGGACAAAATGTCCTGAAGCCTCAGAGAAGCTGATACCTTAATGAGAATTCCTGGAAATTATATTTCACTACTAAGTGAGTAATCTGCCAGATTGTTATTTAAAATGGGTATGTTTATCCACAGTATATTCCTGCTGGTAGGATAGTTTCTAAGTAGATAATAAAACAAACGTTCCATGCTTCATGAAGGTAATGAAATATATTTCCCTACCAACGATGGGCACAATATAATTCAGAGAGCATTTTAATCATATTGTCAAAATGGTAACTAAGCCACAATCCTCATAATCAAATATTTCTACCCTAACTATAAGCATGATGGAGCACAGATGAACCAAATATCTTACTCTGAAAAATCACTAAGCTTCTTCAAGCTCTGCAAGAGCAATCAGGTTATCCAAAGTTTGTTTCCATTATACACCATTTCCTCCTTCAAAGGGTAGCTATATTTTTGCATGTAATTGGTGTGATATATACATTTTATTTGATTTATTAAGGCACTAAGGATCTGGTATGTCTTCCAAAAAGCTTTTATGTATAATAGCTTTTAAGTGAGTTCATGGACAAGAATCATGCATGGGTTTGCAAGTAAATGCATTTACTGGGCACATAATGGAATCTTGTAAATGAATACTTCATTCTTCATCTCAGTCTTTCTCTCCTTTTCTTTATTTCTTTTCTAGGACAGAAGGGTATAGAAAAGTCCCCTACCATTACTATGAACAAGGAAGAGACGAATGTGATGAATATTTTCTCCATGAACACGCCCCATATGGGGGGCATAGGTTTATCACTGAAAAGAAAGTGTTTGCTAAATGGGCCAAGAAACACAGGATAATATTTACACACCCAAATTGGACAGTGTCTTGATGTTGGCTTTTCTGACCTTGCCACACCACTTGACATGATCATGATACTGCAACTGTGATGCTAATGATGCTGATGCTGGTGATGATAAAGGCAACAACAATGATGATCAAGTTTCTGTACATTCTCAGATATGGACGGTGATTCTGCCAGTAATTTGAACTTGGGATTTCGTGGAGTGTAGTTGTGTTCATTATGTTCTTTCTGAAGGTTCAACATTTCATACTGCACTTTATAATCTAACTGGAATTGAAATAAAGGCCAGTAACATGACAAGAGTGACCTAAGAAATGGGAAGATTATCCTTCAAGATAGTTGCCCAGGATTCTTGGACAGTGAGTAATTTCCAAAAGCCCTGGGATTTGGTCTCATGAGGCAAGGTTATTGACTCTGCTGTCTGTTGAACCTAAGCAGCTCCACCATCTTGAAGAATGGTTGATTGTCAAACACTGACCCAAGAAATGCTTTCTGGGTACAAGGGTCTTGCCACAGTAACTAGTTGGCCTGGGGGCAGGAAAGGAATCTCTTCCTGACTTACCATCTTCCTACAGTACCTCCTACAGCTAAAGCCTCAGGCCATTTCCTAATTCACAAGGAAGATATGGACATCCTACCCACCGGGATTACTTGACTATCTCAAACACTTCATTCAAAATGAGCTAACTAGCAAATCTTTTTGAATTTCTACTCTCATCACTCCATTCTTACTACCCCCCAAAATATAACTAAACATATTACTAGAATGATCTGTATTAATGTTTAGTTATTTTTGGTTGAGTGCTAAATATTTCAGAAAGCTATTCAACAAGTAAGATACCAACACTGTAGTAACATAGACTGTGAAAACATTCTTAAAACATAACCAAAAGGGTTTACTAACTCTGCTTCAACATCCAACAACACAACATTTTATGCTTTTTAAAATCATGAAACAGGGAAATCAAAGCATATTTTTACATCAATTTGTATCCTACCATACTTCATAATATATATTTGTATATTCAAATTTCTATTTTATAGGCCCAAGATGTGTCTCTCCACACATTTCATTATCATTGCCAAGTGCCAACTGTTAGACATGGAGAGGAAATGATTCCTTGTATTTAATCTGACCAGAGCTTTTGCCTTCTTGGGGTTTATTTTCCCCAAACTGTATCAGTTGCTATACCATAATAACAACAATAATAATGACCTTGATGTCTAAAGTGCTTTGTCATGTAGAGTCCTTTCACATATGCTGTCCCATGTGATGCCTGTGACCACCCCATCAGGCTATTGCCTATGCATTCTGACATATTAGCAGATGATCTCTAATTTGTTAATTGCTACTATATATTCCAGATTGCTCCCCTTCCTAATATTTGTATAGAATAGAGTTTATGTAGACTAGTAACCAATTGATTTCAGTGCCAAATACAATGTATTATATCAGGATTATGCAAAAAGTATCCCAAGGATGGCCCTGGCCATAAACTAGGAATCCTGTGAACAAAAGTACTTTTGATTTTTTTTTTTTTCGTGGCTCTATTTAGGTGGGGAAAAGATGAGGTAGCAGAGACAACAGGAAGAAATAAAAGTAAAGAAATACAGTTTCTCGTCCTCATCTTAAGATTACTTTGTTCTCCATATATTCATTGCTCATTAAATATTAGAGGGTTGATTTGCTGACAGAGTAGCTGAGAGACCAAAAACATCCTTACCAATGATTCAAAAGACAAAAGCTGGGCTTAACTTACAGCCTGTTTTGGAGGCTGGAAGTGATGATGCATTTCACCTTGGGAGCCCTTTCCAGGTCTCTACCAGTGCTAAGTCCCATGATAGGCTATCTTTAAAATCGTCCATCTTGGACAAAAACCTCTTTCCTGCTTTTTCTACCATTTTAATACCTCAATATTCACATCCATAAAAATGACCAAGTGCCACTTACGTTGTTGGAACTATTATTGTTGTTATTCTTTTGTTGCTTCCTTATGTGATTTTCAGTACTACGTATGCTAGTTTTTGTGAGCTAATGATGGATAGAAATGCCCACTCAAAGAAAAATAAACAGATGAAAATGTCAAAATTGTAATACAGACTGTTTTTCCCCCCTGTTGTGATACAGAAGTTCCACTTTTAAATAAAAAAGAAGCTTGGTTATCAGAGTGTTTCAGGGAATGACATAATGTAATTTATTTAGTTTCCTGGTAAATGGAGGACCAACCCTATTTGTTTTAGCCCTTACTAATGAGAAACTTTGGAAAACATCCTTGCTCTCCTACTTCACTGTCGTGCTCTCTGATGGAGACTTTTACAGAGCCCTGCATCCCTCACTCTATGACAGTAGGTGTGTGTAGAATAGGCAGTGATTCCTTTGGAGTGGTAAGGGGTGCCTCCCCTTCCCTCCCTTTCTTTTTTTTCCTTAACTAAACCCCAACTCTACACTTTTTATTGTTGTCTCTTATCTCTTTTTTTCTAAAATTGAGAAACAAAAACCAGATTATTCTTAACATGGAGACCTAATTGAATGACTCCCAGTGTCATCATCATTTTGATAGAGTCACATGACTTATTTTTCTCTGCATTCTTAATGTTCTCTGCTTCCATTTCCTGTTCTTCTTTATCCTCAGCTTCCTAATGTGGAAATATAAAGTGGAAATTTAAAGTCTAATTTCTCCCATGTTGAGAAATTTTCCATCTAAGATTTACTGATAGAGAAGAGAATGGTAAAGGAGCAATTCAAGGAGAGACCTTTGTAGTGCAAATTTCTGGTCCATTTTCTAGCAACTGAAAGAGATTTCATCCAGCACATAAACATTGGAAAATTTAACTCATTCATCACTGATATGCATACATCCCAGAAGTTAAGTAATATCTGTGAAAAATAAAAATATTTCAATAGCGTCCAAGGCTCTAGGCAAATGGAGTGTGGAAAATGGCCACAATTTTCTGAAATCAACATAAAAATATGCAAGCTAAAGATAATAAAGTAAACATTATTTTTAATTCTGCAGAATCCTTGATAAAAAGTAAGAAAATTTTAAAGGGGTTTTAAAATGGATGTTTGAATCCTTTCTAAGTTAGCCTAGTGATAAGTACTAATTATTTATATTGTTATGATGGTAATGTGAATTAGAAACCTTTTAGAATATATGATTTTACATTGTTGTCAAACCTATCAAAGAAAAAGCAATTTGGGAGGACGTTTGTATGTATGCCCATAGAGTCCCTCTGTGTGTGTGTGTGTGTGTGTGTGTGTGTGTGTGTGTGTGTGTGTGTGTGTTTATAAAGATATACATGCAATCCTATATTTCTCACTGATGCATATAAATCACAGAAAATCTGTTTTAGACTTTATCTGAAATTTGTGGGATTACATTTTGAATCCTGAATAAGAAAGAAAATCCAGATTAAATGTACTGATTGCTAAGAGTACATAAAATCATACTCAGTGGCTGGACAAAAGAATAAAGCTAGAGAAGCTGCTAAATCTAGAACTGAGGACACAATTAGATGCCACAGTTGTCACAAATCAGACCTGGAAGTATAGCAATCTGTATCGTAGCCTCTGCTGATTGCAGTTCAGCTAATGTCACATCGAAAAACAGCGCATCAAGCTCCATTTGCACTGATGTGAGTGAACATTGGTCCCCCTATTCAAAGAAGACTGTCTTTACCGTAAGCAAGCTCAGATTTGCATGATTTTTATTATATGGCTAGAGAACTGTGACCACTGTGGAAAAGAGAAAATTATATAAGGAGATTGCTCTTTGAGGATTTGGAATGAATCAGCTGATGTGGGAGCAAGAGTCTGAACTGGGGACTTTGCTGACCTTTCCAGAAGTATAAAGCCACTAGAAGAGAATCACTCATTACTTCCTCAGGAAAAAAACAACACTAAAGTACTTCAACTGGTGCTGTTAATCGGATGTTAATTATAAGCTCAGTTTAATTTCAATATGTGAGAAAATATAATCAGATGGCTCACCTTTTTGTTAAACAGCATACCCATCTAGTGTTTAATGTGGCATGTCAAATGCAAAGAACAAACTCTGTTGTCCAGTGTCAGTTGTTTGCATGTCTTAGCACAATAAATGATTTATAGTCCCAGGGCCAAGAGGGGAAAATGCTTTTCCCTTAACTGTAGTTTTAAGAGGCAAGACCTCATCATTTTAATAGTTTACATAGATCCCATGACTGAAGGAGCCAGTGCTAGCCTTTGTAAATTGTCTTGACGTGTAAAACTGCAAGGGGCTTTAGTGACCAAACAATCCAACTCCTGCATCTTGGAGTTCAGGAAATTGACGGTAGAGGTGAAGTGACTTGCCGGTGGCTATAAAACAGACTAATGGAAGTACTGAGACTTAAATTCTTATCTCATGTCTCCTTTTTTAATACTTTATCCACTGCGTTGTTCGTTTTAGCACAGAAGAGTAGCTGGAAAATGCATAAGTGACTCATTGGAAGAGTCTATTCCTGGAAACCAAGAGCTCCAATTAATGTTGATTCTACTCACGATCTGAGAAATGTCTATACTAAAGTATAGAAATATTTGCATAATTGAAGTAATATCTCAGTAATTGTTGATATGCTCTATCATCTATGTTTGTTGCTTATACTGGGCCATGTTCGATTATCACAAGATTCTAGGATTCGTTTAAAGTATGTAAAAGTCAGTTTCTTCTTTTGTTATTGAGGATGATGAAGCCACTGATAGTCCTAAGAGCTGTTGAGTATGGAGGTGGCCTGGTGTAACTGGCAGGTCCTGTTGTTGAATTATCCCCAGAGCCTAACTGTCCTCGTCCTGGAACCAATTCAGCTGCCTGGGTTAGTGAAATAATTCATCTGTACTGGTAGGTGAAATGTTACCTTTGGTATCGTGCTCATGTTTGTACTACACATGATTTTGAGCCCATATACTCTCTGGAAGGTAAATCAAATGCCCCACAAGACCCAATCACCATGAAGATTGAAAGGGCTTTTTCTTTACAGCCCATTCATGTGATACTGTTAGAAGAGGAGAATTTTGAAATACATGCACTAGGTTCTGAAAAGCCTCCTGTGGCTCAGAGATAGCATATTGTCCTGTTCCTTGTTTTTGCTGAATCTTATAGAAACCACTAGAGTAAAATTCCATGTAAATTGCTAAGGCATCAGATCAGAACTGTCCTTGGGCATTGTAACATTGCAGAAAATGTCATTTTTTTTTTTTAGTTCTCTACTTTTTTTTTTTCTTTTTGGAATAGGTACAATTTGTTTATGGAGTAAAAAGCTCCTCTTTCTCCACAGATATGTCTCCTTTTGTTCCTGCCTTGGAGACTTCAGAAAAATAGAAGTTCACTTTCATAAAAATGAAAAACATCTTGACAAGTAAAATAACCAACTGCTAAATTCATATATTTGCCTACAGAGCGAGCAGCTTCTTCTAAGAAACTCCAAAGGGACCAAAAGCAGGGCATTTCATGGTTCCTTGTTACCTAACCTACAAAGCACTCATTTCCCTGTGTTTAACTTTGTTGTCATTGCTACTGAGTAAAACCCATTTCTATTACATACACTATATTTTATGCTTCACTCATTTTTCCAAATTCACACAACTTTTGCTGTAGTCTTTCATTCACTTTAAAAACCTGTAATCTTCATCTATTTATAGAAGAAACTGTAAACGCACAGTTGTGAATTTGGCGAGGTTTTATTTTCCTCTGGCATCATATTGCTTTATTTATAGGCATCATGTCTCAGAATAAAGCTTACTAAGTGGCAATGGACTACTGGTATATTTCAGTTTGGTTTACTTTTACAACAAGATAAATGAGGAGAGGTGAACAAAGCCAGAGAGTATATGTCATTGAAGGGGAAAAAAAAAAAGTTGGGCAGCAGTGGGGTGGGGAGAGAGAGAGATTCAATATATTCAATATCCAAGGCAGAAAGATGTCTAGGATACTACTGCAGGTAATGGCAAGAGAAAATGTTGGTCAGCCTCCAGAATTTGCTTTGTCTACATTCACTATCTGATGCTGAAGTAGATTTCCTATCTTGCTGTGTCAGACCTGTTAGCAAAGTTGGGTTAATACGTAAGCTGCTTAAAATAGAGAAGTCTTCGTTCTTTTCTCCCTCCCTCTTTCATTACTTCCTTCCTTTCCTCCTTTCACTCCTCTCCTCCTTTCACTCCTCCCATTCTCCCTTATTTTCTTCTAGAAAACTCAGCACGCTTGCAGTTGAACATCATACATGAATAGTTTCTCATTTTACAAATTAGCTTACAGTTCTCTACCAAACTCTGTAAGAGACCCCTATTTGGATATGATCTTAAAATGAGAGTGTTTCTGGTAATAAAGTAATAATAACCTATGCTTATATGTCAGGTTTATTAAAGGGCTGTTATACCTCATTCAGTCACCTCAAATACTCTATGAGGTATGTAATATTACTATCACCATTTCACATATGAGAAAACTGAATCACAGAGAATTTAAGTAACTTGTTCAAGCTTGGCCAGCTAGGGATAGAATGAGGTTTTGAACCCGGGCAGTTTGACCTAGAATCAAAACCTGGTTGCAATAGGCTAATAGATGTAACCAAAACCCCCCACCCCCAAATTTCAGTGGCTTAACAAAATAAGGTTTTTTTCTCTCTAAAACATGAGTCCCCTATAGATGCTCCTCTCTAACCAGCTTGTCTCCAAGGATGACTCAGAGACACAGGCTCCTTCCATCATGTGGCTTTGCCCTCCACAGCATCCTTAGAGACCTCCCTATGTAGCCTGCTAATAGGGAAAGCATGGGGAACTTGTTTTTCAGGCAAGTCCAGAAGTGGTGTACATAATTCCACCCACATTCTACTGGCCAGGCTCAGTCGTGTGACCTGGCAATGTTGTCTGTGTGCCCAAGAGGAAAACAAACAGGACTTGATGAACATTTAGCAGTCTCTGCCATAATATTCTTAGTCATGATGATATATAGCCTTAAAAAAAAATCACTCAGTTTTGTGCAGCTATATGGATGACTCATTTATGTTCATAATCCTTATCAAGAACACAAGAGAAAAAACGCTTTACATGGATGTCAGTACCCACACCTCAACAAAATAAACTAGGGAGCAAAATGCTGTTTTAGATCTTATGCCAAGAGAGGATATGATTTCCTTTACCAGAGAAGGTGAGACGAGAAACTAGTAAGTAAGAAACACTTCTAAGCATTTACCAACAGTAGACTTTGAATGTCTTAATGATCTGTGGTTAAAGTAATACAGACTGATCCTTGCCTCTGATCATCCCATCTTCTTTGGATACCTATTTCCTTTGCAAAGATTAGCCTCCCTTTTCAATTTTCCTTTGGTCTTCAGGTCTATGCGGTGCTGCAATGATATTTTAAAGTAAAAAAAAAAATGAAACTTCTAGTTCTCATATTTTAAAATGACAAATATCTCTTTCATACCCTCCTCCCTTTCTCTGTTCACACTGTCATATGAACTTGTTCAAGGAAAAAGGTCCAAATAGGCCATAAGTGTTGTCCATCACCAAAACAGCACAGGGTGTATTCTCATGGAGAGAAGCCCCTTATACTCGCTCCCGACATTTCTCTTCCCTTCCCAATACTTTCTATTCTTTGATATTATTTTCTGTAAGATATCTAGAAATCCTTTACTCCTAACAGCAATTGTATTTCACATCCTAGAGTTCTTTCTCATTTAATAGGAAACTGCTGTCTTGGGAGAAAAATGCTTTGCATGTTAGCATATAAATTTTCTTAGTCTGTCTATTGAGACAGATTAGTTGAGACTCTAAAAACAAAATAATTAGAGAAGAGAACCTGCCAGTGTTTACTTTCTTCCAGGTCAACGTGAAATTCCTTTTAAGGACAAGAAACTATAGCTCCTGGTTGGTAAATGACAAAGGTTTCAATTTCTAACAGTTGTAACCGGTGATAAGAATATCTTAAGTTGCTTTGCAAGGATGAAATGAGGTTCTCACTATCCCTCATCCTATGGCTAAAATTCTTGAATAATACAAGTATACAGTGTATACCAGGAGCATCTTACACCATGCAGTGTTAAGAGTTCTTGAATCTAACATTGGTAAAACTTTTCAAATATACTGTTTTCTATGCTTATGAAATCACTCAAAAATCTATATAATCTTCCAAAATTATTTTCCTCCAAATGCCTGAACTTCTCCAGAAGTAAAACACCTACAATGAAATTAACTTAGAACGGTCTTCCATCTTCAGTGGCAGTTTTAACTTCAAATTATAATGGCTTGTCCAACATATCTTTTGGTGATGCTGGTTATAATGTGTTTCATCTCTAGTAAAAAAGGGCATACTCTACAATCTTTGATGGATGAAAGGGCATTAATGTTGGATGAGGACATTATTACCATGCAAATGCAACTGTGGATCATGTAGAGCTGTGGGTGGTTGTTCAATATGAAACAATAGAAGAAGCGAAAAAAAAAAAAAGAAAGCATTCAACAGCCCAACATATGGGTTCAATGAAACCAAATGAAATTTGACAGGAACAAATGTAAATACAGGCACTTTGGTTCAAAAAAGACAGGAGCATGACTTAACTGCAGTACTTGTGAAAAATATTTGGAGGTTTTAGAGCAATCTAATGTGAGACGTAGCAATTTAAAAGACCACTATGACCTAAGATGGTAGGAGAGTCTACGAACAAGTAGGGAGGTTCAGGATTAATCAGACCACTTCTGGAAGTATTTTTATAACTTGTTTTCACTCAATTTCTGATTGGACAAGTAGTACATGTTCACCATCAAAAACATTGAGAAGACAGAAAGGTATGACACTCATTATCAAACTGCTTGGTATTTATCTGGTACTTTTCTATAGATAATAGTTAAATTACATAAATATAAAATATGCTATTTTATAGCCTGTTTTGCTCCTTAATAAGAAATCACAAGCATTTTCCCAATGTCACTAAATTATCCTACAACTTTTCTGTTGCTGCATTGTGCCATAATCTATTTATCCATTCCTCCACTGTCATTTTTCTTCTATATGATGAACAAGTTTGTCCATGAATTTTTGAACACTCCTCTGATTTTTTTTTATTGTTCCAACATACAGTGTGCCTGCTTCTCTGCATCCTTGCCAAAAATTGGTGGGTTTTTTTCATCTGTGCCAATTTTACATATGCAAGAAAGGTTATCTTGCTTTAATTAGCATTTAATTGCTTACCATGGAAGTTAAACATTTTTGCATATTTTTTGACACTTTATATTTTTTCTTTCATTTATTAGCTCTTCCAATATTTTGTCCATTTTTCTATTGCAGTGGGAGTCAGGATCACTTGGGAACTGGAAGTCATATTATACCAGGAATTGAAAACATTTATCTAGCTTGATAGAATGTTTAAAGGAGAACTAAATCCAAACATTTAAAAGGCATTAATGGAGGTGCGAAATTAGTGTTAAACTCTGTGGCTCCATTGGACAGAGCTAGAGTCAATGAATGAAATTTCAGATTATATCTCAGGAGGACATTCAGAAGAGTCCAAAAGTAAACTGTGGAGTTTTAGACTGAATTTGTGTGAAATATTCTCAGAGAGATCAGATCATCCCTCGTTCAGTGTTTCACACAATTAGATAGAAAGTTGGATGTACTGGCCTCACCCCCAGACTCCCTACAAAGCACACGTTCTGTGAAATAGGATGCAACTCCATGTGAGAAGATTTCACACTGAAGCTCTGAAAAAATAAGCCTAAAATGGCTGAGCTTTGGGAGCCCTTTTCTTTACCAGCAGTGTATTCAGAAGCCATCTTTTAAAACAAGTTATTTCTGATGATGGCAAATTTCACAGAATTCATGTTCAGAGTTGGTTCCTGAATTCTGGGGACACATTCAATTGCTGGTAGATACACACACACACACCACCACCCCCAGCTTTACAACTGCCTATTACTGACTTCATTCTTGTAATGCTTCACAAGGAGCCATGATTTCCTTTGCTTCCCAGTGGGGGAAATTTGTTCACATTTCATATATCCATATTTTTATATACTTGCTATTGTGCTATGTCTTTGAAATGTAATGACTCAAGAAAATTACATTTAGTATCATAGCATTCCTCACGTTTGTAATTTACAACAATGGATATCACTGTAGATTTAGGAGTCATTTATATTGTCCACCTTTTCCTATTACTGCTAGATTAAATAAATTCTTCATATTGAGTTTAGCTACATTTTTCAGTTTTCTAGTCTGTACCACTCACTTTCAGTATATTTATAATCCTTTTATCTGATCTTAGTAGTTTCAAAATGTTGCCTTGGATATTTTAAGTTTTGAGCCATCAATGCCCTTTTCAAATTGCCTTCTTAAGATTTTTGTAAAATAATATTCTCCATAATACAACTTTAAATTACCTGCCTTTTCCTTTACTAGACTTAATCCAAGAAGGCTAATTGAACATTAAGCATTTTAATCATCCCACACTGTCAAATTTGTCTTCTCATTACTGAGACTTGGATAAGCCATAAGCTTAAGTATGTTCCTGGCAATGTAACTAGAGTGAAAGTCTGATGATATAATTAGTATATAACTATAGAATTAGTCCTGGTCTTTATTAATATCTATACAAAAATATTATTTCAACAAATATACATTGAATATAACCAAATTCATGGTACTTCATTAGAGCTTTGGAAAATACAGAGATGGGTAGGCTGTAGTATTTATCTTTATGGAGTTTACTGAAGAGCTAGAAAGATAAATCAAAATTTCCAGTAATTACAAGATGGCCTAGAACAAGGTAATAAACAAAAGAATGATGCAAACAAAAAATATCATATGTTATACAGAAAAATAAGAAGTATAAGGAAATGATGATTCAGATATAAAAATTGTCATTACATTATATGTGCAAGTAATGTTCAAATATACCTATAGGGTGATTCAAACTCTCCAGATGACACAGCACATGTTAGATGTCAGGAAGTTCATCTTGAAATTCTATTAGCAATGCCTTTTGGAAGTGGTTAATACAGGAGATAGCCGCCAAGACATAAAGACGCTTTCATCTAAAACAAGATGAGGCTTCGTGACAGTAGTATCTTGTAGAATAGTGATGTTTATTTGAAAATGTAGGGTTTATTTTTGAAAAGTGAAATAAAAATGTCCATGATACAGTAAAATGCAAATATCTTCTTTGAAATCTGCTTGAGGAACCCCAGAGAAGGCTCTGGTACTATTTTTAAATGTATTCATTGAACAAATAGCACCTTTAAAGGACAGTTCAAAGTAAGCTGTGAATTTAAATAGCATAGGATGTGGAACAAATGTAGGTGTAAATATGGATCCATTTTATCCCTTTTATCCATGTAGATCAATTAGTCTTGTGTTATTATTCTCTATATGCATTCACTCTCAGCTTTAGGAGTGACCATGAATGTGAATTACCCTGATTATGCTTTTTCTCATGATGGCTTTATCTATATGTATCTACTGAGCTTGAATGAAAATTTTCTAATGTCATGATAGCTATATGCATCTACTTGGAGACTTAAGCAGGGCTAAGAAACAGACCGGGAAAACAAAAATCATAACATGCACCTGACCTGATTTTCACCTGTTGTCTACAACTTCCGAAGAAAATCTAATGAAGGAATCACACTTTTTTCATGTGATTAAATAGATTTCACGACCTAAGTAACCTACTTATGTTTCTCTAGAAGTGACCTATTCCAGGAAAAATTACTCTCCTGTGTGGTAGGTGAGTTACCTTGAGTGGGGAGAGGGGAGAGGTAGTTTCAAAATCATAAATGAACAATTTTCCATGTCTCTTCTCAATCTCTGTGGAAATCTTACATTCTTTCCTAATGGTTCCTCTTCTCCATTATATATTCAGCTGGATGGGCTACCCAGTTCTCATGAACTATGGTCACTGAGTCCACACTTCCAAAAAAGATCCACATATTTTGGTCAATTGATTTTCATAGAGATGTCAAAGTAATTTAATGGAAAAAATATAGTCTTTTCAACATATGGGGATGAAAAAACTGGATATCTACATGGAAAAAATAAATCTCATTTCTTACTTCACACCATGCAAAAAAATTAACCTGAAAAGGATGATTGGTCTAAGCATAGAAGATTAAAAGAAAAAAATCTTAGAAGAAAACAAAGTATAAAATATTCATGACTTTGGGTTAGGTAAAGATTCCTAGGATACAAAAATCATAAAAGAAAAAATATTAATAAATGAGATTAATCAAATTTATACCTTTTCTTAAAAGATACTATTAAGAAAATGAAAATAGAAGCCACAGAGAGGAGAAAATATTTGCAGAGGACTCATATTCTGAATATATAAAGAATTCTTACAACTAAATAATAAAAAAATCTGAATTTAAAATGGACAATTTGAACATATGCCTCACAAGGAAAGATATACAAATGGCCAATAAACACTTTAAAATGTGCTCAACATCACAGTGAACAGGAAATATCAATTAAAACTGAACACTCTACTTAAGCACGAGGGATTCTTTGGTGAAAAAATTTGACATAGTTCTTGCCTTTATGGAGTTTATAGTGTAATGATAGAGACAAACAAGTTAAAAGCCTTTCACAAACAATTGGATAAGTGCTGGGACAGGAAGAATACAGGTGCTTTGGGGGTGATGACAGAGGGAATCCTAACACAGACAAGAGGTTAGACAAGGGAATTATCAAGGCATGCTTTCTGATAAAAGTGAATTTAAGTTGAGATCAATGAGATGAGTGGAAGCAAATTGAGTAAAAGGGGTATGAAGAAGATAAGCATGGACAAGGAACAGCGTAATACAGAAAGTCATAATGAAGAGAGAAAGCGTGACATGTTCAAGAATCTAAAAGAAGTTTACTATGACTGGTTGGAGAAAAGCCACAGGGGTGAGAGGTGGAAGGTGGTGGTAAGAGATGGATGAGCAGTTTAATCAGCGGTCAGACCACATAAGTCTTTACAGGTTGTCATAAGAAATTTTAACTTTATTATGAGAATAACACATGGAAAGCATAGAAAGATTTTAAACCCAGGACTTGTTGTTTAAAAGCATCACATAGAGGGAAGAGAAATCAAGGACAATTCACAAGTTTTTGGCTTGAACAATTGGGCAGATGTTGATACTAGTATCTATGCTAGGAAATATACTAGAAGAAGCAATTGGGGATGAATTAAGTTTAGTAGACGTGGTTAGTTTGACACGTGTATAGGACATGGAAATGAAGTTCTATATACGAAGCTCAGGAGATAGATCTAATCTAAAGATATAAATTTTGGAGTCATCTGTATAATGAAGAATAAAGTGTGATAAGTGCTATGACAGAAATATGTATAGAATATCACAAAAGCACAAAGAACATTTCTATTAGTTACCTATTGCTATGAGACAAACTACCAGAAACTTAGTTGCTTACAACAACACACATTTATTATATCACAATTCCTGTGAGTCAGGAATTAATGCATTGCTTATCTGGGTCCTCTTCTTTAGGGTCTCTAACAAAGCTACAATCAAAGTGTCAACCAGGGCTGACATCTCATCTGAAAGCTCAACTGGGGGAGGATCCACTTCCAAGTTCATGTAATTGTTGGCTAAATTTAGTTTCTTGATGGCTGTCAGTTGGAGACTGCTCATAGTTCCTTGCCATGTGAGCCTCTCCACAGGGCAGCTCACAACATGACAGCTTGCCCTCAAAGTCACCAATGGAAAGAGTCTGCTAGTAAGATTAAAGTTATAATCTAATCATGAGCATGATATCCTTTCAATGTTGAGATATTCCATTGGTTAGAAGCAAGTTCCTCAATGAAAGGGGATTGCAAAAACCTGTAAATAACTATAGGCAGGATTATTTTGGGCTACCTACCTGTCCATCTCTACCTAGAAGAAGTAAAAAAGCTTCCACATAAAAGTGACTCATGAATCCGAGAGAAGATATGTCAATTCCAAATAGTCAAAAGAAGAGGGCAGACTAGTGATGCCCCAGTTTTCCATCTTGATGTTGATTAACAAAGCTTCCATATTTTCCTATGTCAGGATTGATCATGGACCAAATTGACCAAAATTTTAAAAGTTGTAATAAATCTAGTGTATAACATAAGAAAATGAATTCAGCCAGGAATAATCAAATGGAGTTGCTTTTTCAAGGAAAACCAAGATGAAAGGGGTAAGAAAGACTATGAGAAGTTATCCTGTTTAAACTCTCAACAAAGTGGGTATAGAAAGGACATATTTCAACATAATAAATCCATACATGACAAACCTACAGCCAACATTATACTCAACAGTGAAAAGCTGAAAGCATTTCCACTAAGATCAGGAACAAGACAAGGATCCCCACTCTCACGACTTTTACTCAACATAGTATTGAAAGTCATAGCCACAGCATTAGATAAGAAAAAAATAAAATAAAGGGAATCCAAATTGGAAAGAAGAAGTAAAACTGTCACTGTTTGCAGATGACATGATACTATACATAGAAAATCCTAAAGTTGCCACCAAAAAAAAAAAAAAAAAAAAATTAGAACTAATAAATGAATTCAGCAAAGTTGCAGGATACAAAATTAATATACATATCTCTGTTTCATTTCTATACACTAACAACAAACTATTAGAAAGAGAAATTAAGAAAACAATCCCACTTACAAATGCATCAAAAAGAATAAAATACCTAGGAATAAATTTAACCAAGGAGGTAAAAGACCTATACTCAGAAAACTACAAGACACTGATGAATTAACTTGAAGATGACACAAACAGATGGAAAGATATACCATGCTCATGGATTGGAAGAATTAATATTATTAAAATGACCATACTACCCAAGGCAATCTACAGATTCAATGCAATCCCTAGCGAAATACTAATGGCATTTTTCACAGAACCAGAACAAATCATGCTAAAGTTTGTATGGAAACACAAAAACCATGAACAGCAAAAACAATCTGGAGAAAGAAGAACAAAGCTGGTGGTATCCTGCTCCCTGATTTCAAACTATACTACAAAGCTATAGAAATCAAAACAGTATGGTATTGGCATAAAAACAGACACACACAGATCAATGGAACAGAATAGAGAGCGCAGAAATGAACCTATATTTATACAGTCAATTAATCTATGAAAAGAAGGCAAGAATATACAATGGGGAAAAGACAGCCTCTTCAATAACTGGTGTTGGGAAAACTAGACCACTATATGCAAAGAATAAAATGGGACTACTTTCTCACACCATATATAAAAATAAACTCAAAATGGATTAAAGACTTAAATGTAAGACCTGAAACCATAAAACCTTTGGAAGAAAGCATAGGGAGTACACTCTTTGATATCAGTCTTAGCGATATATATATATTTTTGGATATGTCTCCTCAGACAAAGGAAACAAAAGCAAAAATAAACAAATGGGATTACATCAAATTAAAAAGCTTTTGCACAGCAAAGAAAATTACCAACAAAATGAAAAAGCCACCTACTGAATGGGAGAAGATATTTGTAAAAGATATATTTGATAAGGGGTTGATATCCAAATTATACAAAGAACCCATACAACTCAACATCAAAAAAACAAACAACCCAATTTAAAAATGGACAAAGGACCTGAATAAACATTTTTTCAAAGAAGACATACAGATGACCAACGGACACATGAAAATACACTCAACATCACTAATTATCAGGGAAATGCACATCAAAACCACAATGAGATGTCACCTCATACCTGAAGAAATGGTTATAATAAAAGGACAACAAATAACAAGTGTTGGCAAGGATGTGGAAAATTGGGAACTCTGGTGAACTGTTGGTGGAAATGTAAACTGGTGTTGCCACCATGGAAAACAGTATAGCAGTTCCTCAAAAAATTGAAAATAGAACTACCACACAATCCAGCAATTTCACTGTTGAGTACATCTCCAAAGAAAACAAAAACACTAATTTGAAAAGATATATGGACCTCTATGTTCATTGCAGCATTATTTACAATAGCCAAGATATGGAAGCAACTAAGTGCCCATCGATAGATGTATGGATAAAGAAGATGCTATAAATATATATAATGGAATATTATTCAGCCATAAAAAAGAATGAAATCTTGCCATTTGTCACAACATGAACGGACCTGGAGGGTATTATACTAAGTGATGTCAGACAGAGAAAGATGAAAACCATATGACTTTACTTACATGTAGAATCTAACAAACAAAACAAATGAACAAACATAACAAAACAGAACCAGAATCATAGATACAGGTAACAGACAGGTGATTGAGGGGAGATGGGTGGGGGCTGGAAAGAAAGAGGTAAGGGAGATTAAGAGGTACAAACTTACAGTTACAAAATAAATGAGTCACAGGTATGAAATGCACAGCTTGGGGAATATAGTCAATAATTCTATAATATTTTTGTGTGATGACATATGGTAAATAGACTTATTGTGGTGATATTTCAAAATGTATAGAAATTTCGAATCACTGTATTGCACACCAGGAACTAACATAGTGTTGTAGGTCAATTATACTTCAAACAAGCAAATAAACTCATAGAAAAAGAGATCAGATCTGTGGTTGCCAGTGGTGGGAGTGGAAGAGGGGGAAATGGTTAAAGTTGATTAAAGATACAAACTTCCAGTTATAAAATAAATAAGCACTAGGGATATAATATACAATATGATTAATATCATTAACACTGCTGCATGTTATTTATGAAAGTTATTAAGAGAGTAAATCCTAAGATTTCTTATCACAAGAAAAAATTATTGTTTTCCTTTTTCTTTTATTTTGTGTCTATAAGAGATGATGGATGTTCCTTAAATGTATTATAATCATTTCATGATTTATGTAAGTCAAATCCTTATGCTGTAAACCTTAAAATTATATAGTGCTGTATGCCAATTATATCTCAAAACTAGAAGAAAAAAACATATTTTTACAAATGTAAAAATGACTGGGGGAAAGAATATTACATATTTAGAGTGGAAGTCATGGTGATATAAAGAAATATGGCAGAATGAGTAGGTATGAAGGAAGGAGTATTAAATCAGTCATTATCAAGGGAGTGAGATTTGTTTCTAAGCACGCATTTTTTGTGGTTTGGCTTCCTAGATAGGAACAAACACTTTGGGAACTGAGAATCCCAGACACCTTGGCACTGGATAGGTTCTGAGATGATGGGAAAAGGACAAAACAGTGAGAAATGCATTCAAGTATTAAAAATTGAGGTGATGTCAGGAAAACTCTTTTCCAGAAATTCTGATATTACATTTTAAAGTTTGGGTGAAGGGCTTTCCTGGTGGCGCAGTGGTTAAGAATCTGCCTGCCAATGCAGGGGACACGGTTTGAGTCCTGGTCTGGGAAGATCCCACATGTAGTGGAACAACTAAGTCCATGCGCCACAACTACTGAGCCTGTGCTCTAGGGCACGTGTGCCACAACTACTGAGCCCAAGTGCCACAGCTACTGAAGCCCGTGTGCCTAGAGCCCGTGCTCCACAACAAGAGAAGCCACCGCAATGAGAAGCCCATGCACTGCAACGAAGAGTAGCTCCCGCTCGCCACAGCCAGAGAAAGCCCGCGTGCAGCAATGAAGACCCAACGCAGCCTAAATTAAAAAAATTTTTTTTAATAAATAAATTTTAAAAATTATAAATAAATAAAGTTGGGGTGATACATGCATCGTGAATGTTAAGTGCATAGAGGGAAAATTATAAGATCTCAGAAAAAGACAAAAATATCTTTGATATTTGATATTCTGAACGAACAGTATTTATTATTCATTTAAAATGCATTTATTTAACAAATATTTACTAAGTAACAGTTGAAAGTTCAGAAGTAAGAGAGTGGCATGGACATATATACACGACCAAATGTAAAATAGATAGCTAGTGGGAAGCAGCCGCCTAGCACAGGGAGATCAGCTCGGTGCTTTGTGACCACCTAGAGGGGTGGGATAGGGAGGGTGGGAGGGAGATGCAAGAGCGAGGGGATATGGGGGTATATGTATACGTATAGCTGATTCACTTTGTTATACAGCAGAAACTAACACAACAATGTAAAGCAATTATACTCCAATAAAGATGTTAATAAAATAGTTTGGGACATTTTTTTAAAGTAGGAAACTATAATATTTCAAATTAATATTCAAGCCTGGGGCTAGGCTATCTATATCACAGCTGGAAAGTGGCAAAGGGATAGAGAAAAAATAGTAAAGAGCTTTCAGATCTATACCACCTATGGCTAAAATAAAGTTGAGATTTCTTTCCTGGCTCTAATGATAGAATATATTCCTGACTTGGGAACACAAACTGACAGTTCAGAACTCCTGAGAGAAAGAAGAGAGTTAAGTTTAGAATATATTACTATAAGTAATAATTTCAGGAACTTCTCTGATTGTTATCCTACTCAAATGAAAAACTTGATGGATGATATAGGTATGGAGTTGAAGAAGAAATAAGATACTTAACCAAAAGAAAAGATAAGACAATTGTATCAGGTGTAATATTTTGTTCTCTTATTGCACTCCATATGAAGGCTGTTATTTTTCTTTTCCCAGCACACATTCTTTCTTCTCCTGTGTTCATCCAGTAACAAACCATGATCATACAGGTGGGCCTGTAATCCAGGATGGGCCAAACTTTGTACCATATCACCTTGGTCATGGTGATTGGTTTGGAATGGGTATCTATCCCAAGTAAGGACAATCAGATCCCTTTCCTGTGATTTACGTATAGACTCTGGGATAAAGGAATTAACTCTTCCCAATGATGTTGCTACAAAGGTATGCTAACAGCCTATCTGGCCAATAGCTACAGTCCCTTCAAAGAGAAAAATACCCATGTTGCATAGAAGTGAAGAGATAAAAAGATAGCTGCTTGGTGATACTTTTGAACCCTCAAAAATTCATGAATGATGCCATTCCAGTTTTTCCTGATCACATGAGCCAATAAATGTCCCTTTTCTCTTTTGTTTCAGAGAAACTAACTAAAAACAAAATTGTATTTTAGATATTTTGTTATTTGCTGTCAAAAGAATCTAGACTAATGAAATCTACCAACAACATGAAGGTCCCATTCTTTGAAAGATATTGTCTACTACGTTGCACCTATTAAGTAAAAAGTAATTTGTCTTACTTTTTTTTTTTTTTTTCAGTACGCGGGCCTCTCACTGTTGTGGCCTCTCCCCTTGCAGAGCACAGGCTCCAGACGTGCAGGCTCAGCGACCATGGCTCACGGGCCTAGCCGCTCCACAGCATGTGGGATCTTCCCAGACCGGGGCATGAACCCGCGTCCCCTGCATCGGCAGGCGGGCTCTCAACCACTGCGCCACCAGGGAAGCCCTGTCTTACATTTTTAATAACTGAGAAATTTTACATCTATTCTAAACTAATAATCGGGATAAGAAAACTAAAATTACTAATTGAGTTGACAGAATTCCAACCAAAGAAACAAAGAGTAATGCTTCACTAACCTCTGGAAACCTAATTAAAGGTAAACATATCATTTCTGTGAAGTTTTTCAAAATATTACAAAGGTTTTGGGACCTACACGACTACCCTCAAAGTGCTCCAGATTACCGAGACTCCAGTGTGGAAACTATGCTCACCAAGATAAATCTCTTTTAGCATTTACAATATAATAATGTAACACATGATTTGCATGTTTATGTTCCCTATCAGACCTTCAGATTTTTAGAAATAAGGAGAGTGGTGCAGAAATTGCTGGCTTTTTGCTAATATCTATTTTTCCATTCCTCCATAATGACAGAGCCTCTACTTTTTGGTTGGGCATATGGTCACATACATTTGCAGATGGGTGTGGTCATATTAAATTCTGGTCAATGACATGTAAGCATGGATGTTGTGTAAGCCTGAGGTTGAAATTTTCTTAAAAAATAGCTGACAGTTTTTTGATTCCATTTAAGGAGTGAGAACACTCCACACCATTTCTGACTGATTAGAGCTAAAATCCCTAGTCCAAAAATAAAAAGGAATTATCTGAGAACTCTGAAAAGTAAATAATAGCAGTCAGACTGAGCATGCAAACGAAAATTTGAAGACCATCCCATATAGCAGTGAATTCCCTGGTGTTTTGTTTTTTTTTTTCCTCTCATATATCCTGGATTATACTCCAGGTATCCCAAATCCTAGAACAGTGCATCATGCATTGACAGAAATCTATCCTCCAAAATTATCTCTCTCTTCAGCCAGAGGGCTAGAGAGATAGGTTCCTACAAGATGGAACTATGGTAATGAAGCTATGACACTACAGTAGTGGTGGCAGTAGCAGGAGTGGCTCTGAAGGCTCTTTTCTCTGAATTCTCTACTCCAAGGTGGACCCAACTGGAGGAAGTATAGGGCAACCAGGGAGGCTAAAGGCCTGGATTAATAGAGCACCAGAAAAGGGTGCTTCTGAGAGCCAGAGTATGTGGGAGAAATCACAGAGAGGAAGGAGGTGGAAAAAGGAATCCTTTAAAATTGTATATGAAAAGTGGCATCTACAAAACCTGCGACCTAACATCATATTGAATGGTGAAAGGCTGAATGCTTTTCTGCTATGTTTGGCAACAGACAAGGGTTTCTGCTTTCTCAATTCCTATTCATCATTATACTGGAAGTACTGTCCAGTGTGATAAGGCAATAAATAAATAAAATAAATAAAAAGCATAAAATGAGAATAAAATTCTCCCTATTCCTAGATAACAGGGTTGTTTGCATAGAAAAACCCTAAAAATCTACAAAAAAAAACTTGTAGCACTAATTAGGGATTTTAGCAATGTTGTAGGAAAGAAGGTCAATATATGAAAAAATAATTGTATTTTTATATGTTGACAATGAGTGATTGCAAACATTTCTTTAAAAAAATACCATTTAGGGCTTCCCTGGTGGCGCAGTGGTTGAGAGTCCTCCTGCCCATGCAGGGGACACGGGTTCGTGCCCCGGTTCGGGAAGATCCCACATGCCGCGGAGCGGCTGGGCCCGTGAGCCATGGCCGCTGAGCCTGCGCGTCCGGAGCCTGTGCTCCGCAACGGGAGAGGCCACAACAGTGAGAGGCCCGCGTACCGCAAATAAAAAATAAAAAAATAAAGACCATTTATAAATTTACAATAGCTAAAAAAAGAGAGAGAGAAATGCTTACATATAAATTTGGAGGAGACAAGTTTTCATGGGCTTCTTACATTCCTACCTGTCTTGCAGTCAAAGCACTGGCTGCCCTTAGTTCCAAACTACTCTTTCAAGAATATTCATAGATTTAAAGAAACATAAATAAAAATCCCTGCAAGATTTTTTGTAGATGTAGACATGCTGATTCTAATATTTTATGGAAAGCAAAGAAAACTAAATTAACTAAAATGATTTTAAAAGAGAAGAACAAAGTTGGAGGGCTCACCCTACCCAATTTTAAGACTTACTATAAAGCTACAGTAATGACAACAGTGTGGTGAAGGGATAGAAACATAGATCAATGGAACGGAATTGAGAGTCAAGAAATAAAACCATACAAATATGTTCAATTAAGTTTTGCCAAAGGTGCAAAGGCAATTTAATGAAGGATAATAAAGAAAGGATAGTCATTTCAACCAACGGTGCTAGAACAATTGGACATCACTATGCAAAACAAAACAGAACCTAGATCCATTTCTCAAACAAAACAAAATTTAATTCAAAATGGGTCATAGACTTAAAAAAACCAGTAAAACTCTTAGGAGAAAATCTTCATGACCTTGGGTTGAGCAAAGAGTTCTTATATATGACATTAAAAGTACAATCCACAAACACACACACACAAAACTGAAAAGTTGAACTTCATAGAAATGGAATTTTTTTTTTTTTTTTGCGGTACGCGGGCCTCTCACCGCTGTGGCCTCTCCTGCTATGGAGCACAGGCTCTGGACACGCAGGCCCAGCTGCCATGGCCTAGGGGCCCAGCCGCTCCACAGCATGTGGGATCCTCCCGGACCAGGGCACGAACCTGTGTCCCCTGCATCGGCAGGCGGACTCCCAACCACTGCGCCACCAGAGAAACCCAGAAATGGAAAATTTTTGCTATGAGAAAGACACTATGAGAAAGATCATTAAAAAATAAGTCGCAGCTTGGGGAAAATATTTGCATATCATTTATCTAGCAAAGGATTTTTATACAGAAATGTTTTGGACTGCTATAACAAAATACCATAGACTCTTTGGCTTAAAAAACAGACATTTATTTCTCAAAGTTCTGAAGTCAGTGGTGGCTACACAAGTCTATATATGTACTAAAACTCAAAATTGTATGCAAAAAGTTAATTTTTCAGTATGTAATAATAATTAAAAGTCTTTCAAAACTGGACAGCTGATACCCATCTTTTGTCCCATCTACTTTGTCCTGGGAACATGAATGCCAGTTTGGACCATGACAACATGGATGGTGGAAATTACCTGGAAACAAGCATATATTACTGCTGTACTGCCTATTATTTTGGGGTTTCTGTTAATAGCATTCAAAACTGTTGTAAATAATACAGTCAATATCTTTTATTTATGATCCCCCAAATCTAATAATGTATGTACTCAATAAATAACTACTGGACAAAGAAAGATTTATTTAATGAAATGTTACCAATTAAATATTAAAATACTATATCCCCCAGTTAGGCAAGATATAAAATAGTATTAAAACCATTTCACTAACAAGTTGAAAGAGAAGAGTTTACCATCATATTCTTCCCTGGTAAAATGAAGGATTTGGTTGCGCCTATCCTGGATAAGTCAGGCATTTTATCTATGGAACCACCATAACAAATAATCCATTCAACTGGTTTAAAACTATTTAAATAAAGTCATCAGACTCTCTCCTGGCTCAGGTTTCCAGGACTCTGACTGGAGTTACCCTTGCCCATATTTTCCTGGACTGTTCAACTTAGATTAAAACTCCTGTTTCAGAGACTCTGAGTTTCCAAACTCTCCTGTCTGCTGGAATCTTAGAAGCCTTTTTATGTTAACAAAAATAGGCAATACTTCAGCGGTGCTTTTATTTTGAAATAACCTTTGCCAAATCCTGTGAATCTAATTTACCATCTTCCTGTGACCTAAGTTATAAGCACCTCACATCTAAGAACTTCCGGTAGCAATCAGAACCTACACTTCAACAACTTTCTTGAAATTCAGTTGTTCATTCAATAAACATGTATTTTCCACAGTAAGCATTCAATCTGGAATTTGGAAGATGGCTCTTGTTTCATGCTGTCTAGGCATGAAGACAGTCTATCTACTGTCTTCATCATATATATCACCACACACACACACACACACACACACACGCACACCTGTCTCCCCTATTTTGGAAAAAAGTGTTCTTTTTAATACTTTCCATATCCCTGTCTGCATCTATCCCTGTCTGCATCCCAGCCCTAGTATTTGCATGGTATTTAGCCCATAGTAAACACTAAAATATTTCTTAAATAAATAACTATAACAAAAAACATAATTCAAAAGACTGGGAAAGGAGAAATGACTATTGTTATAGCAAGTAATTGAAGAAAGGAAAGAAGAAATTGGACAGATTTTCAGCAACACATTTATCAGTTGTTTGCCCCTCGCTGGGCCGTTGGTCTATGTATTAATGGTTCCTCTGGTGCCATAGCTGCTGGGGACTCTAGAGATTAGACCTCTTTTCTGCAATGGTTCAAAACCTGATTATGGCTTTGGATCAAAATCAGAGGAGCACTTTGAGGCCTTAAGGCTTCTGAATTCTGACAACACGAGGATGTTGGATCAAAGTGTCAGTAGCAAAACACCTATTTTGTGTAGCATGAATAAATTCTGGGGAGTTAAAGGTTTTCAGAATTTCTGTGTCTGACTTTTCTGACACTATTTTAAAACTTTGATGTAACTTAGCTGGCTCACTTTGCTGAGTCTATATTCACCTATCACAATAACTCTTGAATAGCATCTTTATGAGAAATTTTAACTCTTGAAGAAAATGAGTTTAATATTATCTTTTTAATTGGGATACACCCAATAAAAATTCATTAATTCAGTCAGTCAGTAATGTATGTACTATAGGTAAAGCAAGGTATTATAAGTAAAACATCAACTTGTCTTCTAGGAGTTTACCACCTAGTAGTAAAGATAAAATATGTACATCAAAAATTACAATCTGAAAAGCATGATAAGAGGTTCTGATTCCAATGATGGCATACTAACTTATACAGGACTAACTTCTGCCAAGAACAACTGGGAAAGCAGGATAAAATATGAACCAAAAAAATCTGTTGGAAAACATTGGGGAGCCATCAAGGAAGCAAGATCCTTAAAGAAAGGAAGTACAAAGAGTAAAGTCTGACACTTGGCTCTTCTTTTCCCTTCAAAGAATTTGCTGATTTGCAGGCAGCCTCTGAGAGGCTGAGAAGCTAAGCAAAATTTTAGACTAATAGGGCTTGGGAGTAAAAAATTCAAGTTCAAAGTCCCCAAAGAGAAGAAACTATGGCAAACATCTAAGGTTTCCAGTTCAGGTCTTTGAAAGGACTACTCACTAGAAAAAAGGTTAATGAGAAATAGACCAGCCCACCTGAAACCAGATCCTATTCAACTCTATCTCAAAGTGAATTAAAGCAATTTGCTCCCAGGCTAACTGGCTTCTAGAATGAAAATAAACCTTCTCTGAAAGAAAATAATATTACCTCAGATCAAACTATGTGTACATTTTTTTCATATGCAAGATCCAAAAATTTTTTAATAAAAATCTATTAGGCAAACCAATAGAAGAGACCAAGGAAAAAGTAGATAATGGAAATGAACCTATGGGAAATACAAATATTGGAGTTATCATATATAAAACAAAAACAACAGTGTCTAATATATTCAAGAAAAGATATGTCAAGATGAACAATTCAGCAGATAAATAAGAAATTAAATAGAAATTATACAACAAGAAAACTTCAAAAACTGAAAATGAAATTCAGTAGATAGGTTCAATAGCAAACTGTACATAGCTGAAGAGAGGACTAGTGAACTGAAAGATAGGTCAGCAGTAGAGACCCAGGCTTAAACACAGGAAAAGTTTAACATACATGTAATTGAAGTCTTAGAAGGAGAAAAGAATGAGAATATTCGAAGATATGTGGCCAAACATTTTTCTAAAACAAGACAGACAACAAGCCACAGGTTCAAGAAATACTTTAAACTCCAAGAAGGATAAATACAAAGAAAGCAACACTTAAGCATCTCGTAATACAACTGGGAAAAAATGAAGAGAAAGTCTTAAAAGAGGTCAAAGAGAAAAAAGACACATTAATTTTGAAGGAGCAACAAGAATACTGACAGATGACTTCTCAATAGAAATAATGAAACCAGAAGATAATGTAATGCCATCTTCAAAATTGCCAACCTTAAATTTTATAACCAGTGATAATATCCTATAAGTATGAAGTAAAAACAAAGACATTTTCATGCAAATGTATTTTTCACCAGTAAGCCGGGCTGAAATAAATATGAAATCATTACTTAAGACAGAAGATAGAAATCTATCCTAAATGGAAACATAGAAATGTCAGAAGAAGTAAAAGGCAATAGAAAGATTGATATGTAAGTAAATACATATTGATAGCATATGATCAATTTATGGAATTTAAAATATGTTAAATAGAAATATATGACACGGGATTCCCTGGTGGTGCAGTGGTTAAGAATCTGCCTGCCAATGCAGCGGACACAGGTTCAAGTGCTCATCCAGGAAGATCCCACATGCCGCAGAGCGACTAAGCCCATGCGCCACAACTACTGAGCCTGTGCTCTAGAGCCCGGGAACTACAACTACTAAGCCCGCGTGCTGCAACTACTGAAGGCCGTGCATCTAGAGCCCATGTTCCGCAACAAGAGAAGCCACCACAATGAGAAGCCCACGCACCACAACAAAGAGTAGCCTCTGTTTGCCGCAACTAGAGAAAGCCCGCGCGCAGCAACGGAGACCCAACACAGCCAAAAATAAATAAATAAAGAAATATATGACACAAAAATCAATAGGCATGAGAAGGATAAATAAAGTTTTCTTAATTCCTTATATCTTACAGGAAATGGTAAAAGTACAAATTTATATTAGACTTTAATAAACCAAGGATGAATTGCAATCTTGAGATAACCACTAAAAAATAATAAAAGATTATATAACTAACAAGCTAATAGAAATAGAAAATATAATAAGAATACTTAATCTAAAAGCAGGCAGAAGAAAAAGTTTCCTTCTACCCTTCTAGTTTCTTTGGCTTGTCTAATAATCAAATTGACATAAGACAGATTAACTGGAGAAAAATAAAGTTTAATAACCTGTATATCTCCTGTATACATGGGAGAGACCCAGGAAAACTGACTAACTTGCCAAATGGCTGAAGCCACCACCTTAAATACCATCTTCAGCTAAAGGCAAAAGGAGATGTTGGGGATGGGTGCCTCAGTTATGGGAGGTTACAAGTAAAAGAACAGTAAACAAGGGTAAGGTTGTGATACAAACTGTTGCCTTCTCTATTGATCAGAGTAAATCCTCTGTATTTTTATAAAGGGTAACTTCTACAGGGTTTTCATAGCTTGTCCTGTGCCTGCTATTTCCTTCTTTGCATTGGGTCCTCGTTGCCACACGCAGACTTTCTCTAGTTGTGGCGAGCGGGGGCTACTCTTAGTTGTGGTGCACGGGCTTCTTATTGCATTGGCTTCTTTTGTTGCGGAGCATGGGCTCTAGGCCTGCAGGCTTCAGTAGTTGTGGCACATGGGCCCAGTAGTTGTGGCTCTCAGGCTCTAGAGTGCAGGCTCTGTAGTTGTGGCGCATGGGCTTAGTTGCTCCACAGCGTGTGGGATCTTCCCAGACCAGGGCTCGAACCTGTGTCCCCTGTATTGGCAGGTGGATTCTTAACCACTGCACCACCAGGGAAGTCCCCATGTGCTATTTCTTAAAAATAGCCAGCTTAAAATAATCCTTATGCCTGTCAACTTAAAGAAAGATGCAGAACATAAGAGTTTTGAGTTTAAGTTGTATTCAGGGTCTTGCTGAGGACTGTAGCCCAGGACACAACTATGCAGTTAGCTCTGAGAAGACTGCTCTGAAGAGGTGGGAGAAGCCAGTTTATGTATGATTTTTGGCTGAGGAAAACATGCAGTCAAGCGTACAACTCGGTTAAAAGTTACTGCTAATCACAGAAAACAGATATCTTGAGGTAATGATTTTAGTCCTTTTCTACATATGGGAAGATGCAAGAATCTGGGGTCACTAAAATTCTTCCTGAGATATACATCTAACTATCTAAGGGGTGTGCTTGTCCAAAGCACAGAGTGCCACATCCTGTTATCATCTTAATTTCTTCTCAAATTGCACTGTTGGTCAGCAATTGCAGTGGGTTATGACTTAACCCTTGTAGAACTGGGTGGTGAGCAGCACGCTCTGTCTTACCAATCCTGATTTTTCTGCATCATGTCAAAGAGGCACATTTTGGGTTGGCAAACTCTGCTCCCCTATAGCAGACTAGTACTGCATCTGATCATTTCATGTTTCCATTTTGACTGATATGCATAGGAATTTCTGATGGCATTCCATGCATTCCTCCTTGGTTGGCAATCATCTACATAGCAAACTATCTTGCCTTAGGTTTTGAGTAGGTAGGAAAATCTTCTATGAGGCTCTCAGAAGAAGCCAGCTCCTCTGGAAACCATGGATCCCCTCTTCTATGATTCTATCTTGCCTTTCTTCCTTTCAACTTTCCTGTTGTTGGATCTTCCTGCCAGGGATTGAAGCCATGCCTCTAATCACATCAAAGCCTGTATGAAGTAGATTATAATAATTTTAAAATTACAGGCAGGAGAAAAGTGGATAAAAGCTTAATCTCTGGAATCAGAAGCATAGCTTTCAAATCCAGCCTCCAACTTATTAAACTGTGTGGTCTTGAGCAAAACACTGATGATAATGAAGGTGGTGCTTATCTATCATGTGTTGGGTGCTTACCCTGTGCTAGGCACTGTAGCTAAGAATTTTTCACACAGTACCTCATTTAGTGCTAATAACTCAAGGGAATCCAATAAATACCTACATTGTCAGATGAAGAATCTGAGGTTTTTCAGATTCACTACTCACAAAATGTATGGCTTTGGGCAAGTTACTTAATCTCTCTAAGCCTCATCTACAAACGCTATCAGGGCTAATTTCTGTAGCTACTGACATGACTAAATGAGGATGCATGTAAAGAACTTGGCCTACAGTGAGCCAAATAAGTATTATCTACTAATGCTATTATTACCCTCCACTTTCCCATATGTGAATTCTTTATATATGATATGAAGAAACCAAAAAATTATGCAGCCAATTAGTTCCAAGAGACGCAGCCAAATTGAATTATTCTGACCAAAGTCTTCATTTTCATGTTAGTTGACAATATCCACTTCATTTTGCATTATGAAAGCAGAATTCTAGATAGCAACATATGAGATTAGGTGTCAGGTTAAATAAAGATAAGCAAATAATCTGGGATCACTTTAAAAATACCAGAAATGTCCCTGGATGACCTAGTGATAATGAGGCAGACAGACGTCCCTTCCCACCTGCTTCCTCACACCATCTCCACATTCACCTGTTTGAAGAAATTCAGGTACCTCGGCCCTCCGCCAACTTCATAGCCTATGCTGTTATACCAAGCAACCCAAGCTCAGCTTCCCCACAAGTGCTGCTGCTGCTCTTGCTTAGTGCAGCCTTTTGTTTATCACTCTGGGCATCTATGGTCTCACAACTCCAGAGGGAAGAATCAATGTAGTCACTATTCATTTCCATCTATCATGACACCTCAAAGCAATGTCCTTCACAATGACACTATCTTATTCTAATGCTTTACACAGTGTATTCTTTTGTCTCATTAATAACTTGACTGACGATGATAAAAGATGCCTTGAAATTCATCTTGCCTGTATGTGGTCCTGCTTTCTGGAAATTCCAATTATGTCCAGATGTTTTCCTGCCCTCTCTACTTCTAGACACTCACAAGGGAAAATAAAAGCATTCTTTATTTTACTTTTTATTGCTGATGGTGTGCTAGTTACAGAAAAGATGACTAGTTCTATGTTTTCATGTGATTTCTGGTTCTGAATTCTTAAATTTATCATTAAAAAAATCAAATAGTATTGGCCAGCACACATGCCAAAAGTGGCTTTCCCTGATCAATAAATGACAGAAATAAATTCAAGCCTTCTGACATTTCTTGTGGTACATACATTAAAAGGTATTTTTTTTAACAATTAAAGAAAAAATTTAAAGACTTCCTCTTCTGACCATGATAAGGAAGGCTGGATTTAACTTTTTGCCTGAAACAACCAAAAAAGTAAACTAAATATATAAAACCTTGGTTTTCAAGATACTGAACACCAAGCAACAAAGGATAGTAATCTCTGAGAAATGGGAAATAAATGAGGTGAGTCTTATGATTGCCCCAGCTTACTACTTGAGAGTTTCCTGTCTCAGGGAGGGGGAACCCAAGAAAAATCTGGTGAATACTGTGAGTAGAGAATAAGAAACTGGAATTCTAGAGAGGCCAAGGTGACCAGAGTTGGCAGGGCAGAGTACCAGAAAGGAGAAAGATGCACAGAGAGAGAACTTCAGAGATTTGCAGAAGGCTCCCTAGAGTCTTCAGACGGTTATCAGCATATACCTTAGAGACCAGGGGATTAACTACCTGAAAGTATTAGAAGGAACAATTGCCAGAGTTCACACAGCCATGAATAGGGCCCATTCACATTAGCAAAACTGGAAAATCTCATTATTTATAGAGCGCTGAGTACAGTACTCGGAAAGTTCTTGATTGAGTACAGGGGACTGATTAGGTCTATCCTCAATACCACTCTAGTCCCACCTAACAAATCTTAAGAGCAATATCTGAAAGGATTAAACTGAATCCTAGTAACTTAACTGTGTCCCAAAACAAAGCTCAAGAATATTTCTAGAAATACAAAGATGTCCATTACCCAACAACGTAAAATCTACAATATCTAGTATTCAATCAAAAGTTACTAAGAATGCAAAGAAACAGGAAAGTATGAAGAAAAATTAATCAATTAAAACCAATCCAGGGCTTCCCTGGTGGCGCAGTGGTTGAGAGTCTACCTGCCGATGGAGGGGACACGGGTTCGTGCCCCGGTCCGGGAAGATCCCACATGCCGCGGAGCGGCTGGGCCCATGAGCCATGGCTGCTGAGCCTGCGTGTCTGGAGCCTGTGCTCCACAATGGGAGGGGCCACAGCAGTGAGAGGCCCGCGTACCGCAAAAAATAAATAAAATAAAAAAGTACCAATCGAGAATTGACACAGATGTTAGAATTAGCAAAGATATTTTAAAAATTATTATAACTGTTTTCCCTATGTTCAAAAGATCAAGTAAAGACAAAGATATATAAAAGACTCATATCAAATTTCTAGACATGAAAACTGCAATGTATCAGATTAAAAATACACAGGATAAAATTAACAGCAGATAACTGAGAAAGGAAAAAGCTAGTGAACTTGAAGACATAGCAATAGAAGCCATCCAAAGTGAAACACAGAGAGAAAAAATAAATAAAGGGGTGCTCAGGATGGATCTCACAGAGAAGGTGACTTCTAAACAAAAAATTTTACAGAGGCAGGGACATAGCCACATGATATCCAAAGGAAGACAACCTCAGGTATTACTGAAATGATGGGTCCAGAAATAGTGATCATCACGTATTTAACATAGTATTTAGCATTTAATAAGCACTCAAGAGATTAAAGTTATCACTGCTGCTGTTGTTATTGTCCTCGTTAAACACTAAGAGTCTGGGAAGGGAACTCATGTATACTCACGTATATAGCGGCTTCCTTTCGCTGGCACACATCTAGGCGTTTCCATATATATTACCTCACATAATCCTCAAAATAACCCTGTAATATAGGTAACCCCATTTTATAAAGAAGAAAGCAGATATTTTGGGGAGTTGAGATATTTATGCAAGGTCACCAAGAGACTAAGATGAGACTTGATTTTTTGTTTGTTTGTTTGTTTTTTGCGGTGTGTGGGCCTCTCACTGTTGTGGCCTCTCCTGTTGCAGAGCACAGGCTTCGGACACGCAGGCTCAGTGGCCATGGCTTGCGGGCCCAGCCGCTCCGCGGCATGTGGGATCTTCCCGGACCGGGGCACGAACCCGTGTCCCCTGCATCGGCAGGCGGACTCTCAACCACTGTGCCACCAGGGAAGCCCTGATGAGACTTGACTTGACCTCAGAGTTCTCTGACTTCAAATCTTAGACACTTTCCATTCCTCCACATGGAATATGGGGACTTGGGGAAGTTAAATGCTCCAAGCTTTCACACACCTCTCTTTTGCCCAGGAGACACAAATTCAAATGGAGCTATCATGATAAGTGATGTGGGGAGCCTCCACAAGGCAAGTCAGCAGCCACTATTCAGCCCTGAGTTAGTATAGACAAGATAGAAGGTAGGCAAGTGTTGCTTGGGCTTCTTTGTAAGTTTTCCCAAGAGAAGTCAGAAATCTATGATATTTTCTAATTTTTAAATTATTTATAACATGGCTTTACTTGAAAACTTTCTATGTGGGCCATTCAAAAGAGGATGATGATCCTAAGTACAGATTTGGAACCATTTATTTACCAACTCTGGTCTAGGTAATTAATTAATTAATTAGCATGAATATAAACTTATTGTTTTCTCTGATTATAAAAATGATGCATATACGTGGTTAACTAGTTTTTGATGAAGGCACCAAGAATACCCAGTGGGAAAAGGGTAATCTCACCAATAAATGGAGCTGGGAAAACTGGATAACTGCATGGCAAAAAATGAAGTTGGAATCTTGTCTTACACCATACACAAAAAATCAACTCAAAATGGATAGAGAATTTAAACATAAGACCTGAAACTGTAAAACTCCTAGAAGAAAATGTAGGGAAAAACACCATGACATTTGTCTTGGCAATGATGTATTGGCTATGACACCAAAAGCACAGGCAACGAAAGCAAAACAAATAAGCTGGACTCTATAAAACTGAAAAGTTTATGCACAGCAAAGGATAAAGTTGACAAAATGAAGAGGTAAGCTACAGAGAAAGCATGTGTGTGGTGGGGGAGAGGGGGAGAAGTTGCAAACAATATATCTAATCAGGGATTAGTATCAGGGATCTGTAGGGAACTCATACAACTCAATAGCAAAACAAACAAACAAACAAAAACAATTAAAAAATGGGCAAAAGCCCTGAATAGAAATTTTTTCAAAGAAGATATGCAAAAGGCAAACAGGTATATGAAGGGGTGCTCAGTATCACTTATGACAGGGATTTACAAATTGGAACCACAAATGAGAAGTCACCCTGCACCTATTAGGAGGGCTTTTATCAAAAAGTCAAAAAATCACAGCTGTTGGTGAAGATGTGGAGAAGAGGGAATCCTTATGTATTGCTGGTGGGAATGTAAATTGGTACAGCCATTATAGGAAAGAGTATGAAGAGTCCTCAAAAATTTACAAGTAGACCTACCAGAACAGCAATCTGCTTCTGAGTGTAGAGCCAAAGGAAATAAAATCACTATTGTGAAGATATATCTGTACTCCCATGTTTATTGCAGCATTATTCACAAGGTCAGGATACGGAGACAACCTAAATGTCCATCAACAGATGAATGGATAAAGAGAATGTGGTATACAATGGCCTATTATCCAGCCTTAAAAAGGAAGGAAATCTTGCCATTTGCAACAACATAGATAAATGTAGAGGATGTTATGTCGAGTGAAATAAGACAGACACAAAAAGATAAATACTGCATGATCTCACTTACATGTGGAATCTTAAAAGGTCAAACTCATAAGAACAGAGAGTAGAAGGGTGATTATCAGGGGACAAAGATGGGGGAAATGGGGAGATGTTGGCCAAAGGGTACAAATTTCAGTTATAAGATGAAGACATTCTGGAGACCTAATGCACAGCATGATGACTGTAGTTAATAATGTATTATATGCTGTACTTGAAATTTGCTAAGAAAGTAGATCTTAAGTATTCTTATTGCACACACAAAAATAACTACGTGAGTTGATGAATATGTTAATTAGCTTGTTTGTAGTAATCACAATGTATACATATATCAAAACATCAAGTGTTGATGTTTTGATACATCTTAAATATATATAATTTTTATTTGTCAATTATACCTCAATAGAGCTAGGGGAAAAAAAAGGAATACATAGTGAATGGAAGAAATTTGTTAAGTGTTCTCACCACACACACACAAAAAATGGTAACTATATGAGGTGATGATGTGTTATTACTTGATTGTGGTTATCTCACACTGTATAGGGATTTCAGATCATCACATTGTACTCCTTAAATACATACAATTTTTATTTGTCAATGATACATTAATAACACTAGGAAAAATTTTAAAAAGTGAAAAGGACATAGTAAATGAAATCATTTCTCTCTCAGTATCCCTAAGCATCATACTCCCCAGTTAATTTACTCTGCAGCCCTCACATGTGCCCTCAAACTTCTCACACTCTTACTTCTACATTGACCCTGGGCTGGTATCGAAGCCATCCTCTCCACAAGATGTAACTCAAATGCCATCACCACCGTGAAGCCTTTCCTCAACCTCCCTTCTGTTTTGAAAATCACTGGTAGGCTTCTCTACCTTCTACTAGAATCATTTTCGTATTTGACTCATCCTTCCTATAAAATTGTCCTTTACCTAAGAACAAACTAGCCTTGTTTTCTGTAGTTTTTCTTTTATCTAACACAACACATAGGACAATCTTCTAAAAAATATTTTATTATGAGAAATTTAAAATATACACAAAAGTAGAAGGAATTGTATAATGAACCTGCATTACCCATCACCCAACTTCAGCAATTCTCAATGTATTGCCAAATTTGTTTTACTGTACCTCACACTCTCTACCTTTTGCTGATTATTTTTTACAGCTTTATTTAGATATTATACAACTTGTATACTGAAAAATTCACCAATTTTAAGTGTAGAGTTCAATGAGTTTTAGTAAATTAACAAGTCGTGCATCATCTCAGTACAGTTTTTGAACATTTCCATCAGCCTAACAAGCTTCTCCAGTGTCAGTTCAAAGACAATATCTGCTCTTACTCCCAGTCCCAGGCAACTACTGATCTGTGTTCTGCCCTTATAGGGTTGCCTTTTCTGGATATTGCATATATATTGTCATACGATATGTATACTCTGTCAGTCTTAACTTACTTAGCATATATTTGGAGGGTTCCCTTATGCTGTATTACGTACCAATACTCTGTTCCTATCCATTATGAAGTAGGAGTGCTTTGGAAGCATGAACTGCATTTTGTTGACCACAACCAGCTGATGGACGTTTAGATTTTTCCAGTGTAAGGCTGTGACGAGTGGTGGTGCTATGACCATTCACATATAACTCATTGTGTGGACATATGATTTCATTTTTCTTGGGTAAATTTCTAGGAGTGGAATTGTTGGGGAATCTGGTGAATTTGTGTTTAACTATTTGAGGAACTGCCAAATGTTTTGCCGGTGGCTGCCTTATTTTCATTCTGATTAGAAATGCATGAGGGTTCTGGTTTTTCCTCATTGTCCCTGACACTTGATATTGCCTGTATTATTGATTATGGCCATTCTGGTGGGTGTGTGGTAGTATCTCATTGTGAATTTTGATTTGCCTTTCCCTGGTGAAGAGCGATGTTGATCATCTCTTTGTGTTTTTATTAACCATCACATATTTTATTTGATGAAATGTCTATTCAAATATCTGGTGCATTTATAAAGTGTTGTTTATACACTTATGACTAAGTTGAGAAAGTTCTTTATATGTTCTAAATGCAGGTCCATTGTTGGTTGTACGGTCTGCAAATGTTTTCTCCCACTCTGTGGTTTCTCTTTCTATTTTTTATGAATCATAGATGTAAATGTAAAAGCTAAAAGTATAATAAATCTAGAAAAAAACCAAAAACAAAAACAAAGGATGCATAAGCATTGTAAAAATATTCAAAAAATACAAAAAAGAATAAAAGACAAAACAAAACTTACTGGAATTTCTACAAGTAAAAACTACTATGCCCTTTTAATGCATATTTTTCTGGTGCAAATATATCTTGTATTAATCAGCTGCATTTTTTTTTTAAAAGACTTGAATAGAAATTTCTCCAAAGAAGACATACAAAAGGCCAATAAGCACATGAAAATATGCCCAGCATCACTAGGCATTAGGGAAATGCGATAGGAAAAAGCAAATCAAAACTACAGTGAGATGCCACTTCACATTCAGTAAGATGGCTATTATAAAAAAGAGAAAAGAAAAAGTAAATAACAAGTGTTGGTGAGGATGTGGAAAAATTGGAACCCTTGTGTATTGCTGGTAGGAACGTAAAATGGTCCAGCAGCTGTAGAAATCGGTATGGAAATTCCTCAAAATATTAGTCATAGAATTACCATATGATCCAGCAATTCCACTTCTGGGTATATAACCAAAAGAAGTGAAAGTAAAGAATTGAGGACAAGAATCCAATTTACACCCAGACATAAAGATATACTTATATAGTTTACATAAAAGACATCGTGCATATCTAATTCATTCTTGATAAGTCACAGAATTGGAAGAACCCGGTTCCTAGTTTTAAAACTTCCAAACACCACAAAGTTTATTAATAAACTTAGATATAAAAAAAGGAATACTTACAGCTGCTTGGACTTTTAGTAAAAATCCGAATTTTTTTTTTTGTTTGCTACTTCGCACCTGTGAGTTTCCCCAGAGATCAACAGTAATACTCATGAATCAAAATAGTGATACAAGTAACCTAGAAAGTAAATAAGGAACACTATAACAGGTGTCTTTAACATTCCAGAACCTGCAAAGATATATTAGCCATTTAGGGAGAGAAATGATTTTCATACTCCATATGGCCCCAGATGACACGGACCATGTAGAGGAAAAGAGCTGTATTTTCAAGAGATTCTAGCACCAAGGTGCTCCATCCCAAATGAAAAGACTAATCGTTTTTCAAAAATGAAAGGGATTAGAAAAGGAGGTAGAAGCATGACATTTTCTGCTTAAGAAGGGGACTTTTATAAAATGTTTCCATTTGCCCAAGGTCAAAAACAAAGAGAATTTCAGATCTAGTATATTCCATCCAAGCAAGAGCTTCTTCAAGCCTGAAATGTTTATTTCTCACCTAGATTATCAGACAACAGGAGGTGGAAAAATAAATCTTGTGTCATCAGATAGCCATGTTTCTATTGCAATGTAATGTATTTATAAAATGAAGTTCCAGATTGTGATCTGCTAGGTGCCTGACCTTTGCCCTGAGGGGTATTTTGGGGAATGATATCATCTTATAACTGTGGTGGTGCAACCCTTTATCTTCTCAGTGCTTTGGACACAAAGACCATGGGATTAATTATATACTGTGAGCAAAAATTCATGAATATTTAACACACTCATCTATACTTAATGAATAAATTTGCATCTTGACACTATTATTTAATGTGCTTTAAGGAAATACTACTCATTACCTTTCAATTTTGTAGATTAGTTGAATGTAATCAGAATGATAAGGCAGGAGAGATATAGTATTATTTAAATAACATGGTTTTTTATGACTGCTTCGGCTTCCATCAGTTCCCACCACTCTTTTCTTTTAAGTAACTAGGTTTATTTTATTGTATTCTGGCTGTTCTGTATTAATCATTTTGTCTCCCTGCTCCTTGCAGAAGGGAGTTTCTTTAGATTCATGGAAAAACAGTGCAAATTAAATAATCAGTGTTTTGCTTCCCTCTGTGTGTTCTGTAACAGGGCATTCTCTCACACAAAATGTCCCAATGCAATTGGCAGTAATTGCTTCCTGGGCTGGCAGGCTCAGCGAGGTTGCTACAACCTGCACAGCAAGCAGAGGGAGCTGCATAACCAATGGCAATGAGCAGACATCTCTTAACTTTCCTAAGAAAGATAGAATCCTAAGGAATCAGGGCTGAGAAAAACCAGCTAACTGGCAAGGATATAGTCTGAGATGAGCTTCCCTGTTTGTTTGTTGTTTGTCAGTCTTCGGCTCGTCGTGAGGAGCTTTTTCTCATAAGGATCCTTTGTTTGTGCAGTGGGCACCTAATCTACATATCCACTTTAGGGAGTCTGGGCTTGAGAACATGCCTCTAGGAATCTTATTTGCATGAAGGTTCCATAATCTTTCCAAAAGGAAGGAGACTTTGAGACAAAGAGTCAGGCTCTTGGAAATCAGAATTAATACTGCCCAACAAAGATGGAGGACAAAAATTGGACAATAACAAGAGGAACAGAAAAATAAAATCTTAATGCCAGACACTGTGCTAAATGTTTATGTACATTATCTCATTTAATCCTTACCTTATGAGGTTTCTGTCGTCATCATTATCATCATCGTCAACATCATCACTGCCATTTTACAAATGCAGAAACTGAAGCTCAGATAGGTTAACACAGATAGTAAAAAACAGAGCTAGGATTTGAACCCAGGTCTGTTGGAACCTAAAGTTCATATGCTTTCAACAGTTCTCAACTAATTGGGGCTTTAAAGGGCTTTGCTATCAAACGTACTGGGGCTGAGTTAAAATAGGGAAGCCTTCCTTGCCCCACAGTCCTTGGTCGTGTTCTATGTTGATTATGGTATATATGTATTATGTATATCGTTCCCCCCTTCCCATACTTGACTGTAAATTCCAAAAGGGAGGGGACTCCTGTTTGCTCACCACTCCATCCCTGGGACCTAGCAGAGTACCTGGCACAACGTAGGCGTGTGTGTGTGTGTGTGTGTCTCAGTTTCTTTGTCTATAAAAATGTAGTGAAAGATACCTAACACATGGTGAGAATTAAATGAGATAATTTATGTAATGTGACTCTCACAGAGCCTGGAAGATAAAGTGCTCAATAAATAGCAGTTTAACAAAGTAAAGATGTGTAAGTGGGCTTCCCTGGTGGCGCAGTGGTTGAGAGTCCGCCTGCCGATGCAGGGGACACGGGTTCGTGCCCCGGTCCGGGAAGATCCCACATGCCGCGGAGAGGCTGGGCCTGTGAGCCATGGCCGCTGAGCCTGCGCGTCCGGAGCCTGTGCTCCGCAACGGGAGAGGCCACAACAGTGGGAGGCCTGCGTACCGCAAAAAAAAAAAAAAAAAAAAAAAAGATGTGTAAGCTACTCTGAGCCCACAGGAAAAGGATGAGACCAGGTTTTGAGTCCTGATAACAAAACGTAAGGGCTCCAAGTCAAATACAGAAGCTCTTAATTATCCCCAAGACTAGTGTGACCCAGGAAACCAAGTAAAGAATATAGGAATAGCAGATAGGAGAAGTAATCTTACCGTCAGGGTAAGATGTGAACAGATCCCGTAGCATAAAAAGGAATAATGACCAGATTTGAACTCTCAGTCTTCATGGGGCCTGTGCAGCTGCTTACTGCGTCCTACAATCTGATTTCAGAAACACAGATGCAATGGAAACGGAAGAAAACATTTATACACTCTCCACCACCTCACAATCCCACTACCCTTTTTTCAGATGGCAGGATTCCAGCTTTCTGTGTCAGCTTAAGATATTTTAATAGCAGTTTGGAACTGAGACCCAGAAAAAAAAAAAAAAAAACTATGAATGGGAATGCACAATCTAACCAAATGGCATTAAAATGTCTTCAGAATTGTGACTCATTGCTAAAGTTCAGAACTCAATCAAGAATTGAGAGAAGTTAACTGAAATATGAGTGAAAATATGGGATTCATATTACCCAGACCACACGAAAGCATTGGGAACGGTATGACCTTTGAGTCCCCTGATGACGTAGGGAATAGTTTTTTAAAAGGACTAAACATATCCATATATGCTTCAGAAAGAATGACGTGGGTGAATTTAGTCCCTATATCTCCCCTGTAGTCTCAAAATCTTGACCAATAAGTATGACTATTTCTTTAGCCTGTCTAAGATGGTGACTGTAACATGAGTATGAATTACTGATCCAATGACCTTAGCTAACTAGAGATTAAATTGTCACATAGCTAAGTCAGTATCTTTTCAACCCTGGGAAGGTTTGGAAATAAGTAAAGAATGAATAAGCAACTCAAACCTACAGTGTAAATCCTGTTGTGTCAAGTTTAAGCTAATCCGTATTTCTTATTTAAAGTGATCATATATACAAATATTGAATCATTACATTGTACACCTGAAACTAATATAATATGTCAATTACACCTTGATAAAAATGGTTTAAAAAAAAGGAGTTTACTAGAAAAAAAAATAAAATGATTATAGTAGTTAACATAACTTGGCATATCGATTCTGGAAGATTAGTCTTCTATTGCCAAAATTAAATCAGTAATTGATTTTAGATTTATGATGTAAATTGAAATCTCTAGAAGAATTTGACTGTGAACAAATTGGAATGCTTATGTGAATTTGAAATTTCCTATACTAGTTTAACTTATTACATTTATAAGGATTGCTTAAGTATGTGAGAAGATTTTGCTTGTTAGGATTTTCAATTTTCCTTTTCAGACATTTTAAAGGCTTTAAGGAAAATTAAATGTGTTTAGTACATATGTGAAATTGAAAAGTCTAGGCATATTTAATAATTAAGTCTATAAAGGGGACTGCTGGTTTAAAGGGTCTGTATCAGGCAGGGTCCAATAAGAGACAGAAGTCATAGAGAAATTGTTGCAGGGAAAGTTTAATATAAAGAGTTACTATCTATAATGGAGGATTGGAGTAATAAGGGATTGTCTAGTAAGAAGTAAAAAGCACCATAAAGAATAAAGGAATAGCAGGTATAAGAAGCAGTCTTACCCTTAGGGTGAGATAGAACACACAGGAAGAAGCCTACGCAGGATAGGAGTGAGATCCAGACCTCGCTGAAGGCTCATTGAATGGCAGAGAAGTCACTGTGGTGCTCTGCTGGTGGAACTTTCCAGAAATCCACTCTCTAAGATGCCAAGGAAAGCTGTTTATGGGAATGTCTTACCAGAGGGAATCCTGCTAGGAAACCTGATGAGGCTCTGGGAAGAGTCACTTGCTTCCAGTTGTATACTGCAGGCAGCAGATGCTGGAGAAACCATCCACACTGCAGTAGCCTGGAGGTGGAAAAGCCATCTTAACAGAAAACTCTAGACTTTGGAAAAGCCACTCACACCACAGTAGATGGGCACATGGAGAGGGTGCATTTGTGCAGGAGGCTTTCTAGAAGAAAAGCCCCTTCTTGCTGCAGTATCTCTCCAGCGCCCACTACTGACATCAGGCCCGCTGACAAAGGAAACCGTATTTCAAGGGCTCATTTAGGATTGATTTTTGAAAAGCAAGTAATAAAGGATGGAGTGGTCCAATTTGACAACAGTCACGGCGAACTTAGTCTGTTAACCTGAGTTAATGGACATTGATAAATTGTTTTTATTTTATGCCAAAATTACTAAGTTAATAAATAGAATAACAAGACATGCTAGTTAAAGGCTGAAAGAAAACCAGGTTTTAAAATTATGACTGATTTTAATCAACTAATAGTAGTTTAAAACCCAGGTAAGTATAAATAAAACCAATTTCTGTCTATTCTCAAAAGCCACCCTTGGATATTAAAAATTTCATATTGACACTCAGGTCTCACTTATTCTAAAGGATCCTATAAGTAGGTAAAGAAAAAAAAAACAACTAAGTCAATTTTTATATAAAGAAATGGGGGCAAGGAAGAGAAAACAAAAAAAGCAATTAGGATAGTGGTGAGGAGATTCAGGCAAAGTTTTGAGCACAAGACTCAGGAAACAACTGAGACTGTGAAAAAATTGGAGAGGAACAAACAGGAGTTTTGAATAAGTGCTTCTGTGTTTTGAATTGAATCCTTTTCGTTATCCTTAAGGAGATGCATGTAAAAATTGGAACCAAAATACTTTTTAGTTATTTTTTGTTGCTGGATTGTGTTTCTTTATGTGAGACATGATGGTGACACTGAGTTTTGTGAAACCGTGGAATTTATCTGGATAGCACTTAAAAAATTAAATCTGACTAATAATCCATTTGAAAAGCAAATGCACTGCAAAGCCCTTCCCAAGGTGATGACATCTCCATCCAGAGCTAGGAGATGACTCCCACAGGAGGGCTGTGTCACTGGCCGAGTCAGCCATCCAGGGCGTGGCATTTGCTCCCTCATTTGTGCACCACACTATACAGCATGGGATAATGGAGTGAGGAGAAACCTCCCAACACTCACCTGTAAGGATCTGAGAGGGTTTATTCTTAACATTACTCTCCCTTCTTCACCCAAGTTCAGAATCAATAAAGAGACCCAAGTTTAGAACAAATAAAAAGAGAGACCCAAAAGTCAGGCAGATTATTAATGAAAGCTGATATTGGAGACTGATGATTTAGGTCTACTGGCCAAGTGGGCCTGGTCATACGTTGCCCTGATTTAAACAGACTTACCCATCCACAATCATCAGAAGTGCTGAACAACTGTAGGCTTCCCCTGGAAGGGAGGAGCGAAACAGAGCATAATGTGTGCCCTCCGTCAACTACTGCCTCCAAAGACTGCAGGGAGAGGAAGGAACTTCGTATTGTGAACTCAGTGCCCCCAGTTGCATCAATTAATTGAGGTTTCATCATATGGAAACCTGAAGCTGGAGAAACTAGTTTCTCCCCAGATATTCCCTAACCTAAGGGTCACTCAGGGCTGTGGTTATTCCATGGAAGGAAGAAATCACCCTTTACCAAGCACTAGTGGGAAGTTTAGATTTTGCCCCAGAAAACTTTGAAGTTGGTTAGAACAGTACAGGAGAGAACAGTACAAGTTCATTCTATACTCAAGGCTGAAAATTTGCTCTGCCATTTGGTTCCCCAACCTAAATCATGTCCATCACAATGTCTGATTTAGCTCATTACTGCTTCTGCAATGTGATTACGTGACAACCTAAAGACTCTCCAGTAACAAAGACTGCCACATAATTGAACTAAAGCCATCTTCCTTTGTGAAATTCCCAAGGAGAAATTGAACTTCGCAGATTAAAGTCCCAAGGAATGGTGGGCTGCACTGAACACTTAAAGCTCTTACCTCTCCCCTGCAAAACTACAAACACCAAACACGAAGGAACAGAGCAGACTGTATGCTTCCTAAGGGAAGCCAGCTCCCAAAGAGAGAGCGAGAGAAAGTGCTACGTCGTGCCTCCCCTACTCCTCCTAAACTCACTAAGCAGTGAGACGCCAGCAGAAGTCCCCAAGGAAGGAAGCAGGAGAAATACCCCCTCTCCCACCCGCACTCACAACACGCACAGTAGACCAACCCCCCTTTCCAGAAGTACTGCAGAAAGACTGCTATCTTATAAACAGGCAATAGAGAACACAAGTTCATGATGCACATGGCATTTTGAATTTATCCGCCTTTCATTTCTTGCTGACTCAGAGACTTTCTAGCCCACCTAAACCCGCCTTACCTAATGTCAGCTCCCCTCCTGCTTTCCTTGTACCTAGGAACCTCCTATTGGGGCTGCCTGTGCCATTCTTGTTCTGTGGCTGAATTTGGATGACAATCCATCAGTCTCTTCCTTTTTTTGTATATATATTCCCCATCACTAATTCAAACATTTTATTTCTCCAGTACTAATAAGGGATATATGCCCTCCTATCTACACTCTTTTCTGAAGCATTATTATGACAGGTTAAGGCAGCTTATTCCTGGGATTTTCCAGCGTTAGAATATTCTTAGACAATATATCCTTACTGACAGTTCACACAACCATCACTCTCTTCTAATCTCTCAGTGTCATCACGCCACTAACAGATCTCAACTTCTGTGCAATGTCTGCAGAGATGTTAGTTACAACTAGATACTGTGAAGTATGCTAGATAGAGTTTCTAAAACTTTATCCTGAAACCAAAGTCTTTCAGTTATGGAAAGACTGCTTTGACACAAAGCACTACGTTTCCCATTTTTAAATCATTTTTAACATGACCTATAAATATTTTTATTTCTCTGTGGACAGACCTCCTTACTGAAAGAAAAAAATGAAAGTGTTGGTCACCACTGCCAAAAGGTGTCTTCATACTTTTACTGTCCCTCATTCTCTATGTCTCACCTCCTCTAGCAAACATTTCTTAGCTCCCCAGTCCAAGTTAGGGAACTGTTCTGTGCTCCCACAGTTCCCAGTGTCCACCTCAATTATTGCTCTTTCCACTTGGCATTGAAATGCTCTGTTTATGTACCTAGTGGACATACTGCTTATGAGTCTTTTGGATGAAAAGTTCTTTGAGGACAAAAACTACCTCTGCCTCCCCAGCCCTGACATAATGTCTTGACACATAGAACAATTAATTTGTATTTCATAGAACAATTAATTTGTGTTTGAGGTAATCAAATCAATGCAGTTTCTTGAACAGCTTCCTATATAGAGCATTCTGCATTGCAAGGCACTTGATGAAATCAAAAGAATGATTAACAGTAACAACAGTACCTTATATATGGATAGCTCTTGCTTGTTTTTATAAAACACTTTCAAAGCTCTTACTTCACCTGGTCGTTTCAACATCCTTTGAGAAAATTAGGTAGAAGGGGTACTTTCAAGCCCATTTGACACTTGAGGAAAATTTGACCAATTGCATCCTGTTAGAAAGAGGCAGAACTGTGTTCAGAGCCCTTGACTTAGAGCCTCATCCTCAGAAACTGTGAGGGTCATTCCAGACCTTGCTGGGCTCTGATTGAAATGCTAGGTCTTCTATAGTGGAAACTCCATCCCTTTCCCCAGGAAAAACTCCTGTCCAAAATCACAGAGTTCTCTATCTGCTGCACAGACCCAGACACTCATTTTCAATTCACTACCATGGAAATGCTACTTTTCATCACCATCTCTAAGTTTCTAATTTAAAAAATTATTTACAAAGTGATGAGTTCTCTTTCTAAATTTTCAATTTCCTTTCCAAACAAACTTCAAATAACATGAACAGCCCTAGACAATGTAGCTCTATTTCTTTCTTTCTTTCTTTTTTTTTTTTTTTTGGGTCACACAGCATAGCTTGCAGGATCTCAGTTCCCCAACCTGGGCCATGGCAGTGAAAGCCCGGAATCCTAACCACTAGGCCACCAGGGAACTCCCAGTCTATCTCTATTTTTATTCTACTTGAAAAAGAAGGAAAACCACATCAGGTGATACATGACTTTTGATTCAGCCTACATTGTCTTTGGTGTTCATGAAACTAATTTGGGGAGAAAAAAGTGCAATGTTATCTAAGTTTGTTCTACTATGTTGGAAAGCAAATGCTCCTGAGATCAGAGTAAAGGGAAATCAGGTGAAAGTACGTTAGATGGCCTTTTCCTGCCCATTTTGCTACTTCTGCTGGCAAGCAAAGTTGTAGAACGTGAGACATTCCTACAGATATTACCCACAGTCCATTTTCCAACTTTCTAGATGTTGCAACTCCAGTGCCACGGAGGTGGCCAAGGCAGAAGCAGCACCAACTGCAATGATTCCAGGTTCCAGAACCCTGGATCACATGTACAAGAGCATGTTCTTGAATTCTTACCTCCAGTGATGGTTTCAGACGGTAGCTCCCCTAGGGGTCAGTGAAGAATGGGTTTGAGAGCCCTCTAGAACCTCCTAGCACCCACTCCATCAGTCCTTCTGAGAATTTTGAAAGCAACCAATTCTCCATCTTAAATTCCTTCTTGCTTTAAGTATTTAGAATGATATGTCTCCAGTATCAATCTCTAACTGACTCATTATTAGCTCTAAAGCCACATAGCTCACCCAGCTAACTCTCTCAGCTATAATTCAGCCACTTATTCATTTCTTAGAATCTCACTTCTCTTCTATTTTTGGGCTCAGTGCTGAGCACTGTTTATCATCCAGTTTCATTCAGGGCCCTAGGTCAGTAATCTCACTGTGTGATACCCATTAGTTCATCTTGGTGGAACTAGGACAGGGTCAGAAGTGATTTTGCTGCCTTAATATTAAAGCAAGAATGTGGTTCCCACCATACTAAGCAGTCAGGATGGATCTGGAAATTCTTTTCCCCAGAAAAGATATTTTAAAACTGTCCCTTAAAGAAATAACCTTGCAAGGAAGAACTACTCATCAGCAAATGGCTATCCTAAGTTTCTAGGTTTTTTTGGCTGTGCTGGGTCTTCGTTGCTGCGTACGGGCTTTCTCTAGTTGCGGCGAGCGGGGGCTACTCTTCGTTGCGGTACGTGGGCTTCTCATTGAGGTGGCTTCTCTTGTTGTAGAGCACGGGCTCTAGGGCGCGCAGGCTCAGCAGTTGTGGCTCGCGGGCTTAGTTGCTCCGCAGCATGTGGGATCTTCCCAGACCAGGGCTCGAACCCATGTGCCCTGCATTGGCAGGCAGATTCTTAACCACTGCGCCACTAGGGAAATCCCCTATCATAAGTTTTAAAAGGCTAACTAATAGTGGAATTATTCACAAGAGCCAAGAGGTAGAAACAACCCGAGTGTTCACCACAGAAGAATAGATGAATAGCATGTGGCATATACATGCAATGGAATATTATTTCACCATAAAAAAGAATGAAGTTCTGATACATGCTACCATAATGCTGAACCGTGAAAACATTACAGTTAGTGAAATTAGCCAGACACAAAAGGACAGATGTATAGTTTCACTTCCATGAAATATTTAGAATAAGCGAATTCATAGACACAGAGAGTAGATTAGAGGTTAACAGAGACTGGGGTGAGAGGAAGGATGGTGAGTTATTGCTTAATGGTTACAGAGATTCTGTTTAGGGTGATGAAACATTTTAGAAATCGATGGTGGTGATGGTTACACAACACTGTGAATGTAATTAATACCACTGAATGGAATTGTACCTTAAGAATGATTAAAAAATCAAATTCTATATTACATATATTTTACCACCATCAAAACAATGAAAGGTTAAGTAAACGGCAATTATGTAAAAGCAGTGTTTAATTCCCTAAAGGTTTCTCGTAACAGTCTGGGGAGTAATGATGATGTAATGCAGTTTTCACCAAACACAGGAGCGGTACATCTGGAAACCATCCCTAACAAGAATTCTCTTAGAGATTTCTTTCTTTTTTTTTTGTCTAAATGTTCTACTTCCTCATGCCTCCAGCCAGCCTTTGTTTAACTCTGTTGTTCTCCACTGTCTCCCTGGGTCTATGCTCTTTATCTTTTGGTCTCCTTTATCCTGCTGGAGAGTCACATTTTCTATACTTGGAAATGACCCTGAACACCGCCAATCTTCTTTCTGATTTCCTTAGTCTGATAGAGAGGGCCTGGGAAGAGCTGGAATGGGAGAGAAGAGGTGTCTCAAAGGACCTGGAGGAGTTCTCAGGGGATCCCATGTGGGTAGTAGAGGCATTGCCAGTTTTTACGTTCCTCCTTTAAGGGAGGGAGGAGAAGAGGAGGAATAAGCACCTAGAGATATTAACAGCCTAAAACTCCAAGTTACTGTACCGCAAATAAGTAATTTCCAGCTATAACACCTTCCCTCATGGTCTCGATATTACACAAGCACTCTCCTGACACTGACTCTAAATGTGAGTTCTAACCTGGTTCAGCTATTCGGAGCAAGGCCAGAGAACCACTCGCTCCCAGCTGGAGGCGGCACGCCTTTGTGTGTATCCCAGACAAGGCTTTATTTTAAAAGTTTGTAAAACTTAAGCTGAAAGGCCATACAAGTGTGTCAGAAGCAAAAACCAAAGGGAAAAAGTTGGTTGCAGAAATCAGTCTCCTCAAATAAAAACCATACCACTAAAAAGTTTCCCTAAACTTATAATCAGCACCCGAAATAGGCTTCAGAAGTGTAGGAGGAAGACAATTCATTCAAACAAAAGGAACTTAGAAGAATTCTTTGCCTTAGAAAACGTCTTTCAATCTCTCTCAGATCAAAATATGAAGCTCGATTTGCTTACCCGCCTACGTATATTTTTCATTTTTAATCTTAATATCAGAATAACATAATAGCCCTCACATAAATCTGTCTCTGACAAAGCAGCTTTGTCATTATACATGCCAATGGTGGACCACACCGTAGCTCCTGTAATATCTGCATCTCAAGGTTAAGTAGCGCGTTAGTCATAGAATTCTAAAAATAAGAATGATACTTCTTGAAATTCATAATGCTTTTTGTGCAGCGGAAGGTAATTTTCTCCAGATACGTAAGGTTCTCTAGACTGGTATTCTCTTCACTGACCTTACGCCCCACAGGTAATCTCTGGGCTGCAGGATTGTTGTTTAAACTATGCAGCTTTGCTCTAACCAAGATGATTTTTTTTCCACACGACCTGCTGATGTGGGTGGGACATGGCTGAAATGAATCCCCTACAAGCTGCGGGGTTAACAGGGACACTTCTGCCTGGTTCCAGGGTGAATCTGGTTTTCACCTAGCCCCCAACTTCATTTACCAAAGAAGACTACCTGAACGTGACTATTGAATCATCATTTTGAGATCTATATTTTATAACATTTACTCAACTGCTAAAAAAGGACAATCTTAAGAAATAAATCCCTTGCCAGAAACATTTTTTTGCTTAAATTAAGAATTTTTTATAACACTTCTCTCTATCTCCCTTCACCCACTTCACAACCCCCCACATACAACCACAACCTAAACTAATTAAGGAATTATTCTCCATCATATTCCTTTGAGAGAACTGTGTGCTTTTGTATGACAAAGACACAGTTCAAATGTGATATGTGACAACCCTTATTCCACTTTAAGTTGCTAAAACTTGTGGGTGGAGGGGGGCTTTAAGACAATAAATATATCCAGGGGAAAATCAGAGGTGCTGGCTGGCGATGGACACCAGGTGAGCAGAATAGTTAAAATCATACTTCAGGCTCAATAGGCTTTTCTTTTTAACATCTTTATTGGAGTATAATTGCTTTACATTGTTGTGTTAGTTGCTTCTGTATAACAAAGTGAATCAGCTGTATGTTTACATATATCCCCTCCCTCTTGCTTCTCCCTCCCACCCTCCTTATCCCACCCCTCTAGGTGGTCACAAAGCACCGAGCTGATCTCCCTGTGCTATGCGGCTGCTTCCCACTAGCTATCTGTTTTACGTTTGGTAGTGTATATATGTCCATGCCACTCCCTCACTTCGTCCCAGCTTACCCTTCCCCCTCCCTGTGTCCTCAAGTCCATTCTCTACGTCTGTGTCTTTATTCCTGTCCTGCTCCTAGGTTCTTCAGAACCATTTTGGGTTTTTTGTTGTTGTTGTTTTTTAGATTCCATATATATGTGTTAGCCTATGGTATTTGTTTTTCTCTTTCTGACTTACTTCACTCTGTATGACAGACCCTAGGTCCATCCACCTCACTACAAATAACTCAATCTCGTTTCTTTTTATGGAGGAGTAATATTCCATTGTATATATGTGTCACATCTTCTTTATCCATTCATCTGTTAAACAAAGCAACTAATGAAGGATTAATCTCCAAAATACACAAGCAACTTGTGCAGCTCAATATCAAAAAAACAAACAACCCAATCCAAAAATGGGCAGAAGACTTAAATAGGCATTTCTCAAAAGAAGATATACAGATCGCCAACAAACACATGAAAGGTTGCTCAACATCACTAATCATTAGAGAAATGCAAATCAAAACTACAATGAGGTATCACCTCACACCAGTCAGAATGGCCATCATCAAAAAATCTACAAACATACAGAGTGAAGTAAGTCAGAAAGAGAAAGACAAATACCGTATACTAACACATATATATGGAATCTAAGGAAAAAAAATGTCATGAAGAACCTAGGGGTAAGACAGGAATAAAGACACAGACCCACTAGAGAATGGACTTGAGGATATGGGAAGGGGGAAGGGTAAGCTGTGACAAAGCGAGAGAGAGGCATGGACATATATACACTACCAAACGTAAGGTAGATAGCTAGTGGGAAGCAGCCGCATAGCACAGGCAGGTCAACTCAGTGCTTTGTGACCACCTAGAGGGGTAGGATAGGGAGGGTGGGAGGCAGGGAGATGCAAGAGGGAAGATATATGAGAACATATGTATATGTATAACTGATTCGCTTTGTTATAAAGCAGAAACTAACACACCATTGTAAAGCAATTATACTCCAATAAAGATATTAAAAAAATCAACAAACAATAAATGCTGGAGAGGGTGTGGAGAAAAGGGAACCCTCTTGCAATGTTGGTGGGAATGTAAATTGATACAGTCAATAGGTTTTTGAAGAGCTGGAAAAATCTTGGAGATCATTTAACACTTTAGACCAATTTCTCCATTTTGAAGAAGAGGGTTTGCTAAGGCTCGAGAAGCTGAAAATCTAATTCCAGTCTGGACCAGACCACTGGCTCTCTGTGATGAATGTCTTCATGGGTACAGGTCTGCTGTGAATTGTGCTTCACTTGATCCTGTCTTCCATCCATGTGTGCCTACTCTTGGTTATGTGATACCATAATGAAAGGAAGATGGAAGGAAACAGAAGTGGAACCAGAGTAAACCCTTCTCTCACTGGCAAGGATAAACAGACCACTTTAGAGCTGTGATGGCCTCTTGCATACCTACATGGTTTAATAAATCAGTTCTGGCCCAGGATGCAGAAACATAGATTCTGGTCATGTCTCTGGCACTCTCCACCTCTGCCCATTCATATGCCCTCTGCCAGAGTTCTCCCCATCTCAATTCCCAGCATGAATAGGCAAGCTAGAAGACAAGCAGGCCGTAAGTGAAGCATTTGTTTATACTCATAAGAAACATAATTGAAATTTACTCTGTTGTTCAAGAGGATGATGAGAAGAGAGATTGCTGTTGGAGCAATCCAGGGGGAAGAAGTTATTTTATCAGCTTTAAATGGCACAATGACACCATTTCTTGCACCAAGAGTTGCAGTGAGAGAGAGCTTCACTGACACAGTTATAGTGGGTAAGAAATTTGGTGGAGTGAACATACATCACTGACCCAGTGAGCTCAAGAAAGGAAACAAGAGGAGGAGAGGAATAAAGGGTGGGAGGGGGAGAGAGTGAGAGTAAGACAGAGAAAGAGGGAGAGAGAGAGAGAATTCCTCAGACTTTAAAATCCAAAAGAGACCTTATCAAGCCATTTTCTCCCTGTTAAACTCTAAGGAGAGTGCTCATCCAGTGCTATCTCCACCCACACTATGGGCCCGCCTTACTAGTGGACAAGTTCGTTTATGCTACCTGTTTAAGATAACATCCTTGGAGAGGTTACTTAACTTTATGCTAAACTCTAAGCTGTGGCAGGTTGCATTAGAGTGATATTCCACGGTGATAACTAGCCTTTAAAACATGAAGCAGTCCTGGATTAACTTACCTAATGAATCTCAGGAATGGTCCCACTCAGTTATGAGTCATTGTGTTTCCCCATCTGATGACACTGCTCTTCTCAGCAGTGGAGACTGACACCTTTGTCCATACATCATATTCACGGCAACACAATCATTTTAAGCAGGCTTCTTTTCTTCCAATATTTGTTGAAACTCATTTTACACTCACTTGGTAGGTATTTCATTGCCAAACACAAAGGCAATTCCAGGCCCACTGTGGCCTGCTGTTTACCCACGACAAGGAAGGGGGTCAGAGTACCGAACTTCCTGCCATCTTCATACTAGCATGGCCCTGATGTGATTATTCAATATCAAAACAGGACGTTTCTGTTTCAGAGATAACATGGAAAATTAAGAATGCCTTTTCTCTCAATGCTAATTAATGAAGGACTTTTAAGATGGAATCAGACACTGTCCAAATGGAAATGACACTGTCCTTGGAATGGAAAGTTGGGTTTGGAGTCTGTCTTTCATTCATTCAGTAACTATTTACTGACAGCCTACTGTTTTTCAGGCACTGTGCTAGAGGTTCTGTCACTTTCCACTCCCATGACCTGGACATGTTATTTAATACACCCCTGCTTCATTTAGGCCAGACCCCTTTTACAGTGCCCAACTGCCCAACTGTACATGGCAGCCCAGTCTCAGAACCTCCAATGCCATCCTTCCTGCATAGATGTGTGCGTTCTTTTGCCATTGTTCCATGTCTGAAAAACAAACACAGGCACAGTCCTCAAGGGCATTTCCTGCTAGTGAATCTTCCAAAACCCGCAGTACATCCTGTAAACACATAGAGGTGGCTCAAGATGGAGATAGTGTGGAATCCTTTTAGCCCCTAAATGTCTAAAGTCCAGGTGAGTATTCCCCCCTTTATTTATTTTTTATTGAAGTATAGTTGATTTACAATAGTATATTAGTTTCTAGTGTACAGCATAGTGATTCAGTGTTTTTGTAGATTATATTCCATTGTAAGTTACTACAGGCTAATGGCTCTAGCTCCCTGTGCTATACAATATATCCTTGTTGCTTATCTATTTTATGTATTGTAGGTTGTATCTGTTAATCCCATACCCCTAATTTGTCCATCTCTGCTTCCCTCTCCCCTTTAGTAACCACAAGTTTGTCTTCCATATCTGTGAGCCTGTTTCTGTTTAACATATACATTTATTTGTACTATTTTTAAGATTCCACATCTAAGTGATATCATACGGTATTTGTCTAATATTCCCCCTTTTAAAAGTTAGTCGGAAAAGCAATGGGGCTGGATAAATTGAGAGTGAACCAGTCTCTGCATATGTGAAACTCTTGATCATTTGCGTTTATCCTTAGTGGGAAACCTGTCTCTCTAGTACTGGAGCCATTTACCATATATGTGACCCTACCCAAGTCACTTAATGTCCCCAGGTATCCATGGGTCTTACTGATGTTATCTTCATTCTCATCCTCATTCTCATCTGGACATCTGGTCAGAAAGAACTTGGTTGGGAGATTCTCCGTTCAGGCTCTCCGACACCCTTTGTGGGTAGTCAGACTGCCTGGGTGAGATGAGAAACGCTATCTCTCACCAATGATCTCTCAAACATGGAAAGGCTGTCTGCCCACTAGAAGTCTATCTGTGTGAATGTCTCTCACAACCAGTGCAGATATTTAGGAATGAGAGGGAGTCATAGCAACCTTACACAATCAGCCTCATTAATCCAGTAGAGCCAGAGCTCCTCATTCTTCTTTTAATAAACACAACTGGGCTGGGCACTGGCTGTTGACAAAGAAAGCCATAGGTGCCTCCACTTCAAGACAGTCCTGAGAGCCTCAATCCTCTGGCTGTATTGATGAGCGGTGGGGGGCACTGTGCTTCAGATTCTGGGAGGAAGCCCACTCTCATTCTGAGAACCTCTCTCGGGAGGTCATGTGATTGTCCAAGCCCTGGACCATCAGGGGTGCTGACCACACTCAGGCGGTGCTGGCAGCTCAGTGCTAAGAGGCAGAGCATTTTCAGTTCCCATCTCTATGTCGACGACACAGAAATTCATTTTTCCAGAGAGATGGTATCAGGGGCATTGATGGTCGGAGTAGGGAGCCCTGATCACCCCCATCTGGCCAATGAATCCTCTACTTTCAATATGGCAGGTGAAAAGGTTATAGCATTTCCTAGGTTAGAGTGATCGCTTGCTTGGGTTTGCACAGCCCAAAGGATGTTCCTGGGAATATGAGGTCATGGTTTGAGGTCCAATTCTCACCAGTAGGAACCAGGAAGAGCCTCTTGAAGAACTGAATCAGAGTTGGGTACGCGGTCCCCAAAGGAGGGGTGTAGTGGAGTAAGATCCCAGGTTGTTCGATGTTGTGTGGGTTTATACATTGGGCAGCCTAAGGCTACCTAGTAAAGTGTGTATCATGAAACAGCTCTTACAACTTAATGGGGCTTAGTGTCTAGGCCTCTTTTTGGCCCATTAGAAACTAGTTTGTTAGCCTCGAAAATGAATTAGGCTGACAAAAAATATTTTAGATTGATAGACAGGATGAAAAGAAAGATTCCAAGTGGAAGATTCAGCAACCTACTCAACCTGTCTCTCTGAGTAACAGCCTTCTACTCTTTGAATAAACAATGGTTCTGAAAGAGACTCTGGGGCAGCCCACACACATAACATGCCCTCGCCTACACCAGGTATCGTTTAAAATGTCTGTGCCACACCAATCCCTTCTGAGGGAATCTGCCCAAGCCCACACTCTCTGTCAATGGGCCCAGCCAAACTCTGTACCACCTGACCTCTCTCTGGCCACAGCTTCAGCCCAGGGTCAGCATCTCTCCCAAGGGGAGTCCACAGCAAAGACAGCAGTGACCCAAGATTTATATGGCCAGGATCAAAATGTTTAGGTGAGCTGGGCCAATGAGGTTTCTCTATAAATATTTGGAACTGGAAGGCTGAGAGGCTCTTTTTGTTATGTGGGCCACCACAAATAGAATGACAGGTTCAGGGCAACCCTAGTGGGACATGCACTAGTCTGAGGTAATGGGGGCAGAAATATGAGTAAGCAAAGGAAGGTGACAGTGGAAGAGGGGCCCAGAGCAGGCAAGAGAGGAAAAAAATGCTGTTGGGAGGGAGAGATCAAGTAGAAGGTAGCCCTGAGCTCTCCTCCCTGCTGTTCCTGGCTTGCACGTCCTTTCAGGCAACTCCTCTCTTCTTGCCACTAGCTCACACAAATGCTGAATTTAAAATACGCCTCTGGTCACTCCAGGGACAGGCTGGCATTTGCCAGGTGGCGCATTGGGGAGGTCCATGGAGGCACATTTCTCTTTCAGTTTCCAGCTAGATGGGGTGTCCAGTCTCTTACACGACACGACTTTGTTTTCCCTTCTTCACAGGCAGAAACTGCTTATGGTTGCACACTCTTGACGTTAAATATATGGTACCTGCATCCAGGTCAGTCGGTAGAAAGTAGTGGTTTTTACCCCAGAAACTGATTGTTTGATCACAGACTTATCAGAGCTGGAAACTCTCACTTTTGAAATGATTCTTTACTGCAGTCTTGGCAATAGTCTCATTTTTCTTCCTGAGGACACATTTTCAAGAGCCAGGTGGTGCATAGGCTGCAGCAGAACTCTCTGTGTTCTCTCCCCCACCCCCTCAGATTAGCTTCAAACACTTCTTTTTAAGTCAGAGAAAATATTTATGGCCATTTGTTTAGCACTATCCCAAATATCTCATTTGGTCCTCAAGCGATGAGGTGATGGAAGTACATGAGGTAGTATTTCTCACAAATATAAAATTAGGGACCTACAGCAAAGAGAGAGATAGTAACTTACAGAAAGTCACACAGCACTGGCAAGTAGCAGAGCCGAGTCTTGAATCCAAGCCTTCTGATGCATGTCCGCTGTCTTTTCTGCCACAACAGAGGACATCTCTATTTTTTTTTTCTACCAGAGTTTTCCCATTAAATTAGTACTGTAAATAGTATAATTAGGTTGAATCAAAAGTCCTTTGCCTTTGGACAGAATATCTTTGGGGCACACATGTATGCTGAAAAGAAAAGTACACACTGGACTTCCTCTGCTCATCTGCAATGGTCGACAGAACTCAAAGCCATGACCCTCAATTGCCAATGTGTTAAAAAGCATTAAAGTGTTCCTGGTGTTCGTTGTATTCTTCCAATTGTTCATTTATTTAAAATGTACTTAGTGAGTGCCTGCTATATGCCAGACATTACTTTACCAACTAGGGGGAAACATGAATAACGTGACACAAAGTCCCTATCTTCACGAAACTTGCATTTTGGAGGGGAGGTAGACAGTAATAAGGAATTACATAGAGTCACGTAGCGATAAGTGCTATGGAAAAAAAAAAGAGCATAGTAAAAAAAACAGCAAGTGACAGGGAGATCATAAGGGAGTCAGACAAGGACTGAGGAAGTGACATTTGGTGCGGAAGCAAGGCCTGTGAAAGTGTGGGGAAGAGTTCCAGCAGAAGGAACAGCAAGTGCGAAGCCCTGTGCCAGGAGAATGCTTGGTGCATCTGAAGAATAACAAGGAGGCTGGTGTGGCTGGAGCTGTGTATCTGAGGGGATGAGCAGTAGGAAATGAGGGAGGAGGATGAGCCAGGCAGGGTCAGACAAGTCATGGTAGAGCCTTTGCATTTTATCTAAAGTGTGATAGGAAGAGAGCATGACATTATTTGCTTTATGATTTAAGAGGACCACTAGCAGGGGTTTTTGGAGAAAAGACTGTAGGATGCAGACGTAAGAAAACAAGTGAGAAAGCCACTGTAGTGGTAGACGCAAGAGAGGATGGTGCTATATGTTGCTCCCATTAGCACAGTGCTATTTCTTCCATTTCTCTCGACCCCCATGTCTCCCTTTGCTCCTCTTTGCACCAAAGCTCCTCCAAACAGGAGAAGATTCACTGTTTCCACTTTCTCATTCTCTCTTAATCTCTTAACATTCATGTTTTTATTTTTTTAATCTTTATTTGAGTATAATTGCTTTACAATGGTGTGTTAGTTTCTGCTTTATAACAAAGTGAATCAGCTATACATATACATATATCCCCATATCTCCTCCCTCTTGCGTCTCCCTCCCACCATTCCTGGCCCACCCCTCTAGGTGGTCAAAAAGCACCGAGCAGATCTCCTTGTGCTATGCGGCTGCTTCCCACTACTTATCTATTTTACATTTGGTAGTGTATATATGTCCATGCCACTCTCTCACTTCATGCCAGCTTACCCTTCCCCCTCCCCATGCCCTCAACTCCACTGTCTACGTCGCGTCTTTATTCCTGTCCTGCTCCTAGGTTCTTCAGATTTTTTTTGTTTTTTTAGATTCCGTATATATATGTGTTAGCATACAGTATTTGTTTTTCTCTTTCTGACTTACTTCACTCTGTATGACAGATCCTACGTCCATCTACCTCACTACAGATAACTCAATTTTGTTTCTTTTTATGGCTGAGTAATATTCCATTGCATATATGTGTCACATCTTCTTTATCCATTCATCTGTCGATGGACACTTAGGTTGCTTCCATGTCCTGCTTATTGTAAATAGTGCTGCAATGAACATTGTGGTACATGATTCTTTTTGAATTATGGTTTTCTCAGGGTACATGTCCAGTAGTGGGATTGCTGGGTCATATGGTAGGTCTATTTGTAGCTTTTTAAGGAACCTCCATACTGTTCTCCATAGTGGCTGTATCAATTAACATTCCCACCAACAGTGAAAGAGGGTTCCCTTTTCTCCACACCCTCTCCAGCATTTATTGTTTGTAGATTTTTTAATGATGGCCGTTCTGACCAGTGTGAGGTGATACCTCATTGTAGTTTTGATTTGCATTTCTCTAATGATTAATGATGTTGAGCATCCTTTCATGTGTTTGTTGGTGATCTGTATATCTTCTTTGGAGAAAGGTCTATTTAGGTCTTCTGCCCATTTTTGGATTGGGTAGTTTGTTTTTTCGATATTGAGCTGCATGAGCTGCTTGTATATTTTGGAGATTAATCCTTTGTCAGTTGCTTAATTTGCAAATATTTTCTCCCATTCTGAGGGTTCTCTTTTCATCTTGTTTATGGTTTCCTTTGCTGTGCAAAAGCTTTTAAGTTTCATTAGGTCCCATTTGCTTATTTTTGTTTTTATTTCCATTTCTCTAGGAGGTGGGTAAAAAAGGATTTTGCTGTGATTTATGACATAGAGTGTTCTGCCTATGTTTTCCTCTAAGAGTTTTATAGTGTCTGGCTTTACACGTAGGTCTTTAATCCATTTTGAGTTTATTTTTGTATACAGTGTTTGGGAGTGTTCTAATTTCTTTCTTTTACATGTAGCTGTCCAGTTTTCCCAACACCACTTATTGAAGAGGCTGTCTTTTCCCCATTATATGTTCTTGACTCCTTTATCAAAGATGAGGTGACCATATGTGCATGGGTTTATCTCTGGGCTTTCTATCCTGTTCCATTGATCTATATTTCTGTTTTTGTGTCAGTACCATACTGTCTTGATTACTGTAGCTTTGTAGTATAGTCTGAAGTCTGGGATCCTGATTCCTCCAGCTCCATTTTTCTTTCTCAAGATGACTTTGGCTATTCGGGGTCTTCTGTGTTTCCATACAAATTGTGGATTTTTTTGTTCTAGTTCTGTGAGAAATGTCATTGGTAGTTTGATAGGGATTGCATTGAATCTGTAGATTGCTTTGGGTAGTATAGTCATTTTCACAATATTGATTCTTCCAATCCAAGAACATGGTATATCTTTCCATCTGTATCATCTTTAATTTCTTTCATCAGTGTCTTATAGTTTTCTGCATACAAGCCTTTTGTCTCCTTAGGTAGGTTTATTCCTAGGTATTTTATTCTCTTTGTTGCAATGGTACATGGGAGTGTTTCCTTAATTTCTCTTTCAGATTTTTCATCATTAGTGTATAGGAATGCAAGAGATTTCTGTGCATTAATTTTATATCCTGCTACTTTACCAAATTCATTGAATAGCTCTAGTAGCTTTTGGGTGGCATCTTTAGGATTCTCTATGTATAGTATCAGGTCACCTGAAAACAGTGACAGTTTTACTTCTTCTTTTCTGCTTTGGATTCCTTTTATTTCTTTGCTATCTCTGATTGCTGCGGCTAAAACTTCCAAAAATATGCTGAATAATAGTGGTGAGAGTGGGCAACCTTGTCTTGTTCCTGACCTTAGTGGAAATGGTTTCAGTTTTTCACCATTGAGAATGAGCTTGGCTGTGTGTTTGTCATATATGGCCTTTAGTATGTTGAGGTAAGTTCCCTCTATGGCTACTTTCTGGAGGGTTTTTTTCATAAATGGGTGTTGAATTTTGTCAAAAGCTTTTTCTGCATCTCTTGAAATGATCATATGGTTTTTATTCTTCAATTTGTTAATATGGTGTATCACATAGGTTGATTTGCATATGTTGAAGAATCCTTGCATCCCTGGGATAAACCCCATTTGATCATAGTGTATGATCCTTTTAATGTCCTGTTGGATTCTGTTTGCTAGCATTTAGTTGAGGATTTTTACAACTATGTTCATCAGTAATATTGGCCTGTAGTGTTCTTTTTTTGTAACATCTTTGGTTTTGGTATCAGGGTGATGGTGGCCTCATAGAATGAGTTTGGGATTGTTTCTCCCTCTGCCATATTTTGGAAGAGTTTCAGAAGGATAGGTGTTAGATCTTCTGTAAATGTTTGATAAAATTCACCTGTGAAGCCATCTGCTCCTGGGCTTTTGTTTGTTGGAAGATTTTTAATCAGTTTCAATTTCAGTGCTTGTTATTGGCCTGTTTATATTTTCTATTTCTTCCTGATTCAATCTCTGAAGGTTGTGCTTTTCTAAGAATTTGTCCATTTCTTCCAGGTTGTCCATTTTATTGGCATGAAGTTGCTTGTAGTAATCTCTCATGATCCTTTGTATTTCTGCAGTGTCATTTGTTACTTCTCCTTTTTTCATTTCTATTGATCTGAATCTTCTCCCTTTTTTTCTTGATGAACCTGGTTAATGGTTTATCAATTTTGTTTATCTTCTTAAAGAACCAGCTTTTAGTTTTATTGAGCTTTGCTGTCATTTCCTTCATTTATTTTTCATTTATTTCTCCTCTTAGCTTTATGATTTCTTTCCTTCTGCTAACTTTGGGGGTTTTTTTGTTTTTCTTTCTCTAACTTCTTTAGGAGTAAGTTTGTTTATTTGAAATGTTTCTTGTTTCTTGAGGTAGGATTGTATTGCTATAAACTTCCCTCTTAGAACTGCTTTTGCTGCATCCCATAGGTTTTGGGTCGTCGTGTTTTCATTGTCTAAGTATTCTTTGATTTCTTCAGTTATCTCTTGGTTATTATATAGTGTATTGTTTAGCCTCCATGTGTTTGTATTTTTTACAGTTTTTTTCCTGTAATTGATATCTAGTCTTGTAGCATTGTGGTCAGAAAAGATACGTTATATCATTTCAATTTTCTTAAATTTACCAAGGCTTGATTTGTGACCCAAGATATGATCTATCCTGGAGAATGTTCCATGAGAACTTTAGAAGAACTTGTATTCTGTTTTTTTTTTTTGGATGGAATGTCCTATAAATATCAAGTAAGTCCATCTTGTTTAATGCATCATTTAAAGCTTGTGTTTCCTTATTTATTTTCGTTTTGGTTGATGTGTCCATGGTGAAAGTAGGGTGTTAAAGTCCCCTACTATTATTGTGTTACTGTCGATTTCCCCTTTTATGGCTGTTAGCATTAGCCTTATGTTTTGCAGTGCACCTATGTTGGGTGCATAAATATTTACAATTGTTATATCTTCCTCTTGGATTGATCCCTTGATCATTATGTAGTGTCCTTCTTTGTCTCTTGTAATAGTCTTATTTTTTTAATGAATTTATTTTTTTTGCAGTACACAGGCTTCCCACTATTGTGGCCTCTCCCGCTGCAGAGCACAGGCTCCGGACGTGCAGGTTCAGCGGCCATGGCTCACGGGCTTAGCTGCTCTGTGGCATGTGGGATCTCCCTAGACCGGGGCACGAACCCGTGTCCCCTGCATCGGCAGGTGGACTCTCAACAACTGCGCCACCAGGGAAGCCCAATAGTCTTTATTTTAAATTCTAATTTGTCTGATACAAGAATTGCTACTCCAGCTTTCTTTTTTTTTTTGCGGTACGCAGATCTCTCACTGTTGTGGACTCTTCCATTGTGGAGCACAGGCTCTGGAAGTGCAGGCTCAGCAGCCATGACTCATGGGCCCAGCCACTCCGTGGCATGTGGGATCTTCCGAGACCAGGGCACGAACCCATCTCCCCTGCATTGGCAGGCGGACTCTCAACCACTGCGCCACCAGGGAAGTCCTCCAGCTTTCTTTTGATTTCCATTTGCTTGGAATGTCTTTTTCTGTCCCCTCACTTTCAGTATGTGTGTGTCCATAGGTCTGAAGTAAGTCATTTGTATATAGCATATATACAGGTCTTGTTTCTGTATCCATTCAGCCATTCTATGTCTTTTCTTTAGAGCATTTAATCCACTTATGTTTAAGGTAATTTTCGATATGTATGTTCCTATTACCATTTTCTTCATTGTTTTCGGTTTGTTATAGTAGGTCTTTTCCTACTCTTGTGTTTCCTGCCTAAAGAAGTTACTTTAGCATTTGTTGTAAAGCTGATTTTGTGGTGCTGAATTCTCTTAGCTTTTGCTTGTCTGTAATGGTTTTAATTTCTCTGTCGAATCTGAATGAGATCCTTGCTGGGTAGAGTAATCTTGATTGTAGGCTGTTCCCTTTCATCACTTTAAATATGTCCTGCCACTCCCTTCTGGCTTGCAGACTTTCTGCTGAAAGATGAACTGTTAACCTTATTGGGATTCCTTTGTATGTTACTTGTTGTTTTTCCATTGCTGCTTTTAATACTTTTTCTTTGTATTTAATTTTTGATAGTTTGATTATTATGTGTCTTGGTTTGTTTCTCCTTGGATTTATCCTGTATGGGACTCTCTGCACTTCCTGAACTTGATTGACTATTTCCTTTCCCATATAAGGGAAGTTTTCGACTATAGTCTCTTCAAAGATTTTCTCAGACCCTGTCTTTATCTCTTCTTTTTCTGGGACCCGTATAATTCGAGTGTTGGTGCATTTAATGTTGTCCCAGAGGTCTCTGAGACTGTCCTCAATTCTTTTCATTCTTTTTTCTTTGTTCTGTGGTGCAGTAGTTATTTCCACTATTTTATCTTCCATGTCACTTATCCATTCTTCTGCCTCAGTTATTCTGCTGTTGATTCCTTCTAGAGAATTTTAAATTTCATTTATTGTGTTGTTCATCATTGTTTGTTTCATCTTTAGTTCTTCTAGATCCTTGTTAAATGTTTCTTGCATTTTGTCCATTCTATTTCCAAGATTTTGGATAATATTTACACAGTGCTGATCATCCTCAAACATTTAGATATTATGCTTAATTTGGTGGTCTGTCATCCCCAACTACAGTTTAAGCTCCTTGAAGGCAACAGTTTTGTCTCTTCCCTAATGAAATCAAAGTTTATGGAATAGAATCATGAACATATTTAGTGTTCAAAAAATATTTATTGGAGATTAGGGAACAAGATGGTGGAGTAGAAGGATGTGCTCTCACTCTCTCTTGCAAGAACACCAGAATCACAACTAGCTGCTGGAAAATGATCAACAGGAAGACACTGGAACTCACCAGAAAAGATACCCCACCTCCAAATACAAAGGAGAAGCCAAAATGAGATGATAGGAGGGGTACAATCACAATAAAATCAAATTCCATAACTTCTGCGTGGGTGACGCACAGACTGGAGAACACTTATACCACAAAAGTCCACCCACTGGAGTGAAGGTTCTGAGCCACACGTCAGATTCCCAACCTGCGGGTCTGGCAACTGGAGGAGGAATTCCTAGAGAATCAGACTTTGAAGGCTAGTGAGGTTTGATTGCAGGACTTCAACAGGATTGGGGGAAACAGAGACTCCACTCTTGGAGGGCACACAAAAAGTAGTGTGTGCATCGGGACACAGGGGAAGGAGCAGTGACCCCAGGGGAGAGTGAACCAGACCTACCTGCTAGTGTTGGAGGGTATCCTGCACATGTGGGCAGTGGCTGTGGCTCACTGTGGGGACAAGGACACTGGAAGCAGAAGTTCTGAGAAGTACTCCTTGGTGTGAAACCTCCCAGAGTCTGCCATTAGCCCCATCAAAGATCCCAGGTAGGCTCCAGTGGTTGGGTTGCCTCAGGCCAAAGAACCAACAGGGAGGGAAGTCAGTCCCACTTATCAGCAGTCAAGCAGATTAAAGTTTTACTGACCTCTGCCCACCAGAGCAACAGCCAGCTCTACTCACGACCAGTCCCTCCCATTAGGAAACTTGCACAAGCCTCTTAGCTAGCCTCATCCACCAGAAGGAAGACAGCAGAAGCAAGAATTACAGTCCTGCAGCCTGTGGAACAAAAACTACATTCACAGAAAGATAGACAAGACAAAAAGCAGAGGGTTATGTATGAGATGAAGGAACAAGATAAAACCCCAGAAAAACAACTAAATGAAGTGGAGAGAGGCAACCTTCCAGAAAAAGAACTCAGAATAATGATAGTGAAGATGATCTGGGACCTTGGAAAAAGAATGGAGGCAAAGATAGAGAAGATGCAAGAAATGTTTAACAAAGACCTAGAAGAATTAAAGAACAAACAAACAGAGATGAGCAATACAATAGCTGAAATGAAAACTAGTCTAGAGAAATAAATAGTAGAACAACTGAGGCAGAAGAACAGATAAGTGACCTGGAAGACAGAATGGTGGAATTCACTCCCGCAAAACAGAATAAAGAAAAAAGAATGAAAAGAAATGAAGACAATCTAAGAGACCACTGGGACAACATTAAATGCAACAACATTTGCATTATAGGTGTCCCAGAAGGAGAAGACAGAGAGAAAGGACCTGAGAAAATATTAGAAGAGATTAGAGTCCAAAACTTCCCTAACATGGGAGAGGAAATAGCCACACAAGTCTAGGAAACGCAGTGAGTCACATACAGGATAAATCCAAGGAGAAACATGCCGAGACACATAGTAATCAAACTGGAAAAATTAAAGACAAAGAAAAATTATTGAAAGCAGCAAGGGAAAAACAACCAATAACATACAAGGGAATTCCCATAAGGTTAACAGCTGATTTCTCAGCAGAAACTCTACAAGCCAGAAGGGAGTGGTATTATATACTTAAAGTGATTAAAGGGAAGAACCTACAACCAAGATTACTCTACCCAGCAAGGATCTCATTCAGATTCGATGGAGAAATCAAAACTTTACAGACAAGCAAAAGCTAAGAGAATTCAGCACCACCAAACCAGCTCTACAACAAATGTTAAAGGAACTTCTCTAAGTGGGAAACACAAGAGAAGAAAAGGACCTACAAAAGCAAACCCAAAACAATTAAGAAAATGGTCATAGGAACATCCATATTGATAATTACCTTAAATGTTAATGGATTAAATGTTCCAACCAAAAGACTGAATGGATACAAAAACAAGACCCACCTATATGCTGCTTACAAGAGGCCCACTTCAGACCTAGGGACACATACAGACTGAAAGTGAGGGGATGGAAAAAGATATTCCATGCAAATGGGAATCAAAAGAAAGCTGGAGTAGCAATACCCATATCAGATAAAATAGACTTTAAAATAAAGAATGTTACAAGAGACAAGGAAGGAGGCTACATAATGATCAAGGGATCAATCCAAGAAGAAGATATAACAATTATAAATATATATACACCCAACATTGGAACACCACAATACATAAGGCAACTGCTAACAGCTCTAAAAGAGGAAATCGACAGTAACACAATAATAGTGGAGGACTTTAACACCTCACTTACACCAATGGACAGATCATACAAAAAGAAAATAAAGAAAGAAACAGAAGCTTTAAATGACACAATAGACCAGATACATTTAATTGATATTTATAGGACATTCCATCCAAAAACAGCAAATTACACTTTCTTCTCAAATGCTCATGGAACATTGTCCAGGATAGGTCACATCTTGGGTCACAAATCAAGCCACAGTAAGTTTAAGAAAATTAAAATCATATCCAGCATCTTTTGTGACCACAACGCTATGAGATTAGAAATGAATTACAGGGGAGAAAACGTAAAAAACACAAACACATGGAGGCTAAACAATACATTACCAAATAACCAAGAGATGACTGAAGAAATCAAAAAATACCTAGAGACAAATGACAATGAAAACACGACGCTCCAAAACCTATGGGATGAAGCAAAAGCAGTTCTAAGAGGGAAGTTTATAGCTATACAAGCCTACCTCAAGAAACAAGAAAAATCCTAAGTAAACAATCTAACCTTACACCTAAAGGAACTAGAGAAAGAAGAACAGACAAATCCCAAAGTTAGCAGAAGGAAAGAAATCATAAAGATCAGAGCAGAAATAAATGAAATAGAAACAAAGAAAAAAATAGCAAAGATCAATAAAATTAAAAGCTGGTTCTTTGAGAAGATAAACAAAATTGACAAACCATTAGCCAGACTCATCAAGAAAAATAGGGAGAGGACTCAAATCAACAAAATTAGAAATGAAAAAGAAGTTACAACAGACATCGCAGAAATACAAAGCATCCTAAGAGACTACTACAAGCAACTCTGTGCCAATAAAAAGGACAACCTGGAAGAAATGGACAAATTCTTAGAAAGGTATAACCTTCTAAGACTGAACCAGGAGGAAATAGAAAATATGGACAGACCAATCACAAGTAATGAAATTGAAACTGTGATTAAAAATCTTCCAACAAACAGAAGTCCAGGACCAGATGGCTTCACAGGTGAATTCTATCAAACATTTAGAGAAGAGCTAACACCCGTCCTCCTCAAACTCTTCCAAAAAATTGCAGAGGAAGGAACACTCCCAAACTCATTCTATGAGGCCACCATCACCCTGATACCAAAACCAGACAAAGACCGAACAAAAATAGAAAATTACAGACCAATATCTCTGATGAATATAGAGACAAAAATCCTCAACGAAATACTAGCAAACAGAATCCAACAACACATTAAAAGGATCATATACCATGATCAAGTGGGATTTATCCCAGGGATGCAAGGATTCTTCAATATACGTAAATCAATCAATGTGATAAACCATAATAACAAATTGAAGAATGAAACCCATATGATCACCTCAATAGATGCAGAAAAAGCTTCTGACAAAATTCAACACCGATTTATGATAAAAACTCTCCAGAAAGTGGGCATAGAGGGAACCTACCTCAACATAATAAAGGCCATATATGACAAACCCACAGCAAACATCATTCTCAATGGTGAAAAACTGAAAGCCTTTCCTCTGAGATCAGGAACGAGACAAGTTCCACCATTATTATTCAACAGGGTTTTGGAAGTCCTAGCCACGGCAATCAGAGAAGAAAAAGAAATAAAAGGAATACAAATTGGAAAAGAACAAGTAAAACTGTCACTGTTTGCAGATGACATGATACTATACATAGAGAATCCTAAAGATTTTATATCCTAAGGATATAAAATTAATGCACAGAAATCTCTTGCATTCCTATACACGAATGATGAAAAATCTGAAAGAGAAATTAAGGAAACGCTCCCATTTACCATCGCAACAAAAAGGATAAAATACCTAGGAAAAAACCTACCTAGGGAGACAAAAGACCTATATGCAGAAAACTATGACACTGATGAAAGAAATTAAAGATGACACCAACAGATGGAGAGTTATACCATGTTCTTGGATCGGAAGAATCAATACTGTGAAAATGACTATACTACCCAAAGCAATCTACAGATTCAATGCAATCCCTATCAAATTACCAATGGCATTTTTTACAGAACTAGAACAAAAGATCTCAAAATTTGTATGGAGATACAAAAGACCCCGAATAGCCAAGGCAGACTTAAAGGAGAAAAACGGAGCAGGACGAATCAGACTCCATGTCTTCAGACTATACTACAAAGCTACCATAATCAAGACAATATGGTACTGACACAAAAACAGAGATGATCAATGGAACAAGATGAAAAGCCCGGAGATAAACCCATGCACTTATGGTCAACTAATGTATGATAAAGGAGGCAAGGATATACAATGGAGAAAAGACAGTCTCTTCAATAAGTGGTGCTGGGAAAACTGGACAGCTACATGTAAAAGAATGAAATTAGAACACTCCCTACCACCATACACAAAAATAAACTCAAATTGGATTAGAGACCCAAATGTAAGACTGGACACTATAAAACTCTTAGAGGAAAACATAGGAAGAACACTCTTTGACATAAATCACAGCAAGATCTTTTTTTGATCCACCTCTTAAAGTAATGGAAATAAAAACAAAAATAAACAAAGGGGACCTAATGAAACTTCAAAGCTTTTGCACAGCAAAGGAAACCATAAACAAGTTGAAAAGACAACCCTTAGAATGGGAGAAAATATTTTCAGATGAATCAATGGACAGAGGATTAATCTCCAAAATATATAAATAGCTCATGCAGCTCAATATTAAAAAAACAAACAACCCAATCCAAAAATGGGCAGAAGACTTAAAAAGACATTTCTCCATAGAAGACATACAGATGGCCAAGAAGCACATGGAAAGCTGCTCAACCTCACTAATTATTAGAGAAATGCAAATCAAAGCTACAATGAGGTATCAACTCATACATGTTAGAATGGGCATCATCAGAAAATCTACAAACAACAAATGCTGGAGAGGATGTGGAGAAAAGGGAACCCTCTTGCACTGTTGGTGGGCATATAAATTGATACAGCCACCATGCAGAACAGTATGGAGGTTCCTTAAAAAACTAAGAATAAAATTACCATATGATCTAGCATTCCCACTACTGGGCATATACCCAGAGAAAGCCGTAATTCAAAAAGACACATGCACCCCAATATTCATTGCAGCACTATTTACAATAGCCAGGTCATGGAAGCAACCTAAATGCCCATCGACAGATGAATGGATAAAGAAGATGTTGTACATATATACAATAGAATATTACTCAGCCATACGAAGGAATGAAATTTGGTCATTTGTAGAGACGTGGATGGATCTAGAGACTGACATACAGAGTGAAGTAAGTCAGAAAGAGAAAAACAAATATTGTATATTAATGCATATATGTGGAACCCAGAAAAATGGTACAGATGAACCGGTTTGCAGGGCAGAAATTGAGACACAGATGTAGAGAACAAACTTATGGACACCAAGGGGGGAAAGCGGTGGGGGTGTGGGGGGTGTGGTGTGATGAATTGTGCAATTGGGATTGACATGTATACACTGATGTGTAAAAAACTGATGACTAAGAAGGACCTGCTGTATAAAAAAAATAAATTAAATAAAATTTAAAAATTTAAAAATACATATATTTATTGAATGGATGAAAGAATGAGAAGATGATACTAAATGTTGTCTAATTTTTTCTCTAAATATGTCCCCAAAGGTAATACCAAGCAGTCATGTAAACAGTTACAATATTTAATGACTTGGAAAGCTATTTATGACCTAGTGGTAAAATTTTTACAATCAGGGCTTTCAGAAAAATAGTTACAATATTATCTAAGTGTTATTTAAGTAATGTATATATTTTCATTAGAGAAAAATGAGAGGAAATGTTTATCTAGCCAGTATTTCTGAAGTGCCTACTATGCACCAGGCATTGTGCCTATTAACTCTCCCTGGAGAGAGGTTATAAGTTGATTTTATTTCCTCTTTTTGCTTGTCTGTATTTTCTGTGTTTCTGTACTAGTCACTTATTAATTTTATATTAAAAATAATTAAGCTGAGAGCTTTTATTTGTTGATGTGCTTTAGTGGCTGTCTTTGGAAAGTGCATTTTCAGGATAAATGCATAGCCCTATGTTCATACTGGTTTACTGCAGTAGCCATGGAAGAGGCTACAAGTTTTTTCTTAAATTCCACTAACTAGAGAGAATCTCAGATCTCATTGCCTGTTCAAACAACTGCAGGGACAGCTATGACATCAGCAATCAACATTCCTCCAGTAACCAAAGAGATATTCTAGGCAATTTGTAAGCTACTGGGGGAAGAGCAGACATTTTACCATTGCCCATCCCTGGTCCCTCATATTTTAATTGCTTGTTAGTAAGACACTTTGGAAAGTCTTGAGCATGAGAGAGACAAAACACTGTAAATTCCAGTATAATTTCCTTGTATTCATTAAATCACTGCCAATGTGAACATGATTTCCTTAGTACAGAGGGTGTACTATCAATTCTAAGAATGGTAACTTCTATGTACAGGTTTGAAGAGCAAACTTTACCTGGAGTTTATTCCCTGTAGGTATTTCTATAACATGCTATTTGAAGATTCCTCTATTTCAATTTTTAAAAACCTCCATCTGCACATGCTGTCCTAGGCTGTGAAATTCTCAGCATTCGAGTAGGACAGATGTTTCCCAATGCTGATTTTTTTTTCACCGTCACTGTGTGCTTTGTTATATCTGTCAGTTAATGAAATGCTTAATTAGCTCTTTCTTTTTGCCACAGAATCATTTTATAAAACAGTAAATTAAGAGCTTTGAAAATGAGACATCTCTATGTGGCACAAAGGTATTGAAGTCCAGGTGTGTCCTTTAGCCATCTTTGTCTAATTGAAATAATCATGCAGGGTTGCTCCTGGTTCAACACAGGACACAGGCTTCTCTACAGGCATGGGTTTCTGGCGATGTTGGCCACACCAGCTCTACTTCCTGAGGACCCCAAATATCACTTGATTTATCTGTAAATGACCAACTGGGGAAAATCAGGGAGAGTCATCCTGGTTTCTGGGAAAGTACTTCCAGTGAAGTTCACTCTAGGCTACTTAGAAGCTTTGTCTCTCTAATGACATCGACAGCAAAAGTCTTCACCCATCTTGACCACGCTATGATGAGCAATGCAGTTGGAGAGTCGATGGCTCTTCTGAGGGTTCTACTGCCCCCCAATGCAATTCACATTGTCAGGTATAATCTAGTCAGTCAACTGCTCTAATCTTTTTTTTTTTCCAGTTTGAGTCTTACTTTTATTTTTATTTATTTATTTATTTAAACATCTTTATTGGAGTATAATTGCTTTACAATGGTGTGTTAGTTTCTGCTGTATAACAAAGTGAATCAGCTATACATATACATGTATCCCCATATCTCCTCCCTCTTGTGTCTCCCTCCCACCCTCCCTATTCCACCCCACTAGGTTGTCACAAAGCACCGAGCTGATCTCCCTGTGCTATGTGGCTGCTTCCCACTAGCTAGCTATTTTACATTTGGTAGTGTATATACGTCCATGCCACTCTCTCACTTCGTCTCAGCTTACCCTTCCCCCTCCCCGTGTCCTCAAGTCCATTGTCTACGTCTGCCTCTTTATTCCTCTCCTGCCCCTAGGTTCTTCAGAACTTTTTTTTTTTCTAGATTCCATATAAATGTGTTAGCATACAGTATTATTTTCTCTTTCTGACTTACTTCACTCTGTATGACAGTTTCCAGGTCCATCCACCTCACTACGAATAACTCAATTTCGTTTCTTTTTATGGCGGAGTAATATTCCATTGTATATATGTGCCCATCTTCTTTATCCATTCATCTGTCGATGGACACTTAGGTTGCTTCCATATCCTGGCTACTGTAACTTAAAAGCATTTGCACAGCAAAGGAAACCATAAACAAGACAAAAAGACAGCCCTCAGAATGGGAGAAAACATTTGCAAATGAAGCAACTGACAAAGGATTAATCTCCAAAATTTACAAGCAGCTCATGCAGCTCAATATCAAAAAAACAAACAACCCAATCCAAAAGTGGGCAGAAGACCTAAATAGACATTTCTCCAGAGAAGATATACAGACTGGCAACAAACACATGAAAGGATGCTCAACATCACTAATTATTAGAGAAATGCAAATCAAACTACAATGAGGTATCACCTCACACCAGTCAGAGTGGACATCATCAAAAAATGTACAAACAATAAATGCTGGAGAGGGTGTGGAGAAAAGGGAACTGCTATAATCTTAATGAACTTATTTTCCCTCCCTCCACTCCATCCACCTTGTCATCCCTCCAGCATTTGCATTTGCCTCCTTAGAAGGTGATGTGCTCAGCCAGCCGCCTGCCCATGTTTCCTTTCCGTCTAGCCTCTTTGGCCCTAGGAGTGAACAAGGGTGTTTTCTAAAGAAGAGTGTATTTTATCTGTAGTCAAACTGGGATTTCAAGTGTGAGCTGTTTTTTTTTTCCCCTTGGCTGGCTTATATTTGCTCAGGGAAAAACTAGCAGGCAAATCAGCTGCCATATCGCCCGAGGTGACCAGTCAAAAACTAAGACCTCAGGATGTTGCTATAACTACTATTTTCAGCCAGAATAGACATTCTTTCTGCTTGTAAGGACGGCAATTTGGTTGGGTTAGGAGGTGCCACAGGAAACAAGAGCTCAAGGCTGATCACCGTTATGCAGACCTGGATGACGGCACACGCATGATCAGCTGATTGCATTAATGTATCAGTGCATTCATTTAATGTAGTCAAGGTCAAGGAGGTCTGCTTCTCGGTGGTGCTAGACAGGAAGCTCAAAATATTATGTATGCTGGCAACAAGTGCCATGATTGATTTTTGTTATGGAATTAATATGTCAAGAGTTGCAGTTGCAGATTTGCTGCTGTGAATTATATCTCTGGTTCAGCTGGAAGACACAGTGCTGGAGAAAAGGGCTAAACTGTCTTTGGCTATTTGCATCAATAGGAGCTTTGTTAAGTCCTTGCTGCTGCTGCTGTTGATGGGGAGGTGTATGTGAGGGCTGGGGCCCAACCTCATTCCATTGAAATTGCAATTAAAAGAGACCCTTCCCCCCATGTAATTGTAGCCAGATCAAATGTGGATGGATGGTTGGGTTGAGTTTATTAACCTCTGGGTTCCTCTGCAGAGATCCTGATTTAGTACATCTGGGTGGAGCCTAGGGAGCTATATTTTAACAAACATCATGGGTGGTCAGCAGCCTCAGTTGGAAAACAGGCATAAGGTGTGGAGACTTCACTGTGGTTGATGAGTCACTAGACAAAAAATTTACATGTCATAGCGTAGATGTGAGGGAAGCCCATGAGAGGCATTAGGTAGAGATGAATTGTCATTTTAGAAGGAACATTCAGGCAATAGTACACAAGTGGACTGGAGACAGGGAAGTCTAACACAGTGTGAACAGTGAGGAAGCTGCAATGCAATAGGGAATTATCACATTACTTTGAGGTGGGGACACACATTAGGGCTGTCATCCTGACCCCCAACAAAGCTTGGTATTCACAGCAAAGGGATGTATTCACCATGGCCCAAGGTAATCATCCTTCATTTTGTATCCATCACACTGTAAAGAGTCATTGTATAGACTGGTCTCTTTTGAAATGAATTTAATTTTGATTCCCATTCCTCTCCTCTTTCCATCTGTATCCCTGATGCTCCTTGGTACCCAAGTGCTGGTTTGAGGGAAGCTATTTTCTTTTGGGAGTCATAAAATAATTATATGACTGATTGTTCAAACATACTACTCATTACTATTCAAAAAAAGGTGGTCAAACTTTTTTTAGAGAATCATGAGATTTTGTTGTTGTTTTGTTTTTCAAAAATATCTCAGCCGGTGCTCAATTGATTGGCAATTTTAAACCCTTAAAGGCAGGGAATATAGAAACACGGAATCCTGGGACCTCAGAAGAGACAGATACCTTATTGATTATCCAGTGAAACTCATCCAAAGCATGAATTTCTTCTACAACAATCCCTACAAGAAATGCTACCACTAATAGACCAATTATGTCTGAAATATTAAACTAATAATGTCTAAAGCTTACAAAGCACTAACGTGCTTTACATTTGTTAATTATTTAATCCTCACAACAACAATATGAGGCAGGCATTGTTTTTATCTCCATTTTACACTGAGGCACAAAAAGGCACAGCTTGTAAGCGACAGAGCTGGGGACTTGAACCCAGTCAATCTGTCTCTAGAATGTTCCCTTACCCATTACACTCTCCTGCCTTCAGTGCAGGTTTTGCTTGACTACTTCCAGGCATGGGGAGTTCACTAGCCCCAGAAACAGCCTACTTCATTCTTGTCCGTTCTGGCCCTTGGACATTCTTCCAATGACCTAAAGTTTTCTTTTCTTTTCTTTTCTTTTTAATTTTTATTAGAGTATAGTTGCTTTACTATGTTGTGTTAGTTTCTACTGTACAGCAAATTGAATCAGCTCTTCATATACATATTTTCTTCTCTGATATTTCCACCCATTGAGCCCTCTGGAGTAATAAGAATGTTTAATATGTCTGTTGCCAAAAATCTTTTCCTGGGAATTCAAATTTGCCCTCCATGACTTAAAATGTCTACGTCAGTTCTCTGTAAAGTTTCTGTGTGTGGCAGTTAAAAGCTGGTGTCTTTTTTTCTTTTACAAGTTCTGTTGGTCCCACTCTGAGTGTGTGTTTAATTACTACTGCATTTGTGTGTTGGGTGATGTAATTTTTTTAAATCACAAGAGTAGAACTTTATATTTCCTTATTAAATTTCTTTCAAGATTGAGCCTATATGCGGCAACCTATTGAGATCTACTGCTGGTTTCATGGAAATAATTACTAAAACACGAAGAAATCAAAGCTCAGAGAGATTAAGCTGCCCAAGGTTTTAGGAAATGGAATTTGCACCCAGTTCTCTCTAACTTAAAAATGCATGCAAATCCAGTTGCTTGCTCTTGCTACCAGGTCTGCTTTTCACTGCATCTGTTTCTGACTTACCTCCTGCTCAACCCCTCGTCTTCCCACTAATGTGAAAGGGACATGGCTGCAGAGGATTGCCTTGTTTCAGCAGCTACCTCACTCTCTGTTCCTCATTTTTATTTGACTTGAATTATGAGAAAAGATGTTGTCCTGATATAATGCCTAATCATAGTGTAGCTTTTGGCTTGATAGTGACTCTTTTTAGCCATCTCAACTGTATTATCTGTGATGATGGTTTTCAAAAAAACTTAATTAAAGCCATAATGAAGTTAATTCACTGTTGAACTAATAATGTTTAGAAAAACATTATTCCAAAGACCAATGCGAATAAGCAGGAGGGTTTTTAAAGCTCTATTATTGGTCTAAGCGACCATACAAAGTCAAAACTGCCAGCATTATTTTTTCAAGACAGCATGATGCTTAGGAAGGTATTTGTAAGTTGTATAATCCAGATAGAAATATGCAACTGTCAAGTGGTATGACAGCCTGTATTGAGAGGGAAGGGTGTAGTAACAGTGGAAATCACCTCAAATATCACTTTGAATCCTAAAAATAAGGATAGTGATAAGGGAAGAAAAAAATAGAATTCTCACTGCAGGATCTTGAGATAATTTCTAATCTTTTCCAATTTTTCTATCCCTTTCCCCATACCAAGATACATCTGTGGACATAGGACATTCATTACCATCATTCTAGAAGTACCGGTCTCCATTTCTATCTCAAATCATGCTCTTCACATCCTTTCTTCTTTAATCAACCTAACAAGGTATTACCAGAAACCAGCTATGATCTTACATCCATGCTAGTTACTCTGAAAGATTCACTGAAAGATAACTACAGTATAATTTTCAGAATTTTAAATCAGTTGGTAAGGCAGACTATACAGAGAAGAAACAGCCCTCCTGCTGATATATTCAGTGCATCTTCAAGGACTGAATCCATCATGCTAGATACATATGCTATAAGAATTACATAATTTATTCATTTATCCTAAAGACATCCAGTGAATGCCTGCATGTGTAGGATTCTAGAGGAGGCCTGGAGAAACAAAGATGAACCAGATATGCTCCCCGACCTCAGGGGCTCGAATGCTACTGAGAGACAGAAACATAAGCGGATGATCAGAAATCACCATGGTTGGGCTTTTTGTTAGGCTTGGAAAGACGGGTAGGGTTTTACTATAGGCGGAGCAAAAAGGAGCTGGTAAGATGGCACAATTCAGCTCAGCAGGAGGAAAAGAGAAATATAGGAGTGTGGTAAGGTACACAGACTGGGGAAGGAAGGGGCTTTTTATCTGGAGGAGGACTGCACTGCAGAGGAGTGAGGAAGCCAGCTTGATCTGCAGGACCACCTTGTGGCTTCAGCAGTTACAGTGTTGCTAGACCCCTGTGTTGGGAAGCCTTGCAGCAAGATGCTGTGCCTTACTAAAAGAGACACCTAAAGTATTTATTTTTCATGACTTTTATTTTAATACTTGCATTGTTTTGTGACATTATTTTATATATACACCAGCCTTAACAATGTCTTTCTACCCCTTGTACACCAACCCTAACATCTATAGGATACAGACCAAGATATACAATATGTATAAATATTTATAATTCATAAATCAATGTAACAAAGTGTCAAATGAAAACTGTTCTGTCTTTCTACCTTGACAAATATATCTTCATAACAACCTGGAAGATCAGTTTTGAATTTAAGTGTTCCTGGAACCCTCCCAGTTCCATGCTGGAATTTGGTTGTTTGCGAAAATCTCCTCGATAACCCCCTGCTCACTCTTCCCATTCTTGACTCCATCCCACACTGTGGGATGTTCAAATGTATCTGGATACCTCTGTCCATTGACGAGCTCCATCTCATCCCTCTCTCCAACCATGACCAACAACTCACTGGTCATACCCATGGCCTAGAGGGATGTTCATTTGAGGTTTGGTCCACTCTTGGGAGGACATAATGTCAGGGAAGAATTCTGCATAAGCCTTAGTAGTGGGCTTTGAGACATGGATGATGAGTACCCAAAATGCAGCCTAGAAGTCGAGATTTGGGGAGATGCAGGTTCCTGGTAGACCTGTTCCCTTACCTCTGTAGGGAAATGGGCACTTCTACCCCAGTAGGAAAGAGCCGGGCTAGATAAGGGCCAAAGTTAGGTTCCCTAAAGTGCAGGATACAGGGGTTAGGGGTGGGGATCTCCTAACTAGAACCAAAGGCAGTATTCCCCGCCCCGCCATCTTGCAGTGGTTGAGTTATCTTGAGTCCTTTACCCTTCTAGGGACAGCACTGATGGTTAGAACTGAGGGTTTTTTATGCTGATATTCCCAAAGTTTCCAATAAGATGGCTCCTTCGTTCAACTGTTACATTTAAATTTCTCCCTTAAAGGCCTATCTATTTCAGCCATCTTCCTCCAAGCCAGAGTCAACAGCCAGTTTGTATGTGTATGTGTGGTACAGAAGAGTGAGTTGGAAAATTCACCTTTCTTACAGGCCCAACATAATGGATTATTAATTATCAAACATTAAACCCTTTCCGAAGTTCTTTAGATCATAGTTCGCCCTGTGCTTCTCCACCAGTGCACAGAAGAATACCTACCACCTTTTACCATTGAGAAGGGAGAGGGAGTAAAAGACTATCAGGTAGGCAAAGAAAAAGCCCTGTTTCTTCTGGCTGCCAGGAAGGGTGGGCAGGAGTTTACCAGAGGAAGGAGGAGTGTTGGCAGTGAGACTGTTGTGCTATGAGCTCCACCCTGAAAGGAAAAGGAAAGGCTTTGGATTATGGACCAGAACTCTGAAGGTACAAAGACTCCTGTCCCTCTCTCTTTACAGGAATCTAGAGGAGGCTACCTCACAGGCTTGTGCCAGCCACAGTGGGGACTGCCCCACTACGGCTGGGCAGCAAGGTTAGCAGAGAGGGGCAGCCTGAGTGCTCTTATCAGACTCCCCTTCTCCTTGGCTCCTTGACAACAAGGACAGGACCCCAGTGCCCTGAATTCTGGCAGCTAGCAATAGCAGCTCTTGGCCCCACTCATCCACAGACATTTGCTCCCATCAGTTGAAATACACAATCACTAGATCCTTTGGGATCAAGTCTTAATCCTCATCTAACTTGGCAACATGTGACACAGTTAAGCAGCCCCTGCTCCTTGAACAGCTTTGTTCACTGAGCTTTCAGCATGTCACTCTCTCTGGGTTTTTGTTTTTTTTCTTCCCTATTTCACTAGCTTCTTTCTTTTTTCAGTCATTTTTGCCTGTTCTTCCCCATCTCCCTATCCCATAAACACTGGAGTGGCCCATGGCTCAATCCTCAGACATTTATTCTTCTGTCTTGTTTCCACTCTTTGTGTGATCTCATCTAGCCCCTGGGCCTGAAAGATCATCTACATGCAAGGATTTCTAGATTTGCATTTCCACATTGGACCTCTCCTCTGAACTCCATACTTGTATATGCATCTGCTTACTCAAGAGTTTATTGGGAAGTCTATCTTTACACTAAAATTGGATATTGACAATTTACTATCATAATAGGGCACTTAAACACAAGGTTCTCAATAGCTGATAGAATATGCAGTCAAAATTGAGTGAGGATAGATGAAATTTAAACAGCACAATGAATGTTTTTGTACTAGTAAGAGCATTGTACCCTAAAACTCCAGAATACACATTCTTCTTTGGTACACTTGGAATATTCATGAAAACTAATGATGAGCTAGGCCATAAAGACAGCCTCAATATGTTTTAAATATATGTTTGGTACTATGTTTAGTACCAAACACAGCTTATTTCCTGATTATAATGCATATAGTTAGAAATTAACAACAATAATGACAAAAAATAAAAACTAAAGAAACCATAAATGCATGGAAATTTTATATTATACTTCAAAACAATTCCTAGTAAAAAAAATTGCAGAGGAAATTAGGAAATATTTATAACTGAACAATTTTGAAACAATATTTATCAAAACTTGTGGTGTGCAGCTAATATGTTACCTAGAGGAGAACTTATAGTCTTAAATGTCTTATTAGAAAATAAGAACAACTGAAAATTAATGAATTAAGTTAGAAACAGAACACAAGGTAACCCTTAAAATAGCAGAAGGAAGGAAATAATAGGGATAAGAGTAAACATCAATGAAATGGAGGAGAATAAAGGCTACTCTAAACAGTATGAACAAATCAAATATCTGTTCTTTAAGAAAGATAAGTTTCTTAAAAATAGGCAAAAATATGGAAAGAATAAACAGAAAAAAGTGACAAATGAATAACTTTAAGAAGGCATCAGGTGGTATAACTACACATAGAAGGGAGAATAAGAAATAAAAAGAAAATATTTAGATCAACTTCACGCCAAAAAATCTGAAATGAATTAGGCAAATTCCTAAATACTTATAATTAACAAAATTGACTCACAGATAAATAAGAAAACTGAATAGTCCCATAACCATTAGTGAAAACAAAACAGAGGGGTTTTTTTTGCTGGTTTTACTGATATTTCCATAAAATATTAAGAGACCAATTATTATTCTAATCTCACACAAAGTATCCCCAGAGTAGAGAAGAAAGAGTACGTTCCCTTTTTAATTTATTGAGGTTGACACAACTTGGATATCAAAATTTGATAATGATAGCACAAAAGGGAAAAGTTACAGTCCAATGTTTCTTATGAACATAATTGTAGAAGTGTTAAATTATTAGCCAACCAAATCCAAACATGGTTGACCAAGTTGCATTTATCTCAGAAATTCAAAATTGAATTAACATTGGAAAATCAATAAATGTAATTCACTACATTAAGAGATAAAAGAGGAAAAAATGATATGAACATCTCAATGACTACAGAAAAATTACTTTGATGAGGTTCAATAAAGCAAGAAACAAAATTACTCTTATTTGACAATAACATTATTATGTTTATAGACATCCCAAAAGATCTTACTAAGCTATAAAAGAAAAAGTTAGTTAGAAAATATAATTTTAAATATACATTTATAATATCAAGAAATATATAAACTATCCAGTAATAAATTTTTTTAATAGAAATCCAAATTTATTATTTTTTAATTATTTTTTAACACCTTTATTGGAGTATAATTGCTTTACAATGGTGTGGTAGTTTCTGCTTTATAAAAAAGTGAATCTGTTATACATATATTCCCATATCTCTTCCCTCTTGCATCTCCTGCCTCCCACCCTCCTTATCCCACCCCTCTAGGTGGTCACAAAACATCGAGCTGATCTCCCTGTACTATGCAGTTGCTTCCCACTAGCTATCTATTTTACGTTTGGTAGTGTATATATGTCCATGCCACTCTCTCACTTTGTCACAGCTTCCCCTTCCCCTTCCCATATCCTCAAGTCCATTCTCTAGTAGGTCTGTGTCTTTATTCCCACCTTGACCCTAGGTTCATCATGACCTTTTTTTTTTCTTAGATTCCATATATATGTGTTAGCATACGGTATTTGTTTTTCTCTTTCTGACTTCTCTCTGTATGACAGACTCTAGGTCCATCCATCTCACTACAAATAACTCAATTTCGTTTCTTTTTATGGCTGAATAATATTCCATTGTATATATGTGCCACATCTTCTTTATCCATTCATCTGTTGATGGACACTTAGGTTGCTTCCATGTCCTGGCTATTGTAAATAGAGCTGCAATGAATATTTTGGTATGTGACTCTTTTTGAATTATGGTTTTCTCAGAGTATATGCCCAGTAGTGGGATTGCTGGGTCATATGGTAATTCTATTTTTAGTTTTTTAAGGAATCTCCTTACTGTTCTCCATAGTGGCTGTATCAATTTACATTCTCACCAACAGTGCAAGAGGGTTCCCCAGTAATAAATTTTTAAAAAATATAAAAGACTTTCAAGGATAAAATTATAAACTCTTATTGAAAGATATTAAAATGTTAAATAAATGGAGAACTTTATCATGATCATGAATATGAGACTACAATATCATACAGTTGTCTATTTTTCCACAAAGGGAAATTAGGGAAAGTTTCCTACAATATAAAAAAAATTTATAAAGCTATAGCAATTATCAGCTTTGCATTGGCTCAGGGGTTGATAAATAACCCAATACAACAGCAAGAGCCTAGAATTGAACCCATTTAACATAGAAACAGAATATATGAGAAAACCAGCATTGCAGATTAGTGGGGCAATGACAGATTATTTAATAAAATGCACTGAGACAATTGGTTCTTCACTGAACAAAAAATGAAATTAGATTCTTACCTAATGCCAGACACAAAAATCAACTCCAAATAGTTTAGCTACTTATATGTGAAAGGAAAATTATGAAACATTTAAAACAGAATATAAGAGAATTCATCTATGACCTTAGGATAATAAAGATTTCTTAAACAGGACATAAACTTCAATTTATAAACTAAAAACAATACATCTTATCACATGAAATTTTTAAAAATGCTTGTTCACTAAAAGATACAAGGAAGAGAGATATGAAAATCCAAAAGCTGGCAAAAAGATGCTTATTACATTTATCCAATAATGGATTAGCATCCCACATAAACAGTAGGAAAATATCAAGTGTTGATGATCATGATTCTATGGCTGGTAGGATTGTAAATTGGCCCAGCCTCTTTGGAAAACTGTTTGACATTACATTAGGAATTTGAACATGCCCACTATCTATGACCCAGTATTTCCTACACATAGCCAAGGAAATATTGTATATGTGTGTGAGGAGACATGTACAAGAATGTTTATAATAGTAAAACCTAGAAACAATCCACTCTCCATCAACAGTAGAATGGATAAATTGTGATGTATTTGAAATATGAAATAATTAAAATGAGTGAACAGTAGAAATACACATGAGCATGGATGCTTTTTAAAAGATAATTTTGAATGAAAAAAAGTAAGTCATTGATAGGCTTTATGATTACACATATATAAAGTGCAAACAATAGCAAAATTAAAAAAAGACATATTTTCAGGAATATTTACACATCTAATAAAACTATGCCAGAAGCAAAGGAACTGATTAACACAAAATTCAAGGTAAAGTTTACCTAAGAAGCAGAAGAAGAGTGAGTATCCTGTTGGGGAGGGGAACCCAGTAGGGCTTCTAGGATACAAGTAATGCTATATTTCTAAAGCTGAGTGGTAGATATATTCTAAAATTGTAGAGAGATATATTTTGATTTGTTTGATGCATTTCACCATAAAAAATGAATATGGGGCTTCTCTGGTGGCACAGCAGTTAAGAATCCGCCTGCCAATGCAGGGGACATGGGTTCGAGCCCTGGTCCTGGAAGATCCCACAAGCCGCAGAGCAACTAAGCCGGTGCACCACAACTACTGAGCCTGCGCTCTAGAGCCCGCGAGCCACAACTACTGAAGCCCGTGCGCCTAGAGCCCATGCTCCGTAGCAAGAGAAGCCACTGCAATGAGAAGCCCGCGCACCGCAATGAAGAGTAGCCCCCACTCGCCGCAACTAGAGAAAGCCCGCGCACAGCAACGAAGACCCAACGCAGCCAAAAATAAATAAATAAAATAAGTAAATTTATATTAAAAAAAATGAATATAATGTCTTGGAAAATCTTGTTAAAGTTAGGTCACATTTAAAATGACTATCCAATTAGATGTGGGAGAGACAACTGTAAAAGAGGAAGCTGGAAATTTGCTCCTTTTTAAGAAAATTGAAACTTAAAACTGCAGAAAACACAGTGGATGTAGCTTATGCAAAAAAGATAAGATTCACTTGAATTAATAATTCATACACAAATGAAAGTCTTTGAACTTATATTAAAAGCTAGGCAAAACAATGCCTATTTATGCTTCAAGTTGAAATCTTTAATGTATTTATGAATCTATTTTTGTGATTTCCTGCCTTGCTAAGCTTTTTCAAATAGCCAACCAAATATGGATAATGAGAACACCAGATAAGAAGGCTTCTGTGGTATTATACCAGTCAATTAAACTAAAATCTAGTTGCTTTTCTTTTTCTTTTACCAGTGGGTGGCAGCTTGTGAAAAAGAGTGAAGAGCTAAGAGATAAAATATATATCTGTGTAGAGTGTGAGTAAAACTTTTAGTCCTCTTAACATAAGTATCTTATGTTTTCTGGGAATTAATAGCTTATAAATACCACATCTACTTAATCTGTGTTGATTACTGTGACAGAGACTGTCTGCTTTTCTCCTCCTAGAATAATTGTTCAAAAACATTTCCCAGTCTCCCTTGCAGCTCGATCTGGTCATAAGACTGAATGGCGGTTGGTAGAATATAGGTGGAAGTGATGTACACAACTTCTAGGCCTACGAAAATTCTACCATAAAAACCTCCCAGGTAAGACCTTCTGTGATATATTCCCCTTCCAGCTGGCTTGAACGGAGGTGACCCCACAGTGTAACCTGGAGACGCAAGTGGAAGGCAGTGGAGCTTTAAGATGGAAGGAGCCTTAGTCACTGTGACATAACTTGCAAACAGGCTTACTTGACCAGGAGTATCTGCACTGCATGCCATGAGTAAGGAATAAACTTCAGCGATATAGACATAGACCCCAAAGATGTTGGGGTTTATCTGTAACAGCCATTAGAATTTACCCTAACCAATGTCAGGAAAGCTAGTTAAGGGAAGAACAAAAGGAGAATGAGGCTGCAATTGGATACCTTTTTCTTCTCTCTAGAGAACAGATCCAGAGCACTTCCATATACACCAGCTGGCTGGGCAAAGTCTAATGAAGGAAGAGGTAACTTTGCTCATTTGCTGCCCAATGATCTTTATGAACTGGCAAAGTCATCTGTAACCAAAGTTGTATTATTACCAGTGGCTAATCAGCCAACCAGTGATAAGATGCAAGATTATGAAAGGTTTGAATTGAATTGACACATATTCGTGGATTCAACAAATATTTATTGAGCAGCTATTATGTGTTGGAAACTGTAAAAGTTCTGAGGATACAGTATTGTAAAAGTGCCTTACAAAGTGGAAATGCCCAGCATTACTAATGTTGGAATTATTGATATTATTGGATGTCTAAAATTCATTAATCCTCAAACCCCTCCACACTCTTGAGAGGAAGGACAATTTCTTTGTTTTGTTTAGATACACCTTGAATTTTCCTTTTCCCTCTTCTCAATAGAAATAATTCTAATTTTTTAAAGATATGGCTGAGAGTGTTGGTACTCCAAAAATATCCTCACTCACAAAATGTGCTTCACCGTATTTCTCTGTCCTCATGTATCTAGGTGGGTGCATGTGACTAGTTCCTGCTGGTGAAAAGTTAAAGCAAGTCTGCATCCTTTCTAATCTGGGGCAGAGAAGAGTGGATGTGCCTTCTCCACACACTTTGTCTTCCAACAAAGAGGTTAAAAGCAAAGGATTCTGGGATTCCCAACTTGCAAGATGGAAATAGCCTGGTCCCCAAGTCATCGCTAGGATGAGAGCCATGCAGGATTGCCACATGGCCTGCATTGCCCTGTGCCATGAGTAAGAAATAAACATTGATTGCATTAACCTAACAAGACTTAGGGCTTTATTTAATGAGCTGATTCCTTACAAATAGAAAAGACTGTGCTATAGATTAAGACAAAGGAAAACAGTAAAAGATGAACACAATTTATTGAAAGATTAGAAAGGAAACCAAGGAAAAAAGTACAATCTCAATCTCACCTGTATATTACTGAAGAAGCCTCTTGCTGAAACTGGCAAATGAAGGTGCCAAGTCCCAGCCCCTTCTAACACCTCAGGAGCTTGCTCTTCCTTTCCCCATGACTGGTCACAAAAATGCCACATGTAGAAGCTGAAATGGAAGACCTGAAATGTTACACACAAAGGCCTTATTTATTTACCACATTTCTGTGGAAATCTGAAAATACAGCATTAAAAAAATTGGAAAATTTTGTGAATCGATGTGGAATTACTAACGATTTCATTCTAGCACAAGGGAATTGATTTAACTGGGAAAGAGAATTAAAATACTTTAATGTTGCTAACGTGATTATCATTAAATATTATTAATACACCAATAGTGATATGTGCACTGATCTGCTACAGGGAGAATAAATAAGAAAACAATAAAAGCTTTGCATCAATTTGTAGATTTGAGAGGGTAGAGCTATTCCCTAGTGCAGGAATTTTTATATTGCATTTGTAAAAGAAGTATGTTCCTTTTCCAAAGTCTGCTAAAGAGAAGGAAGCCAAGAAAAGAGTGCATTGGATGTAAACAGCTGCTTTCTTTACCATGAACATAATGCTAGCAAAGAAAATATTGAAGAGATGATGCTACATACTAATAAAACAAGTTTCTGTGCTTCTCTTTTCTGTAAAATACAATTTACCTATAGTGACATAAGCTGGAAGTGTTTCTTCTGAAAATGTTCCCTTACTGCTTTTCAATTTTTTTCTGCCGATAATCAACAAAACTTCACTACTTATTAAGAAAGAGTTATGTTTATTCTTTAAGCAATACATGTATTCTCTAAGAATTACGCTGCTATCACTCTGTTGATAGTTGCTTTTATGAGCCAATTCAAAATCCAAAATATTTGCCTCAGATATTAGCTACAGAGAGTACACATTCATAAAGATATGTTCTTACAGCATAATTTCCTCTTTCTTATTAATCACCTTTCTGAGCTCCTTGTTTGCCAGACTTTGGCTTTATTTTTGTATTTTCTAATCAGTAAAATGCACTTCCTAAAGAAAATAGTTTGTTGCCATTAATGTGTGGCAAGAAAGTACATATGGTTGGTGCTTTCAACCAGCTCCCACTGTGATACGATAAGACGTGTTTAAAACATGTAATCATAATCACCAGAGGTAGGCTAAGGCTGGCATCAGACTAAAAATCTCATCATGGCAATCGAGGAAGGGACTGGGTTCTGTGGAGAAATTTGCATAAGTTCCTTAATAATCACAAGCCTTATTTCTCCAATCGTCCCTCAGACCAAGTTTCTATTACCTCTGTATTAACATACTGAATGAAAATAAGCTGTTGATGTATTCAGAAAAACAAAGGCTCCATGGCTGTATACATGGGTAGAAATAGTAGTTTGCTTGAGAAATATTGATACAGTGTTCTCAGATGACAAAATATGTAAGATTGAGTTTTTGTGTCATATAGCATAAACAGCATCACAAACAGCATAAAATCACAGAATCACAAACATTTAGATCTGGAAAACATCTCTTACACTGTCATCATTTAATGCCTCTATTTTCAGAAAAGGAAACAGAGCTCAGAAGGATAAAGTGACTTATTCAACATCACACAGCTAGTCAAAGACAGATTTAGGTCTTTCAAATAGTCAAACATTTCTTTTGCACATACAATGCAGAGGGTTGACCAGACAAGTCATGAGTGAATGGAGGACAATTCACTACCCAAGTGATCCATGGTGATACCTGCAGGCAAAGCTATTCATTGATTTTCTACAGACATTGCAGAGGAACTTGAAAATGTACTGATTGCAAAACGTACTCACTTGAATTCAATATGACAAATGTTTATGGAGACCCCACTATGTGAAGTCACAGAATCAGGGAATTTTTGCACTTTCTTTTTTAGCATCTAATAAAATCCTTCAGGTTATTCTCATGGAAGCCACACCATGTCCTCTGCATATTTTAATTTGCATATATTCATCAGTACACGTCAGGCAATAGAGAGGGATAGGAAAAGGGACATTTCAATTTTCCTGGGAAGAAATGGAGGGAACAGCAAATGGATCATGGTAAAAGGTATACTAAGTTTCTTCTGCACCCAGACTGAGTCCAGTACTGTTTTCCTTTTCTCTATTCCCAATTTCCCCTCCTCCTCCTTCCCCTCTCCTTTCTTTCTCCAGGGCTTCCCAGGTTTAGGATATTTTCTTTCTTTCTTTGAGACTCTAAGTACATAAAATTTTAAAAATGACAAATCTAGAACATACATTAAATGTTTTCACTTAACAAATTGACAATTTTGACACACACACAAAGCAATATAATTGCACTATTCATAAGATAATTATATTTTTAAAGAAATATTTCACTGCACAATAGTTGCTGTGATCTGAAATGATGCACGAGCTTAAAATCGTAGGAAGGCTACCCTCTTTTTAACCTGTGTTTCTAACTTCTTTCTAAGTTATGAGAGAAGCCAGAAGTTTAAATTTGAGGACTTTTGTGTACATGTCAACCAAGTACCCTCCTCTCTCTTCCCCGCTTCTATCCCACCTTAATAATCACCATAGAATTAATAATCACTTAACAGTTTCCCTTTCTCCTGTTGCCTGTACCCACACACGGCAGAGCATTGTCAGGAAGCACAAATTCAGGACCACTCTCAGGCCCTCTCTCTGGGCTGCAGAGTTGGGAAGGTGGGGATTAGTTGGGCAGCTGCATACCAAAAAAAGGAGTTCACTCAAGGAAACACCAATAGCTATTGTGAGGGAATAAAATCTAAGAACAAATCAAGTCAAAAAGTAAATGGGATAAGCATGACTTTATTTTGAGACCAGATGCAAACCCCAACTTGAAATTTGAATGATGGGCCAAGGTGTGGGCCAAGGAGGGCAGAGACTGAAATTAGAGCAAGGCAGGTGAGACACTGAAGTTTGCTGTGCAAACTCCACAAAGGGACTGGCCTTTTCAGTCCATTTTCATTGGCCTCTCTGGCATCAGACTTAAAATGTCAGCATGGAAATCTTCCCATCATCTTGAACCTGAATGGGGAGAAGTTTGGTTCACTGGTGAGACCAGAGTTGGTAGGAAAATATGGACAAAGCCATCCTCTAATCTTTTACTTCTTCCCTATCTCAAAACTAATAGTCAACTTTCATTACTCAGGAGCTGGTGATCTAAAATTCTCTTTCTTTGTCCACACACTAGACATTCGCTCACCATTGCCCCTCTACCAGCTTAAACATGGGAAGAAAGAGAGGGCAAAATCCAAATCAGTTAGAATCTGGCTTGGCAGGAAGGCTAGGAAAGCCATTTAGGTATAATCATTTTCTTTTTTTTTTTAATTACATGGTTTTTGTTTCACCACTATCATTGACCTTATTAAATCAAATGTTTGAGAACTGGCAGTTGCATAAGTTTTACCTGGATAAAGTGTTGCATAAATTGATAATGGCCACTTCGTATGTATAAGTCAATCTAGGACTGCCAGCTTCCTACTAGGTTTCTAGCCCTGAGATTTCATGCAAAACTAGTATGTATGTGCATTTTCCTGGGGTGATTGTCTACGGATTCCCTTAGATCCTCAAAACAGGTCTGTGACCCTAAAACTATAAAAATATCTTGTTGTTTTATAGCTTCACATTCATTCCCTGCCCTAAGCAACTTGCTTCCAGGTCAACAGATAATTTACTTTGTTCTTTTTACATGTGTCAGACATCAAAATGGTCCTGTTGCAGACAGAATATACCATTAAAAACAGTCTCTTGCCACATAAGCTTGTTATCTAAGGCATAATGAGCACAGCTGGCTTGAAGCTCCAGGCTGTGACCTGACTGGATTGTTGCAAAATTTGGACTGGAGTGGGTAGGGCATGTATACACATCAGTTTTCCAGGAGAGTTGAGTTTCAAGTCCTGGTCACCATGCTTTAATCCTGTCCTATAAAATTATAGGAGAGGAATAGGAAAAGGGATCTGAGTTTGAGTTTCATGCAGACTTTCCCCACAAAGAGGGAGTTATGCATTTTTTCTCATTATAAATACCAAGACTTTGAGGCTTCCTCCATGAAAGACAAAGTGGAAGAGTCTCTCTGTTTTAAATGGCTTAACTATGGTCCTGCTAGTTGGCAGAGGGATGGATCAGAGGACATCCCCCAAGGATCTCTGAATTTCCAGCATTCTGTGAAGTTGAGACTTCATTTTACATTCCTCCCATCTACCTTGAAAATGGCCAGAAATGACATCTTGTTACTAGAATGCATCTTCCCCTCCAAAATCTGTCTCCAGGCAGGTGTCTGGGTGTTGAAGGGCTGAGCCCTCGCTCCATTCTGTCAAACACACATAAGTAGGGCACTTTTCTTACACTTCAACTGAATTTCAGTGCCTGACCCTTTGTCTAGATTATTGTTTTCAGCCAGCCTGATGTTTGGCTGACTCCCAGGGTTCTGATAACCACATTTGGAAGGTTATATCTGAAAATGGAGAAGGCCATATAAATTGTACTTAGAAGTATATACATTTAAAAACTTCATGGGACACATCCATCACTCCTGGACAGCAAAATGATGATTTTATAGATCATGTAATTGTTCTGAACACCCTCTCTTAACAACCTTCATCTTTGAACTTGTAGCTGTTTCATTTATTACAGCTATTTGGATCATTTAAGATTTAGCCCACTTTTTGCCAGGTGATTTATGTTGTGCTTCTAAGTCCATTTTGACATCTTCTTCCATTTCTTCCACCAAAATAATCTCACCCTTACCATCTGAGTGGAGGCATCATTTACAGCTAGAGAAGCATATCTGGAAAATGCATTACCTTTAAATAGTAGGATTCATCATATCTGAGTTCATATGTCTGATAGCCAAAAAGCCCCATTTCATTTCAAAAGAAAAATTGCTTCTGTCAGTGTAAACAGAATGCATTATCTTCTTTTAGTAACCATTCTTAAGTATGCTGCTGTATTACTTTTTCACAGCTGTATTCCAATAAGCTATAGAGTAATTGCCAGTTCTTCTGTCTAATAGGTTCATTATTCTTTTACCATAATTGCAGCCATTAAATGTTCAATTGTTAAATTTCCACTCCTATGTTTACTTAGTGTTACATTTTAAAATGGGGCATGTCATTACAGCACCCCAGTGGCCATGGCTGTTGTTCAAAGTATTTCTAAAAGTCACTGAGATCTCTTTGAAATATGTCTTCATTTTTCATTTGTTCAGGTATCCCCCGCACCCTGCCACATGACCTCTTCCCTTTTTTAGACCTTCTAAATAGGCTCTTAGAAATTGTTATATTTTACTAGAAGTTTGAGGACCAGGAGAAATAAAGCTGAGCCCTCAATATCTATGAGCACCACTTTTTCACTTTAATAACGTGATTCATGTATAACAAGGTAAAGAAGCAAAGATTTCACTACAGAAATGAACACTTAATGGTTTTCCAAGAGCTCTGATTTATCTCTCATCATGTTAAATTTGTGAGGCTTTTTCATCAAATGAAAGACACGTTGGTCAGAGGTTATGTGATTGTTAACCCCTGGTCCACAACGTTCATGGTAATAAAGCAAATGTCTTCCCTTTATTGCTTGACATTTCTGGATGTGTCACATCCTCGGGTCTAGGCTCACCTATTCCATCTGATGCAATAGACTGCGTTACTTTGGGAAGTTATGCTGATGAAAATGGATAGCGAAATGGTTAGACATTTTAACTTAATCACTTAATCATACAGTTCAGACTCTCCTGATTTGTTTGGCTTTGTTTGTTTGTTTTGTTTATTTGCTTTGGGTTTTCAGTATAGGGCGGAAAGTTCTTTTATAAGACATCTTGTATTTCTTAAATACTCAAATATTATCCAAAAGCTTTGATCTAAGTCACATTTCATTTTTAAAGACTTTTCTAATCATCTATTCATCAGTTAATCATCCTTTTCAAGGTAATTTTATTTCACTTCCATTCATTGCATTAGCTTTTATTTCCTTCAGAAGCTGAAGATAATTTTTACAGCCCATGGGTTAGCATTGTAATTTTTTCCAACTCATTTCAGCTCTATGTTCTTTCAGGAATCTTCTATGATTTAGAGTACATTTTGAGTTTTGGTAAAAACAACAGAAGCCTTTTTGATAACATGGTTCATGATATCAGATGTGGTTATACCCCTTACACCATAAACACTTTTATCCACACATCCACTTCCTTTGCTCATTTGCCTTGATATTAGCAAAAAATTAATAACTACATTTGTTGAGCATTTACTCTCATCCTGTCTCTGTATTATATGATCATACACATTTTCTCACTTAATCCCTATGAGGTAAATACATTTATTATTCTCATTTTACAGATGAAGAAACTGAGACTAGAGAGGTTAAACAACTTGCACAAAGTTATAGCTAATAACTGAGTGCAGAGCCCACACTATTTACTTCTACTCAACATAATTATTAAGGGAGTATTGCTATAAACAGTGAAAAGAACTTAATCGTATTGATGAAGCAGCAAATGGTAAATAATTCTTGAGAATTCTGCCACCTCCCTAGGCAGACGGTTTGGGAACTTGTTAAAAGTTACAGGGCAAAAGAGACACCCAAGACAGAATTCTTCCACCCTCTGTTCTCCTCCACAATAAGGCTGCTCACAGAATAGACTAACAAAAGTAACTGTAAAATTGACCTGAGAGCAACTTACAGCTTACAGTCCCACTAACTTTCCTACAAAGAAAAAAACAGATACAGGTATAACATATTTAACATAGATGTGTTCATCCTAAAACTCTATCAAAAGTGTCCAGGCATTCCTGTCTTTCACATACTGTTAATATACATTTTGTAGTAAGACTTTAGATATAATTTGATTGCTGATGACAGAAACTAGATGATGCTTCTTTTTCTCTTCCCTGGCTACACTGGCTTTGCAACATTGCAAAAGAGAACATTTGTTGTTGTCAATAAAGCAGTCAGCTGTGTCACTTGGGGAAGAGATATATGGAGTGGGATGGTATTATTTTGACAATCACTTTCTTCCAAAGCAATACAGTAAACGTACCTTATTTTGCTCATTTATTCACAACACAATGGCCAAGATGGAAAAAGAAAGAGCACAGCATAGATTTGGGTCGATAAGAAAGCCATACTGTGTAATTAACAAAAAGAGGCACATTACTTGATGAAGTCAAAGGCATCACCCAAGGAGAATGGCTACAATGGCTGCAGGAATAATTGGAGAGAGAGTAAAAAGGTAAGCATCCCCATGTCTGCAAACAGGTTTCTTACCTGTCTCATAAGGCAGGTGACCTTTTCACGGTATTGTATTTTAGAAAATGGTCAGCTACAAGACACAGAAGTCATAAAAGATTTGCCAATCATAAAATGTCTATCATTAGAGTTTATTTAGTGCATGATAAAACTGGCTGATCAACTCTTAGAAGCTTTCTGAAAGGATTGAGGATAAAGTGGTTTTTTAAAAAGTGTGTGTTTTCTGCTCAAATTCTCTTTAGATTTGAGATTCACAAAGATTTGACATAAAGAAAATACATACAAGATCCATCTCTCTATTATATTTTAAAGCTTTTGTCAGATCTTTGAGAGTTAGCTCCAATAACAAACACTGTACTCATTTATTTAAATTAATTATAATAAATTACAGGGTTTGATAAAAATTACATTTTTCAGGGGCTTCCCTGTTGGCATAATGATTAAGAATCTGCCAGCCAATGCAGGGGACATGGGTTCGAGCCCTGGTCTGGGAAGTTCCTACATGCTGCAGAGCAACTAAGCTCGTGCACTACAACTACTGAGCCTGTGCTCTAGAGCCCGCGGGCTACAACTACTGAGCCCGTGTGCCACGGCTACCAAAGCCCGTGCACCGAGAGCCCGTGCTCCACAACAAGAGAAGCCGTCACAATGAGAAGCCCACGCACCACAACGAAGAGTAGCCCCCACTTGCCACAGCTAGAGAAAGCCTGCATGCAGCAGCGAAGACCTAATGCAGCCAAAAATAAATAAGTAAACAAACAAGCAAATAAATATATTTTAAAATATCAAAATTTTTTAAAAATTACATTTTTCAGATATACATGTATGAAAATTATAAATGGTGAAACAGAGAAAGAGATCAAATGGTGATTTTTTTTTTCCCTGTTCTACAGAAACATTGAATGACTTAAAACCCTCTCATATCCTTGTTTGTTAACAGAAAAAAAATACACCCATAAATATGAGATAGGTTTAGAAAAGTCTAAACTGAATCTCTCTATTAGATGGAAAACTAACCCAGATGTAATTCCACTTTCCAAATCTAATCCGATCCAGAAGCCATAGAAAGATTCGTGGTGCCAAAACATTACAAGAGCAGTGCAAGAACCCCCTGGAGAAACAGAAGTGTGTGCTGGGGCTGGAAGGGGGCAGGAAAGCACCTAGAGTAGAAGAGGAGCAGGGAGGTAGGGGAAAGTTTTCTTACAGTGTACTTTGTTCCACCTTATACTGCCCTACCTAGAGCAAAAATTCAGCAACTCCAACCCAACTAACTGAATGTTTTGTCTACTACTGGTACAGAAATGGAATCTTTCTTCTATATTGATCTTGTATCCTGCAAACCTGCTAACCTGTCTTATATTTAAGTAATTCCAGAGTGTATCCTTTTACACATTTGAACACTTCTGAAATTAAAATGTACCTTATACTCAAATTTATGATCATTATTTTGTAGATAGTAGTCATCATAGCCTGTGAATAGTGAACTTGGTCTTAGCTATTGTCATCTTTTCAGTTGAATTGTGTATATAGTTATTAATACATATGCTGTGTGTAACTATCAATTAAAGTGTCTTTAAAGCAATTACACTGTTATTAAGTGGGTTTTTTTTGACCATGTCATGCAGCTTGCAGGATTTCAATTTCCTGATCAGGGACTGAATCCAGGCCAGGGAAATGAAAGTGCTGAATCCTAACCACTAGACCACCAGGGAACTCCCTATTAGTAAGTTTTTGAAAGAAAAATTATTGAGTACACAAAAAGACACAGAAAAAGAGCAACAGAGCATAAACTAGATATTAAGGTAGTAAATATTCATTATGAGAGGTATAATCATATCATATGTGAGGAAAATATTATATTTATTTGCAAAGCAATAAAGTGCTATACAGAAGACAAAAAAAGGAAAATGTCCATAAGCAGATAAAGTTGTGTGACAGGTTTTTGCCCTAATTAGTGCAAAATAATTATCTGCCATAAATCAAGCAATGAACTGAGAGCAGAACTTCCCTAAACTCTGAAAGGACTGACAAATCCTTCTGTAGAAATAAAGACTAATTCATGCAGTATGCAGGACTATTGTTAAGGCAATGTCAGAATTTAATTGGTATCATTTTTTTTCTTTCTTAGTAGAAAATAATGATGAGTCTTAACAACTGAGAAAAAATTAAAGGCTCAATGTAAAATAATATGAATTCTAATAATACTCATTATCATAGTAGAAAAATGACAGCTGAGTTTCTTTGTAATTCTTTTATTTATTTTTCCTGCTTTATTGTGCTGGCTGGGATCTCCAACAAATAACTAAAAGAAGGGAAGGTGGAAGCCTTTTGTCTTTTACTGATTTTAAAGGCAAAGCCTTAAGAATTTTATTTCAAACATGAGGTTTAAAAAAATTGTTGTAAATACCTTCTTGGGTTAAGAAATTTCCCAATTGGGAATGACATATACACAATGCTATATATAAAATAGATAACTAATAAGAACCTACTGTATAGCAAAGGGAACTCTACTCAATACTCTGTAATGATCTATACAGGGAAAGAATCTAAAAAAGAGGGGATATATATATATATATATATATATATATATATATATATAACTGATTCACTTTGCTGTACAGCAGAAACTAATACAACATTGTAAATCAACTATACTCAAATAAAAATTAATTTAAAAAAGAAACTTCCCTAGTTTGCCTAGAGTTTCAATCATGAATAGATGTTAAGTTTTGTCAAATAATTTTTCTGCATCTATGGAGATAATCATGTGGGTTTTATTCCTTTCACCTGTTGATGTGATAACTTACATTTATTAATTTTTCTAGTATTAAATCAATCTTGAATTCTTGGGTTAAACCTGAAGTGACCATAATGTATTATTATCCCTCATATATTGCTGGATTTGATTTAATACATTTTGTTTGTAGTTTTTGGATCTACATTTATAAGTGACCTGTATTCTTCCTTTCTTGAATAATCCTTTTCAATTCTTAGTATCAAGATTAAACTAGTCTCATAATGTGCGTTTGAAAGCATTCCTTCTTTTTCATCCCTCTTGAATCATTTGCTGAGGATTAGAAGTAACTTTTCCTTTAATGCTTGGTGAAACTTGCCAGTGAAGCCATCTGGCCCTGGAGCTTACATTATGAGAAGAATTTTGACTACTAATACAATTTCTTTAATGTTTATAGCTCCATCAGTTTTCCTATTTCTTCTAGAGCAGAATGGTGCATATAACCTATTAAAGAACATAGTCTATTATATTTATATTTTTATATTGTACCAGATTATAACCTATCTCATCTGTATATTCTAATTTATTTCCATGAAACTGCCTATAAATAAATAATACTTTATTATCTTTAATGTCTGCAGCTTCTACACTTTTACATTCTTAATATAGTTTGTGTCATTTTTTTTGTTTCTTCACTCTCAGTCATCAGTTTGTAAATTATATTAGCCTTTTCAAAGAACAGTTTGTCTTTTTAAATTCTCTATATTTTACATTTTAATTCTATTCATTAATTGCTAATTATTTTTATTTCTTTTTTGTTGTTTTCTGAGTTTATTCCACAGTTGTTTTCTAAATCTAGTTTGGATGAGTACCTTATTAATTTTTTTAAAATTTTTCTTACCTTTCAGTGTCAGCCATTTTACACTATATGGCTATGAAATTCCCTCTAGTTTTTGTTGAATCCCAAAATATTTGATATGTAGCATTTTAATTCTTGTCAGTTCTAAAATGTTTTCTAATTTCCAATGTGACTTCTTTTCTGATCCATTGGTTGACTTTACAAATGTATATTTTAAAATTTCCATATATAATTTTAAAATTATTGATTCTTAAGTTAATTGTATTGTGGTCAGAAGATGTGTCTATATGATTCCAATCTTTAGATATTTGTGAAGATATGTTTTATGAGCCAGAAAATGTTCAAATTTTGCATGTGTTTGAATAGAATGAAATACATTCTATGTAGTTGTTGGATGCAAAGTTCTGTATGTGTCCATTGCATGAATTTTATTAATCATATTACTTAACTCCTACCCAAAACAAAACATTATAAGTGTAATGCAATTGTCATTTAATAATGAAACTATATGACAAGGACTACAAGTAGTTTAGAAATTATGCACATATGACATATTGTTCATACACTCAGGTGGTGTGTTCAAATCTTCAACACTAATGTTGCAGAATTACTGGCCATAAAAAGAATGATGTTGGATGAAAATGTAAAAGAGGACATCAAAATCATAAAATGTTGGGGAGGAGAGTAAGAAAATGTAGGTTCTTTTTTTTTTTTAGAATGTGTTTGAGCTTTTATGACTATCAGTCTAAAACAAGCAGGTATAGAAAGGGGTTAACACACTTGAAAAACAGGGTAACCACAAATCAGAAACATACAACAGATTCACAAAAACCAAAAAGAAGAGAGCACAAGCAAAAAATAAAAGGAAATCATCAAACCACAAAAAGAAAAAGGAATAAAGGAGAAACATAGAATCAACTGGAAAACAAGGTTTAAAATGGTAATAAATACATATTTATCAATAATTACCTTAAATGTCAACAAACCAAATCCTCCAATCAAAAGGCATAGAGCAGCAGACTGGATAAAAAACAAGAGCCTACAACATGCTGCCTACAAGAGACCCACTTTAGGGCAAAGGATATACATACATTGAAAGTGAGGGAATGGAAAAAGATACTTCATGCAAAAGGAAATGACAAGAAAGTGGGGGTTGCAATACTCATATCAGACAAAATAGACTTTAAAACAAAGGCCATTAAGGAAGATAAAGAAGGACACTACCTAATGATAAAAGGTTCAATGCAAGAGGAGAATTTTACACTTGTCAACATGTATGCACCTAATATTGGAGTACCCAAATACATAAAACAAATACTAACAGACGTAAAGGGAGAAATTGATGGGAATATAATAATAGTAGGAGACTTTAACACCCATTCACAACAATGACAGATCTTCTAGACAGAAAACCAATAAGGCAACAGAGATCGTAAATGATACAATGGAACAGTTAGACTTAATTGATATTTTCAGGACACTATGCCCTCAAAAAAGCAGAATACACATTGTTTTCAAGTGCACATGGAACATTCTCTAGAATTGACCACATACTAAGGCACAAAACAAACCTCAACAAATTTAAGTGTATAGAAATTATTTCAAGCATCTTCTCTGACCAGTGGCATGAAGCTAGAAATCAACCACAGAAAAAGAAATGAAAAAAACAATTACGTGGAAATGAAACACATGGTACTAAAAAACCCAAAAGGTCAACAAAGAAATCAAAAAGAAATATAAAAATACCTTGAAACAAATGACAATGAAAACACACAATCATACAAAATTTCTGGGATGCAGCAAAAGCAGTTAGAGGGAAGTTCATAGTGATATAGGCCTTCCTCAAAAAGCAAGAAAAATCTCAAATAAACAACTAAACATATCCCCTAAAAGAACTAGAAAAAGAAGAACAAACAAAACCTAAAGTCAGCAGAAGGAAGGAAATAATAAAGATTAGAGAGGAAATAAATAAAATAGAGATTAAAAAACAATAGAAAAAAATCAATAAAACCAAGAGTTAGTTCTTTGAAAGGGTAAATAAAAATGACAAACCTCTGGCTAGGCTTACCAAGAAAAAAAGAGTGAGAACCCAAATAAACAAAATAAGATATGAAAAAGGAAAAATATCAACCAATACTGCAGAAATACAAAAAAACCATAAGAGAATACTAAGAACAATTATTTGCCAACAAATTCGACAACCTAGAAGAAATGGAAAAAATTCTAGAAAACACAGCCCACCAAAATTGAATCAGGAAGAAATAGAGGGCTTCCCTAGTGGTGCAGTGGTTGGGAATCCACCTGCAAATGCAAGGGACATGGGTTTGAGCCCTTGTCCAGGAAGATCCCACATGCCGCGGAGCAACTAAGCCTGTGCATCACAGCTACTGAGCCTGTGCTCTAGAGCCCGCGAGCCCCAAGTACTGAACCCGCACACCACAACTACTGAAGCCCATGTGCCTAGAGCCCATGTTCCGCAGCAAGAGAAGCCACCGCAATGAGACACCCATGCAATGCAACGAAGAGTAGCCCCCGCTCACCACAACCAAAGAAAGCCCACACACAGCAGCAAAGACCCAATGCAGCCAAATAAATAAATAAATTAAATTAAATAAATAAATTAAAAATAAAATTAAAAAAAAGAAGAAGAAATAGATAATTTGAACAGACCTATCACTAGAAATGAAATAGACTATATAATTAAAAAAAAAACCCACAAAAAGTCCAGGACCAGATGACATCACAGGTGAATTCTACCAAACATAAAAAGAAGAACTTCTACTGATCCCTCTCAAATTCTTCCAAAAAGTTGAAGAGGGGGGAACACTCCCAAAGATATGCTATGAAGCCACCATCACCCTGATACCCAAACCAGAAAAGATATCACCAAAAAAGAAAATTACAGGCCAATATCTTTGATGAATACAGATGTAAAAATTCTCAACAAAATATTAGCAAACCAAATCCAACAACATATATAAAAGATCATACACCATGAGCACGTGGGATTCATCCCAAGTTCACAAGGATGGTTCAATATACACAAATCAATCAATGTGATATACCACATCAACAAAAGAAAAGACAAAAACCAAACGATCATCTTAATAGATGCAGCAAAACATTTGACAAAATTCAACATCGATTCATGGTAAAAACTCTTACCAAAGTGGGTATAGAGGAAACATATCTCAACATAATAAAAGCTATTTATGACAAACCCACAGCCAATATAATACCCAATGGTGAAAAGCTGAAAGCTTTCCTGCTAAAATCTGGAACAAGACAAAGATGCCCACTCTCACCACTTCTCTTCAATGTAGTATTGGAAGTCCTAGCTATAGCAATCAGACAAGAAAAAGAAATAAAATGTATCCAAATTGGAAAGGAAGAGGTAAAATTGTCGTTATATGCAGATGACATGATACTATACATAGAAAACCCTAAAGATGTCACACAAAACCTACTAAAACTGATAAATGAATTCAGCAAGGTAACAGGATACAAGATTAACATACAGAAATCAGTTGCATTTCTTTACACTAACAAGGAAATATCAGAAAGGGAATGTAAAAAAAAAAAAAACCTTTTAAAATTTCACCAAAAAAATAAAATACTTAGGAATAAATGTGACTGAGGAGGTGAAAGATTTATATGCTGAGAACTATAAAACGTTAATAAAGGAAACTAAAGATGACTCAAAGAAATGGAAAGATATCTCACGCTCTTGGATTGGAAGAATTAATATTGTTAAAATGGCAATACTATCCAAAGCAATATACAGATTTAATGTGATCCCTATCAAGTTATGCATAACATTTTTCATAGAATTAGGACAAATAATCCTAAAATTTATATGGAACCATAAAAGACCCAAAATTGCCAAAGCACTCCTGAGGAAAAAGAACAAAGGACAAACCCTCCCAGACTTCAGACAATACTACAAAGCTACTGTAACCCAAACAGTGTGGTATTGGCACAAAATCAGATACATGGATCAATGGAATAGAATACAGAGCCCAGAAGAAAACTCACACACCTACAGTCAATTAATCTTTGACAAAGGAGACAAGAATATAAAATGGGAAAAAGACAATCTCTTCAGCAAGTGGTGCTGGGAAAGTTGGACAGCTGCATGTAAATCAATGAAGTTAGAACACACCCTCACACCATGCACAAAAATAAACTCAAAATGGCTTAAAGACTTAAGTATAAGACAAGACATCATAAAACTCCTAGAAGAGAACATAGGCAAAATATTTCTGATATAAATCTTACCAGTATTTCCTTAGGTCAATCTCCCATGGCAATAGCAATAAAAACAAAAATAAACAAATGGGACCTAATCAAACTTACAAGCTTTTGCACAGCAAAGGAGACCATAAACAGAATGAAAAGACAACCTACGGATTGGAAGAAAATATTTGCAAATGATGCGAACAGCAAGGGCTTAATTTCCAAAATATATAAACAGCTCATATATTCAACAACAACAACAAAAACCCAATTGAAAAATGGGCAGAAGACTAAAACACATTTCTCCAAAGAAGATATACAGATGGCTGGTTAATAGGCACATGAAAAGATGATCAACATTGCTAATTATTAGAGAAATGCAAATCAAAACTACAATGAGGTACCGCCTCACACCAGTCAGAACGGCCATCATTAAAACGTCTATAAATAACAAATGTTGGAGAGGGTGTGGAGAAGAAGGAACCCTTCTACACAGGTGGTGGGAATGTAAGTTGGTACAACCACTCTGGAAAACAGTATGGAGGTTCCTCAGAAAACTAAAAGTAGAATTACTATATGATCCAGCAATCCCACTCCTGGGCATATATCCAGACAAAACTGTAATTCAGAAAGATACATGCACCCTTATGTTTATAGCAGCACTATTCACAGTAGCCAAGACATGGAAACTACCTAAATGAATGAATGAATAAAGAATCAACAGATGAATGGACAAAGATGAGGTATATATAATATACCATATAATATAAATGGAATATTACTCAGCCATGAAAAAGAACAAAACAATGCCATTAGCAGTTACATGGACGGACTGAGAGATTATCATACTAAGTGAAGTAAGTCAGAAAGAGAAAGACAAATACCATATGATATCACTTATATGTGGAATTGAAAATGACACCAATGAACTTATTGACCAAATAGAATTAGACTCACAAACAGAAAACAGACCTGTGATTGCCAAGGGGGAGGGAGAAAGAGAGGGAGAGGGATGGACTGGGAGTTTGGGGTTAGTAGATGTTAACTATTACATTTAGAATGGATGGACAACAAGGTCCTGTTGTATAGCACAGGGAACTATATTCAATGTCCTGCATAATGGAAAAGAATATAAAAATGAATGTGTATATATGTACAACTGAGTCGCTTTGCTGTAGAGCAGAAATTAACACAACACTGTAAATCAACTATACCTCAATAAAAAAAAGAATGATGTTGGGCCATTTCAGTTATTTTTCTCTCACCAAAGTCAACCTACATGACATACAAGAGATTTTGGAACACTCTTGTATTGTACTTACACAGGATGTTTTTTTAAAAATCAGAAAAGCAGCCTCTGTGTGTTAAAAGCAAAACAACAAAAACCATAATACTATACATTGCAGTGAACAATATCAATAAAGCAGGATGTGCTAGAACACATGAAATAATGTATTTGCTAGAAGCTGCTGAAGAAGCAACCAAACTCACGTGCCTTGAAAATGCAAGTACTTCTTACCTGACACCTGCTGAAAAAAAATTTCTCCCATCATTCTACTCAAAAGAAGAATTTGAAATTATTGTGCATGTAGAGAAAGCTGAGATGCAGATGGAAATTTTCACGACTTTTAAAACAAAATCTTGAAATATAACCACATTGTTGCATTGCTTCATTTCTAAATTCGAGGTTTAAAAACAATTTTTTCCTCAATTTTATGGGTGTAGGAAAAAATTGAAGGGAAAAATATTAGAAATAAAAATGTGTGAGGCTATTATTAATAGCTTAAATATACTTCAGAAAATAGATATTGATCTTCTTCAAGAAATACCCATAGCTTTGCTTTGTTTCAGTAAAATTGCATCATCACAATAGACCAAATTTTCAAGTTCCTGAGTTGAAGTGGAGCTGTGCCTTTTACCTAACTAGTTTAGTGAAGCTAGCCTGTTACCACTAGAAAGAAAGGAATGCATAATAAGCACTGGTGCCAACATCTTCCTCATAGAACCCTATCTGGGCAGAGTGGGTGATGATACCTTGTTTCTCCCCTGACTCTCATTCACAGTAAGTATCTATTGTAAAAATGCATTATGGGGCTTCCCTGGTGGCGCAGTGGTTAAGAGTCTGCCTGCCGATGCAAGGGACACGGGTTTGTGCCCCGGTCCGGGAAGATCCCACATGCTGCGGAGCGGCTAGGCCCGTGAGCCATGGCCGCTGAGCCGGTGCGCCCGGAGCCTGTGCTCCGCAACGGGAGAGGCCACAACAGTGAGAGGCCCAGTTACCGCAAAAAAAAAAAAAAAAAAAGTAAAAAAAAAAATGCATTATGGTGATCATAGTTTCACCAACAGAACTGATAATGATCAACAGCACTGAGAAACAGTGTGTCATTTCAAATGTTTTAAACTTGCTTACTAAAAATTTCAACATTTAGACTATAATTACATTTTAGTAAAATTTCAGATTTTATTCTTATGCAACAGAATTGATTCTATTAGTATGGCATTAACATTTGACCTCAACTTTGGTTGAATATTGATTTCCAAACCTTGCTGAAATGTACATTTGGTGTACTTTCAGAATATAACTTAGAGAGACACCAGAATCTGTGCATCCAGAAACATGTTCAAAACTGTTTACAGCAGCACTGTTCATAATTTTAAAATTGGAAACACAAATGCCTACCAACATTAAATTGAATAAATAAAATGCAGTACATCTATAGAATCAGATACTACTTAGAGGTGAAAATAAACAAACTAGAGATAGCACATTAATAGGGATAAATCTTACAAACGTAATTTTAGGGAAAGAATCAAATCCCTGAATAATATGTGCAGTATAACTCCATCCATGTAAATTCAAAACCAGACATAATTAAATGTTATGAGGAAGAGGAGGGGGAAGACACATGTATAGGTATTAAACTATTTCTAAGAAAAAGCAAGGAAAGAATAATACACAGCTCTGGATCCTGTGTATCTCTGGGAAGGAGGCAATGGAATGGGATAGTTGAGGAGCAATTAGGAAGCTATAAGTTAGTGGTAATGTTCTAGTGCTTGTTAGGTAATGAATTCATGTTCATCATATTATTATGAAATGGAATGAAAATAGCTACCTCTGCATACACCCATCATAACAGTGTGTCATGAACCAACAACTATGACTAACACAATTCTGTGCACCTGGAACCCATGAGAAAAAGCAGGGAACAATTATCCCCCCAAAATCAGGGTAGTACTTCCTGACCTTGGCTACCACTGGTTAGTGAGGGAAGGGGCCATGACTGGATGTCTCTAAGGTACTGTCAACATTCCAGTTTCCAATCTAGATGGTGGTTATACAAGGATTCACTTCATGATTATAGGTTTCATATATTTTTCTGTATGTATAAAATAGTACATGATTTCTAAAAGTTATAAGTAAACACATACACGCAAACACAAGGATACATTCATATTACATATTCACTTGGATATATTAAACACATGGAGGTAAGTTTTGGTGGGAGTGGACAGTGGCAGTAGTCACTGGGGATGGGGAATCAGGAGGCGGCAAATCTGTTTCTTATAAGCTAGTGGTTTGGTCAGTTTTGCTTACACTCCATCTCCATTAACTGGTGATCGTGGAAAGAAAACCATACACATAACGCCAAGGCTTAGAACAGCTCCATTGGACTCACTTCACCTGCATGGCCATTTTGATTATGAAAGGTAAACTATACTGCTCATATTCAGAGTGATTTTCCTCTACTGAACTAAAGCAACAAAATTTCCACAAGCATCATATAGCATTGCCTTATATATCCTCTTTGCCAGTTTTACTCCATTATTTACTATTTTTATCAGTTCTATTTCCACTGCACTTTATTAAAATGTGTCATATATTAAACCCAATTTTGAAAAAAGAAAATAAATCATCCATAAGTCCATCAAACTAACATAACTATATTGTTGTGCACACTTTCTTTCCACTCACATACATATTTTTAAACAGATGCTATCATAATGTACGTTGTGTTTTAAGTCAGCTTTTTTGCTCTTAACGCCATAGTGTGAACATTTTTCCTTGTTATTCATGGTCTTCATAATTATAATTTTAATGGCTGAATAATATTCCATAGACTTAATGTTGCATAATTTACTAAAGAATTTCACAACTGTTTTATACATATATTGTTTCTCAGAGGCATTTTTCTAGTCGTTATTATAAAGCTGCTACAATGAATATTTTCTGGCACGTAGACGTCTTGCTTGGGTGGAATTATTTCCTTAGGACCCATTCCCCAGGGTGAGATTCCTGGGCTAAGAGCTATGACTGTCTCTACAGTTCTCCCTTTATGTTGCCATATTGCTTTCAAGAGAATCATACTAGTTTACAATTGTCACCGGTAATGTACAAAAGTGCCAATTTGAATGTAAGCAGCTGGCATTTGGGGGATTAATCATTTCTGCTCTCATAAGTTCTTTCCCCAAGATAGAAATGCTTGACTCTTTACTTTTCTTTCTTTTTGAAAAATTAAAACTTCCCTGAATCAGGCTTGTCCAAAGTTTCTTCACCAACTAGTTTGACTGAACACCAAAGTTGTGCACAACTTAATGGAGAGCCATGCAGGCTCTCCCTCTGTACCACATGCTGTTTCTTCTGTAACAGGAGCTCATCCTTTCTGAGACCAGGCATTTGTTATAAGGAGTCCATATTGCCCAAGATTCCTATCTCACCCAACTATATCTCAGTAGTTTCTTGAAGATATTTTTAAGATCTTCATTCCCAAATCCAATATAGATCTTTCTACATTGGATAGCATGCTTGTATGTCTGCCTAAATCTTGGACCTTGACCTTTTCTCTGCACTGCCTTCAGAACATCCTGTTTCTGTTTTGGCCTTTAAAAAAATTTTTTAAAGCATTTCTTTTCAAAAGAGCTCTTCTTTTCTACCAGTCTTTCAACATGGGCAGGGCCTATTTGAAATTAACATTCTGTCATTGTCACTTTCTGCCATCTGCGTTTCAAAGCACAAGAAGGTTAGAGACTAGAACAGTGATGCATTAAGTAAGCCCAGACCTAGGCTCCTTTGTTCCAGTGGGCGCCCCATCCATAGCATTCTGGTGACCTCCACAAGCTATTCCGGGACTCACTCAAAACACCCCATCAGCAAGTCCACATACCTGCTGGGGAGAGCGTAGAGAAGACACAAAAATTAACACCAGAAATTTGGAGGCAATTTTACTCTGTTTTCTAAGGTTAACTCCTAAGTGTGTATTCTCTTATATTCTTTTATTTTATTCTTCCAACCTCTTTTTGCATATTCTCCCCTTCCAGAGTGTATAGTTGGACTCTGCAACTTGTCCAGAGCCCTTAGGAAACAAAACCCTTCATGAACCTAGTTCAGCCATAAAGATACATACTGGGTACTGAAAACAGTTTGTGCTGCAGCCATAGAGAGGAACACTGACAAATGTTGTTGATCGAAGTATTTAAACTCGTATTTCATTGTACACATGTTAAAATCCCAAAAGAATGTAACTTAGCTTTTTTCACCTTTTGAGTGTCTATCAAACCTCTGTCAGACTATGCTATAGTACAATGATATTGAAACTTGCATTTCAGAAACCATATTCTTACAAAAAGCATCTACCCCAGATTACATCCTTTTTTTCCTCTTCTCTGCTGAATGTTTGGGAAAGGGATAGTCATTTTTTATCCTGTGTAGCAGATACACTAGGTTAAAAACACACACACAGGAAAGCAAAACTGTTTCTCCTGCTTTTAATGAACAGCCATGGCCTTCCATGGGCTGGCTTCAACTTTAATGACATGACATAATTAAAGAACAATTCACAAAATGAAAATGGGCATTTCAATGCTCCCTGTAACACATTACCGGCTCTAATATCATTCTTTTGTGCCCATTTAAGTCTCAAATTAATTTCCCATGCTATAAGATTTACCAGCAAGTATATGTTACCCTCATATTGGAACTTGAATTTCTACCTGAAACATTTTTCTTTTAGACCTAGCTGCACAGTTGATACACCTAACTTCAGAACATTTGTATTCTGAACTGTAAAAATCTCTAAGTTTTAGCAGATAATTCTCTGAGCTTTTTTATATGGGTAATAAAACTTTCAGACTATGTTTCTACACAAAGCGGATGACTGTTAACGAAACAAGTAGCATAGGTCTGGTTCACAGGACCCAAAATATCCTACAAAAGCAGGCGAGAGCCATTGGCAGACTGGATGAGGAAGTTCAAAGAAATAAGGAGGACACAGACAGGAATGAAAAGCAAGACTGAAGCATCAGAGAGAGTGCACAGGTGACTAGGAGCACATAAAAATCTGTAGGGGAAAGCCTCATTGTTCACGCTTTTTTCCCATAGTGCTAGATTTTTAAAATATCCTTCTATATCCTCCTACTATCGAAGCAATTGAGTTTATGTCTCATAGAACACAAGTATTTCTGAATTCCAAGAAAAACAAAAAATTTGAAATACTTCTAAAGAGAAAAAAACAATCAACAAATTGGTATTCAAAACCTTATATAAACCACTAGATTCTGGAAAACAATAGGGCAATGTCTTAAAGCTATATTGATTTTGAACATAGATTTATTTGACAAGCCAACCAATGAAGGAATATAGCTTTAGACACACAAAGGTTCAGAAGGCATACCACCCAAGAATCTCTTCTACCAGAATATACTTCTGCAAAAAAAAAATAAATCTAGGGCTTCCCTGGTGGCGCCGTGGTTGAGAGTCCGCCTGCTGATGCAGGGGACACAGGTTCGTGCCCCGGTCCAGGAAGATCCCACGTGCTTCGGAGCGGCTAGGCCCGTGAGACATGGCCACTGAGCCTGCGCGTCCGGATCCTGTGCTCCGCAACGGGAGAGGCCACAACAGTGAGAGGCATGCGTACCGAAAATAATAATAATAATAATAATAATAATAATAATAATAATAATAATAATAATAATAATAAATAAATCTAAGCAGAAGGAAAGTTTCGGGTGTAAGGAAAAAAACGGTGATGAAAAGACCAATAAGACAAAGAACTATTTACATCTGTGTCAATTAGGTGTTAACGAATGCTTCTGCTTCTGGTCATGACAGAGTATCAGGGACTGAATGAGCAGTACTACTTTAAACAACTGGACAACCAGTCAAAAGAGACGACATGTTGGTTTTCATTTATTGGACAACAGGCAGTACAGGATTGTGCTGCCTGAAAGTAAAAAAACAAACAAAAACCCCCAACAAGTTCATTCCTGCCACTTTCTTAGTTTACTGCTTGGGGTGGGTTTCCAGGCCTCAGTGCAGAGAGAGAGAAGCCAAATATCTCAGCAGTTGCTGAGCTGAGCTATTTCATATTACAGAGATGTCAAATGACAAAAGTGATATCAAAGGGCAGAATACCAGGGATGAGGGAACAGCACAAAGACACAACTCAGAGAGGTCCCCTTACAACTCGGTCTAATCTGCACATGCAGGAGAAAAATATTTCCAAATCTGGAGAAGAAGCACTGGAAGAGAGTAGATGTAATAAACCCTGGAGCTCCCACAGGGCTGGGACAAGTCTGTGTTCAAACCAGGAAGGGTAGAAAACCCACCAAATATATAAAGCATTGGGTAGAGTCCTCAGTAGAGTATTAATTAGTAATGGAGCAAAATTAGCCCCTGAATAAAGACAGCTCTGGACCCACCTTCACAAAGGCCAACAATATCTAAAGAAATACAGCAAAATCCAGCATCTAACATTATAAAATTCAAAATGCCTAAGCTCTAATAAAAAATTATAAGGCATATAAAGAATCAAGAAAATGCAACTCTTTAGCAAGAAAAAAATCCATTAGAGGAATGAAATCAGCAAAAATGGCGGAGTCAGGAGATCTAAATTCCATTCTTGCATAAAAGTAATGAAAAAAAAACTGATAAAAACTTTCAGAATCAACTTTTTCAGAACTCTGAAAATTAACCAAAGCCTTGCAGCAGTCTGGATAGCACTTACTCAACAAAAACAGCTGATTCTCAGTCAGGACAGAGGACTCTGTGGCATTTTAACTTACCCCAGTCCCATCCCCTGCTTTTCAGCTTAGCAGTAGCCATGAAGATACCAGCTCTCATTCCCCTTACCGGAGGGAGCAAAGGGGCCTCATTTAAGAGACTTGTAATTATTTGTTCTGATTTTGGTGGCTCCCTGGGAGACAGGCTCAAAGGTTTTGTCTTTATCACCTGGTCCAATGCTAAAGCTGCTTCCCATGGGGCTTTTGTTGAAAACCTTTGCAGGCTGATGTTTTAGTTGCTGCTGCCTAAGGTACAGTTGGAATAGGCAATATACTAAACAAAAAGTTTGGAAGGAAAAGATAGAAAATGAGATGTCTGTTAGAGCTTTGAAAAGCTCCAACATATTCATGGGAACCTCAAAGGCCATGTGTATGCTCAGGGCTATGTGTGTGCTCAGGAGAGCAGAAGGCCCCAAGGTCTCATCTCCTTCTCACCTTGAGGCGCTGCAAGAGCAGGAAATAAAGACTACGTTGGAGCCATAAGCTTCCTAGCTGAGTGTTGAAGGCGTGCCCCGACAGGCACGCAGAGTCCCTCAGCACAGTCTGCAATCTTTATTGGTTCCAAGAGTTCGAGGAAATCTCTGTCCAGTCACTAGCTGACTACTAAGCTAATGGAACAGAGATTTCAGGAGCCAGACACAAAGTTGGAGGATTTATATAATCTGATTGCAAGACTTACTATAAAGCTACAGTAGTCAATGTAGCATGATATTGGAACAGAATAGAAAGTCCAATATTAGACCCATGCATATGTGGTCACTTGGTTCCTTTGTGATTTTTTTTTTTTTTTTTTTGGCCATGCTGTGTGGTTTGCAGGATCTTAGTTCTCCGACCAAGGGTCGAACCTGGGCCCCCTGCAGTGGAAGCATGGAGTCCTAACCACCGGACTGCCAGGGAATCCCCAGCCACTTGGTTTCTGACAAAGCTACCATAGGGAGATGGAGGATGGATGGAGAGAACTGACTGCAATGCATTCCATAGAAAACTTTCAAGGTGATGGACATGTTCTACACAGGCTTACTTTCTTTCATAGCACTTCACTTTATTGCACTTTGCAGATACAATTAACAAATTGAAGGTTTGTGGCAACCCTGGTTAAGCGCGTCTATTGGTGTCATTTTCCTAACAGCATTTGCTCACTCTGTGTCTCTGTGGCACATTTTAGTAATTCTCACAATATTTCAAACATTTTCATTATTATTATATTTGTTATGGTGACCTGTGATCAGATCAGTGATCTTTGATGTTACTATTGTAATTGTTTTGGGACTCCATGGACTGTGCCTGTATAAGACAGTGAACTTAATCAATAAATGTGTGTGTTCTACTGACTGGCCCTTTCCCCATCTGTCTCCCTCTCCTTGGGCCTCCCTATTCCCTGAGAGACAACAATATTGAAATTAGACCAGTTAATAACCTTACAATAGCCTCTAAGTGCTGCAGTGAAAGGAAGAATCGCATGTGTCTTGTTTTAAATCATTTAAGCCTAACTATAAATGATTAGGCTTAGTGAGGAAAGCATATTGAAAGCTGAGATAGGCTGAAAGCTAGGCCTCTTGCACCAAACAGCTAGCTAAGATGTGAATGCAAGGGGAAAGTTCTTGAAGAAAATTAAGTGTTACTCCAGTGAACACACAAATGATAAGAAAGTGAAACAGCCTTATTGCTGATATGGAGGAAGTTTTAGTGGTCCGAATGAAGAACAAACCAAATATACCATTCCCTTAAGCCGAAACCTCATCCAGAGGAAGGCCCTAACCCTCTTCAATTCTTCTAAGGCTGAGAGAAATGCTGAAGCTACAGAAGAAAAATTTGAAGCTAGCAGAGCTTGGTTTGAGGTTTAAGAAGCCATCTTCATTACATAGAAGTGCAAGGTGAAACAGAAAGTGCTGATGTAGAAGCTAAAGCAAGTTATCCAGAAGACCTAGCAAAGATAATTAATGAAGGTGACTACACTAAACAACAAACTTTTAATGTAGACAAAACAGCTTTATATTGGAAGAAGATACCATCTAGGACTTTCATAGCTAGAAAGGAGAAGTCAATGCCTGGTTTCAAAGTGTCAAAAGACAGGCTGACTCTCTTGTTAGGGGCTAACACAGCTGGTGACTTTAAGTTGAAGCCAGTGTTCATTTACCATCCCCCTAAATCCTAGGTCCCTTAAGAATTATGCTAACTCTACTCTGACTGTGCTCTTTAAATGGAACAATAACACCTGGATGAGACTTCCCTGGTGGCACAGTGGTTAAGAATCCGCCTGCCAATTCAGGCAACACGAGTTCGATCCCTGGTCCGGGGAGATCCCACTTGCCGCGGAGCAACTAAGCCCATGCGCCACGACTACTGATCCTTGCTCTAGAGCCCGCGACCCACAACTACTGAGCCAGCAAGCCACAACTACCGAAGCCCGTGCGCCTAGAGCCCCTGCTCTGCAACAAGAGAAGCCACCGCAATGAGAAGCCCGTGCACTGCAACGAAGAGTAGCTCCTGCTCGCCACAACTAGAGAAAGCCCATGCACAGCAACAAGATCCAACGCAGCCAAATAAATAAATAAATAAATAAATAAAATAATGCCTGGATGATAGCACATCAGTTTACAATATGGTTTATTGAATATTTTAAGCCCACAGTTGAGACCTACTGCTCAGAAAAAATGATTTCTTTCAAAATATTCCTGCTCACTGACAACGCACCTGGTCACCCAAGAGCTCCAGTAGAGATGTACAATGATACTAATGTTGCTTACATGCCTGCTAACACAACATCCATTCTGCAGCCCATGGATCAAGGAGTAATTTCTACTTTCAAGTCTTGTTATTTAAGAAACACATTTGGTAAGGCTGTAGCTGCCATGGACAGAGACTCCTCTGATGCATCTGGGCAAAGTAAATTGAAAGCCTTCTGCAAAGTACTCATCATTACATTTGTGATTCATGGGAAGAGATCACAATATTAACATTTACAGGAGTTTGGAAGAAGTTGATTCCAAGCCTCATGGATGACTTTGAAGGGTTCAAGACTTCAGTGGAGGAAGTAACTGCAGATAAGGTGGAAATAGCAAGAGAACTGGAATTAGAAGTGGAGCCTGAAGACGTGACTGAATCGTTACAATGTCAGGATAAAACTAAGACATGAGGAGCTGCTTCTTACGGATGAGCAAAGAAAGTGGTTTCTTGAGATGAAATCTACTCCTGGTGAAGATGCTCTGAAGAGTGTTGAAATGACAACACAGGATGTAGAATAATACAAAACTTAGTTGATAAAGCAACAGCAGGATTTGAGAGGCTAGACTTCAATTTTGAAAGAAGTTCTACTGTGGGTAAAATACTATCAAACACTACTTCATGTTACAATGAAATCATTCATGAAAGGACGTGTCAATCGATACAGCAAACTTCACTGTTGTGTTACTTTAAGAAACTGTCACAGCCACCCCAGCCTTCAGCAGTTACCACCCTGATCAGTCAGCAGCCATCATTATGGAAGCAGGACCCTCCATCAGCAAAAAGATTACAGCTCACTGAAGGCTTAAATAATGGTTAGCATATTTTAGCAATAAAGTGTTTTTAAATTAAGATATGCACATTGGTTTTGTTTTGTTTTATACGTTTTGTTTTTCTGTACACTGGTGTTTTAGACATAATGCTATCGTGCACTTAATAGAACTACAGTATAATGTAAACATAACTTTTATATGCACTGGGAAACCAAAAACATTGTGTGACTCTCTTTATTGCAATATTTGCTTTATTGTGGTGGTCTGGAACCAAACCTATAATATCTCTGAGGCAGGTATGCCCACATCTTGATTTTGGTTGTGGTTAACAACAATTTATATTTGTCAAAATGTATTGCATTACAAATTAGAGGTATGGGATTAACAGATACAAAATAGATAAGCAACAAGGATATATTGGGAATTATAGCCACTGTCTTATAATAACTTATAATGGAGTTAAATCTGCAAAAATACTGAATCATGGTGATCCAGGGACAACTTCCCCGGAAAAAAACATGTGAACACATGGCGCACCTCAGGCTGTTGCAGCGTCATGCTGGCCTCTGCCACCACAGGCTCGCACTGCATTCCATACCCCTCCTTCCCCCCAGCCTGAGTAAGCCAGAGCCCCCTAAACAGCTGCTACTTTAACCCCATCCTGACTGGGCAGGGAACAGATACCCTCAGGCGACCTACATGCAGAGGCGGGGCTAAATCCAAAGCTGAACCCCAGGAGCTGTGCAAACAAAGAAGAGAAAGGGAAATTTCTCCCAGCAGCCTCAGGAGCAGTGGATTAAATCTCCACAATCAACTTGATGTACCCTGCATCTCTGGAATACCTGAATAAACAACAAATCATCCCAAAATTTAGGCAGTGGACTTTGGGAGCAACTGTAGACTTGGGGCTAGCTTTCTGCATCTAATTGGTTTCTGGTTTTATGTTTATCTTAGTTTAGTATTTAAAGCTTATTATCATTGGTAGATTTGTTTATTGATTTGGTTGCTCTCTTCCTTTTTTAATATATAATATAGATTTTTTTTTCCTTTTTCCCTTTTTGTGAGTGTGTATGTGTATGCTTCTTTGTGATTTTGTCTGTATAGCTTTGATTTTACCATTTGTCCTAGGGTTCTGTCCATCCTTTTTTTTTTTTTTTTTTTTTTTAGTATACTTCTTAGTGCTTCCTATCCTAGGTGGATTTGTTTTTTGGTTGGGATGCACTCCTATTTCTTTTTTTTAATTACTTTTTAATTTTTTTATTTTAATAACTTTATTTTATTTTTCTTTCTTTCTTTCTATCTTTTTTTTTCTCCATTTTTTTCTGAGCCATGTGGCTGACAGGGTCTTGGTGCTCTGGCCAGGTATCAGGCCTGAGTCTCTAAGGTGAGAGAGCCGAGTTCAGGACATTGGTCCACAAGAGACCTTCTGGTCCCACATAATATCAAATGGCAAGAGCCCTCCCAGAGATCTCCATCTCAAAGTTAAGACCCAGCTCCACTCAACGACCAGCAAGCTACAGTGCTGGACACCCTATGCCAAACGACTAGCAAGAGAGGAACACAACCCCACCCATTAGCAGAGAGGCTGCCTAAAATCATACTAAGTTCACAGACACCCAAAACACACCACCAGACACAGTCCTGCCCACCAGAAAGACAAGATCCAGCCTCAACCACCAGAACACAGGCACCAGTCCCCTCCACCAGGAAGCCTACAAAACCAACTGAACGAACCTTACCCACTGGGGGCAAACACCAAAAACAATGGGAACTATGAACCTGCAGCCTGTGAAAACGAGACCCCAAACAGAATAAATTAAGCAAAATGAGAATACAAAGAAATACGCAGCAGATGAAGGAGCAAGGTAAAAACCCACTAGACCAAACAAATGAAGAGGAAATAGGCAGTCTACCTGAAAAAGAATTCAGAGTAATGATAGTAAAGATGATCCAAGATCTTGGAAATCGAATGGAGAAAAAACAAGAAACACTTAACAAGGACCTAGAAGAATTAAAGAGCAAACAAACAATGATAAACAACACAATAAGTGAAATTAAAAATTCTCTAGAAGGGATCAATAGCAGAATAACTGAGGCAGAAGAACAGATAAGTGACCTGGAAGATAAAATAGTGGAAAAAACTACTGCACAACAGAATAAAGAAAAAAGAATGAAAAGAATTGAGGACAGTCTCAGAGACCTCTGGGACAATATTAAGCACACCAACATTCAAATTATAGGCATCCCAGAAGAAGAAGAAAAAAAGAATGGGGTTGAAAATATTTGAAGAGATTATAGTTGAAAAATTCCCCAACATGGGAAAGGAAATAGCCACACAACTCCAGGAAGCACAGAGAGTCCCATACAGGATAAACCTTAGGAGAAACATGCTGAGCCACATATGAATCGAACTAAAAAAATTAAACACAAAGAAAAAATATTAAAAGCAACAAGGGAAAAGCAACAAAAAACATACAAGGGAATCCCCATAAGATTAACAGCTGATATTTCAGCAGAAACTCTACAGGCCAGAAGGGAGTGGCAAGATATATTTAAAGTGATGAAAGGGAAAAACCTACAGCCAAGATTACTCTACCCAGCAAGGAACTCATTCAGATTTGATGGAGAAATTAACACCTTTACAGACAAGCAAAAGCTAAAAGAATTCAGCACCACCAAACCAGCTTTACAACAAATGCTAAAGGAACTTCTCTAGGCAGGAGACAAAAGAGAAGGAAAAGACCTACAATAAAAACCCAAAACAATTAAGAAAATGGTAATATGAACACACATATAGATAACTACCTTAAGTGTAAACGGATTAAATGCTCCAACCAAAAGATGTAGACTGGCTGAATGGATACAAAAACAAGACCCATATATATGCTGTCTACAAGAAACCCACTTCAGACCTAGGGACACATACAGACTGAAAGTGAGGGGTTGAAAGAAGATATTCTATGCAAATGGAAATCAAAAGAAAGAGTAGTAATTCTCATATCAGACAAAATAGACTTTAAAATAAAGACTATTACAAGAGACAAAGAAGGACACTACATAATGATCAAGGAATCAATCCAAGAAGAAGATATAACAATTGTAAATATTTATGCACCCAACATAGGAGCACCTCAATATATAAGGCAAATGCTAACAGCCATACAAGGGGAACTGGCAGTAACAAAATAATATTTGTGACTTTAACACCCCACTTTCATCAATGCATAGATCATCCAAAATGGAAATAAACAAGGAAACACAAGCTTTAAATAATACATTAAACAAGATGGACTTAATTGACATTTATAGGACATTCCATCCAAAAACAACAGAATGCACTTTCTTCTCAAGCACTCATGGTACATTCTACAGGATAGATCATATCTTGGGTCACAAATCAAACCTTGGTAAATTTAAGAAAGTTGAAATCGTATCAAGTATCTTTTCTGACCACAACACTATGAGACTAGTATCAATTACAAGAAAAAACTGTAAAAAATACAAACGCATGGAGGCTAAAGAATACATTACTAAATAACCAAGAGATCACTGAAAAAAATCAAAGAGGAAATCAGAAAATACCTAGAAACAAATGACAATGAAAACATGATGACCCAACACCTTTGGGATGCAGCAAAATCAGTTCTAAGTTTATATACAATCCTACCTGAAGAAACAAGAAACATCTCAAATAAACAACCTAACCTTACACATAAAGCAATTAGAGAAAGAAGAACAAAAAGAACCCCAAAGTTAGCAGAAAGAAAGAAATCATAAATATCAGATCAGAAATAAATGAAAAAGAAATGACGGAAACGATAGCAAACATCAATAAAACTAAAAGCTGGTTCTTTGAGAAGATAAAAAAAATTGATAAACCATTAGTCAGACTCATCAAGAAAAAAAGGGAGAAGACTCAAATCAATAGAATTAGAAATGAAAAAGGAGAAGTAACAACTGACACTGCAGAAATACAAAGGATCATGAAAGATTACTGCAAGCGACTATATGCCAATAAAATGGACAACCTGGAAGAAATGGACAAATTCTTAGGAAAGCACAACCTTCTGAGACTGAGCTAGGAAGAAATAGAAACTATAAACAGAACAATCACAAGCACTGAAATTGAAACTGTGATTAAAAATCTTCCAACAAACAAAAGCCCAGGACCAGATGGCTTCACAGGCAAATTTTATCATTTACAGAAGGTCTAACACCTATCCTTCTGAAACTCTTCCAAAATATGGCAGAGGGAGAAACACTCCCAAACTCATTCTACGAGGCCACCATCACCGTGACACCAAAACCAGACAAAGATGTCACAAAGAAATAAAACTACAAGCCAATATCACTGTTGAACATAGATGTGAAAATCATCAACAAAATACTGGCAAACAGAATCCAACAGCACGTTAAAAGGATCATACACCATGAGCAAGTGGGTTTTATCCCAGGAATGCAAGGATTCTTCAATATATGCAAATCAATCAATGTGATACACCATATTAACAAATTGAAGGAGAAAAACCAGAAGATCATCTCAATAGATGCAGAAAAAGCTTTTGACAAAATTCAACACCAATTTATGATAAAAACCCTCCAGAAAGCAGGCATAGAGGGAACTTTCCTGAACATAATAAAGGCCATATATGACAAACCCACAGCCAACATTGTCCTCAATGGTGAAAAACTGAAAACATTTCCACTAAGATCAGGAACAAGACAAGGTTGCCCACTCTCACCACTATTATTCAACATACTTTTGGAAGTTTTAGCCACAGCAATCAGAGATGAAAAAGGAATAAAAGGAATCCAAATCAGAAAAGAAGAAGTAAAACTGTCACTGTTTGCAGATGACATGATACTATACATAGAGAATCCTAAAGATGCTACCAGAAAACTACTAGAGCTAATCAATGAATTTGATAAAGTAGCAGGATACAAAATTAATGCACCAAAATCTCTTGCACTCCTACACACGAATGATGAGACATCCGAAAGAGAAATTAAGGAAACACTCCCATTTACCATTGTAACAAAAAGAGTAAAATACCTAGGAATAAACCTACCTAAGGAGAAAAAAAGACCTATATGCAGAAAACCATAAGACACTGATGAAGGAAATTAAAGATGGTACAAACAGATGGAGAGTTATACCATGTTCTTGGATTGGAAGAATCAACATTGTGAAAATGACTATACTACCCAAAGCAATCTGCAGATTCAGTGCAATCCCTATCAAACTACCAATGGCATTTTTCACAGAGCTAGAATAAGAAATTTCACAATTTCTATGGAAACACAAAAGACCCTGAATAGCCAAAGCAATCTTGAGAAAGAAAAACAGAGCTGGAGGAATCAGGCTCCCTGACTTCAGACTATACTACAAAGCTACAGTAATCAAGACAGTATGGTATTGACACAAAAACAGAAATATAGATTAATGGAACAGGATAGAAAGCCCAGAGATTAACCCACGAACATATGGTCACTTTATCTTTGATAAAGGAGGCAAGAATATCCAATGGGGAAAAGACAGCCTCTTCAATAACTGGTGCTGGGAAAACTGGACAGCTACATGTAAAAGAATGAAATTAGAACACTCCCTAACACCATACACAGAAGTAAACTGAAAATGGATTAAAGATCTAAATGTAAGGCCAGACACTATAAAACTCTTAGAGGAAAAAATAGGCAGAACACTCTGTGACATAAATCACAGCAAAATCCTTCTTGACCCACCTCCTAGATAAATGGAAATAAAAACAAAAATAAACAAATGGGACCTAATGAAACTTAAAAGCTTTTTCACAACAAAGGAGATGATAAACAAGACCAAAAGACAACCCTCAGAATGGGAGAAAATATTTGCAAACAAAGCACTGACAAAGGATTAATCTCCAAATTATGCAAGCAGCTCAATATCAAAAAAACAAATAACCCAATCCAAAAATGGGCAGAAGGCTTGAATAGACATTTCTGCAAAGAAGATATACAGATTGCCAACAAACACATGAAAGGATGATCAACACCACTAATCATTTGAGAAATGCAAATCAAAACTACAATGAGGTCTCACCTCACACCTGTCAGAATGGCCATCATCAAAAAGTCTACAAACAATAAATGCTGGAGAGGGTGTGGAGAAAAAGGAACCCTCTTGCACTGTGGGTGGGAATGTAAATTGATACAGCCACTATGGAGGACAGTATGGAGGTTCTTTAAAAAACTAAAAATAGAACTACCATACGACACAGCAATCCCACTACTGGGCATATACCCTGAGAAAACCATAATTCAAAAAGAGTCATGTACCACAGTGTTCATTGCAGCTCTATTTACAATAGCCAGGATGGAAGCAAACTAAGTCCATTGACAGATGAATGGCTAAAGAAGATGTGGCACATATATACAATGGAATATTACTCAGTCATAAAAAGAAATGAAATTGAGTTATTTGTATTGAAGTGGATGGACTAGAGACTGTCTTACAGAGTGAAGTAAGTCAAAATACCATATGCTAACACATATATATGGAATCTAAAAAACAACAACAACAAAAAACCCAAAATGGTTCTGAAGAACCTAGGAGCAGGACAGGAATAAAGACACAGACGTAGAGAATGGACTTGAGGACACAGGGAAGGGGAAGGGTAAGCTGGGACGAAGTGAGGGAGTGGCATGGACATATAAACACTACCAAATGTAAAATAGATAGCTAGTGAGAAGCAGCCACATGGCACAGGGAGATCAACTCGGTGCTTTGTGACCACCTAGAGGGGTGAGACAGGGAGGGTGGGAGGGAGACATAAGAGGGAAGAAATATGGGGATATATGTATATGTATAGCTGATTCACTTTGTTATACAGCAGAAACTAACACACCATTGTAAAACAGTCATACTCCAATAAAAATGTTAAAAAAATACTGAATCACTATGCTGTACACCTGAAAATAATACATTATTGTAAATCAACTGTACTTCAATTAAAAAAAAAACTTTTTGCACTGTATTTAAAATTGGTGAATTTTGTTATCTGTGAAATGTACCTTGATAAAATTAATTATAAACATTAAAACAAATAATATATTAAAATTGCAAATATCCCAACCATAGGAATTTGAACTTTGAGTAGTGTATCTAGGTATACAAAATTTTTTGTCTTAATTTATCAATTTTCCCTAGTGTTGCATATAAATGTATGGTGAAAATTAAGAAAGAATTGTTTTCCAAGGAGAATACAGGATTAATGGGGACAAATAGCTATATAGACCTGAACCTCAAGTTATTTCAGTAAGGTATGGGAGAAGCTAAGGGAGTTGTAAAGCGTGCTAAATGTCTTGGTTAGACTAAGGAAGTGTATAGAGATTAAATACATGTAAGAAAATATAAAGTTAACCCCTATGAGGAAAGAGATAAGATGTATGACTTCAAAACTCCAGAGGAAAAAGGAACCAAGAAAAGCAATCTAGGTAAAGGTAAAAAAGAATTATAATGAACCCAAATGCATCAAATAGCCCCATTAAAAGATTCTGAGATTAGGTAAGATACCAAAATTCTGGTAGGTGCTATTTACAAGAGACATACCTCAAATAAAATGACATAGAAATGTTGAAAATAAAGGGAAGAACAAAGCTCTATTTGGCAAAGGCCAGCAAGAAGAAAGGAGGAGTGGCAATATTCACTTCAAACAAAATAATTCAACATAAAGAATTAAAGAAGATAATATATAATTATGATTTAAATTATTTACCATAGCCAGAGGGAATAGAAATGGTCTGTGTAACTGGGAAGGCTTCAAGTAAGACTGACTCTCTGAAATGAATGAGATTTGTGGTGACTGGTGAGCAGAAAAGAATTGGGAAATTTCCATATGGAAGGAATCAAGTAAGGAAAGTGTGATAGATTACAAATACAGCCATACAGCCATTGAAGCACCTACCAAGAAGTGGAATCTACTTCCTCACCCCATGAATACTAGTTGACTTTATAACTTGTTTTCATGAGCAGAATGTATTAGAAATGACATTGTGCAAATTTCCAGCCTAGACCTTGCAGCGTTTGCTCCTGGACCAGGAGCCATTCCATCTCCATGTGAACAGGCTCAGGCTAGCCATTTGGAGGATGAGAGACCCTTTGAAGGAGGGCCCCAGTGGTTCCAACCCTCCCAGATGAGGCCCCAGATATGTGAAGGGGCCAACTGAAAATAGCCAAGCCCTACCCAGACCAGAAGAACGTCCAGCTGAGCCCTGTCCAAATTACCAACAGAACTGTGAACTAAATAAAATTGTTGTTTTATGCTCCTAAATTTCGGGTCGATATCTGATTCAGAAAGGTATTTTGTTTGAGATGTCATAGGATGAGGCCACTCTCCTTAAGAAGCAAGAAAACTCTTCTGTTTTGGGGTGTGTTCAAGTATCTCTCACACATTCACAGGTCATACCTTGTTTAAGGTGTAATCACAGGTCTGGGGGACCATTTGTACCAAAGGAATAGGGGTCCCACATCATACTATTGAATCTCAGTCTGATACCCACTGGGTTACTTTATCCCACAGCTTTCTTTGCCTCTAAAGTTATAGAGCTGATGTGGTGCCACAAAGGGACATCATCTAGGGCTTAGAGTCACATTCAGAGAATTTATTTAAATGTGGTTTCAAGTGTCACAGAGTGCCTTTCACACTGAAGTTCTGGAATCAGTGCAGGCCTCAGTGACTGAAGGACAGGTCAGTGAAGCAACATGGCACAATATGAAAATGACGGCCTTTCGAAGTTTGAATCGCAGCTCTGACTCATACTAGGTGCGTGTCATAAGTCAACTCCTCTTAGCTTCAGTCTTTGCATGGGCAAATTAGAATGAAAGTACCCACCCCGAGGAGGCACCTTGAGAACGAGACATGGCTGAGACTACTGGATCTGGAGTGAGACTGCCTGATGTGGGCTTTCTGTTCATCACCCTGTACCTCGGTTTTCTCATCTATACAAAGGCAAGAATCGTAGTGCCTACATAAAATTCTAAGAACACTGCCGAACACGTAGTAAGTGGTCAATAAAATGTTACTTCTTGCTCTTGTCATTCCTTCCTTTCTTCCTTTCTGTGTTAAAAGTGAACAACCTAGAAAAGAGCCCTCAAATCCTATTTTATAGAGTTATTTTGAGTACTAAAGATTGAAAAGCACATTGCATAGTTCCTGGCACGTAGTGAGCAATCACTAAATGGTACAAATAAGAGGCAAGGTGAAGGAACAGCAACGGCTAGTGGGGGACAGAGAACAGCTGGCGGGCTGGTCAAGAGGAACATTATGAGTGTGTGCAGACTAGTGTGACCCTCTCAGTTTCAGAGTCTTGTATTCAGGTTTACCCTCTAAATTTACACACCCAAGAGGTAAGCTTTGCATCCAGATAGCTTTTCATCTAACAGGTCTTGGGTATATTATTTAAAAATTTAAGCCACAAACAGGAGATAATTGTTCTTCCCTTTCAAGTGCTTTAAAGGATTATTTAAACTGTATATAAAATGCCAGAACATAGTATATTCTTAATAAATCATAGAGTTATTTTTCCTCTGAGATTGGGAAAGCAGTATTATCATCCTTATTATGAAACATCAGAGAATGCACGGGATTTGCCTGTAAGCACACAGCAAGCATGTGGCAGCACTTAAGCCCAGATCTCCTGACTCTATTGGGCTCCTGAGTCTATTGGGCTTCTACTGTGTACGTGGGTCTATACTGGGCAATACAACATTGTGGCTAATGGCACAGATTTTAGAGTTAGGCTGCCTAGGTTCAATTTCGAGTCAGCTCCTATATAACCTCGGAGAAGTCATTTAATTATTTGGTGCATTGGCTTACTCATCTGTAAAATGGGGAAACTAAGAAGTTTTTGAGAGGATTCATGCATGGAAAGTGCTTGGCGCATAGTAAGTGCTCAATAAATGCTAGCTTTTACTATTATACATTATTGCACTACACGACTTCATCAGATTAACCTAGATGGGTCCTTTTCGTGGGGAGTTTTACAGCCACCTTCCCTCTCTGTAAGTATGTGGGAGGCTCAGAATCATTTCACTAAAATCAGGTTATGCCGAGAAGAAACAAGGAAACAGAACGAAGACCATGGACCAGACCTTATCGTCTAGCTGTGAGAACTTCTGGGCATGTGGGGCATGAATTCAGTTCCCGACGCCATCAAACTGGCTTTGCTTAGCCTGATGCCGAGGCCAAGACATTTTCTCAGGCCTTAACTTCTGGGCAGTTCTGAAATGGGCTGAATCATCAATAGCTATTTACTTCCCTGATGATCCAGTTTTTAAGTGTAATTAAAAGTGCATCTCGGGCTTCCCTGGTGGCACAGTGGTTGAGAGTCAGCCTGCCGATGCAGGGGACACAGGTTCGTGCCCCAGTCCGGGAAGATCCCACATGCCGGGGAGCGGCTGGGCCCGTGAGCCATGGCTGCTGAGCCTGCGCGTCCGGAGCCTGTGCTCCACAATGGGAGAGGCCACAACAGTGAGAGGCCTGCGTACCACAAAAAAAAAAAAAAAAAAAAAAGTGCATCTCCCTTCTCTTAACACCATCAGGAGGAAGGGTGGAATTTTGAAAAACTCTGTCCTTTAGTAAGACATCTCAGCATAATCTTGGGGCTATAACATAGCTCTTGATGTGTAATTACCCTGTCACCTAGAGGAACTATTAGTTTCCTTCTTACTCAAAGGACAAACGTGAAACACAAAAGCATCCATCAAGATGAAGGATTAAAAATATTTTAAGAGGTGTCATTATTTACATATTACATGGCCCATAACCAAGCTGACAGGTCCAAACTGTGGTCCAATGAGCTGACAGCTTGAAATCCCAAAGCTTCATTCACCAAAGAATGGCAGCAGGATTTAGTGGACAAGAGGACAGGTGACAACTGAGAGAGAAGCAAGGTAGTATTTTGTCTGTGCATGTGTAGATGTGTCCACATAGAAGGAGGCTTCAGGGAAGGAGTTCTAGACTGGATGTGTGCCCAAGCAGTAGAAAGCAATGAAGGGGAGACAAGGACTGTTTGCTGGGTGTAGGGCACTTTTCACAGCGATCATATCTATTCTTTGCAATGGCTCTGCATGACAGGTAATCCCACCTCCATTTTGCAGATGACAAAACCAAGACTCCAAGAGAGGTTACATAAACTGACAAGGTCCCAGGACAGATATCAAGCCCAGAGTTCCAATCATTATCACCCCAGCACTCAAATGCCTGCTTTTTCTACAACTCTTGCTGTTCTTTGCATTAAGCAATTATTCTGTGAGTATAGATCTTTCCCTATTACTGCCCAGATATTTCAGGCAAAACAAAATTTCCACACACACTGCCCACATAAAAGACATTCTTCTAAGTCAAGATGAAGTCATTTAAATTCAAAATCCCTCTCTCTCTCTCTCTCTCTCTCTCTCTCCTCTCCATCCACCCTGGAGAAGGGTACTAGCCAACAACACATGAGAAGAGATAAAGGGACTGATGAGAAGAAAGGAGGTGATAATAAAGTATGAAAGTCAGGTTCTCTATTTATAATTTGCTTCAGTTGGGAGTTAAGTGCATGAAAGAGAGTCTAGATCAAGCTCTTTATGTATAATTATCAGGAGAATGATTTCGAGATTCTGAGATGTCATCTTGTTACTCTATATATCTGCTTCTGCCTGAGACCCTGTGCTGCTTATTTTCATATTTTAATAATATTCCACCAGACAACAGACAACAGAACACTTATAGCCGGGAATAAGCCACTGGATTCCGTCATTCTTTGCAAATTCCTAACAATTAGCTAATTTTACTAATGATACATGTTGGAGGAGGTAGATGATTTTTGCTGCAGGTCCAGTGAGCAGAAATTCTTTATGGCCTTACCACTCACAAGCGCTTGATGTCTATTTTTCTAATTTCTCCCCTTGGTGTTTTCCTTTCTTTCTCTTCCTTGTTTTCTGCTCACATGGTCTTTCTCATCTCTCCCTCTCTCTTTCTATGTCGACCCTGCTAGTGGCACTCAAGGATAAAGAGTTTTCTTGTTCCTGAATAAAATATCCAATGATTCACATGTGTTTTCTTTTCCCCAAGAGCCTACTGGGGGGATTCTGCCCATATGTTACTTATGTTTGGAATAAGTTAATTCCACTAGATGATATTAATAAGCTTCCTGTAGGGTAATGGCTTGAACTCCCTGATTCAAACCATTATCATCACTCTCCAGAACCACTTTAATGACCTCTCCTAAATGGCATCCCTAGTTACAGTCTTCCCAACCCCACTCTGCAATCCACTCTCACTCAGCTGCTAGAGGGTTTTTGGGTGGCGGGCTGTGAGTGTGTGTGTGTGTGTGTGTGTTTAATACAAATCCATTCATGTAGCTCTCCTGTTAAAATCCTCCAATGGCTTTGATCACACAGAGAAATAGCTGCGTAGAAAAGAGCTGGTCCCTGCCTCCCTCTCTACCCCCATCTCTTACTTGTCTTCCCACCCTCATCCACCCCAGCTGCAAGGACCTTCTCTTTGTTCCCACAGCCGGCCAAGCTGGGTGCCTCTTTAAGCCCTTGGCTTTCAGCTGGCCTCTCTATGCTCTTTCTTAAATCTTCCCGTGCCCAGCCCCTTTTGTCATTTGATTCACTGCTTAATGTCATTTTCTGAAGCAGGCCCCCTCTGCCTAACCAAACAAAAGCATCCCCCAAGCTCCATCTATCACATCAGCCTGCTATGTGGTCATCATAATTTCTTATGTCTTTATTTTCTGTTCTCTTCATACCCCTACTAGAACGAGTCCTCCGCTAAGTCTGGAATTTCCTCTTTTCTTCACAAATCTCCATGCCCGGAACAGTGCCTGGCACATAACAGATGCTTAGTAAATACATGCGAAATAAATGAATATATATTCACAGTATCTTTTTAATGGGAAAAAAACAGGCTGTCAAATAGGTATATCTGCATTTCTGTAAGTATGAGTGTATTGCCTCTGTGTGTGCGTACAGAGTAACTATTAAAGTAGCAAAAATAATAACTGGTTATATCTAGGGGACTATAAACAATTCTCTTCTTTCTGTAAAATGTCTGTAATTTCTGGGTTCTTCAATTATCATGCATTTGCATGGGATTACCAGGTCAGATCTTACTTCCCAGTATTTGTACTGAGTCTGTCCAGCCACCTCCACGGAGCCCCGTCACACCTCCCCCGCTTGCAGGTTATGGCACCTGGAATTTCAACCGTTAAGTTGCTCCCCTCAGTGTGAGCTTTGTGTGAGAACGTAGATGACACAATAGCACGCCACGACAGCCATGGAGTTGAGCAGAAATTCTGGCTGGCAGTGAAGTGCTTACCCCAGGAAACATCCCCGTGGCACTTTCAAACATGAACAGAAACAAGGTGCACACAAATCACACGAACCTGTGCCTCTAGCAGAGAGCTTGAGACACGTGGACCCTCAATAAACCTCTGCTGAATAGAATGGAATATTACAGGGTTTATCGTTCACAATAAAGTAAGAGGTGGAACCCACAGCTTGATGTTCCCATCTTGGAACTGCTCTGTGGTTCTCGCCCTTGGCAAAATGACCTCATCAACCTGTATGCTTTGTGGTTTGAAGAGGATGGAAACCACAAAATGAAAGTAAATGTAGCCATGGCCTTGGTATCGTTTTGCTGTCATTTCCAAGATATCTATTTCTCAGTTCACAACGAGGAGCTGGCAAAACGGCTCATCTGGAAAGACTTAGATGCTTTTGGGTTTCACCTGCCTTAAAGTTCTTCAGGGGACATTCAGTGGCAAACCACTGTCATTTTCCCTTTTGCAGCAATGACAGCCAAATCGGCTTTGGTTATGTGGTTATTGGTTATGCAAAATCAATTTTTTAATGCCATAATTATCAGCTGTTCTGAAGAAATTGAGAACAATTCAATAAACAATAAATTGGGTTTATTGACGAGAGTCAGCAAGTCCTATGCATATGATGTATCGGGGTGAAAGCGTTGCTCTATCTGCTAACCGCTAACTGCTCAGTGAACAAGCTTGGGCGTCTGCAATTTTCATTATGATGAACTGTTGACCCAAGATAGATTTTCTGACCTGTCCGCTATAATATCTTTCTGTTAGGGCAATTCCATTGCAGCAATGGTGGCTGTTACTGAAACTTGAATGGGAAAATAAAGCTAAACATTACCAGGCTAAGGCATAGCATGTTTCAGATCAATAATCAGTACTGGGTGAGTGAGGCTGGAATATATAGAATGAGCCTCTCTGATTCATTTTTATTAAGCTGAAGTGGGTTTTATTGCAGCTGTTATGATCAATTGAAGGTAAATAAAGAGAGGGAAATCTACACGGAAGAGGGAAGGGGTGCCTCTCAAGGGCAGCTAGAAATCCATCACGTTGACCTAATCGCACCTGGCACACTGTGATCCTCGTGATTCTCTCACCAAAGAGCTTTCCATCAGGACACCCGCAAAAGAAACAGCGCATCGTTTTGTGAGCTTCACAATCGCTGAAAATACCTTGTAAATAAATGAACATTCTCTTAAGGCTGAAGTTGGAGCCATACTCACATGTTTTCTACCCAGGTTCATTCTAGTTAAGCGCCACTCTGCTTATGGGCAAAAGGGGGTGGATCTGCAACTAAACGCTCCAGATTCGTGATGCGAAACTGAAAAGCAGATGGGAAATGTATGAATATTTGCACAAACATGTCAATGAGGTACCAATAATCCACGTGATTCCAATTCTCTCTCCTTCAACGTCCGTGCCACCTCAGCTCTAATGTGTTTGCAGGGGGAGTAAGTGATCGTGACAGCAACAGCTGAGTGCAGGAAAGCCTCATTAAGTCCATCATCACTTATTTGACGTTTTCTGTGTTCAGCTTCTTCCCATCCTGGCATGCCTTGCTCTCTGGCACGGCTGCGTCACTGTGCAGCTCACCCCTGCACTGAGAATGCGCCCCCCACCCCATGGCCACCTGTCATCGTCCTGCCTCATGTGTGGGCCCCATTCCTTCCATCCACCGCCGGATGGCTCTCTCCGGCCTCCTCAATCAGAACCCCGTCCTCACACACACACACACACACACACACACACACACACACACACACACTGCCCTTGGTCCTTACTCCCCACCCAGTACTCATTCCAGGTCCGGCCCCACCACACACAAGCCACAGAAACCTATAGACCGACTTCACCTCTCAGCGCTTCAGTAACATGGAAAAGTAACATGAATTTGTTCTTTTTTTCAAAAACAAATTTTTTTTGAAAAAAAAATTTTTTGTTATTTATTTCACAAATCACAAATCACCAGGCTTGGTGAAAATCAAATGAAACGATGCCTTCTCAGCATCATACCTTACAAAGAGTAGGCATTCAATAAACATGATTACTATCATTTTTATATGAACATATCTTTTGGTTGATTGAAGTATAGTTGATTTACAGCATTGTGTTAGTTTCAGGTGTACAACAATGTGATTCGGTTATGCACATATATATGTATATATCTATATTCTTTTTTCAATTATTTTCCACTATAGTTTATTACAAGGTATTGAATATAGTTCCCTGTACTATACAGTAAATCCTTGCTCTTTATCTATTTTATATATGGTAGTGTATATCCTGACATATCTTAATTTTCTTTTAGGAAATCAATTTCTTCCCTTTCAGCACATGTGGCTGAGAAGGAGGTGACAGAGAAGCCCCCCATTCATCCCTTCCTTTTCCAGCGGTGAGCACATGACATAAGGTCAGATCAGAGCTTCTGTCCCACTGGCCACAGTGATCAGTGCAAGGATTGGTAAGTCACCTCAATTTACGAGGGACTATTAGGAAGGAGAAGATTTCTTTCCGCTGGGTTTTCTGAGTGGGAAGGTGTAAGCTTGGGTTGCTGATGGCCACCAGAAAGAGCAATTCAGTAAATGAAGCCAACATAGCTGAAATATTGGAGAGGGAAGGAGAGAGTGGCAGGGGGTGGTTTCCAAGATGACAGAGCTTAAGCCCCTGGATCCAGCTGTGCTTGGAAACAGCCATACCCAGGGACTGGCAAGAGAAAGAGTCCTTGGGTAAACAACTTCCTCTCCTTCCTGCACCTCCAGAATTTTGAAATCCTAATGGGCAAAACCTGTCCTGCCACAATGGTGCCCACCAGTGTTCACTGTGCAAAACAGGTGCTCAATATCTTTTAAGCTAACTTGTCTTTAAATCACCGCTAGTTCCAGCTGACCCAATAGCTGGAGCCACATGACCTCAGCCACCTGGTGCTCTTCAACCAGCCTTGTCCTCCTGCTGAGTCATCCCCTCTCTGCAGGGGAGAGAGCAGTGGCCTGGAGGTCACATTTTCTCCCATTCCTAGTAAGATGCCCCTTCACTGGCTCCACACTCACAGAGCTGTCCTGGATGTTGAGCTGCCCCTGAGGAGGCCCCTGGCCATCCTCCAGGTCTACACACCATTCTAAACGATAGAAGTGACCCGGACCATGATGCTTTCCCTGATTACCTTCCTTCCATAGACAATGAGGGCTGATCCCAGGAGAGCTCACGTCTCTGGTTTCTCCAGGCACCCGCAGGTAGCCAAGCTGATCGTTTTCATTTATTATCACACTCCTTCTGTTCTTCCAAAACTTCCGAGTTACCCTCTGGTGTTCAGTCTGTCATCGACAGTCTCTCCAACCTCTTCTCTGAAACTTGACTTCACTTTCTGGCTCTGAGTCAGTGGATCTCAGGGGGTGGTCTGTAGACCAGCAGCACCAGCATCACCTGGGAACTTATTAAAAATGCAAATTCTCAGGCCCTAACCGAGACTTACAGAACTGGAAACTCTGGAGATAGGGCCCAGAAATCTGTGTTTTAACAAGACTCCAAGAGGATTCTGATGCTCTAACTGCAACTAAGTTTTCCCTTGAAGATACTGCTTTCCTGGCACTTTCCTGAAGATGGTTTCCCCACCCCCATCTCTCCTAGGCCTGTATCTCAGACATAGGGGTAGAGTATGTCCTGCTTGCTCCACTATGTGCTCCCAAAGCTATTATTCTCCTTTGTCCCAGAACCTTTAAAGTGCAAGTCATCAAAATTTGGTCCTCGCCATCCTTTCTGATTGCTTCCACCCACCAACACTGAGGTCCCTTCCCCTCAGTCATGGCCACTATAGCATCTGAGCCTCTGTCTTCATCTCCATCTCTGTTCTTGCAGTCATTCTAAGTGACTTCCCATCCCAGGGGAGGACCAACCACCATTCCCTGACATATTATCCTCCACCCTCCACCTCAGTCCCTCCTTCCTGGGCTCCTAACTTAGGCATCATTTTCGCCAGTAACACACACAAACTCCCAATTCATCTTACCTTCTAAATACTCCTCCTTCTACTACTCCAGCTCTCTTATTCCAGTCTGCCCAATCCACCTCCCCTTTGACCCTAGAAGAATGTTCAGTCTATTAACCCTCCACCATTTCATTATCCTCATGATTTCCAAATCTATATCTCCAATCCTGACCGTGGCATGAACTACAGACACATATTTATGACTACCTATGAGATATGTCTATTCGGATGTCTAAAAACCTACCTCAAATTTAATGTCTTAAACTTAGCTCTTGTTTTTTTCCCCCCAAACTTGCTTTTTCCCCAATGGTCTCTATCTCAGTAAACAGCACCACCACCCAGGAAGTTGTTCAAACTAAAACTCTAAAGTTGCCCTCTATATTTTTTCTTTTTTTTAATATAACCTTCATTCCGTCCTTCAGCAAGTATTGTACACATGACTGTCAACATTTATCCCAGCCTAACCACTTGTCTCCACCTCCAACTTCCAAAGTTTCAGTTAGCTCTTGCTTACACTAATGCATTACCTCCTGTTTTCCTGTTTTCTTTTGGTCACCCGAATACCATGCTCCACACTGCCACCAGAGTGATCTCCACACTCACATTAAATCACACCACCCACCACTGTCTTTCCATTGTAAAGGTATCAGGGAGCGCTGAATCTCCTGCTGACCTCCTCTCCTCCTTCTCTCCCACCTAATATATTCTAGCCACAGCAGGCCTGCTTTCTGTTCCTCAAACACATCATTTTCTATCATGTCTCAAGGTCTTCGCATATGTTCTCTCCTCTGCCTTGGTGTCCTCTTCCTCCCACAAATTAGTTTGACTGTCTTTCTGTCATCATTTAGATTTTAGACCAAATCACCTCAGAGAGCTTTTCCCTAACACTCTAACTAAGGTAGCCCCCATTCCCTTAGGAATTCTTTATTCTAACTTCCTATTTAGTGTGTTTATAGCACGTAGTGACATAAAAATGTGTTGTTAGAATAAATATCCTATCTCATCATCCCACTCACCAAAATAAATGAAAGTTCCATGAGGTCAGGAACTAGGCTATATCTCTTAGACCTAGATTAGATTGAATCAAATTGAGAAATGGCCTACAATTTAATTTTGTACTAATAGAGATGAACAGAACATTTCAGAACAGTGAAATGTATAAGGGAGCTTTCAAAGAGGATGTTTGGCTACGTCATAGAACAAAACCTTTGACCACCCCAGAAACACCCATTTTCATACTAACTTTGTGATCATCTAAATGCTTATGCTGAAACTTTGATTTAATAGCTATAAAATATTTTTTTTTATTTCTGTGTTAGGGCAGGACAGCTGTCTAGCAACACCTCGACTGGCATAATTTCTGACACAACACAGAGCGAGGATTGTGATATTCGTAATTGTTTTAGAAGAGCCCACAGTTCAGACATTTTACTAATTACTCCAAACTAGAACAGTTTAATCAGACATGATCTTTGCACTGTATGCCAACGTGACAAGGCTGATTTTAAGTAGCCGACACTGGGATTGTTAAAGGAACATTTCAAGGATGTACAGCCCACCAAGCTGGTCCAGGATGGCAGCCGAGTATTGGTGAGCGGCCACCAGTTTTCATCTCTGTCATTTTTTGTAAACACATGTCTATAGAGACACAAAAAATGGCTGATTAATTATTGGAAGTCATTAGCTAACAATTGACAGAGCTTGACCAGAGCTGTGCACAGCCTGGAATTGTACTGTCTCTCTAATCGTTCAAATGTACTCTGTTCCAAGTGTGTTTAGGTAGTACCAGGACACGTGTGAAAGTGTTCATTTTGTTTGGAGCCTGAAGAAAATGTGAAAACACTGGGCAGAAGACAATTGCCATTTATAGTCGGAAAGATTAGATCTTGTTAAAAATTATACCCTTTAAAAAATAGGATGTAGCTCCCATTATAGCTTTCTCCTCTTCATCCTATGATTCCCTAACTCGTAATACTATTCACCATCATCAGGTCACCCAGGCTGAAACTGTGGTGTCATCAGAACTTGTCTCTCTCTCTCCCTCCCGTTGCCGCTTAAGCTCGGATTTCTTCCACTCCACTGGTTCCTACCTGTGTTTTTATCTAGCATTGCAGAAGTCGCCTAAACTACCTCCCTGCCTGCTGTACCCAATTCTCTCCATTTCCAGCATTGAGGACTGGGGATTGAGGGCAGGGAGCGTTGCTGAATCCCTAAAGGCGTGCACGGGAATTACCGAACTCCCTCACACAATGAGGGAGCCTCATTACAATGGGAAGGGTCAGAGGACTCACTGAAAAAGGTCTTTGCTTTTGCCCTGTGCCATTCATTATTGGATGATTAGATCATCCATATCAGTAATCCCCACTGAAGAAAAATTTCGTGAAACAGAACAGAAACTGTTCTTGACACGCCATCCCCACTCCTGTGGAGATTAGGTACCATTCCTCCACGCTCCCTCAGCATCTGGGCGTGGCTTTGTCAGGGACCTGACTGCCACATGTGGGAAGCTTATGTAATTAAAGCTTTGTCTGACTCACTTGAGCTCCTAAGACCTCATACTTACATTATCATCATTTTATCCCTAGTACATATTACAATGCCTAACACAGAATAGTAGCCTAGAAAAGCACCCACCATGTCATAGGCATATGCCATAGCTCTCTGGTTAACCAATTAATTAATTATTGCATGATTGATTAATTAACCAAGTTGTTCATGGGCTGGAGGAGAAGGCATTAGGGACTTGTCAACCTACTTTTTTGGGTACACAGAAGGTGTGGCACCAGGAGCTCCAAATAGACCTGGAGCAGCTGATGATCTCAGTGCTATATTGTGAGAGAAAATCATTAAGTTTTTAAAAGACTTATTTTTATATGAGAGGAAACACATGCTCCCCAAAGTAAGGGCTTAATTCTCTGTATTCATTCTATACTTCTTCAGAGCCTATGGATGGTACATTATGCCTGAACTTTGCTTCAAACAAATCAGCCTTGAAAATCCAAGGTTCCTTAATGAGTCAGCAGAAGAAAGATATTAATTTCTTTACAGTCTCATCACATCCACCCATGGATCTTTTCTGAAACATTTGTTAAGCACATACTGCATGCCAGGTGCTGTAGTCATCCTTTTAGATGTATCATAGCACTTAATCACTATAACATTCCCATGAGGTGGGTTTTATTTCCATCCAGATTTTGCAGGCAAGAAAACTGATGTCTAGGAAAGTTGAATCACTTGCCTATGGTCACAAAACTAGTAAGTACAAAGCAAGAATTCTAAACCAGTTCTGTCCAACCCCTAAGCCATGTCTTAAGCATTCTGATATTCTGCTTCTGCACCAAAGGTGAAGGTAAATATAGAAAAGAGAGTGGAGAAAAGCACCTGTTTCCAGAGCAATACTTTGAGGTAGTGGTAGCATCATCAGGTAGTGTTAACTTCAGTGTTATCTACAGGAGGACAGCAGGGGTCTCTGCACTGGATTGTCAATAGTGAGTCATATATGTGCCTTGAATATGTATGTATGCGCTGCACGGAACAAAATCAGTAAGCCATGGCACCTGCTCTAGAGATTGCCTTAATGTACAAATGAGATAAAAGTATGTTCTCAGGAAATACCAGATACAGTCATTTGGTCCAGTCTGGAATCTGGAAAGACTTCCTGGAGAAGCTGATGCCTAGGAGTTAGTTAGTTATCAGAAGAAAAGTAAGAAAGGGTTTCCAGGCTAACGGAACAGAATTTACAAAAACTCAGAGGATTGAAATCATATAGTGGGTAGAAGAACCTGAAAATACTTGAGTTTCACTCAAGTGCATAAAATAGAAATTAGGGAGTGAGCAGATGAATTAGGGCAGCTATAAGCCCAGATTTTCCTGGGATGGTACTGTTTTATACCTGATGTTCCAACTAAATTAAGTGCGGATATCCCTTTACACTCAAAAGTATGCTGGCTTGTTTGATAAATTATATGGCCACCCTACAATCGCCCTACAGATGAGGTTGCAGAGTGAAATAGAGGCCAAATCATAAAGAGTCTTTTATTTCACACTGAGAAGTTTCCAAAAGTATACTACGTTTATCACTGATATAAGGAGCTAATTTTAGGTAATACACAAACGTTAAAAAAAAATTTTAATAGTTAAATGTGCTTTTTAATGTATATTGCAGGAAAGCATAGCTAGCACATCAAACTCATGATTTCATGAATATTTATGCCTTGGATAGACTAAAAATGGTTATTGCTCTGGTGATTGTTTCTACCTGGACCCATAAATTTCAGGCCCAGTGTTCTGACAGGAGCATTTCAGACCTTTAACAACTGAAACGTCTTTCACAGCTCTTTGGAAGGTCGCAAAGAGCACGTGATAAGGGTTGGTCACATGGATTCTCCAGTATTGATTATTATGGGTATCAATGTATTCTTTTCAACAGTACATCGAATATCACTTTCAATGGTGTAGGAACATGGCAACAAAACGAAAGGACTATAAACATGTTGAAATCTAGGAAGCACTGCACTGGGAGAGAGGGAGTGTTGAAGGGCTGTAGACCAGGGATTTCCATGAGAATCTCCCCATTTTATGCTCCTACATATAAGCTCTTCACTCTGGTCCCAGGTTGGACTTCAGGAGGCAATGGTGAAAGGGGAAAATCTAGGAGGAAAATTATTTTTGTAATTCAGGTAAAGGGTGGTGAAGCCTTAAAACTAACAAGGTAGTGGTGGGGTGGAGAGAAGGTAACATTCTGAGATATATTCAGGAGCTAAACATGAACACGACTTGAGCAGATTAAGCAGAAGTGGGAGAGAGAAAGAATAAATAGTCTAGTTTGACTCCTAGGTCTCTGACTCAGGCAACTGGGTAGAAAATGGTCCCATGAACCAAGACCAGGACTGTAAGAGAAGAAGCAGGTTTGAAGCAGAAGACAGTGAATTCACCAGTTCTCCAGCTACAGCTTGACCATGTGCAAGTGGGAGGTAGATGGAATGTTTGGAAAAGAGCATCACATTTAGATTAAGAAGAACTTGGTTCAAATTTCAGTTTTGTTATTTACTTCTGAAAATGTGCATAATATATTAGGAGGTTGTTGTGAGAATTAAATGAGAGGCTATGTGTGAAAGCACTTTGTAAATTGCAAAGTGTCAGTTGTTATTTTGAAGTAAATAAGCAGAAGTGATAACGGAGTCTAAGTGTTTAGAGATTATAAGGCTCAAAGGCACACTTAAGGAGGCCGACCACATGGTCTGTTCTTAGTATGCTGTACTTCAACCACCTCCCAGAGATGAGACGCTACCTTATTTTTTTTAAATCCTAGAGAAAGTAACCTTGTTAACCCATTTTAGAGTTTTAAAGCCCTTGATGTTTAACAATACCTAGCCTGATTTTATTGTGCTTCAACTCCTTTTGTCTATATCCTTGGGTTCATTATATTCTTAAAAACCCTTCCTGAGGGCTTTCAATTTTTTCTTCCAGCTGAATGATACCTTATCTATAAAGCTATCTGTAAGCTATTGAATGTGTTCCTGGGGTAACCAGATTAAAGAAATAACATTTCCCCACCTCCTTAAATCCTTTTTGGAAAAATGTAGGTTATAAATAAGGAAAGCTTATGGTATGTTATTTTTTCAAGCCTAAACACTAAGCTTTACCACTTATAATTTGAGTTTAGATCAATTACAAGTCATTCTAGCCTTAGTTTCTTAATCTTTCAAGAATGGGTGCAGTGATGCCTGCCCTCACTCTATTTCTTGACATAAAAGAACATTGACAAATGTCACAGAGCAGCCTGGACCTTGGCTTGCTTTCTGTACTGTGTTAGCAATTTGGAAGTAATGAAGGAGAATAATCTCTAACAATAAGGGTTCTAAATTGAGTTCTTTTTTTTGTTTTTTTTGTTTGTTTGTTTGTTTTTGCGGTACGCGGGCCTCTCACTGTTGTGGCCTCTCCCGCCGCGGAGCACAGGCTCCGGACGCGCAGGCTCAGTGGCCATGGCTCACGGGCCCAGCCGCTCCGCGGCATATGGGATCCTCCCGGACCAGGGCACGAACCCGTGCTCCCCGCATCGGCAGGCGGACCCCCAACCACTACGCCACCAGGGAAGCCCCTAAATTGAGTTCTTTAAAATGTCTATCAGGGCTTCCCTGGTGGCGCAGTGGTTGGGACTCCACCTGCCGATCCAGAGGACACGGGTTCGTGCCCGGTCCGGGAGGATCCCACGGGCCACGGAGCGGCTGGGCCCATGAGCCATGGCCGCTGAGCCTGCGCGTCCGGAGCCTGTGCTCCGCAACGGGAGAGGCCACAACAGTGAGAGGCCCGCGTACCGAAAAAAAAAAAAAAAAAAAAAGTCTAGCAACATGGCTGCTAGATCACAACTTTAGAAATAATGTAGACATCCCCAGGGTGATTGGGCAGTGTGTGGTCAGAATTGCTCGCTGTGTGCTTTGACTTTCTTTGTGTGATGCTCTGCTGCCATGACGCACAGAGTTTGTATACTTTTACACCTAAGTATAGGTGTATGTGAGATAGTAGAGACATAGTATCTTAGAACAGATGGCTATGTATTCTGATGAGGGGGATGCAAAACAGATTCTTTCTGAGATCAGTCTATTTACATGGACTTATAGATCCACACCATCTGGATATAATCCCACGTAAGCTTTAATGTCCTGGTCCTGCTGAGATCCAGTGGAAAAGAGAACGGAGGATCCCTGTCAATGAACGGATTAAGGCTTCAAGTTTCTCACGGAGCAACCTGCTGGTGGGCATTTTTCTGATGGCCACAGATCCTCTGAGCTCTGGATCTCTTAGTCCGTGGGTCCCAACTGGTACAAGGGCAGCAGCGTGGGCTGGCTGAGTGTCCTGCTGCCACAGGCTGTCCTGAGAATGGGCTGTAGCACCCACCTCTGCTAGGCCAGCTGAGAGTAGTCCTGACCCAAGGAAGCAGCAGAGCATGCAGAGATCAGGATCCTAGTTTCATCTGTGGTAACCAGGTACGCACATGTTGACAGGCATCAAAAGTGGCCAGACAGGGCTTCCCTGGTGGCGCAGTGGTTGAGAGTCCGCCTGCCGATGCAGGGGACGTGGGTTCGTACCCCGGTCCGGGAGGATCCCACATGCCGCAGAGTGGCTGGGCCCGTGAGACATGGCCGCTGAGCCTGCGCGTCCAGAGCCTGTGCTCCGCAGCGGGAGAGGCCACAACAGTGAGAGGCCCGTGTACCACAAAAAAAAAAAAAAAAAAAAGTGGCCAGACATTCAAGACTTGGAGATTTCAGACTAAAGTAACTAATTCTCCAGTCTTTTAAAAACATATACTTAAAAGCCAATCACACAATGCTTTTCAAAAACAGCAGTGGCACCAAAGTTCAAGCTAGTGTGTTAAACTCTGGTTGCAACAGCTGGTTTTACATCCAAGGCCTAAAAACTTTATAAAAACTACTCCGGAGTCAGTCTGATGAGAAAAAAAAGGAAGAGAATCTGTGCCTTCAAGGCAGCATCTAATAAAAATTAAACAGCATTGAATAAACTTTTGCAGATTTCCTATGAAATAAGAAGTCATTACCCCAAAATCAGAGAAAATGTTTCATTCATTTAACAAATATGTATGGCATGCTGATTTTCTCAGGCCCTGTGTTTTTAACATATCAGGTGGTTATACAGTCCATTCTTCACTGTGCACCTAAGGGTTTTGCACCATGCAGGTCCATGTGGCAAATTTTTAGCGTAGCCTGAATTTCCCAGCCAGCTAGCATGCTTCCAGGCCACTTCTTTCCTCCAATACTTTCCTTTCTTCTCTCCTTTCAGGCAATCCACTTGCTACCAAACATCCTTCAAATGCAGATGGAATACAAACTAATTTTACTACTAGCTTGAGCAAATAAGACTTAAATCCTCCACTAAAGAAGTCATACAGCACATTCCAAAGCCCAGTTTTATATGCAGTTTTAAGATGATCTACTGTTTGGTGTGATTCGTGACACTGTTCTCCTTCCATTAACTCAGAGTTAATTATGTCGCCTCTTCTTTTCACTGCCTGAGATTTCCAAATTGAATCCAGCATTCTAAGGGCCCCCGTTTTTCTTAGCAGCCACCACTATTATATTAAAATACACAGAAAATCATCTCGAGCATCAGCGCCCCCCAACCCCTAATCCCACGAGCAGCTTACTTGGTGCTTATATATGACCCACAAGGGCTAAATAGAGTTCCCAAGATACCAGTAACTTCCTGGATCATTGAGTCCATGTATCAGCACAAAATTTCACGAACAGTTTAGGTGAAATGATGGTAGAGCAGCTCTGAAAATAACATTGTAAAGGCTCAAATTAATCTCTAGCGGTAGAAATTTCATAACCCAAAGCTCTTGCCAGGGAGAATTCTTTGTCCGTTTACGCTTCGCTGCCTTGCTACGCTCTCTCTTTCACTGAATCGGACTGTTTGGTGGTCTGGAGTTAATTTTCCCAGGCTTTGTTTTCACAAGCCTTTTCTTTTTACGTTTTCTTTTCTTTCTTCTTCTGCTTCTCCTCCTCCTTTTCTTTTTTCCTCTTATTCTTCTAATCTCTAATTTCTTCAGTTTGCATGCCTTTCTTTGTTCCAAATGACATTTGCTAGTACTCTTAATTTATGTCCAAAAGTAAATGTAAATTCCTGGTTGCTAATGATAAGCAGGCAATGCTGCCAGAGTGTCTTGCTAGCATGTAACTCTGGTCATGTTACCCTGCTGCACCAAATTCTTTAACTGCCCTTCTTATGCACTCAGAATAAAATCGCACTTCCTTATCAAGGCCTTCATTTATTCATTCAATCAAACAAATGTGTTTTTACTAACCTGTGTGCTAGGCATGGTTCTAGTACAGACAGATACGATATTAAACAAGATATCATATACCCTCACGAAATTTACATTCTAGTGTGAGACAGTGAGATAATAAAAAATTAAGTGAGTAATATAATTTCTGATATAAACTATGAAGAAAATAAAGAAGGATAAGGGTGAGAGGGGGTCGGGAAGGGGGCCCCTTAGCTAGGAAGGTTAGGAACCCTCTCTGAGGGGTGACATTTGACCTGAAACCTGAATGACAAGATTAAAATGTTAGTTACCTATAAATTCAGTAACATGAACTAAGTTATTCTCTTATATATGAATTTTACTTTGTAAGAATTGTTTTGAATAACAGCCTAACTTTGCCTATTTCTACATATTGCTTCCTTGTAGACTACATTTTTGTACTTGTATGAATTTTTTAAATGAATAGAATCTTACAGTTGGAGGAAGCACAAACTCTCTTCCAGTTAGTCCTGCTACTTACTCAAAATATGGGCCTTACTGGGCTTGAAAGCCCTGAGTATTGTGAGACCTTGGGCAATGGGGTTTCCTTACCAGGTAGAAAATGAGAACATCTAATATCTAAGACCCCTTCCTAGTCTTAAATGTATAAAATGCCATGATTCTCTTTTGAGTTATATATTTATGATCTACCAAAAACTAGTACCTAGGTTGACAAAAATCTATTAATCTATGAAATAATGTTTTAATGACACAGGAGGTAATTAATAATAATTGATGAATTTTCCATGTTTCAAAAATTAATTTATTGCTTAACTTCTAGATCCATTACGTATGCTAAGACCCTTAATGCTTCAATGTTAGTGTTTTGATTCTTTTTTTTTAAGTAGTTGCTTAGTTTATTTAAAATATATAGAGTATTTAAAATTTTGTAAATGCAATATAAACTAATATCAGGGTACTTGATGCTCTGTCTTGAATCTTGCAATCTAGTAATTTACTATTTTTAAAAATTTATTATTATTATTTTTTGCTGCATTGGGTCTTTGTTTCTGCGTGCGGGCTTTCTCTAGTTGCAGTGAGTGGGGGCCACTCTTCATTGTGGTGCGCGGGCTTCTCATTGCGGTGGCTTCTCTTGTTGTGGAGCACGGGCTCTAGGCACATGGGCTTCCGTAGTTGTGGCGCGTGGGCTCAGTAGTTGTGGCTCACGGGCTGTAGAGCACAGGCTCAGTAGTCGTGGTGCATGGGCTTAGTTTCTCCGTGGCATGTGGGATATTTCTGGACCGGATGGAACCTGTGTCCCCTGCATTGGCAGGTGGATTCTTAACCACTGCACCACCAGGGAAGTCCTGTTTTAATTCTTTTTGAATTCCAGTGTTTGTAGTTTTAGAAGACCATTTAAGGAATGGCTTTGTCTCTGTAGTTTCAAACGAGATAAATTAAAAAAAAATAGATAATAATAGCTAACACTTATTGAGGTCTTATCAAGAACGCTGCTCTAAGTCTCTACACGTAACTTTTGTTGTTGTTGTTGTACGCGGGCCTCTCACTGCTGTGGCCTCTCCCGTTGCGGAGCACAGGCTCCGGACGTGCAGGCTCAGCAGCCATGGCTCACGGGCCCAGCCGCTCCGCGGTATGTGGGATCCTCCCGGACCAGGGCACGAACCTGCGTCCCCTGCATCGGCAGGCAGACGCTCAACCACTGCGCCACCAGAGAAGCCCTCTACATGTAAATATTAACTTGTCCCTCTTAACACTGAGATAGGTTATGAAACTTCACAGATGAAAAATCAAGTTATGGTTATTCTAATAGTCCAAAACCATTAAATAGAAGAGCTGGGATTTGATCCCAAGCAGTCAGATATCAGAGGCTATGCTTTTAATTACTACACTATACTATACTCTTATGCCCTGTATTGATGACCCTAGATAGATAAAGGCAAATTCGCACTTAACAATAGGGCTATGGTGGGGGGCAGGGAGCTAGAATGGTTTTTTAGAGTTTTTTTAAGAAAAATATGAATATGTGGCCTAGAAGTTACTCTACTCTGAGAATCCTTTGAAGGACCTCTCTGCACTAAAAGAAATGGCATCCATTTTAGAGTATAGGGAAAGTATATTATATATGCCCTTTGCTAAGTCATAATATACAGGTGAGAGGAAGGGTAGGAATGGAATTCACATGCCGCTTTTTAAGACCACAGTGTAGGGGAGGGATCAAGACCGTAACTGAACCTGCAAAGCAAATACATGACCACACCAATAATTAGCTTTACAGATATGGGGTAAAAGGGAAAGGAGTTCTATTCACGTTCATGCCAAGATGAGCTAGGTCAATTTCAGGCTTGATGGGCACAACATAGTAAAGGTTTGCTCACTAGACTCAGGCCAAACAGCAGGGAAATGTGACCTCAGGTACCATCTTATACATATGTCCAATAAACATAATAAAAAAATTAGGCTGGTAGTCGTGTGTGTATAGGAAATGGATGCAAACTTCATATAGGGTTTTCCTTCATACCCATAAAAGGCAAGTGAGATACTGAGAACTAAAGACTACAATCTAGAGCACACGCTGCTGATTCTAGGGGCTACTTTTTCTTTTTTTCTTTAACAGGGGAAGAAACTTCTCTCCACTCTGCTGAAAAGGGGAATAGCATTAGGTCCATAACTCACCAGAAGACCCAGTGGGTTTGAGACTCAGACAATTATTGCTCAGTGAATCGACTCTGATGGGAGATTCTCAGAAGAGGGATTACTGTCATCACTCTGGCTATTACTGACCAGTGGGCTGGACCTGTTAACAGGCCAAGCCTCATAGGGAGCATCTCACTGCGTCTTGACCACAAGAATACATCCTTTAACTCTTCCCCCCGGTGTTCCTCAGGGTTCCACAGTCCACTCTTACAAGTGGGCTCAGCCCATGCTATTTTCTTGCAGCTATGATGTACGGCTTATTTACAGCCTGCTGGAGTCAACTTTATAAATAGTCTTCGCTATTTGCAAAGCATTGGGGATGCAGCATTAGCAAAAGGATACAAAGATGAATAAGATATAGTCTCTGATCTCAAAAATCTGATTAAAAAAATGTAACTGTAATACAAGGCAAAGTGAAATTCATTCTAAAGGCATTCCAAGAAACAAGCTGTAGGAGGACAGAGTGTTGGGAATCCTTAAAATTTAGTATAGAGCCTGGAATTTGGAGGTCATCAATCAGTTGCAAGCAACGGACAGCACCCGTCACTAATATGAGCAGAAAATGAATTGAATAAAAATTCATTGAGTAGCTTACAAAATCTCTAGGAGAGCTAGGCATGGAGGCTTGGCCAATGCCCAAAGTCACATAACACAAAGCTGGTCTGACGAAGACGCCACTGCCACAAGAGCTGGGTGCAGGTTCCACAACATGTACCACTGACAGTGGACACAGCTTTCTGGTCCCAGAACGGCACTCTGCAGTCTCTGGAAACTGGATGTCGCTGCTGCCACTGTCACCAGAGCAGAGTCCATGCAGTTGCAGCTTCTCCATGCCACCAGCATCCAGCAACAAGCCTGGAGTGGCTATCTCTCATTGCCAGCATCTGGGTCATGTGCCTACACTGTAATTTCAAGGATCTGAGGAATAATCATGATATTTTCAGCTTCTCTAGTAAGGTCCAGCTCTTTATAATTCGATGTGTGGGGAGGTGGCTCACAAACATATGAAGGGTATTCAGATGCTGGGGGGGCCAACATTCACTGCACCATCTCCTACATCAAGCAAGCTATACTGGACACCCAGGTTAAGGGGAGGAGATTGGGAGGCAGTCCACTGTGGCTTGCATGTCCTTCTTTCTTTGTACAATGAGATGATGCCTTTTTTCACTTGCTACCATTCTATAGGCCCATTTATCTGAGAACATTTTGCAGTCTCCTTGGTGAGACAGTCTGAGCTGAGACTCCTAGGATTTATTTAATCATGGTATTTTCATTTGTGCCCAGGATTATAAACAAGGCTATATTGAAGGGCCAAATGCTTAATTAAAGGGAAAAATAATAATTCTTTTAAATTAGATGATGGTGTGGAAGAAAAATAGACATTATTATAACAAGTGTTTTCAAAGAGACAGTTGGACGTAACTCATAGAGGTGGGTAGTTTATCTGACAACCAAGGAAAGGCTGAGACTGTAGAAGCAGAGATAGCACCATCAGCTCTTTGTTTCCTGACAATGAGCAATATTCAATACATTTAAGGCTGCAGAATGATTTCAGGCAATGGAAAAATGCAATAAAGGGGAAAACCTCACTCAAGCATTTAACAGGATAATATGGAAAAGATTTCCCCAAGAGGCTCTGATTCACTAGTAGATACTCCCTTGAATTCCTTGACCATTAACTGAAAAACTTTGGTAACTAAGAAGAAATGTAAATCAAATGATTACATAGCATGAACGACTATTTAGAAGATCAAGGAATTCCCTCTGAATTTCATATACACAAATGTCCCCAAGTTCATAACCCTCAACACCGCTACACCACCAACAACTGAATTATATTAGCATCTCGCCAATCCTCGTTCCCTTTCTAATATTTCCTACACAGCAAATGAAGCCCTCATATGCCCAGGCAACCAATCAGGAGCTAGAACATCACAAAAAAATCTTCCCCAGCCTATCCTCCTACATCTATTCCATCAGAATATTCCTCAAATTTTATGTCCTAAATATGCTTTCAATCTGTCTGCTTCTCTCAGTCCTCATTGCCATCACCCCAGCTGAAGGCCCCGCTCTCACAGGACCACGGCCGTGTGCTTATGCTTGCCTCTTCAGCTCTGGACATGTAGCCCTCAGCCGTGCTCCATGCAGCAGTCAGAGGACCTTCTGAAACTCAGATCTCATCATGGGTCCACCTTGTGTGGATTTTTGGATTCAGAGGAATCTGGTTTTGAATTCTGACTTCTCCACTAAGGTAGATTGGACAAGTCACTCAACCTCTCTAAGCCTCAGTATCTTCATTTTAAAATGAAAAGTAATGCTTTTCAAATGGACATTGCTCTAAGGATTAAAAGAGAAAATGTGATGAAAGTGTCCAGTGCAGTAGCCACCATAAAATAAATCCTTCAATGAAATTTTCTGTAATCATTATTAAGAATTAAAATCTTTTCAGTGTAGATTCACCATTAGAGGAGGATTCTAACACAAAGCAGATATTTTTGTTGATGTTTAAATAAAGAGACAGAAATAACAATGGATAAAGGATTATTTGCATGCCATAAGGAGTACCATGTAACAAATGACACTCTTGGAATCTCCCAAAGGGGAAGGGGGTTCTTTACTTCTCAGTGGGAACAGTGTGCCAGTGCAAAAAAAAGAAAGAAAGAAAGAAAAGAAACCCACCGATATGCATGAGGAGTGACAGCAGCAACAGCTGCAGCACCATTAAGTGTTTTCCAGGTATTCATTCATTTATGTATTCATCAAACATTTATTAAGCAGCTACCATGTGCCCTGTGCTTCTTTCTGGGAATACCAAGAATAGAATTCAAAGTGCGCTCTTGAAGGAGTTCACAGCTTAGGGAGAAAAGCATAATTTAATGTGCTTTATATGATAATAGAAATACACCCCATGTCTCTTGAGACCTGTAAGACCTCCATCAAAAGGGGAAGGAACTGAAGGGAGTGACAAGAGTAGGAGGAAAGAGAGGGGAAGAGAAGGTCACAGCAGCACACTGACAGACACATCATGGGAGACATCCTAGAGGATGAATCAGTGATGGGTCTTTTGATGTGGCTGAAGCGCATGCATCTGGTTGTGACAGGCCCTTGCTTTGTACTGGACGTGAATCTGGGACAATAATAAGTTTAGTACTATTGCCTCTGGAACCTGGGCTCATCTAAAGTGCCTCCTTGATCACTGGTCTCTCCTGTATCCACGTTTAATTCATTCAAAGGCCGATACTCCTTCAGCCCTTTCTCCATCAAAATGCTCAAGGGGGGTGAAATCAGCCCTTTTTCCGGGCCATACTGTCCATCCACTTCCAGCTGATAGAACACTCTGAAAGATGCAGTGGCTTGAGGCTTGCTGGAGGGATAGCAGAAACCAAGAACAAAGGAATGAAAGGTCACATTTTAATCAACTGAGTTATGACCAAACAAGGATTTTTTCATACTCAGTGCTTCAGAGGGAAGGAGGCCAGCAACAACTCTCATTCATCTCTGATTCTCATATTCTCTCTCTCCCTCCCCCTGCCATCTCTCCCCCTGTCCTTTCTTCCCCATACCACTCCTTCATATCTCTGTTCAAACACCAAACTATTGTTCAAGAAAACTGAACTCCTTTCCAGCAAATTTCTTCCTGTATGCTCCTGCCTCAGTTACCCATGGCATTCTCTTCAGCCCAGTCACTGAGGGCCCCAGAGAAAGAAGGAGGGAATATGACTCCCCAGTTCCAATTTCATTTCCTTTTCAATGAGACCTGCATTTTCCCTGACTTCCTTACTAATGCTGAAATCGAGTTACCTGAATTTGAATCCCAGCCCGACCTCCATCTGTAAGATCTTTGAAGATTTAACTTAACTCTCTATGCCTCCGTTTCTTCATCTGTAAAATGGCGAGAATCATAGTATCTACCTAGTGTTGTCTAATGATTAAATGAGTTAATACATATGAAGTGTTTAGAATAGTGTCAGTATATAGTAAATGATAAATATTATCATTATTACTTATGAAGTAAGGACGCTTCAAAAAGATATTCATTAATCCTCCTCATGAAAAGTTCCATATCTTTGGAGGAAAGGCTATTTTGCTAGTTGGTATAGTGTTGGATCTGCTCGTAGATTAAATATCCCACCCCACCACCACCTTATACTGAGAAGCCCTTGACAGTTCCTGCCTCACCTGAGTTTGGCTGTGGTATGAGACATTTACTGCTCCTTGCTACCCAGCCGGAAAGACAACGGCTCCTATGCTACAGCTCTTCGTCCTCTTGGAACTGATTCAGTGTTCCCTAGGCCCAGTCATGTGGGACATACCAGGGGGTTAAGATTTTCATCCCAAGGCAGTGGGTATCTGCTGAAACTCTTGAAAGAAAAACTGGTGATCGAATTTTCATTTTAGAAAAAGAATTCTGGCTGCAGTTTATGAAGATATGTTGGACTGGAGGTAGAAGAGGCTGAAGCCAGGGAGACCATACAGGACACTGTTAAATAGTCCAGGCAAGAGATGATGAGGGCCTGGCCCCAATCATGGCAGAAGAAAGGAATTTCTTCTGAAGCAGACATACCAAAACTCTGACGTGGAAGGGAAAGATAAGCTTTTAGCTTAGACAACTGAGTGGGTAGCAGTGCCGTTAGTTGAGACAGAAATAAATGATCTGGACGGAAGACAGTGAGTCCTCCCTTTGACCGTGTTAAGTTGGAGGTATCTCTGGGTGGAGATGTACAGTACGCTGTTGGAAATGTGGATCCACCTCTTGATAGAATGGTCCAGGAGATAAAAATCTAGGAGGCATCACCACATAAGTGAGGGCGACGTCACTAAAACGGATGAGATTGCCTAAGAGCAAGATATAGAGCAGGGGAGAAAGAGGACCAGGAACAAAACTCTAATGTCCAAGGTGGATGAAGAAGGCCAAGTGCAAATGAAAGGTTTGGTCAGGGAGACAATAGGAGAACCAGAGAGTGCAGCATCACAAAAGCTAACAGATGAGGGACATTCAAATTTGTTCATTCAACCCAGCATTTATAAAACATCTACTATGTGCAAGGCACCACTGTGGGTGCTGAAAATGTACCTGCAAAAAAAAAAAAAAAAAAAAAAAAAATCCCTGCCTTCATGGAGTTATATTCAGGGAGAGGCAGACGAGGAAAAGGAAGGTAGTGAAGTGTGCTGTGAAAAAACTCTAAAGATAAGGGAATTGGAAGTGATGAGGGAAGTGGGTGTCACTGTAGATACCAGGGCTCACAGGGGGCCTCTTTTTTTTTTAATTTTTATTATTTTTTGGCTGTGCCACACACACCCCCAGCAGTGAAAGCTGAGGAGTTCTAACCACTGGCCTGTTAGTGGGATTCCCCAGGGAGGGCCTTTTTAAAAAGCAACATTTATGCAAAGATCCGAATAAAGAGAAGGAGAGAGCCATGCAAATATCTGGGAGAGAAACGTTCCAGAGGCAAAGGCACCAGTACATGCAAAGGCCGTGAAACAGCAGGGCTGGCTTGTCTGCAGAACAGGATGTAGGCCAGGGTAGCTGTGGAGGGGTGAGTAAGGAAATGAGGTGAGAGAGCTGACCTTGGGCCAGACCATGCGGGGTCTCGCTGAGAGGTCAAGTGTGATGACTGAGAAGACACTATTAGATTCAACAATTAACAGGCCATTGATGACCGCCGCGAGAGCAGTTCTCTTAAACTCTATGGAAAGAAGCCAAATAGATGCAGGAGTTGAAAAGTCAGTTCCACGAGAGAAAGGAGACACAGCTCGTATGAGCTCTCTTTCAAGATGTGTGTCAATGAAGCAAAGGAGAGAGGGCAGGAGCCTGATGGCATTGCAGGGTTGAGAAAGGAGTTGTTGCAAGATGGGGAAAACCTGACAAAAAGGAAGATGCAAGAGAGAAAGAGGGAGAATCATGAACAAAGGAAGGCCCCATAGAGTAAAGAATGAGATCAGATGCGCAAGTGCAGGAAAGCTTTGGAGAAGAGGAAGCACCTCTGTGCTTATACTGCTGTGCACATGTGGTGGGCGAGGTGAGCCCGGGAGCTCGCATGCACTGGCCTCTGTTTCTCCTGAGAATGACGATGCAAAGTCCTGTGCTGACAGTGAGACGACTGGGTACAAGTGGGAGCCTGGGCAGGATGGGGGGAAGAGTATGGAGAGCAAGTGGCCTGGAATCAGAGAAGGGGTTGGGAGAGTGGCAGGCCACACTGAGGGCACTGGCAAAGGCAGGAAGGCCATGAGAGGGTTTGAGAACCCCTGCATCCAGAGAGAGCCAGCGCAGAACCTTGAGGGTTGGTGGACAGCAGTCAGGCCAGAAAGGACCCCAAGGGGTTAAAGGGAAGAGATGAGGGAGGACTAGGGGCCATCTGGGAAGCTGATGCCCACACACTAGTGCCAACCCCTAGTGCAAAGAAAGTGGCCGTTAAGGAAATCCATACTATATGACGTCTGTGCGTTTAGCAGCACGTACTCACAGCTCGTTAAATCCATGCACCATCTGTCCATATCCAACTATTTCCTTTGTTTCTGAGGTCCTCGTAAAGCACATCTTTCAAGTATGGTTGACTGAAAAATACTTAAATTTGAGAGCATTTCAGCATCAGTTATCTGGACATTACATAACATTACATCGTCTCTAACACCAGGCTGCCTGGGTTTGAACCCCTCCTCTGACACCAGCTCCATGACCTTGGGCAAGTTTCTCATCCTTTCTATGCCTCATTTTTCTCAGCTGTAAAATGGATATCATAATAATACCTCCCCTCATAGGGTTATTATGAATGTTTCTAGATCACTCAGGATAGGGTCTGGCAATATGAACACTGTATAAATATTTGTTTAAAAATAAAATTCTCTTTTGGTCAGTAATAATGCTAACCATTGGGTATGAATTAACCTAATCCTCATTTAAAAATTATAAGATAGGGCTTCCCTGGTGGCGCAGTGGTTGAGAGTCCGCCTGCCAATGCAGGGGACACAGGTTCATGTCCCGGTCCGGGAAGATCCCACATGCCGCGGAGCGGCTGGGCCCGTGAGCCATGGCCGCTGAGCCTGCGCGTCCAGAGCCTGTGCTCCGCAATGGAAGAGGCCACAACAGTGAGAGGCCCGCGTACCTCAAAAAAAACAAAAAAAACACACAAAAACCACAAAAACCTAAAAAAAAAACTATAAGATAGGTTTTATTGTTCCCATTTAACAAATAAAAGAGACTCAGGAGGGTTAAGTGATGTTTTCAAGATCACACCACAAGGAAGAATAGAACTGGGATTTGAAGCCATGTTTATCTGCTCCCAAAGCATGTACTCCTTTCACTAAATCATGCTACACTGTGAAAGTCTGCACTTGCAAAGGTTACATTGGTATAGTAATTTCCAGTTACAGAAGGCCATCTATGTACTTGACGCTCTTCCATTTGAGTGGCTTATGTGGGCCGTTTGCAGCTTGGCTATCAAATTCAGCTCATCACACACACACACACACACACACACACACACACACACACAGAGCCAAGCTCAGCACTGAATCACAACCCAGATTCTGAGGTTAAGTTTAAAGTATATTAGTTTTGGTTTGGTTGTTCTAAACCTTTGATGACATTTGATATATTAACTTTCTGCCACCCTGAAGTATTTTCAAAATGTCAGCTGAAATGATTGATTTGTACTTACCATTCTTTAAGGTTGCTCAAGCCCTACCACAAAATAGAGATGACTGAATAAAGAAAAATGAGCCATTTCCCTGTCTGCCTTAGGAATTCCCTCCATAAACAGCACAGTGCATTTCCATTCTGGGTCCCTTGCTGGGGCCTAGTCTTCAGAGAAGCAATCTGGGGCTTCCCAAATGCCAGTCCAGACTGCTCTGTGACGATGTTATCACAGGTATGCAAGAAAATGGGGAAAATAGAATAAAGATATCCACACACATTCAATTTGTGGAGGTTTCTTTTTTGGGAAGGACTGTCTTGTTAGAGACATAAGGTTGTACCGTATTCAAAATCGCATCATACGCTCCAGAGCTAGACTTGTGAATTCAACTCCCAGTCTCACCACTTACCAGAGGGTGACCCTAGGCAACTTTTAAACCCGGTGCCTCAGTTTCCCCTCTTACAAAATGAAGGTAGTAGTTTCAACCTAACATTTTTTGTGAGGATTAACTGAGTTCACACATATAAAGCAGTTAGAATATGCCTGGCACATAGCACTCAAGCACATATAACCCACTAGTATCATCATGACATTCTGTCCTTTCTACCCTTTTGGTTTGCACAATATCTTTTCCTTTTATAAACAGTATCACTAGTACACAATTGCTAGAGATGTTGGTTTGGGGTTTTTTTGATATGTTTAGTTGGTGGTTGGTTGTTGTTTTAATATTCTTACTTGGAAAAATAAAAAGTTTAAATGATGTCGCTGGCACATGGTGGTTGTTGATTCTTTTTCATTTTGTCATTTGTTGTTGTTTTAATATGCTTACTTGACAAAAGAAAAAAATTTACAAACATATGTCAGTCCCCAGTTTTTAAAAATTTACTGGTTCATGAAACCCCCAAGTTTGGGTATCACTATTCAACTTCAGGAATTTCCTCAATAAAATAACTGCATCACCAGCTCCTGTGCAGTCACGAATTGTAGGACTTTCCATTTTAATTCAAGCCAGTGGGAAATAGGAATACAATAAAGACAGCGCAACTCCTGGGACACTTTTGCCAACCCATCTAATTAAAGCTGCAGCAGTTATTCAGGCAAGGCAGGAAGATTACCATCAGCTTAAGTTAATGAAACTAGTTTCATAATTTGAGGATTTGAGGATATCAGAGGGCAGTGTGTCCATTTGCTTTACAAAATATCTCATATGGTTGACCTTAGATTTTTCTTTTAAATGTGAAATAAAATCAATGTAGTCACAATTAACTCTACCCACAAATACACAGAAAATCTTAAATTGAGCCTTAAACTTCTTAAAATCTTAAACTTCCGCAAATATGTTCTTAGACTGCTATAATTGCTCTTCTGGTAAGCCTGTTAAGCAGTGTTTCTCAAAGTAAGTTCTTCAAAACAGGATTCCCCTGAATATTGTATTAGTTTCCTGGGGCTGCCATAACAAAGTGCCACAAGCTGAGTGGCTTAAGCGACAAATATTTATTCTCTCATAGTTCTGGAGGCTAGATATCTGAGATCCCCACCTCGTGTCATCAGGGACACGATCCCTCTGAAGGCACTGGGGGGGATTTTTTCCTGGCCTTTCTCCTAGCTTCTGGTAGTTCCTTGGCTTGTGGCAGTACAACTGCAATATTCACATGGCGTTCTCTTTGTGTGTGTGTGTCTGTCTCTATGTCCAAATTTTCCCCCTTTATAAGGACTCTAGTCATATTGGATTAGGGGCCCAGCCTACTCCAGTATGACCTCATCTTAAACTAACTGCATCTGCAATGACCCTATTTCCAAATAAGGTCACATTCTGAGATGCTGGGAATTAGGGCTTGCTGTAGACTGAATGTGTCCTCCCAAAATTCATAGATTGAAACCTATTCCCCAGTGTGATAGTATTAGGAGGTGGGGCCTTTGGGGAGTGATTAGGTCATGAGGGTGGAGTCCTCATGAATGGGATTAGTGCCCTTATAAAAGAGATCCCAGGAGCTCCCTTGCCTCTTCCAGCATGTGAGGACACAGTGAGAAAACAGCCATCTATAAACTAGGAAGTGGGCCCTACACCAGAAACGGAATCTGTCAGTTCCCTGATCTTTTGATCTTAGACTTTCCAGACTCCAGAACTGTGAGAAATAAATCCTGGTTATGCTACCTAGTCTATGGTATTTTTGTTACAGCAGCCCAAATTAAGACAATGCTTCAATATATGAATTTGGGGGAGACACATTTCAACCCATAAATACTCTTCCAAAGTAGAGTTCTGAGGCTAAAAAAATTGGGAAATTTTTCCAACTCTATCTACTGTCTACATTCACAGGGTACATCAGCATCTTAAAAATATTGAGCCTCTGCACAATGAAGAAACATTGTACAATAAGAAATCTTTGTAAAACCCAGTGTTTCTCAAATTTAGGTGACTTGGGAAGCTATTTTCTTAAGTGACATTTGTATATATCCCACCAATATCCCTCAGAAAATTCAACCGGAATAACCCTCAGAAAATGCAATTGGATTTCAAGCAGGAGAACAGCCCAAGGCTAAAACCATGGTCATCATCTATAACAACTACAAAAACAAATTCCAGGCAAGGCAGTAAGCCTTTGACAGTCTATAACCCTCTGGCCTCTTCTTGTCTCTTAGGGAGGAGAGTGGGAATGTTACAAACTCCTGGACACAGAAGCCCTTTGTGGCAATTATGACAGACACAGAGTCAAGTGGCCAAATGGGATGCCATTATTAAAGGTGGAGGGAAAAACATGACGCTGACATTCTGCCAAAGCGCCATAAATGAGGTCATGCACTTGAGTGCACAGACTATTACTGATAACAGGCAGTGCCGGAGGAATTTGTAGGAAACTAGAGAGCATGGTGGAGGCTGTTTTATGGGGGGGCTGGGGGAGAGAAAGACTGGGTGGGGAACAAGCACCAGAGCTGTCCTTGCCTCTGCCGGTAATCAGGTCCGCAGCTGGCTGCCTGGAGCAGGTGCTCAGTGGGTCCGGGGCCCCAGGCACACAAGGGCCAGAGCTCTCCGGCTTCCCTGGCAGCCACAGCGCTGTGGTTTGTTGCCCTGCTAACCCCACCCTGCACATACCCCTGCTAGACAGGAGCAGGAAAAATGTCACCATGCAGGGGCCAACGTGCTTTTCTTTTCAAGCAGATGGTGCTTTATTGGACGCCTGACTTTGCGATTAACTTTGGCTTATTGTTGCCATATGCCTTTCCCAAAGCCACTTTAGCTCCTGGTGCAAGCTGAGCCCCTGCGATTTAATTAATCCAGTACTGCCTCTGCTCTCTGCAGCTGGCTCACCACTGGGTCTGCAATTGGCATTTTGCTCGCCTCCTTTGGCCTGGCTAGAACAATTGCTGGTCTATTTGTCTCGACATGCTCATTATCGATTTAGCCCATAGACTCATATCAGACACTGCAGAGCCACTGTCTTTATCCAGAGCTGAAAGAAAAATATGCTAAATATGACAACACCTGTGGCGTCTTTTTAGGCCTGATATGGAAAGGGAAGAAATGAACAATTGTAGTGCAGAGAGGCGGAGGACCACCAACTAGGGGCATTTAATTGGAAAGCAAACTAGCCTCTGGTATGTGAAGATGTGGGAAATGACACCCGAATTTTGATGAGAAACAAATATTGAATAAAACATTTGGAAACAGATGGGGGAAGAACACGAAGTCTACTTTTTAAAGAAAACCCACTCAACTGAATTCACATAAAAGGCAGCGTGATCTAAAGGCAATTGGGGCTTCCCTGGTGGCGCAGTGGTTGAGAGTCCGCCTGCCTATGCAGGGTACACGGGTTCGTGTCCTAGTCCGGGAAGATCCCACATGCCGTGGAGCGGCTGGGCCCGTGAGCCATGGCCGCTGAGCCTGCGCATCCGGAGCCTGTGCTCCGCAACGGGAAAGGCCACAACAGTGAGAGGCCCACGTACCGCAAAAATAAATAAATAAATTAATTAATTAATTTAAAAAAAAAAGGCAATTGGCATCCTCTGGTTAAAAATGAGTCTTCAAAAGCAAACTTCTGGGGCTTTCAATTATAGCCTCTAAATCCCAAACATGCGCCTTTATCCACATGAAACAATTGCTTGCCAGGTGAAATGATTAGCTGAACAGGAAGATCAGAGATCAAGATACCCACGGGATGTTAGTATCATGAAGCGCAACCAAGCGGGGTCTGGGAGATAAGCCTGAGCTCCTGTTTGGCCATTATTTGAAGCCATAGAAGAAGATCCATTTTCTTCCCTATTCCCACACCCCAAAGGACTCAAGTCCACACACACACACACACACACACAGCTGGAATTCCTGCTTCCCCATTTAGAAAAAGATCTGCACTTTTTACCTGCCTCCTTGCTCCATTCCATCTTAAGGGAGGGCATGGAACAAAATAAAAATGAACATATTGGGGAAAACTGTGTGAAAGTATGACTTGGTTCTTCTAGTGAGAAATTGAAACCCAACAAGACTGTGGGATAAAATGCAATTGTTCTTCAGTCTGCGTTACACTGTAAATTCTGCCTTGGAAACCAAACTGAAGGACTGCAGAAAGCGTGGAGGTCAGGAAAGAAAACAAAACACAGGAGGTAGTCAGTGATTCCCCACAAGTGGTCAGGGGAGTTCTTTAAAACCGCATCATTATGACAGGCTCCCTGCAGGCCTTTTTCTAAGCAGTTGCTTCTAAATGCCCTTAGAGTGCAAACATGTAAGTTCAAGGAAGACTGAATTTCTGAGATGGAATATGCCACCTCTTTGGGATCTGTGAACCAGGGTGGTGCAGGAGGGCATTTTGATGCTAGGAATTAGAATTGCTACAGGAGATAAAATAGAGTGAGAATCCAACCCTGTTTTGCCAAAGTTTGCAATGTTCTGCAAAGTTTTCACAAGCAAAGAGAAAAACTCAAAGCATTTTATTTCAAACAACATTGCTCTCTTTCCCACCTCAAAGCTGCCCATTTGTGGTTGTTGTTTCCACTAATCAATCATTGTAACAACAATATAGGAGCCGTGAGATGGTGAATTTCTATTCAAATGCACTTTATTGTCATTGAGATTAAATGCAAGGTGTGCCTTCAATGCCTTTCTGAATGATATCCTCTAACCAATGCTCTTGATTTTGCCTGAACATTGGTATGACCCCGGGGGAAATTTTAAAACAACTGGATTCCTGGATCCTCCCTCCCCAGAGGTTCTGAGATAGGTATTTTTTTTTAAGCTTCCAGGTGATTTGGTATAACAGGAGGTTCTCCTGAATTGCACTTTCCTGAGCCTCAAAAGGAAAGTATCCCTCGCGGGTAGTTCCCCCACTATTTGCCAGGGCTCCCTGCCGTCATGCTAAGGAGCTCCTCAGTCAAAGGCTTTCTTTCCCAAGTTTCTCAGTAGAAATCTCAAACTTCTCCAGGGAAACTCTAGCTCCTTCTGAGGGCTGTGTGGGACAATCTGCTCTGTGCCTGTCTCCCAGCTTCGGGGGATTTGCTGGCGTTTGCCAGATGGCCGATTGTTCCTGCAAGCCAGTATTCCTTGGCCTGTAGGTGCATAATCCTCATCTCTGCCTTCAGCTTCACGTGGCATTCTCCCTGCGCGCAAGTCTGTCTCTGTGTCCAGATTTCCCCGTTTTATCAGGACCCAATCATGTTGGAGCAGGGCCCCACCCTAATCTCTTCTTAACTTGATAATTTACAAAGACTATTTCCGAATAAGGTCACATTCCCAGGGCGTGGGTGTGGGGGAGGCAGGGGTTAGCACTTACACATATTTGGTGGGGGAGTGACCACAGTTCAACTCGTAACATAAATAGATAAAGAAATGTATGATAATGATAAATGTTAAATTAAGGAAAGTGGTTAATTCAGGGGAAAAGGAGGAATATGTATTCAGGAAGGGATTAACAGGACTTCAGCTGCCGTGGGAATATTTTATTCCTTAAATTGATCATGAATACACAAGTGTTCACCCTGTTATTCTTTACAATTCTTTTGATGTGTATTTTTTTTTTTTTTTTTTTTGCAGTACGTGGGCCTCTCACTGTTCTGGCCTCTCCCGTTGCGGAGCACAGGCTCCGGACGCGCAGGCTCAGCGGCCATGGCTCACGGGCCCAGCCGCTCCGCGGCATGTGGGATCTTCCCGGACCGGGGCACGAACCCGTGTCCCCTGTATCGGCAGGCGGACCCTCAACCACTGCGCCACCAGGGAAGCCCTGATGTTTATTTTGTTCTTGGTTTTTGTTTGTTTGTTTGTTTGGCCGTGCCATGCAGTTTATGGAATCCTAGTTCCCCAACCAGGGATTAAACCTGGGCTTCGGCAGCGAAAGCTTGGAGTCCTAACCACTGGAGCATCAGGGAATTCCCTTTTGATGTCTATTTTGTGATAATTGTAAAATGTATATATGTGTGTGTTTATATATATATATACATATATAATGACAATTAAAATACTGTACCTTTTTTCTTCTTAATGTAGGTCTTCAAATTACACTGGAAAATATATGAGGGAAGTACCTCTGTGTTACAAGCCTAGCACAGTGCTTGGCACTTAGTAGGCATTTAACAAATCCCTGAATTAGTTAATGAGGGACATTATTGTACTACTTGAAGATGAGGACATTGAGGTACAGAGGAGGAAACTGAGGTTATAACTGCATTATTGTACGGATGCTCAGCAGAGCTGGGGCTTTAACTCCGTACTCTGACCTGCCAAATAACACTCTACCCCCCTTTCTTCGTGAGTAGGAGGAAAACTGAGGACTCCAGAAAACCAAACATCGATAGTTCCTTTATTGTTGCCCTTGGATACTCAACAGTTAATTAGGCAGAGCCACTCAGATGTTAACAGACCTCAGCATCTTCAATGAATTTAGAGACCAAGTTGTTACGAATCTGGCCTGGACGTGGGTGGGTAGCCTTGAAGAATTACAGTGATTATCTCTTCCTTATGGCAAAAGCATATAAATAATGAGCTGGAAGGATCTACAGGGAAATACGTGTATGATACAGCATGTCTCTGAGGATATGAATACCTGTTAAGTTTGCCCATATTCCCGTCTCCCCTTATTTGGGAATTGTCTCTTGGTCCACGGAAGTGCATCTTCCCATCAACTTGATATTACGTGCCCCTACCTCTCTCATCATGGCTGATTAGACCAGGGGTAAGCACCAGAACAAAGCCCACCATTTCGACGTGGATGTGGACCTGGGACTGAGCGGCAGTGATCAGTCTCTTCCACTGAATGGAACTATAACACATGAATTTGGGTGCTGTGGGGTGGCCACATTCCACCTGATGGACCAGAACCCTGAGAAGAGGGTCTACAGAGAAAGAGAGAGGGAGACAGAGACAGCGAAAGAGACAGGGAGAAAGCCAGGGAATCATGAGACACAGAGATAAGGGACAAAAAAGAGAGAGAGCCAAAGACTCATTCCAGATCCTTCCTGAAGTCCACTGGTCCTTAGATTCTGTGCAAGATCCCTGTATACTTAAAATAAATGTCGCTTTTATTTAAGTGAGGTTAAGTTAGTCCCTGTTACTTGTAACCAAAGAGACCTGACTAATATAGCTTGGCAGATGGTGGGGACAAAGCACAAAAGAGAAAAGAATGAATTGTGTAGTCTAACAGGTGGCAGGAATGAGGCACCCAGTCCTGTTCTCCCAGCCTCGCCCACCTACTGCCTTTCCATCCCACTCAGCAGACAAATTTCCATTATTTTCGATCCAGAATGGGAAACAAATGGAAGAAACAAAACTTAAATTATTATCAAAAGCCAAATGGAGGTGGACAGCCTCCAGCTACCACTCAGCCACGCTCAAGCAGCTGTCTCTAAGAGCTAAATGGAAACGACCGAGCCAATAAGAATTCAGATAGGAGCACACAGCAGCCTACCCCAGAGCCAGGGGAGAGGGAACCATGAGAGTGGGAAAGGGTTCCAGGGCTGAGACATTTGAGTGACCAAGTTAAGAACTGGCAAAAAGAGAAAGTGTGTAGGTAGAGCCACATGAGTCACTATCCGGTGAGTCAGGAATAGTTTCCAGCCATAAAACACAAACAAACAAAAAAACCAAACTCACTTTGTTAGACCTGCGCGGTCTCCTAGGAGTTTCGACTCGCCCAGGAAACAACAAGAGTCGGAAGTCGATGCAAAACGCAAGAGGTTTATTGAAGGCCGGTGCACCGGGGTTCCTTGGTCCTCACGCAGGAGGTCGAAGAAGGACCCCTTTTGGGCGCGAATATGTCAGTTTTATAGGTTCCCACTTCCCCGTATGTAAATTATAGATTTGGTTGTGTTCTCCTGCTGATTGGTCCCAGCTTAGGCTCGGACCAGAGAGGGAACTTGTCCCCAGCTGCCTGATTGGTCTTTGACAGACACCTTTTTTACATTTTGTTTATCTCCCTCCTTCTCCCCAGCTGCCTGATTGGTCTTTGACAGACACCTATTTTGTTTATCTCCTCCTTCTCGGAAGGGGGCCGGACATCCTGGAAATTCACCCATTGTCTAAGAAGCCCCTATTGTCTGGAGAGTTCTTAATCATTAGCTGGAACAATGTCCCTCGAGTCCCACAACTTATTGGAATGTTTCCCTGTCTACCAGTTGCCCCGCCCCACCATAGGCATGTATTAGATGAATAGCATCATCTTTAAGAAGGTACACAGATCTCAGCCATATCTAGATGATAAGCACCAGAAACCATGTCTTACTCAACTTTGTGTCACCTGTAAGCAGCCTGATGCTTGATTTAGAGTTGGCACTCAAAACATGCGTGGAGAAATTAAGTAAATGGAATTGAATATGCAGTCAAGATGATCACTATTGGTACTGCAAGTTGGAAATATTCTCTTGATTACTGCAACCAGAGGTGAATGTCTAATACTAATACATGGAGCCGGTGTTTCTGTCCAAAAGGGAGAAGATCAGAAACGTGCTTTTCTACCAAAAAAGTTCAAAACAAAGTCTCCTACAATATAGCATAACTGGGAAGACAAAACATAGGAAGAGGGCCTAAAGCATCCAGATTATAAAGACAGAGCTGCAGCTCTAAGCAAAGTAAGACAGTGAAGTGCTCCCTACATAGCTAGGGTGGGTTTCTCTACTGTGCAACCCACCCATGTTCCCTTACCCACTGCCAACATGTCTATCAGCATCAAACATTTTCATCATTTAATTAAGGGAGCTTATGTGTGTCCCAGAAGGATTGAAAAATGGAGGAATGTCCACTTGGGGCAGCTCAGATGGGGCTGAGCAAAGCCTCACTTCTTCTGGTGGACAACCCGCTAACAACAGGTGTGCTGGAAGCCGTAACTAAAAGGGCCCCACCAGGCATCAAAGACAACACGAAGGGTTTACATGGATTCCTCACTCAGATGATGGACAGTGCCTCCCAGAATGCTGAGTGGAGGGTCTGCAGGGCTGCTCTGGCTTCCACAAGGCCCCACTGTATCAGGGCTCAGTAACCTTCTGTTGCTCACTCCTTGCCCTTCCCTGTGGTTCCCTTGGGTGTGACCCCTGCCGCTGCTCCTTCTCTAAGCCCATGCCCCATCCCACTCTCTACTTTTCTTCAGGTCTCAAATGCTAAATGCTTAGCATCTTAGCTTAGCTTTGATATCATTTCAAGGCCCTGGAGGCAAGATCATCTGATCTTTTTGTTTCCCTTGCCAGTATGACATTCTGGCATAATCTTTAGGTCCTGCATGCTTGAGGGCTGTCTTTGTGATTCTCAGAGCCTCTCCTTTCTTTTTTTTTTTTTGTTGCGGTATGCGGGCCTCTCACCGTTGTGGCCTCTCCCGTTGTGGAGCACAGGCTCTGGACGCGCAGGCTCAGCGGCCATGGCTCACGGGCCCAGCCGCTCCGCAACATGTGGGATCCTCCCGGACCGGGGCACAAACTCGTGTCCCTTGCATCGGCAGGTGGACTCTCAACCGCTGCGCCAACAGGGAAGCCCCTCTCCTTTCTTAATGTATCTCTTCTAACCCAAGTTTCTCCTTTCAAAACTTGTTTCTACTGTGGGCTCCAATAGCCTATAATGAAAGCCAGAAAAAAAAACCCCACTTGACCGTTTCCTCTCTGCATTTCTGCTGCAATTCTCATTCTTTTCAGGGCAGAGCGGAAGCCTCCAGCCGTGGAAGGAACACATCAATCACCTTCAAGGGAGTGCTGAGGACAAAAGTGCACATTTTTTGCCATTATCTTCATGTATCATCTTAACAAGAATCAGGTGGCCAGCATTTTGCAGTCTTTTGGAGGAAGAAAACTTGGTAATATTATTTCTAAAGATTGTACGTAAAAGGAGCTAAGAGCTGGGCTCTAAATAGGGAATTTTAAAAGCTGATAGTTCTTTCTAAAGTTTTATAGCAAAGAACTGAAGTGCCTGAATTCTGACCCCCAGCTAAGCTTCTAATGGCTAGAGTCCTAACAGAAGCCTCAGAAAAATGCAAACTCCTTGTCAATAGCTAGGCTTTTGCTCCACTTTTCTTTCAGGTCTTACCCTGGTGAACTGAGCTGGTATGTGTGAGACCTGCAAGAAGGCTTTCACCTTTCAGTCTAAACTCAAGGCTAGAGGCAGACCTCCCTCCCACCTTCCCCTTGAGGCCCACCATTGACTCCTCACATGATGATGAGGTTGAGAACTGAGGGGATCGCCTACGGTCAATGCTATATGAGATGGAAGGAAGAATAAAAGGGAGGAAAAGAGAAGCAAGAAAAAGAGAGGAAGAAGATAACTTTTTAACCCTCTCCTCTCATCCAATTCAGCTACATTCCTATCAGAGAAATCCCATTGCCTGTAACTTGAAGATTCTATGTTGTCCTTTATCCAGTCAAACTCCTTTCTTGAGACTTGTACTGTCCAATATGGTACAAATGAATATTAAAATTTAAATTTTAACTAATTAAGATGACATAAAATTAAAGATTCAATTCCTCATTCACACTAGCCACATTTTGAAAGATCAAGAACCGTGTGTGACTAAAGGCTACTCTTACGTCAGCGCAGATGTAGAACATTTCCATCATTGCAGAAAATGAACTGCACTGTAAATCTAGACAATGGAGAGAAAGCGGGAGGGTTTAGAGTTCCTTAGAGCTTAGTGAATGTGATCAGTAAAGGTGACATCACAAGGTAGACTCAGTTAGTGGCAGTGGTAGTGGTAATAGCTTACCATTTATTAAGCACCTACCGAGGTAGGTATGGGAATTATTTCCATTTCACAGAAGGGAACAGGAAGATTACGTAATATGCTCAAGCTTACACAGCTATGAGGAGGGTGAGCCAACTTTAAATACAGACAATTGGGTTTCAAAAGCCCATTCTCTCAACCACGATGTAGGATATAGAAAAGGATCCATAGAATCTGAAAGAAGAGTTCCCCATCCCAGACAGGTGGAGCCTAATAAAGAGATGTTTGAAAAATGAATAAGACTGTGCTTTTGCAGACACTGGCTGTAGCTTTCCATCAGCTACTCAGAGGGAAGAACGGGGACATCAGTATCAGAACCCACCTGTGCATCCTTTGTGTATATATTTGCAGATGTTGGTGTAATGTAAAATACATGTTCATTATTATTCCATAATCTCTAATAATCTTTTAGCTGTCATCCTATTCTTCCTAGGTTATAAGATCCATGGAGGTGGGTTTTATATCTGTCTTTCATATAACTGTATCACCAATATATATATATATATATATATTTTGGCCGTGCTGCTCAACATGAAGAATCCTAGTTCCCCGATCAGGGATCGAACCTGTGCCCCTTGCAGTGGAAGCGTGAAGTCTTAACCACTGGACCACCAGGAAAGTCCCTGTATCACCAATATTTAACACAGAGATTTTAGTAGTCTCCCAATACATATTTTTTGCATGAAAAATGAAGGAATAAATAAAAATAATCCTGTGAGGTTTGTTATATATAGATATGTGGACCCGTAGAAGCTACATGATTATTAAAGTCAGGATGAATAATCATTCACATATTCTGGTGGTACAGATATTCAGCACCCTTTTCAGAATGTCTCTCTTATGTAATGGGCATTTGTTGGTTTTCCACTAAGCTTGCATTCTCCGTTCCTGCGTCACAGCTCCCCAGTTTCAAACTAGGGAATGACTCCTTCCCTGTGGTATGCAATCTTGGAGTACTGTCAGTCAAGGAGACCTGCTCTCCTCTAGCCATGTGGCAAGCCAAGGTGGACCCATCCAGCTCCCCCTCCGGACCGACACTGCAGAGTGGAGCCGCACAGGCATAGACAGCCAGTTGGAACAGATCCACCCCAGCTGCAATACCCATAAGATTGTCCTTTGGTTCCTGAACTTGGATCCCTGGAAGTTTCTGATTTCTTCCTGTTCTGAACTGTTTTATCAGCTGTTTTTTTCAGTGCTGTGAATACCCTGCATCCTTCCCAAACAAAACAAAAGAAAACAAAAATGTTTTTGATTAAGTTAGCCAACTTGGTTTTGCTTTCTTTAAACCAAAGTATTCAACCAGTGCATCTAAGGAGAATTTCCCTATTTGCCTGTGCTCAGCATCTCAGGACCATCATACCCTCTAGGGCTGGCTGCATCATTTGTGAGCCCCATGCAAAGTGAAATTGTTGGGCTCCTTATACAAAACAGGGGAAAGTGTCGTTAAAGCTACTAAAATATAAGCTTTTCCTTTCTTCTGTGGTCTCTCAACTCATCATGGAGTTTCTTTTCTATTTAATGTTCTAAGTAAAAAAGAAATTAAAATTTGAAATTATTATGATGAATTTTACTGTTTATATTTATATTGTGCAATGTCTGTTTTAAATACAAATATCAGAGCATTTAACTGATAGATAAAATCACCAACACTACACAATTCATATTTTGTAGCTCATACATATGGGTTTTATTCTTTCCAGAATAGTGGGAACTCTACACAAAATTAATCCAACTGTGTTTATGTCACTTCTTGGTACACATACACTTCACCTTTGACTTACTGATGAGTGAGGAAGTACCCAAAGAAATAAGAATTACAGGAACCTTCTCTTTAGTCATCATTTTCAACATATGTTCCAAAGAAGCAACACAAGTGAGAAAGGATCTGATCATCTTTCTTGGTTATACACGTTTCTTAGAAATCACTGCCTTCTTCCCACATGCAGAGGAAGTTCTGGTTAGAATAGAAAGCATGGCCACTTGGGGCTGTCGGCACTGAGTTATAGACACACCACAGTTACCTTATACTACCTTTAAGTCTCAGTGAGTTCCCACCTTGTGAATCCACCAGAATTCTGTGCCCCTGGGGCACTGGAAAGGCTATATGCAAATGGGGTGACAAAGAATAAGAGTGAGCATGCATGTTGCCTGTACCTCCTCTGCTCATACACCTACTCCATTATCCCATTGTACTTTATGTATAAAATATAAGGTAAAAAATAAAATTATTAAGAATTTCAGGACAGTGACAAAGACACACCACTTCTGGGCATAAGCCCCTGTGTGACAGGTCAGACTATGAAACTGGCCCTGATACCATAAGAACTTGTATTTGGAGCAAGAGCCATCAAACAGCCTACCCTCCCAACAGCTTCAGCCCTGAAGTCTGCTTAGCCTGTGAACTCCTCATTATAAGGAGGTGTCCCTGTATAATGCTCACCCCAGTGTCCTTTCTATAGGATTCAGGAAGAATAAGAGGAGGCGGAGTTTCAACTAAGAATTTTATACCTTTCCTATTGAGGTACATTTCAAAGAAGCCTCTATAACTCTACTTAACACAAGGGCAGGGAGAAAAATCTCTGAATATTCTACTGTTTCCTACAGCTGGAAATGAAGGGAGATTTTTACACAGCAGGAGAGTATCCAGTAGTGACCCGCTACTAGAAAAGATGCAAACATTGCTAGAAACATCCTCAGAGAGAAGCCTGGAGAGTGGCCTTCCTTGTTCCCAAAGCCTCAGCTCTGCCCTCCTATTGTGTCACTTCCAATCTGATAGCACTAGAGCCTTGAAATTATAACAATTTTGAATTAGAAAGCACCTTTGAACTCATCAGACCTAACTCACTTTACATATGAGATTAGATGACTTTCTGAGGTCACAGCATTAGTGAGTAGCAGCATCAGCCAAGGACCTTAATTTTAGCTTTTAAGGCATTCTTTCTCTTAAAGATAAAAATAAAGGATATACTGTATGATTCTTGTTACACAATGTTCTTTTTTTTTTTTTCGGTACGCGGGCCTCTCACTGTTGTGGCCTCTCCCGTTGCAGAGCACAGGCTCCGGACGCGCAGGCTCAGCGGCCATGGCTCACGGGCCCAGCCGCTCCGCGGCATGTGGGATCCTCCCGGACCGGGGCACGAACCCGTGTCCCCTGCATCGGCAGGCGGACTCGCAACCACTGCGCCACCAGGGAAGCCCCACAATGTTCTTTAAATAAGAAAATTTTAGAAAGGGAGAGCAGATTAGCGATTACTGGGGGCTAGAGAAGAAAGAGAGTGGAGGAAGAGGGTGTGGCTGAAACAAGAAAGTGTGGCGTCTTTGTGGGCTCTCTGTCTTGACTGTATCAATATCAGTATCCTGGTTATGACATTGTGCCACAGATTTAAAAGTTGCTCTTTGGGAGAAACTGGGTAAAAGATACACAGGGTCTCTCTGTATTAGTTTTTATAACTGCATGTGTCTGCAATCATTTCAAAACAAAAATTTTAATTAAAAAAAAATGAATAAAGGACACATTGGAAGTTTAACTTCCATAATTCAAGATAAATAGTAAAGGAGACAAATACTAAGTTGATAATCATTGAAATACTGAAATGAACCCTATTCTCTTACGTGAGTGACAAGAGGTTGTACCCAGGCCTTCATATTGTATGCTATTCCTGACTTTTCAGAATTATTATTTCATTATTGGCAGGCCTTACTTTTCAAAGTTTTTCCTGTTGTAGGCTATTTGACAGCACCCTTTGAAAAAGCAAGAAGTCCCAGCCCCAGAATACACACAATGGAGGTGACATTGCTGATAACTGAGAATGTTTATGTTGTTTAGAATCCAAAGAGATTGCAAACATCATGCAGCACCTCTGGACACTGTTGTTTCATCTCTTCACGATATCTCAATGCAGGAGAAGAGAAGTCTTTAAAAGACTGTCCATTGAATACAAAATCACCTAGCAAAGATTATTAAGGCCCTTGAGGGCTGTTAGAGCCCATCCCAAGAGAGCGGAGAAGTACCAGAGTGTTCCAAATTTGTCAGCCTCATCTAAGACGATAGGCATCGCTAAATGATGGTGTCATTTCCTTACGTAAACACTGGTCTCAACTCAGCCTTCTGTACTAACTACCATCAGAGAAGAAGTATTCATTCCTTGGTCAGATACAACCTCCCTAACAGGTGTTTTGGAATGTAACTTTAAGGAAAGAGGGAAAGAGAAAAAGGATAAAGGCATTAAAATTCACAATAAGAATAATAAATTGGCCTTAAAGGTAGTTCTATAAAGGGAAGCTCTTTGTTCTACAGAATTCCCAGTGGGTCAATGTTGATTACATTTGGAGGTAAAGTTAAAACGTGATCACTAAGAACCAGAATATATTCAAGGGTGGATGTGAACTGCCTTTTCGCAGATATGACTGCTTTGTAAGCAATCATGAAACGGAAGTCATGTATATTATTAGAATCGTTAGGAGTGTGACTACGTAAACAAAACATAGTGAACCACTTTGGGCATTTTTCCTGATTTTTGACTTTATTCCAGCATTTGGAACAAAGTAAAGGTAGTTTGGCAAATGTGGACTTCCAGTTCTCTTAAGAAAATAATTGTTTTTTTCCAAAAAGAAAAAAAATTGTTTTATTTATCCATTCATTCTTTAAAAAAAAAAAAAAGAACTATTCTATGAAAGCACTGTACTAGCTAGGTAGTGGGGATGGCATCTGTGAAGAATAATTATAGCAGCAAAAGTTCGTCTAGTTTATATAGGCACCAGTCATATTATAACAAATATTAAATCGTATAGTTTTTCTAATAGCCCTGTGAGGTAGGTATTACTTGCTATATGGCTCAGGAAACTGGGCTTTCCCAAGGTTACAAAGCTAACGCAAGTGAAGCTGGGATGTGGACACAGTAATCCTAGCTCCAGAGCTAAATTCTTAACCCCTACACTATGCCTTACACAGAGACTGATTGATATGCCCCAACCCCATGGTTTCAGTTTACTGGGAAAGACAGACATTAAACAAATAACTTTAAAGAATATTAAGAACTGGAAAGGCAGGATCTGTCTCTCTCCCTGAGTGTTCTAACCACTCCTCTTTGCTTTTGTGTTTCTTCTCTACCAAGCACGGAGCAGTCACTTGCCTTGTACTGGACCCTGGCTATCTTCAGCATGATGCATATGAAAACTTGTAAATTCTCCGGAAGAAAAATCACCCCTGGTCCACGATAAAGAGCAAGGCTATAAAATGTGCTGGCAATCAGGTGTCAGTTTCCTAGCTGCTTTTTGTGGGCATTTAAAAAAATGCTTGCTATTGGTATTTTATATTTCTTGCTGCTGATGTGTCCACTGAAAATAATTGTATTAATGTGAGCATTCAAAAGGACAACGTGAAAGGAAAATTAAATAATTTTTTCGTATTACAAAACCTTCATGTGGGAACTGATGGCAAGAGCTCAATCTTCTTTGCTCGCGGGTCCCACAAGCCTAATTAACACCGGCTTGCAATCAAGGTTACTATTCTAGTGGCTACTTCCTCCACGGGCCTGACACCACAGCACCTCTGACACTACTTCTTGTTTTCAAGTTCTCACAATAGATCTTTTCTAAAATGTCTCTTTTTCCCTTATGAGAATGAAACTAGTGGTATTAGCTATCTCCCCCACTGCTTTTCTTTCCAGATTCCTTTTTGGTATTTTATTCCTAGGGTTCTCTCTGGAATGAAAGCACTTTTTCTATTTTGCACAGGCTTTTTTTCACAGTGGAAAAATTGGAGTTTGGTACTAAGTAAAGTGGAGGCCCTCTGACAGTAAAATGATTAGAAAGCACTTTGTTCAGAATTCTAATCCCCTGCCCCACTGTGAGCACAGGATTACTCCCCAGAACGTGGATCGAGGGGTCCTGCAGGGAAGTGGAAGGACACAGTCTTCAGAGCCAGCTGGATTTAATTTAAAATTCCAAATCCATCACTTTCTAACTGTGTGACCTTGGGCAAGTTATCTGAACCACCCAAGCCTCAGTTTCCTCATCTGTAAAACAGAGATAATAACATCTACTTTGCAGAGTTGTTTTCAAGATTCGATAAGAACAGAACAGTGCCTACAGCAAAGCACATCTTTTTCTTTCTTTCTTGTGGGGAGAGGGATTAAGGTCAGGGTGTAGGAGCATTGGATAGAGAGTTAAAGGAGGACAGAAGAGAACACTATCAAGAACTGGGTCTGAGAATTAGCGACCACAAGGAAAGCACGCCCCCAGGGGGATCACTCTGTTAGAACTTCTTTGGGGGGTCCACCATGAAAGCCACATGTGAGGTCCCCGGTCAGACAGACCTGGGTTAAAGTCAATCCTCACCACTTACTGGTTGTGTGATCTTTCCTTCTCCTGTAACTGGGGGAATTAATACTTGTTTCAAAAGATTATTATGAAGATTAAGGTGGATATTATTTGAAAAGTGCTTAGGCCAGTGCCTGGCACATTGGAAGCTGTCAATAAATGATAGCTGTTTTTAATTATCTTGGTAGCTATTAGTTGTCAGTTTTACTTTAAGCAACTTTCTAAATCTTTCCAGGCCTTAATTTTCCCATCTGTAAAATAGGTGTAGTAGGAGGTACCTCATATGGCTATTGTTAGAATTGAGACAAACTATTTAAAAACAGATGGCAAGGGACTTCCCTGGTGGTGCCGTGGTTAAGAATCCGGCTGCCAATGCAGGGGACATGGGTTCAAGCCCTGTTCGGGGAAGGTCCCACATGCCGTGGAGCAACGAAGCCCATGCACCACAACTACTGAGCCTGCGCTCTAGAGCCCGTGAGCCGCAACTACCGAGCCCGTGCACCTAGACCCCGTGCTCTGCAACAAGAGAAGCCACCGCAATGAGAAGCCCGCATACTGCAATGAAGAGTAGCCCCCACTTGCCGCAACTAGAGACAGACCCCGCGTGCAGCAATGAAGACCCAACACAACCAATAAATAAATAAATACATTAAAAAAAAAAACAGATGGCAACATACATGGCACCTGGTGAGTAATCAATACTTGTTTCCTCTCTTGCCTGCTCTGGTCATTATAATGCTTGTTAAAGATTACTCTCCATATACCTCCATGAATGAATATTCCATTAATTATACTAATTTCTCATAGCTTGTCTGTTAGTATTTCTCTCCAGCTCTTCAAAATCTTGTTTTTTTTTTCTGTAATTTCATAACTGCCCTTGGTGTGGGATCCTTGTTGATTATCTGGTAGGTGTGTCTGAAGTTTCCCAGGAAGACCCTCCTTCCAAAACATGTCTCTACTATGGATCTCACATTTCTACTATTAGCAATTTATTTCACCATGTTCTCCATAAAACAGAAATTCGTGTTAACACTTCAACTGGAGTCAATGAAAACTTTTTCCTTCTTGATAGGAAAACTAAATATCCTAGAAGGGAAGGGGTGACAAAGTAAATGAAGGATGTGGACACAGAAGGTAAAGCTCTCAGAAGAAAGGCAGAGGGGAGGGTCCTCAATGGACATGAACTTCATATTTTCACAGTGCTTTAAGGAATGGACTAGCTTCTATGCTTTCTAAATTCCTCCCCCACTCTCCCCTTTCTCTGTCTTCTTCTTTCCATCCGCCTCCCCTCTTTCCTTCCTTTTCTGATTCACATTTATTTTTGTCCACTCAAACAACAGTCCCTGCTTTCTCTTTTTCTCCTCAGAGTGTTTTAAACTGTTTCCCATTTCCTCTTTGTTGTTTCGCATACCATTTTTACTGCATTTGCAATCCGTATGCTGACACAGCATCATTCCCCTCCTTCCCTTTTCCCATTTATATCAAATACTGTGCAGGAAATTCATCCTGCTCAGTGTCAAATGCCAGATCCACTTTGGATATGCATTACTTTTTTCAAAGTAGGTTTTATACCCACTGTCTTTCCTGCAAACCTAACAACACACACACACACACGCACACGCACACACACACACTGCACACACTCTCTCACACACGTTCCCTATCCTTACCTGACCGGTGTATCCAGAAACTGTCTATTCTTTATACCCTTTAGAGATGCATGGAAATATTAGATGGTGAAGGCTGGACCAATTCAGAGTGAATTAGTACCCCAAATCTAGGAAGCCTGGAAACTTATCGGATCACATTTCTCCCTTTTTTTCCCCTGAAATGTATACCAGCTTTTGAATTTGTAAAAGTGAATGAATAATTTGGTGAGAAACAGATTTCTGAGAAGATTTGCCGAGTCTCCAGCTTCTCTTTAGGGCTGAATTTTCCTAAGAACATTCTTTCCTTCTGGCAGTTGGAGAAATTCAGGTCCAGGGAAATAGAATGGACTCACAACTGCAGGATTCACAGCTAGAGGAAACACATGTGCTATTAGAAATCTGAAGTGAGTCTGTAGTCAGCCATGTTTGAGTCCCATGTACACCTAATACAGAGATTAGTGTTTACTCTGGTGTAAACCTTCAGTGGATTAAAGATCTAACGTGATCTATGACCAAAACTGTTGGAGAAACCCACCTGTAGCAATGCCCACACATTCAGACTCCAAACAAGTAATTCTTTAGGGACACCAAGAGCAAGGTACTTTGAGATATAATAATTGTAGTCCTGTGTCTGTCTACACCCACTACGGTCTCTTTGAAGGAAGGTTGTGTGTGTTTTACTAATATTCTGGACCCCTGGTCCCCTAGCACAGTACACGCTCCATGTCCTCTGTAAAGACTTTCTGAGGCAAACTGAACTGAGTGGATGTTAACTAAGCCACGCTTAGTGTGCAAAGTGCAAGATGAAGAAATTAAAGTTTCAAGCTACAACAAAACACCTGTTATCACATTCCACGGATTCGTCCCAACCAGTTTCAACACAGATCTAGGCTCAATTTAAAGACAGAGACTGTGATCAGAGAAAGACTGCCTTTCTCCCAGGTTCTTGTCCTTTTTTTCCCTTTTGTAACAGTGCTATGCATGTTCCATTTATCTGGTTTGTTGCTTCACTGGATTGTGCATGCAATCAGTATCACCAGACTGTGAGTTGAGATGATCAATTTATGTGCAACCAGAGAGATCCTGGGAAGCAGTCATGTTGCTCTGAGACAGTTCTGTCCTGACAGGAGGCCATTAGCAATGAGCTGCATCACGCCCAGGAAGATTTGCTTTTCTAAGACCACAACACAGTCATTCATTAGAGCATCATTTTTCATAGAACCTTGGAGTGGGAATCAGGAATTCTGGTTTCCACTTCTGCCTCTTCACACACTTGGCTTTGGGACCATGGACAGGTCACTGAACCTCTCTAGACTCATCCAACTACACCTTGAATTTGTGTTTTTATATGCGTATTCTCATTTTTTCCCTTAATTCAGCTTTTTAAGTTAATGTTGCTACCCTTGTTCTACAGGCCCAACAGCAAACACTAGTTGAGCACTAAATCCTGTGCCCTGCACTGTTCTAGGTGTTAGAAATGATCAAATGTAAGGCACAGAGAAATTTAGTAGTGACACCACTACATAGAAATTTATTCTAATGATGGCAACTAGGTAATTTTAATTAACCCTCTATCTGAAGACAGCAAAAAGGAGAGATGAAATATAAAAAGCATTTCTTAAAAGCACATAAAAACTAACAAAACCCAAGAATGACAAGGCCATAGTCTAGGAGTTGCTGAGGATCCAGAGAAGGAAGTCTAGCATCCAAAGGTGCTTTGGCCTGAGTACACTTGACTATTTGGAAGAAATAGCTGCAAAACCAAGCTGTGTTTCTGGTAGCATTGAAAGGAGAGGAAAAATCGCTCCTCAGGACCTGCCCCATCTGGAGTCTGACAATCCCTCCACATTAAGGTGGGACTCCAAAGGGCTACAGTCTCAAGGGTGAACCAGAAATAAACTCTTGCTAGACTTACAGCCCAGGTTTATTGGCAGAGGCCAATAAAAATCCTCTTGCAGAAAACTGTCATTATCCTAGGCCTCCAATTTTTTGAAATATAATGTCAAGTACAGAAATATAACTAGACAGCAAGGAGACATAAGTCAACAAGAATATCTTCTCTACTCACAAGAAATTGACATGCTTGAAATATCAGACATAAACAATAAAATAATACATTTTGCTTGCCATGTTTAAAGAAATAAAAAGCATGCTATAAATTATCTACAAGTAATATGAAACTATAAGAAGTTACATGCCAGACCTGAAGAAGAACCAAGTACAACCTTTAAAACTCAAATTATAATAACAAATTAAAAACTGAGTTGTATTTAAACTACATTAAATCCAGGTGAAGAGAGAATTGGTGAACTGGAGGACAGGTCAGAAGACATTGTACAGAATGTAGCACAAAGAAACAAAATATAGAATATAGAAAAGGTAAAATACATAGAAAATACTGTGAGAATGTCTAACCCACGTTTAAACCAGATTTCCATAAAGAGAGGAGAGAGAGCATGAGATGGGAGCAATATTTGAAAAGACAATGGTAGATAATTTTCCAAAAATGGAGAATTAAACTCGAGGCTCATAACTCCAAACTGTATGCTCTTTCCTTGTGTTTGGAAGAGTCATGGATCTCTTCATCCCAGCCTTTTTTATAGTTTGATATTTACCCTTTTCCTTCATTTATTCTTATCATCTGTATTTGTTCTGGAAAAATTCTGTAATATTTCTGGTTCTTAGAAGAATGGTGATGATGCAGCTCCCCATATCTTATGGAGTAAAAGACTTAGTGAGTAACTCACAAGGAGCTCATTTACAATGTCAAGGAATCAGTGCTACATGACATGATTTTTAAAACAGTACTGTGGGGAATATAGAGCAGGAAGAAACTGACTCAGCCATGGGGAGTTTGAAAACCCTTCACCAAGGAGATGACACTTTAACTGGATCACAAAAAGTCTTGAGGGATGAATGGGAGTTTGTCATCTAATAATGTGGAACGGCCACTCGAGGCAGAAGGAAGAAAATGTGTACCTGTATCAAGACATTATCATTCACAGAAAGTCTGAGAGAGAAACAACTGATGTGGCTGGAAGATAGAGTATATGATAGGAGAGGAGGGAAGTTCTGCTGAACAATTAAGATGGCACTAAAATGGAATGAACACCCACTTAGCGAATTTGGTCTATAAGTGGCCTATAGGCCAGTATTTCTCAAACTGGAGTCCACAGACCCTTGGGGTGGAGGAAGTGAGGGCACACTCTTGAGAGGCAAATGTTCTCCCAGAAAAGCTTTCTTTTCCCCCCCCATTTAGATGAGAATCTGAACAAAACAGAAGCAAACAAACTAAAGCCCTAAAATGAATACAGATGTATTCTGAATCATTTTGATTACCACTGTATTTATTGTCCATGGTTACACTGTCAACTTGATCCAATATGGGAGTTGAACACTTAATTGATTCCATTTTGCAAATAAGTGATCATGCTGGCTATAAACAATCAAGAGTAGAAGGGTCCACGGTATATTAGAGACTACATGCCTTGTTTTAAAAAGTATTCAAATCTGATGTTAAAAGAAATAACTCTGTGCAGTTCAAACAAACATGGCACTTCCAGTTTGCAACCCTGACCTAAAGTGACAGTTTTTAACTTTTAATGTGTTAGTAAGTGTATTTGATTGTATGGGGTTATAGCAACACACCCTAATGGCAAAATGACAATTGTCCTACACTGAATTCATTGTATTTATGCTGAATTATTTTATCAGTTATTACAAAAAAAAGTTTCTTTCTCATTGACAAGTGAAATAAAACACACTTTCCTAGAATATGATATTTGTTTAAGTTAGACAATAAATCGAGACCAATGTGAGATCATGAAGACAACATTGCAAGAGGAATGATGGCCCCTTCAAGCATTTCTGGTTTATAACAAATGATCAGAGACATTTATTAAGTAAATACTTTGTTTATGCCAAATAAAGGCCAAATAACATCATGGGGCACTGTACAAAGGAGGTTTTGTTTTAGTTTGAATAGACTTTTTTCCAAATTTCAGACAAAATGGAAACAATGATAGAGAACTTGATTTATGGTTGAGTCATTTCATAATGGTCTGAATGAATCACTTCCAATATTTACTGACATTTTTTCACTAGCTCGGTGTTGCAGCCATGAACATTTCTTTAACAACTACAAGAACCAAAAAATGACTTCAGGTGTTATTTTCCGATTCACAAGTCCAGTAATAATTGGATTAGGTAATCATTTAATGCAAATTTGTGTGTCATAATAATAACTTATCTTCAAGTTACCAAGATAGCCTCATAGGATCAAGAGACAGCTCATTAAAATTGGCATTTGATGATTATTCCACAGAATAATCTAGGCAGAATTAGGATAAGTAGGTGGTCTGAATATCCTAAAATAGTAAACAAAACTGTGAGGTTACTTAATACCATTATGGACAACATTGTTAAATAAATGGTATTGCCCTCTTTAAAAAGAGTATTTTTAAATTTAAGATACAGATTAAAAATAGAACATAAAAATATAGAAAGATTTAGCTTTATCTTTTTACTATTAATCTTTCACATTAAATTAATATTGTTAATTAGAATTGTATAAGTTTTACAGTTTTGTTTATATTTAATTGTGTATTTATTTTTGGATTTAATTTGTACATCATCTATGAGATAAAGGAGTTGTTATATCTAGTCTTACATGTTTATAGATTTTGTTAATATTATGATAAATAATTTAAGTCAACACTGGGAGTCTGAAAGAATTTTTTTCCTTTAAAAAAAAGCCACCATTATAGGCCCTATGTGGCTACTGAACGATTTAAAAGAAGGAGTAAGTGATGAGATTTTCATTTTAAATTTACCCTCAGGTGTGTGAAGGTTAACATGAGAAGGAGCAAGACCCAAGGCAGGAGCTCCGTCCGGAAGCAGTGATGTACTTGAGCGGTAATGAGGATTTTAACAAAAGATGTTGCTTTAGGAGTAGAGAAACTGTGATAAGCCAGGTGGGTCTCTCAGTCGCTTATCTCCTGTTATGTACAATGGTTTGGGATGTATTTTACAAGGCCATATGGCAAGGGTTTAGCAATATGTTTTTTTAGGGAAAAGGATAATGTACAATCTGGATCCAAAAGTCAGGAAAAGGTGAGGGTCTCTAGATCTTAGCATTATTTCACAGAGTGCATGCTGGGGCCTAAGCTTGCTGGACATGCATTTTGGGTCTACATTCCAGTGGAGAGATGCCCCCCACTTAGCTATAGGTCTGTCTCTTTGTAGGACAAGCTTGAGAAAACAGCCTAGCCATTGCAGGAATACACAGGCTGCCTAGTACAAGACTATCTGAATTTGAGGTGCTAGCAGTTTGGGAATTGACCAGGAGTGCTTGTTCTTCAAAACCTAGAAAGTTTGGGCCCATGAGATGATGAGATTGACCCTGTTGAAAGGAAGAAACTTCTTGACCCATGGGAAGTGGAGCTTGGGTGCAGCCCCTCCCTTTGGGAGAAGAAAAATCCTAGATCTAGCTAGTTCTCTGTTCAAATAATGAGAGTGAGCTTCCAGCATCACTTTTGGACAATTCTGCTCATTACATCACAATATAGAAGTTATTTTATGGAGAGTGTTCATCAGACTTGGTGATTAATGGAATCTGGAAGAGTGTATAAGACAGGGAAAGAGGAGTTAAGAATTACTCTGAGGTTTACACCTTGGTTAATTGAGTATATGATGATTCCATTAACGGAGATAAAGGATGCAGGAGAAGAAAAGGCTTTACGAGGAGGTGGAGATGATGCATTCGCATGTGGATATATTGAGTTAGAGGTATCCCTGGTACATTCATTTGAAAGAAATGGAAGCTAGGGAACACTGATTTGCAAGTCAGAGGCACTGCTTAGCTTGAAGCTTGGGAAGTGAATGGCAATGACATTGTTCTATGTAGACTGAGGAGAAGCGAAGGGACTTTTAACATTTTAAAAGCAGTTCGGTATAGTAGATCAATTGTTGAGTGGGGATGAGGCTGGGGCAAAAAGAGAAAAAACATATATTAGAAGCCCAAGAGCTATCAACACAATGAACCATTTACAACATGTGAGAAATTTTAGGAAAGCATATTTTGCCATTGTTTAAGATACAGTTGAGTTGAGGAAGCAGATGACATTTTCTCCAGAAGTTTGCTGATGAAGAGGAGAGAAAGAGGAGAGATGGACTGGGGATCAAAGGGGAACCACAGGAGAGGGCAATATTATTTACTATACTATCATATCATATTAAAGAAATACCTATGAGGTTTTGGGTTGACAATATATAATATGTATGGGATAAAGTTGGGTCATATTTGCCAACCTCCAGTTTTTTAAAATAATAACTATTTTTAAGGAATTTACCAGAAGAGATTTTACTTTAAGTATAAAGTGATCTGCAAGATAATTTCTCTATTGTAATACCCTTCTATTGCTCGCCCTGCCTTCATTTTTAGCCCCTCGGAATCAGCCCTCCCTCCAATTCCCAAGACTGTGGTAATCTATCAAAAATAAAATTCCAATCACGTCTCTCACATGCTCATGACTTCCGTGATCTGGTCCTTGCCCAAATTCAAATATCCATTTAGCATGTATTCATTACATATCTCTACGTGAAGTCTGGTATGGGAGACAGACAAGTAATTGAGCAATCCTAATACATAGCATCGTACTTTCTATGATAGGGAGGCCTGGCACACCAGATCTAGAGAGCTCCCCAGCTTGGTGATGGTTGAGCTGAGTCCTAAGAGAATGTCAGGAGCTCGCTGCGTCTTTCATAAATGCCCCACTTAGCTCTGGCCTTTTTGTTTCAACTTCCATGCCTTTGTATACGCTGTTCTTTCTAACTGAAATACCCACCTCCACGTCCATCAGCCTGTGGAATTCCTATTTATCTTCAAGATTTCACACACATATCATGTTTTCCCTGATGCTTCTTTTACATTCCTCAACTGGGTTAAGTGCGCCAGTTTTATAATCCCAGAGGATGTTACACTTACTTCTGCAGAAACACTTGTCTCCACATCTACCTATGCATGTACTCTTTCAGGGCAGGATAGGTCTTTCATCTCTAATACCTCCCTCCTAGTATAATGCCTGGCATATAGTAAATGTTCAATAAATGTTTGTTAAATGACTGAGTGAATAAAAGTTCCTTGACAAGTGAATTACCTAATTCTAGAGCTTTTGAGATTTGAGGCAAAGAGGTGCTGTGACCTTTGAAATACTCATTTAATCTCTCTGAACTTTTCCAACTTTGTGTTTAGCTATTGATAACTAAGATCCTTTACCACAATAAAATCCCATTACTCTATTTGATTCTCTGTGTCTGTGAATATAACATAGTAAGGTCTGATTGCTCAAACACGTCTGTTATCAGCAGAGTCTGACAGATTATGTAATACATTTAACATTCAACCAATATTTATTAAACACTGTGTACAAGGATCTGGTCTCAACATAAGTATTAACCATGCAGATAAAGGCCTTGCCCTCATTGAGTTTACGATCTATGAGGGAAATATAGTAAAGAACTAAGCTTGTATGTAAATACAGTTTGCGATAAAAGCTATGGGAGAAAAATAACATGGTGCAGCAAGAGAGATTAACAGGGACGGCTTACTTTAAATTATGGGGTCAGAATATGGTGAAGAGATATTTAAAGCTAAGATCTAATGGGTGTATAGAAAGTGAGGACAGTGAGAAACTATTTCCTTCTAAGAGGAGGCATTTGAGAATGTATTTTGGACTGTTTTTTTTTTTAATTTATTTATTTTTGGCTGCGTTGGGTCTTCAGTGGTGCGCGCGCTTCTCACTGCAGTGGCTTCTCTTGTTGTGGAGCAAGGGCTCTAGGCGAGCGGGTTTCAGTAGTTGTGGCATGCAGGCTCAGTGGTTGTGGCTGGTGGGCTCTAGAACACAGGCTCAGTAGTTGTGGCTCATGGGCTTAATTGCTCTGCGGCAGGTGGGATCAAACCTGTGTCCCCCACATTGGCAGGTGGGTTCTTTAACCACTGTGCAACCAGGGAAGTCCCAAGAATGTATTTTGACAGCACAGTTTGTATATCCAGAGCCTGGTGAAGGAGGGGGTAAATCCCTGGAGATAGGGTTGGAGAGGTAAGCAGGGGCCACATCATGCTAAAGATCATAGAATTATTTCTACAAGTAATGAGAAACCATTGAAGGGTTTTGAATAAGGAAATTATATAATCGCTTTCATTTTAAAAGATCACTTGTCTGTGGTGTAGAAAATAGATTTGAAGGGACAAGAAGGAATATGAGAGCCCAATTAAAAGACCTTTTGTTTAGAAACTTAGATTTGTTTGCTTATAATAGAAAACCCCAAAGAACAATGGCTTACAAGCTAGTATCTGACTCTCCTTGCATGTAAAAGGAAGAGCTAACTAGGGCTGGAGCAGAGGCTTCTATGACTATCTGGGCTTTTCCCTCGTGGGGTAGTCACAAGACAACCACTCAAGAATATGCCAGCACATCCATACTTTGGGGAAGAAGAGAAAAGAAGCTCTAAGTCAAAAATGGAACTTGAACTCAAGCATCTGTCCTCACCCCTTTTAAAAGACCTTCCCAGAATCCACCCAATAGCGTTTACTCATATTTCGCTCCTCAGAACTGTGTCACCTGGCCAACTCTATCAGCAGGAGAGCTGAGAAACGCTGATTTTTTTAAAAACGGGGTCTGTTACCAGGCCAGACAAAATCAGACTTAGAAAAGAAGTAGAGAAAAACGGATACTTGAGAGGCAAAAACCTGCCTCTGTCCCTGTCCACCCCTTTTCATCTCTTGAGGGGAGGGTGAGCATGGTTGGCTTGTATGCGGGAGGGCTGTGCTAGGTTAGGCAGAAGCAAGCTGCTGTTTGTAAGTTTAATGATGGAAAGAGAACTGTGCTTGAATGTAAAGGGCAGAAAAGGAGGCCTGGAAGATACTGTACATCAGCTCACTCAAAACACATCCAGCCCTCTTCTAACTTGCTTTCCTAGACTAGATTCCCAGACTCCTTTGCAGCTAGAATGCTGCCATACTTTCTAGTTTACACCCATCCTACAAAGTCTCCCAAATTTGGGATGCAGACGTGAGCCATGTGTGGTGCTATTTTAATACTTGGGATATCAGCTTTTCTGGTCAGCAGTTGACAGAGATGTCTGTTCTTCTAGTGCTGCCAGGGTACTGGGGTCCTGTCTTTGAGCTTAATAGGTCAGGGGTGTGGTTGGGTATTTGGTCTGAGTCTGTAGTCGCAGTTGTGTTGTTCATGGCTATGTAGGATCCAGAGTTAATCCTCTGGCTCCCTTATAGATTTTTTTTAGTTAACCAGTTTCCTTTAATAAACACTCTCCTGCTACAAGTAGCTAGAGTGGAGTCAGTTGTCTACAATTAAGGAACCTGACCAATGTTGGAAATACTAACCCATGGGACAGTGTATAGTCAGTTTCTTGAACTGTTATGAATATATGTTTATATAATATGATGAATAATACACTCCATTTTATTAAAATCTTACTGTGTGCCAACTACCTCCTTATCTCTCCTTTTGGAGATCTCAAAGATACCCCAGACTTAACATGAGATCACAAACTCCTGATATTTGCCATTCAGACTTGTTCTTATGGCTTTGGGTTATGCAGTCCAGAAATTTAGATAGTCCGCTCAGTGCACACATTCATTCCATAACCAAGTTCTAGTCGGCCTCCTAAATGTCTCTGGATTTCATTCACTTTTCTATGTTTCTACCATCGCCATCCTCGTTGAACCTATCACAATCTGTCTCCTGAACGACTAAATTCATCTCTTAACTGATCTAATTGCATATTCTCTGGGTCCCCTCTAATCTAGTTTTTACAGTTTTGCCAGTTTTCAACATGAAATGTTGTAGATTAAGACAAACATATTCACTCATCCCAAATCCCCGTGCAGTCAAGCCCTTGCCCGCCTCTTTCGGCTTACCTGTCACCCTGCCTCTGGTTCTCTAGCTGTCTCTTGTGCATGTCATGCTCCCCAGCCACCGCAGGTGCTAATTCTTCTTCTAGAACGCTCCTCTTTCCATTCTCTCCCCGGGGCGCTCTTACGCATCCTTTAGATCTCAGCTTAAGCGCAACTTCCGACTTGAGTAGGATCCTGAAGGTATCCTTTATAGCATCTATCACAGTGGCAATTTATTTATTTATTTACTTTATTGGAGTATAATTGCTGTACCATGGTGTGTTAGTTTCAGCTATACAGCAAAGTGAATCAGCTATATGTATACATATATCCCCATATCTCCTCCCTCTTGAGCCTCCTTCCCTCCCTCCCTATCCCACCCCTCTAGGTTGTCGCAAAGCACCGAGCTGATCTTCCTGTGCTATGCAGCTGCTTCCCACTAGCCATCCATTTTACATTTGGTTGTGTATGTATGTCCATGCCACTCTCTCACTTTGTCCCAGCTTCCCCTTCCCCCACTGTCCTCAAGTCCTTTCTCTACATCTGCATCTTTATTCCTGCCCTGCCACTAGGTTCATCGGTACACAGTGGCAATTTTAAATTTACTTGTTTTTATTTGATTAATGCTTATCTAAACCCACTGGACTGTCAGTTCTAAGTAAAGAGGAAAATGTCTTTTTTGGTTCCGTATGTACTTCATATTGTTTTAATTTATATTTTTCTAGTTGCTGAGGTTGAACAAGCACAGTGCCTTTTGAACCACGAATAAAAGAATGAACAAACCAGATCGTTGCATATGTAATTAATAGTTTTTATATCAAAACCACAAAGTAGGAAAGTATTCCAAATTTGCAGACAGGTTCCACAAACATCAAGCAGCAGAGGCGGAACTTAAGTCCAGGCCTGTCTGAATCCAAAGCTTGAATTCTTTCCCTGTTACCATTCTGACTTCTCCTCTTAACTGAGACAATGAATGTGAGAGCACTTTGTAAAAAATATTAGTGAGGGTTGGGTGTTTTTATCACTATCATCTAGGCTGAGAGAATTAAACAAAGGGCAGTATTGCTGCTCACCATCCATATGAGATACCAAATGATGAAGAGAAGTCTCTAGCACATCCTGCTTGCACAGCACCACACTGTCAGCATCCTTGCATTTTGGTTTGGTTGGCAGTCTCAGTAATTTAGTATTTTGTTAGGTGTCTTGTGATAGCAACCACTAAAAACAAAAGTTCATCTTGATTATTAATGTCTCTTGAATATTTCTATAATAAATACAGCATTCTCATCTGAACCAGATAAAACTAAGACTTTATTCAACTCTCCCCGTCTTAGAACCCATAAGTCATCAAGGATGTAATGTCAGAGACAAAGAACAAAGGGGTAGGAAAATGAGTACAGACGAAACCAACTCATCGTTTTCTTATCTCTGAGGAATGTGCCCTCCCTGTAGTTCTGACCAACTCCAGCCAGTTACTTTAATTGGTAGCTGGGAGCTGGTAGCCTCCAGGTAAAGCATGGTCTGCTTCTTCCACTTAGCACAACAGCAGGAGGGAAGGCGCATAGCTCCTTAGAATCTCAAGAGGACCCCAGTCCTGAGGGCAATAACAAAAGCAGATTGGGACTGGGGACCACTACAAGAGCAGCAGGGGCAGGAACTCTGCGGACTGTGAATGTCATGGCTTACTGATGACCAGCTACTCCAGCTCCTTGTCTCAAACGAGGACAGGAAGGAAACAAAATCAGAACAGTTTTTCCAACACGTTCAACACGATCAAAATAACTTGTAAGTGGTGATAAATAGTATGAATAATGCTCTGGTATATTGCTTTTTAAAAAATAACCTTTATTATTTTTGCTAAGAGGAGATTTGAAAGAAATGTAAGAAGTGAATTAGCCAATAACGGTGCCACCCAGAAATAACCTCTGTTCGTTTTGATCAGACGTATTTACTTCTAGTATTTTATAAGAAGATTTTCATGCAGCTTTTAACATCTAAATATACAATTTGTATTCTTTTTGATAAGATATTATAGTATTATTATCTCACCATGTCATTAAAATTTCTTTATAAACATAATTTTAATAGCCAACGTAGTATTTCATTATAAAGATACACATATTTTACTTAACCCTAGTCCTAACTGAAGATGTTTTCTTTTTTTCCTTTTATTATATAACACTGTAATAAACACTTTTGTCACTAAATTTTTCTCTGTATATGTCATTATTCCCTTAGACTAGATTCTGGAGGGGAGATTTTTGCATTAAAGGATATAAAGAATAAGGTTTTCAACAATATTTCCAAATTGCTTTCCACTGCCAGCATGAGTACATTTCACCATATATTTATCAGCTTTAAGTATTAGCAATTTTTAAAATCTTTACTATTCCAATAAGGAATAATAGTCTTATTTTAATTTATATTTCTTTGATTGATAATAAGAGTCAATTAGAATATTTATTTATTGTTTATATTTCTTCTTTTATAAAATATATTTACATACCCATTTTTCTATTTGGCAGTGCTCATTTTCTTAAAAATTTATGTAAGTCCCTTATATAAGGATGAATATAGCTTTGTGAGACTAAGGTCTATGAGTAGATGTTTTTCCTGAAATCAATAGAATTTGGCAATTCAACTGACTCTAATTCATAAAAGTTATTATTAACATTTCAGAAGATGGTCAAAGAGATAACACAGATTGAGAAAACTAACAACCAAGCTTAAAATGTTTATCTATAACCAGTGATCTTTATATAACAAGGGATCCAGTGAGCCAGGCATTTTTAGGAGGAGAGAGGAGTCCCAAAGACTCTAATGGCCTCAAGGGAATTGCAGTATTTGCCTTCAAGGTAAGAATTCTATTTGATTTTTTATCTAGTTGATGACTGATTATGAATATTAAAAATCCAAACTGATCCACGGATAATCAAATTAAGATGATAAGAGTTACAGATCACCTTCTATGTTGCTTTATATTGCTGGAATGATGGGTTCCTAGACAAGATAAAATAAATTATCCAGGAGTTGAGCAATAAAAAAATATTACAAATGTGGAGAAAAAAATAAAAATCAAACATTAATAATCACCTGGAAGATGGGAAGTGAAGTGTTCTTTATTTCCATCCCTACGCTTTTTTGTATTTTTTCAGTGCATATGTACTACTTATAATCAGATGAAAGGATAAAATTATCCAAAAAAATGGCCTGGAGGATTGGCAAGTTCAACAAAATTAAAATAAGGGGGAAATGGAGAAATAAAAGGTATCCAAATTGGAAAGGAAGAAGTAAAGCTGTCACTATTTGCAGATGGCATGATACTATATATAGAAAACCCTAAAGTATCCACCAAAAAGACTATTATAACTAATAAATGAATTCAGTAAAGTTGCAGGATACAAGATTAATATAAAGAAATCTGTTCCTTTTCTACACACTAATAATGAACTATCAGAAAGAGAATTCAAGAAAACAATCCCATGTACAATTGCATCAAAAAGAATGAAATACTTAGGAATAAATTTAACCAAAGAGGTGAAAGACCTACACTCTGAAAACTATAAGACACTGATGAAGGAAATTGAATATAATACAAATAAATAAAAAGATATGTTTACAGATTGGAAGAACTAATATTGTTAAAATGTCCATACCACCCAAAGCAATGTACAGATTTAATGCAACCCCTACCAAAATACCCATGACATTTTTCACAGAACTAAAACAAATAATCCTAAAATATATATGGAACCACAAAAACCCCAAATAGCCAAAGGAATCTTGAGAAAAAATAACAAAGCTGGAAAGATCACATGCTCTAACTTCAGACTATATTACAAAGCTACAGTCATCAAAACAGTATGGTACTGGCACCAAAACAGATACATAGATCAAACAAATAGAATAAAGAGCCCACAAATAAAGCATGCACTTATGATCAATTAATCTATGACAAAGGAAGCAAGAATACACAATGGAGAAAAGACAATCTCTTTAATAAGTAGTGTTGGGAAAACTGAACAGCTACATGTAAAAGAATGAAATTAGAACATTTTCTTACACCATATAAACTCAAAATGGATGAAAGACCTAAATGTGAGACTGGAAACAATAAAATTCCTAGAAGAAAAACATAGGCAAAACACTCTTTGACATAAATTGTAGCAATAATTTTTGGATCTGTCTCCTAAAACAAAGGAAATAAAAACAAAAATAAACAAGTTAGACCTAACTGAACTTAAAAGCTTTTGCATAGCAAAGGAAACCATTGACAAAATGAAAAGACAACCTACTGAATGGGAGAAAATATTTGCAGATAGTATGAACAATAAGGGGCTAATATCCAAAATATATAAACAGCTCATAAAACTCAATATCAAAAAAAGAAACAACCCTATTTAAAAATGGGCAGAAGACCTGAATAGACATTTTTCCAAAGAAAACTTACAGATGACCAACAGGCACATGAAAAGATGCTCAACATCACTAATCATTAGAGAAATGCAAATTAAAATCACAATGAGATATCACCTCACACCTGTCAGAATGGCCCTCATCAAAAAGTCTACAAATAACAAATGTTGATGCGGATGTGGAAAAACAGGAACCTTTGTACACTGTTGGTGGGAATGTAAATTGGTTCAGCCACTATGGAAAACAATATGGAGGTTTCTCAAAAAACTAAAAATAGAACTACCATATGATCTGGTCAATCCACTCCAGGGTATATATCAAAAGAAACTGAAAATTTGAAAAGCTGCATGGAGGCTTCCCTGGTGGTGCAGTGGTTGGGAATCCACCTGCCAGTGCAGGGAACATGGGTTCAAGCCCTGGTCCAGGAGGATCCCACATGCTGGAGAGCAACTATGCCGGTACACCACAGCTACCAAGCCTTCACTCTACAGCCTGCGAGCCACAGCTACTGAGTCCACACACCACAACTACTGAAGTCTGTGTGCCTGGAGCCTGTGCTCCATAAGAGAAGTCACCGCAGTGAGAAGCCCGCGTGCTACAGTGAAGAGTGGCCCCCGCTCGCTGCAACTAGAGAGAGACTGTGCACAGCAATGAAGACCCAACACAGCCAAAGATAAGTAAATAAAATAAATAAATTTAAAAAACCATAGTGCTAAGGACAATTTATTAAAAAAAAAAAAGATGCATACACCCCAATGTTCATAGCAGCATTATTTACGATAGCCAAGATATGGATGCAATCTAAATGTCTATCAACAGATGAATGGATAAAGAAGATGTGGTATACACACACACACACACACACACACACACACACACACACACTGGAATATTACTCAGCCATTAAAAAGAATGAAATTCTGCCATTTGCAACAACATGGATAGAACTGGAGGGTATTATACTTAGTGAAATAAGCCAGGCAAAGAAAGACAAATACTGTATATTATCGCCAATATATGGAATCTAAAAAATAAAACAAATGGATATAACAAAACAGAAGCAGACTCACAGACATAGAAAACAAACTAGTGGGCAGGGGGTAAAGAGACATAAACTATTACGTATAAAATAAATAAGCTACAAGGATATGTTGAACAGCACAGGGAATATACCCAATATTCTATAATAGCTTTAAATGGAGTATAATCTGTAAAAATTTTGAATCACTATGCTGTATACCTGAGACTAATATAACATTATAAATTAACTATATTTCGATTACATAAATAAATAAATAAATACTGTAAGTCACTCCCCCAAAAAAGGTGGGACAGAGAATAATACCACTAGAGCTATAATAAGTACATGAGACTCTTTCTGGAGTGAAAATTAGAAGCAGCATCCCTACTAACACCAAAGAAGGGAGACATGTAGTAAGTGATGAGATAAATTCTCTTGTAGTTGCCAAAGGACCAGAGAAGAGATCGCCATTTGGAGCAGCACAGACCTAGACCTGGACCACCACTTTTACCTGAGTGATCTTATGAAAGTCCCCTAATCTCTGAGGACTCCTCATCTGTAAAGCACAGGCTAATAATACCCATTTGCAGGATAACTGAAAATTAGTGACAAGATACGTAATGCATTTAACATAGGTTGGCACAAAGTAGGTACTCAGTAAATGTTATTTTTATATATTTATATGTTATATATATATATTTATATTAAAAATGTTATTTTTATTACTACCACTGTAACATGAAAATGACTTTTTATTCCCACTTTCCATATAAAGACATGGGTGTTCAGTGAGTTTAAATAACTTGCTCAGAAGTAGGTTAGTTGTAGAGTGGGATTGGACCAATGTATGTTTTGACTTCATATCTATGCTCTGAACCACTAAGATGTTCAATACATGGTATTTGAGTGAATGAATAAACACTGAATGTAATGAGCAGATCCCCAAAGCCAATGATGCAATCAAAACCCCCTAGATTTTTTCCCTGGAGACTGTAAAATTCTAAGTAGGAAATAGGAGGACTTGGGGTCTACACTGCATTTTAATCCCTTTTCCCAATAAAAATTTCTCTCTGTAGGAGAAAAGAACACACCAAGTCACATAGCATTCTACAGGGTGTTAGGCGAGCAGAATTTAGCTGGTGGATGCAACTTCTGGCAAGAGATGAAATACATTTCACGAAAACTGGGAAGAACGGGTTAGGAAATAAAAGCCATAGACCTGGGTTGTGTGGGATACAAGAGAGTGAAGCATTGCAAATAACTCATCAAATATGAAACATCTGCACTTGCTTCTTTTCTCTTTCCCATGTCTCTGTTAAAATGTCATTTCTTCAAAGTAGTCCCTGACCACCTTAACAAAAATAAAGCCCTTCCCTAGTTTCTGTCTACCACATCATCCTGCTAATGTTTTTCATAATAGCAATCTCAATCGAAAATTATTTTACCTATTGGTTTACTAGTTTTTGTCTGTCTCTCTCATTACATCATAAACGCAATGAGGAGAAAGACCTTGTTTGTCCTATTCATCAGCACAGGGCCAGACACATACTAAGGGCATGAGAAATGTTAGTTGAGTTCACGTTCCTAACCTGGGCAACTGAGAGAGTGCGGTGCCAATGACAAAGTTAGAAAGTACAGAAGAAATAACAGATTTCTGTGGGAATGGAGGAGGAAGAGAAGAAATTCAGCTTTGTAAGTTTTAAGCTTTAAGTATCAGTTTTAAGTTCTTGAAGAAATTGCAAACGGGAATATCTAGTGGCTCATTAATTAAATGCATATGAAGCTCAGGGCACTGATGCGGGCTGGAAATAGGGACTTAAGTGCCAACTATATTTGACAGCAGCACTTGAAACCATTTGTATGACAAGGTACGTGCACACTGGTACTGATCCAAGGGATCAAGTGGGGGCTGAAATCCAGCGTGAATCTGTGCAAGCTTTGTGTCCTGGAGCAGACCTGAGGTCCCTGGAAAAAAAAAAGGATGTTGTACTCTTCGCCAAAATGTGCTATTTGCTGGGTAAGCCATGTGCCCAAGGAACTGTCACACCCACCAAAGCTGGAGGAGAACGTTTTTCTAATTTGCACAGAAGTATAATACAAAAAAATAGCATGCCTGAGTATGAATGAAGAGCACCCAGGAAAGAGGGTAGAATGGCAACAAAGGACCTACCGCCTGTCTCATTCAGCTGGGCTACGTTTTGATGCATGGATGCTTTTTGTTGAAAATATGAAGAAGGTTGGATGTGGGTTTCTCGGTGTAAGTGATTAAGTTCAAATTCCAGTTCTTTGCTTACTAGCTGTCACCTCTGAAAGGTCAGTTAACCTTGATGGCCTCGGTTTTCTCATTTTTAAGATGGGGGGAAATAATGACACTTGTCCCATAGCATTCTTGAGAAGATTAGATGAAATAGTCAATAAGTCACATGGCACAGTGCTCAGCACAGACCAAGCCCTGGGAAATGCTGATTGCCACTGTTATGACTGTAGTTTGACACTGATGCACCACCCTCTAGATTCCTCTTCAGGAAGAAAGGAACTTCTTCCCCTAGGTTAGTGTATTGCCAACAGAAAGCCCTATCAGCTTCAACAGGGATAGCCTTGGCTGCAGAGAGCCACCTTGCCCCAGGTCACAGACCCTTCCTGGAGCAGGAAGCGTCCAATGACTGGTCCACGTGGGATATAAAGCCCCAGCCCTTTCACCCCTTTGACCTTTCACCCCTTTGACCCTTTCAGAGTCAGGACAACTCTGAAGGCTTATCCCAGCTTTAGAAACCCCCCTTAGGGTCAGCTCGGCCTCCACTGAGATTGTATCCCAGTTCAACTTCTCTCTCTACCCAACTGGGTGTCCTTCTACAGTTGAAAACACTCCCCAGTAACATTGTGCACATTCATCTCCATCTCAGAGTCTGCTTCCCATGAACCAGATCTGAGACAGCTGGTGCTGGGAGTGACTGGAGGAATCACGTGCCTGGGTGGGCTCTCAGAGCTGGATTACCTGCTGCTTGCTGTCAACGAGAACCCAATCACTGGTGGCACAGAGAGCCTCTGACACACAGTGCAATTGTTTCACCAGCAGTAAATGCAGAAGGTACACCAGTGGAAGGTAATGCCTATGCTTTTCAAGCTTTTGAGATATATTTGGGAACATAGTACCTCTAGGTACCTGGAATTGAGTGGCTATCCTTAAGCCCACATGACCTCTGGAAAAAGATAACAACATATTAGGAGTTCTTGATCATCAATTAAAAGCTAAGTGTGAAAGCCAGATGACTTTTTTGGAAGCAGGTACAGATGCTCTTACCTCTTACAGTGGGAAAGCAGAGAAACTAAGGACCAAGCCCAGAACTTCACTAAAAGCATAGCAGAGCTCCAAGAAAGTTAAATTTCAAAATGAGGAAGGTCTGCTCTGCCAAGCTCAGGGGCCTGGTAGATAAAGAATGTGACCCTGATACATGGGGTAGGGATATCTGCGTTGACACATCTGAAGGTATTGAATCTCAGATTCTCCTTAATGCTCTGAACCTACAGAAGTAGCCCAGTCTACTAAGAACTAGAACCCCCCTCCTTCACTTGAGGATGATGTAAAGGACAAAATGTGTTCCCCTCCAGCTATGCCCCCACATCTCTTCCTGCTCACTTCACAAATAACTAGGGAAAGGTCACAATATAACCCAGCTAGCATTCTCCAAAAGAGGTACTAATGTGACGGCAGCAGCTGGGAGGATACACAGAGGCCTGGATTCTGTGGATGCTTGATTAAGGGGCTTGAACATAATGTCTGATAAGGAAAATCCTATCAGTTTGGAAGCACTCTACCAGGACACAAGATTTAACACCCTGACAAGGACTTTGGAAGATAATATGAACATGCTACCAGGATAATATCTGGTAGCATCTGGAAGCATGGTAAACATGATGATCCACACAAATTGAGCTAGAATAATCATGACAGATGGTTAAAAAGGGAAGTGGGGATAAAAGACTCAGAGAAGGGAACCATAATAAAGAGGATATACTATGCAAGCCTGAAAAACCAACTAGAGGACTATTTCATCAGAAAGCCCAAATGATACACCAATTACCAAAGTAATAAAGAATGCACTGGTGAGACGGGTGCCAGTATCACTGAGAAGTTCAGTGGTGCCTTTCTTCTGCAGGCCAGGGCTGAGCTGGAGATTCCATTATAGTGCTGGACTCACAAATAGCAGGTGGACAGTAAGACCCTAAAACATAAGGCCAGATGCCAGAAGCCTGATGGATGCAATTATGGTGAGTGACAGTCAGAAGTGCAAGCAGGGGCCCTGACCTACAGAGGATTATAAAGATGGTTAATTATATTTGGCATCCCTGAATGGGGAAGTGGAGAATAAATGGGCAGCCAGTATGGGTACTAGTCAATATATGTAATCAAATGATATCAAGGATAGATGAACTGATACCTTGCAGAGATTAAAATCAAGGAAGAGGGCAGTCTCCCCAATTTAAGGTCACAATTCCTCACCCAGTTTGAAGGCCTGAGCCAGGATTCAGATCTAGAATCCACTGACTGAAAGAGGGCGGGCCCCAGGAAGAAGGGCCTTCTAACCCCATGCAGGTGTACATAATAGTGGTTCCCCCAAAGTGACCTATAGCCATTTGCTTGAGTAGCTGTACAGAAGAAAGAAGATTACCCAAACATTGAGAGGATTCTTGGACACGGAGTATGAGCTGCCACTGACACTTGGAGGTGGCATCGTGGTCCCCCATTAGTATGAGGATATAGAAGGGCCAGGAAATAAATGTAGCCCTGGACTAGGTTCAGGTCACAGTGGGTCCACTGAGTCCATGAACTCACCCAGTATTCACTCTCCAAGTCCCTGAATGTATAATTAGTCTGAACACACCTAGTAGTTGACACAACTACACAGATAGTGTTTGGCCTGTATGGCAAGTGCTATCATAGTGAGGAAGGCCAAGAAGAAGCCTCTGACATTGCTCCACACTCTAAGACGGGAAAATAATAATGTCACATCTCAGAGAGAATGGCAGAAAATACTGCTACTATTATACCTAAAAGATGTAGGGATGGAGATTCTCATCATAACAGAATTCAGTTCATAAGTTTGGCCCCTATCAGGAAACAGATGAATCCTGGAGGATCACAACATGCTACTGCAAACTCAAAAAGTAGGAGCCCCAATTGCTATGTTAGATGTGCTAGAGAAGATTAACACAATCTCAGATACATGCTATGCAGCTATTGATCTGGCAAATGAATTATTTTCCATCCCTATCAGAAAAGACGATCAGAAATAGCTGCATTCACTTGAGTAGACAGCCATGTATGTTTGCAGTCTTGCCCCAGGGCTTTGAGAAAAAGATCACGGAGCATCAAATGACCATACTGCCAAAGCTGTTCATCATGACCTGAGTTTTGTCAGACTCACCAAGTCATAAAATTGGATGGGCCCAGCAGTAATCCATCTTAAACTGGAAGTGATACAGCCAGGATTGAGCACAAACGATTCTAGAGGGCACGGACAAGCTACAAGAAGAGTTAGGACAGACCCACGTGTCATCCACCACTGTTTTCATACCAGCAGTCCTCCCTCACCTGCTCTTCAACATGGGGGGGCCCTGAGACATCCCTCATGTCCCACTAATGGAAAAGACCCCCAAGCCTGGTTCATGAGGTGATCAGTTTGGTACAGGGGTGAAAGTTGCAAATTAACTGTGGCAGCAACACAACCTCACTCAGAGGTATCCTTGATAGACAGTAATGAGAGGAAATCCTATCAACGGGTAGAGCTTTGGGCAGTTTACCAGGTCATCCAATTTGTGTAGAAAGAGATGTGGCCCAAGGTAAGGGTATAAGTGGACTCATGGGCTGTGGCAGATGACTTGGCTGGTTAGCCCAGGGCCTAAAAGGAGCAATATGGGAATCCCAGGAGCAAGGAGTTCTAGAGAAGAGGGATGGGGTAGTGGGCCCCAAATGTTTATAATTTACCAAGATTATAGTGCAGCTCACTCTCCCCCTTTCCAATCCTTCTTCCTGCCCTTCCCTTCCCCATGTGTTGAACCCAGGAATATAATCTAATAAATTTCCAACTCAAGAGTCTGCTCCCTGGTAAAACCTGCCTGTCAACATTACCTACAACATTGAAATCATAACTTTGTTTTCTGGTCTACCTCCAGTGCTAGTTCTGCCTGACACACATTAGGTTCTCAATAAACACTTGTTAAATAAATGACCAGACCCCAGGGATGCTGATTTGACAAGGTCCACGACAGAACTACATCTGAGCTCTGTACCCTCATGTAAATTCTAGCCTTCTTGGCTCTAATGCAGGTTTTGGTAGCCTGAGGAGGACACAAAATGGTGGGGGTAAGAGGATCATTCCTGCTATGTTTTGTCAGTCCCAAATTGTTATGGCTGCAAAAATACACACACACACACACCTCAAACAGACATACCAAAACACACATTTTTGTCTGAATCTTAGATAGCCAGATTGCATATTAATGATTTTCAAAATCATCAATAACACAACTACATCATTATCACAGAGCAGTTATCGAACTTCTATTCTCAGTAAATTATCTTACAGAAAAATAGCACTTCATAGAGAATTAGAATTCTTCACACACACACAAAATAAGTTACTTGTTATTCAGTATTCCTGCTTAAAATTCTCATGGAGGCTCAAATGCAACACAACGGTAGAGTTGAAAATGTGATTTGTATTGTAAAAACTATCTCTTTTCATACACTCAAAAAATAGAAATATAAATAAATTTTGTTAAAATATATGTGGTGTTAGTTGCAAGGTCACGCAAAAAAGAGAAAACTGGAAGGGAACTTGCAAAATGTTCTTGGTGAGATTAGATGTCATGCATAATAGCCTCCTTCCTAAAATGTGAGGAATTTACCTGCTTTTCTTCAAATCCTCTCTCTAACTTGCTCTCATATTCTACTTTCCTGAAAAGAGAAAGAACTGTAAGTTCTGCTTGCACCATTTGTGGGATAAGGAAAATTCTAATTTTTATCAAAATACTTTCCTTTGTAGATGGGACAAAACAACTGGATTGAATATGAAGTTTGGGTTCTCACACAATTTAATAGAACTGTGTTGATCCAGCCTGGATATAGGAAAGTGCTAGTGACTTCCAAAGTGTCCAAAGCCTGTGGTGGCAGCAGCGGCAGCAGCAGTAGCAGCCTGACTTGGAATCCTAACATCTGACTTCGTTACCTGAGTCACTGAGGTGATAGCATTTTAACAGTCAATTGTAGATGATAGGTAGCAATTTACATGTCCCAGTATTTTTTGGTTCAAATCACTGCTAAAATTTTAAGGTAACCTCTATTACTGGTTCATCTTTCATTTATTTGTTTAATTGTTAAAGTATTATATCATATTTACCAGGTTATAAAATGAATACTTAAGTACCGTAAAAAAAGTGCTACAGGTAAAAAGTTATATTCCTCCCCCCTTCCCCTCCCATTTCAATGTATTCGTCAGCTCTATGAACAGGTAGTGTGTGTATGTGGGTAGAGATGTATAAATATTTTTATATGCACTGATTTTTATATAAATGAGATCATAAAATCACCTGAATTTTTGTGTGTTTTCAATCTTTGACTAGATGGTCTATATTTTACATATATTTTGTTTCGTAAATTTTCATTTCTGCTCTGCTTTTAGCTCTTCTGGTGTTACTTTTGTAACTGCATGAAATGTACATATGTCCCCGTTTCTTGGTTTAACAATGTTATACTGAATCTGTTGAGACTCCAGTATGTAAGTTGAAGATATTAGTCCATGTAAGTCTCTCATTTCTCTCCAAACCCTCACCACTTCATATCTTGGGTGTTTTCAGTTGTGTTATTACTCTTACCTTTGTCAAATATAACAACATTTACATTTTGGTCTCTGACCTTGATTCTCAGTCTATTAGTCTCTTCTTTCTTACTATGTCTTTCTAATGCCAGAGCCCTTCATTTGATTCTCATGGTTGTCTTGATTTCTTCATCATCTGTAGCTCAAATGTTTGAGAATCTATTTCCTCCTGTCTTTATTAATGAACTACTTGATACAAATTCTTGAGTTACCCTTTATTCTCTCTTCTCAGACTACTAAAGATATTGCTCCAATATCTCCAAACTTTGAGGCCAATCTGATTTTTTCCTTCCTGAATGCCATTTGTTCTTTTTACCTAGATAACAGTAGGACTCTTTTTTATTTTTTTTGAGTTTTGTTGCTTCACCATACCATGCCTTGGGATTATTTATTTTTTGTATCTTGTTGTTGTTGTTGTTTCTGGAACAAACTTATGTGAGGGAATAATATACTCTCCTGGAGATCAGAAAACCTGGGTTCTAGAACTTGATATAAATGGGTGACCAGATCAGTCATTGAGGCTCTCTGGGACTAAATTTCCATACAGTAATATAGGAGGAAAGAGTATATCATCTCCAACAAATCTTTTCAATGATACCCATGCAGATGCATGGCTTTATACAATATATTTTAAGTCACTACAATCTTTCATAAACTGTGAATATTGTAAGAAACAAGATGATTATAATAAAGAAGAGAGAATGGATATGGATATCTCTTTAGCTCTTCCTCCTTGATACATGTTGAATGGGTTACATCAAACATAAATAAAGGTTCACGTATGTGATGTTATGAGGATATGGGAAATTTACTAGGAGGGAAAAAGAATAGTCGAAGCCTCAGGCTTTATTCTCAGGGTCCAGGTTCACCCTGGCTTGGAGGCATCATAGTGAGTTGGAAGAGCACTGGGCTCTGAGTCAGAAAATCTGGGTTCTTGTCTTACTAATGTAGCTGATTCACTGGTATGAGTTTGGGCAATCGATTCAGATAAACTCAGGTTTGAATCCTGGTTTTGCCATTTTCTCGCTGCATGATTTGGGGCAAATTACAAGGCCTCTCAGAGCCCCTGTTTCCTTGGATATACAATAACAATAATTAGTTCAACTTTCTAGTTATGTCATGGGTATTAAATGAAGCAAATTTATTTAAATGGATGTTTAGGTCTCTACCTCCCAACTACTTTCTCTCTGAGCTCTCTTCTCATGTTAACGTTCCCTGAGTCTAATTAAAGTCAGGATAATATAGTATATTATTCATTTCCCCCTATTTCTCTGTGATATTTCTGTAAGGTACTTGCCATTTTAGCTTGGGTGTAATATTTTTCTACTACTTGGAAATCTCATTTTTAATGAAATATTTGCTGAAGACCCATTTCTAGTCCCTAATTAGGCATGACAGATGGGTATCTCTGTGACCACCATTTAGTAACTGCAAAACATATCATAAAAATACATAAAGAGGAAGAAAACTGCCTGAGAGCAGCCAGATTCTCCTCATTCCTCTACTTAGCAGTTTCATTCGATTTGGGGAATTCTCTAGGTCAAGAAAAATTAGGTGTGTGAACAAGAAATTTGACATTTTATTTCCAAACAATCTATCTGCAGAATCTGAATGTGACATGAAATCTTGCTTAATTAAAGAAAAGAACAAGTTAAATATAGTAGTTTGCAAATAATGAACAAGTGTTGGACTGTATTCTAATTCTATTTAAAATGCAAAAGAGAAATAAAATATATGCTTAACTGCTTTAACTCTTTTAATTTTGTTTCCTGAAGCCATACATCATCTGTCTAGGTGATTGATGATATCATTTAAATTCAACTCCCCCCCAAAAATAGTCGATTAGGTTGCAAATAAAATTGTCATATTTTCCACTTATGACAAGAAAAGGTAAGAAATGAATAAATTAGTAGTCCAACATTCCCCCTCAGGGAATCCTGTATTAATCTTTTTAAAGTAATGAGCAGTGTGGTGGAATCAGCATGGGAACGAGAACTATTTACTAGCAGTGTGACCTTGGGCAAATTGCTCAACCTCCTCCAGCCTCCTTCTCTTCATCTATAAAGTAGGGGTAAAAACAACAACAACTCAAAGGTTGTTTAAAAGAACAGGTTAAGAGAGCAACCTTGAAACAGCATTGTAAACCAAAACGATATCACCAATACCGGTTCATACTTAAAATTAAATCCTGGCATCCTTTTTTGTTTTTTATTTCACTTCTTTATAACCAACCCCAAATCTAGAGTATTTTTATTTCTCTTCTTTCTCCCAACGTGTAAGGGAAAGTATGAGTTTTGAGAAATTATCATGTCCCTCTAAATTTTACTTCCAAATTTAAAGCATTAGTAAGTTCCGGCTAATCAAATCAAGACGCCTTGTTGAGCTTCTCATGTGTGCAGTGCGTTGCATTAGGTACCATAAGGAGAGAGGAAAGGCAGAGGCATGTTCATTTATGGGACTTTATGAAATAGAATCACATTAAGCAAAGCCTGCCTTCAGTATAGATGGTGCTGGACATTTAAGTCATCCTGTTAAAAGGATTGAACCTTCTCTTTTTCTCTATTCCCTTGTGTTGGATTCTTCATTTTGCTTCTACAGACCCATCTCCCTGCTGTACCATTGTGTCCTTTGCCCCCTGGAGGCAGATCTCTCTGGTTACATCAGCGGACCGCCTGGTGGAGTTCAGTGAACATGCAAGAGAATGGAAGTGGGAAGGAGTGTCATGTTGCAGTACTTCCCAGCCGCTTCTGTGCGCTGGCTGTGTACTTCAGCTGAAGGCCACAGCCTCTCTGTTTCTATTCTGGCGATTACTCCTTTCTCCATCCTTGCTAACCTGGGGTGTTATGGTATCTGGACACTGTACCTCCTTCATGGTTTTCCTGGACCCTGAGCACCTTTAGCGATACTCTCTTTAATAAGCTCTCCTCCAATGACTCAATTTCAATGCTTTTCTATTTGCTGACAAGACCCTGACAGATACACCCGCCTACTCCCAACCTCCCACCCGCCTCTACCTACCCCCGACCCACTTCCAATTCCAGGTACTGCTTGGTTTGGTGTCTCTACATCAGTGTTTTTCAGACTTAGGAACTTGCAGGCCTCTGAAAATACATTTATGGACTCCAGGAGTCCACAGACAGGAGTGTGAAAAGCATTGGTTTATCCAGCATTCCAGCCCTACCCTCCAACGTAAGAACCCAACGGGTTATTTTCTATTTACAGGAATCTGATCTTGTTAGAAAGAAGTCACAATAACAATCATAGGTTATTGTTTGTTTTTATAATTTATTAGATAGCACAAAATCCCAATAGTCTACAAAACCTAAGTTCTTAGGACTTAAAAAAAATATCAGAGAGAGTTTAATCTAGCACTTTTATTTTATAGTATAAATGAATGAACCCAGATTTAGAGAAGTTAAGTGATTTCCTCGAGACCATACAGCTTTCATCGGCCAAAGCTACAATCCACTTCCTGAGTCCTAATCCAATGTTATTTTCTGCCTGACATCTTACCCAACTTACACTATCTTATAGAGAAAATAATGAGACATGTCAATAAAATGTTGTGTACCTGAACAGGAAGACTTTTCTAAGAATCTGTTCCTAAAAGCAAGAGAAAAAATATAGACTTTTGAGACATTAGGGCTAGAAGATACTTTTAGCCTCTCCTTGAGTTCACAGGCAGGGAATCTGAGCCCCAGAAAAGATCAATATCGTATGTTTCTCCTGTTTCCTGAAGTATTTTCATAACATTTTCCCCATCACTTTCAAGATCTCTCAGGGAACTTTGTATAATTTCACATCCAGAGTGTCTCCATAAATCTATCATTTTTCCTGATGATAAGATTTGAAGACTCAAAGAGGTGGTAAGATAGAGAATAACAAAAAAGCAAAATATGCCATCTGATGGAGAATATCTCAAGAGCTAACCTGTAAATTGAAATATGAGTTAGTTAGGAGTTTTCTTTATACTAATATGATGGCAACTGACAAAGGCTCTCTGAAAGAGGACACCCTCAACCAGTGAGCCCACGAAGTCAAGGTACCTGCGGTGATGCACTCTTCCATCAACACATACGCTGGTGCTGACATTTGCCCAGGACGCCAACACCAGTGCAAGACATTCAGGATGAAGTTTTCAATCTCTGTCTGAGGAAGGAGCAGCTGCCATTCAACCCACAGGAACACTTTCTCAGTGTCAAAAGATGCCGTTAACTCTGAGCTGGCATCATTTTTCATCTTAAAGAGGATATTAAATAAGTAAATTCATACAGGTGAGCCAACATGTACTAGCCATAAAACAGTACATTGTTCAGGTTGAATTCCTTTATTAAGGCTTCTTCTGTGAGTCAATTGGCCAATAACTTTGCGAAATTGTTAAGCTCTCTACTGAGGAAGGCTCCCACTATGATAAAATCAGCTCCAATCTTCTTCTTCTGCCCGTGTGGAGTGGTACGTTGGAATGGGACAGAGACCCTGGAGTTTTGTTCTTAGATGTCCCTTTCAGACAACCCAGGGCTACTCATCCCTGAGGTCTGGTCATCACCCTTTGCTCACCTCTAGAACAGGAGGACCTCTTTGAACACAGGCATTTTGCTCAGTCAGGTTAGAGCTTCTCTCTAAGAAAACAAGAGATGGGAGGGGGGAAAAAAAGGGAAAGTGTCTCCAAGTCAGAGATCCTATTGAGGAAATTCAAGGACTGGATGGATGATTCCCCAAATCCTTTCCAACTTTCTAATCCTCTGGTGTAGAACCACAACAAATGTCTCTGCCATGGTCTGCAGACTGATTACAGCTGAATGTAATGCATAGTGGTTTGCTGCAGAATAATCTAGACTTCTGAGTTTCACTGCAAAACATTTCTGCCCCTCCTTCTTCCCTCCACCCTCCATCCCAAATGGCAGTGCTATGACTTTCTGAGACTTACCTGGCCAAGAGAGGGCCCTTTAGGATGGTAGAGGACTTCTCAGGTCTGTCCTGTTTGAAACCCCCAAATTCGTTGCAAAGCTAGAGAGAGTCCAGAAATAAAGCCCATGGAGCCTGCTGGAGTATTTTACCCAATTTAGTACAGAGCGAGGGCCTTGAATTCATAGTCCTGTGTCTGAACGTTGGTGTAATCTTAGCCCAATTGAATAACCTCTCTGAGCGTTAGCGCTCTCATCTAGAAAACTGAGTGTAGATATTTACCCAGTGGGGTGGATAAAGGGTTAAAAGAGATAATGTATGAGGCCTGCACTGAAGTTCAGCTTCATCCCTGGGGTTTAGCAAAATGTGGTATCTAGCTTCAACTTTGGCCTTGATCTTTGGAAGGTATTAATAGCCAACTTACCTACTTCATCATCATTTCTGGCATTCCCCACCTTGAGAGTCATCAGTGATTGCATGCTCTCATCAGTTACACAAGATCAATATGACACACAGCAAGACTGGCAATAAAAGCAAGCATTTCTATTCAGCCTCATCATTAATGTACGAATATTCACCTTCTAGCATAGGTAAGTTACACCTTACCCTTCTCTATTTCTCTACCTGACCCCTATGACTACCAGAAGATAATACAACATTTATGTTTTCTATATATTGTATGTCTCCCTAACTAGTATGCAAGCTACACCAGAGCAGGAATTGATTTAGTTTTGTTCACTGCAGCATCCCCAATGTCTAAAAACAGTGCTAGCCACTTCATAGGCACTTAATAAATTATTGTTGAATGAATGATTATGCAACCGATCCTAATTTCTCTCCTCATACTCAAGTCTGCAAGGACAATCATTTTCTTTATTTTTCCATAACTGGACTTAGCTGCTCTTCATGAGATTGGCAGTGCAAGATTCAGCTCCATGTTTCTGTGGCAGGGTCACCCATCACAGCTAAGGTCTGGGGGCCTTATATAGTATCAAGGTGTTGGAGGGTGGGCAACACATCCTCCCAGGCATCTTTCCATGTGGACACCCACAGAAATATCCTTCTGGTTGCCTCTGAGTCATTCGTTCTCCTCCCCCAGACTTCTCTGGGTTAGTGGCCCTCTCGCTCTTTCTCTGCTACTTCGAGGCTATCATTCTGCAGCTCCCAAGCTATACTGGAACTCTGAGTATCTCATGTTCATTTCACCTACACAGCACAGTCATTTGTCTTCTGGAGCCCTGTCACTTACCCATGACTCTACCTAGGAAAGGGATAAGAGACCTTCTGTTTTCAGATCCGACAAACCAATCTGGGTTTTCCAGTGGCTGCACCCACCTTGGCCTGGGGCTGGGTCCAGAGAGCAAAGCATACAGAACTTCTTTCTTAGGGGCTCATCCATGCTTCTTGTCTGACTGTCTTCTATCTCTAGTGACAGATTTTTTTTTCCCACTCTTCTTTCGACAGTCAGAATCTGTGCTTTTGAAACTCAAAAGCCAGGAATAAATTTCTTTTTCTCTGCTCTATGTACCCACTTTCTTCTTCTGTGCCAGTGAACACAGACTAGTTTAGCTGATCAAAACATGGGAGAAGGGTCAAGACATAAAAGGAAATATGAAGAGAAAACAATTATTAGCATTTCCAAAGCATCACACACACGCACACACACATGTGCACACACACACACACACACACACACACACAGAGTAAATTTAAAAAAACAGTCCAGTTGTTTAAGCCTCTCAATGAAAATCTCCAGCCCTCTCTTGTTTGGCAAATGGCAGATCAATTTATATAAGAGCTCTCAAACCCTCCTTCTAATAAGTTTGTCTAGGACACGCCAATAGTATTTATAAATAGACACAGTACCAAACTCCTAATATCTGGGCGCCATATCGGGCGGCAGGCCCCCTGCTTAAGCATCACCTACTCTGAGAAGCCTTGCCTGCCCCCCCCAAAAAAAGTCACCAGTCCCTTCTTAGTGTCTCTCACTGTATCCTATTGCATTAATTCACTGAAGTTAGACTAGAAGTTGCAGAAAACTCAGGAGAAGAGTGGCTTAAACAAAAGATATGTTTATTTTTCTCTCATGATATTTGAAGGTAAGAAGCCCAAAGCTGGGCTTTGCCCCATAATCACCAAGGATCTAGGTTCAGGGGTAAATCTGCTTTGCTCCTTCCTCACCCCCTCCCTGCAGGATATCTTCCTCAGGTCCAAGATAGCAGCTTATGCTCCAGCTATTACATTCCAGGTAGCAGAAAAAGAAAAGCAGACAATGAAGGAATATCCCTTAACCTTCAGGAAACATCCCAGATGGTGCACACAGAGGCCCCGCTTATCTCCCACTGGCTGTTACTTAACTGCAAGGACATAACTACTTGTCAACTGGAGTTTGTAAAATCGTATTTTAACTGAAGGGCAGCGTTCCCAGAAAAATGTGGGGTTCTCATTTGTAAGAAAGAACAGATGTGTACTACAAGGCAGCTAGCAGTTTCTTCTACTGCTTGTTGTAAAATGGTTACCACACTTGTTTACCTGTTTTATCAATCACATAGTAAGTTCGTTGAAGAAAAAAAAAAAAACACAAAACAAAACAGTGTCTCATTCATCTTTCTTCCCCAAGTTCTAGCACAGGGTAGACTGGAGTTACACTCAATGTTTATTAGTAAAGGAGAATTTGAAGCCCCTATAATGGAAGGCACTTGATAGATGTAAACTCTAGTTCTTAATTAAAATACAAAACAAAAACCAATAAAGGTATGTTTAAGAAGAACCTGTTTCCATCCCGTTTTGTGAAAAATAGGAAAGAGGCTCAGAAATATTAAGTAACTTACATAGGATCTCAGGTCCTGTGAGTGGCAGAGGTTGGACTTAAAGGAAGTACCGACTGACTCCAAAGTCACAGTCTTCGTATTATGTGGGCTCCTTTACCTACTGCTTCTAGCCTTTCCTTACCTGCCACTAATGTGACAGTAGCAGGGGTTATTTATGAACCTTGGTTTATTAACCTGTCTCACCATCACTCCAGTGAACGAAATGACTTGTAAAAGCAGTGCCTCCTGGCTCTTGAGGATGAAAGCTTAGTACATCTCCCTTACTTATGATGAAAACCCTTCCCCATTTGATCTCACACCATACCATCTACTCCAACCATTCCTTCACGCTGAGCCTTACTCCAAAAGCCAACTTATAAAACCATGTTCTGCTCTGCCTCGATGACCGCTTACTTCCTTTGCATGGAGTTTTGCTCAGCCTACTATCTTGAGATGAGGAGGGCTTCAGTACCTGGACCACCAAGAGTGATGATTATAAAGTCCCTTCTTAGCCAAGATCTCTGCCCCATTTCATGAGATTCTGATTGCTGTCCCTGGCTCTTGTCATTGCTATGGTCATAAAAACAGAGATTCTCACAGCCTCCTTCTCTCCATCTTGACAATGCCTTAAAATAGTTTACTGTCTAAAAATCTATTCCCCTAATCCACTGATTTAGTGTATTCTATTCTACTCATATAACACAAATTATTTCCAAGCGTATGTAACCACACAATTATATCTCTATAAACCCTCTAACCCAATACATTTTATATGCTTATTAATTACACTAATAAAATTTCCAATAAAATTTCTTACTGATCTATATTACCCATCACATCACACTATTTTCCTCTCTAACAGAGAAATTCTTAAACACTTTAGCATATGACTATACAACTAGAATTAGTCACAGATCAAGATTAGTATATAAGGTCTTTGGAGGAGTGAACTAACTGTATGTCTTAAATGTCTATACTCTCTGACCCTCACCTTGCTGTGCATCACATCAGCACTCACTTATTTCTCAGATTGATCCACATGGGAGAGTAAAGTCTAGAGCCAGATGAATCAGGCTGGCTCTAGATAATCCACTGGGTTATTTTCAGCAACAAATTATATTCTCCTATGAAAACAATATTATGGTCTTATGGTCAATAATGCTGAGTTCCTTGTCTTCTTTCCAAAATAGATCTTTTCAAGAAACCAATCTGACTTAGGAAAAGAGGGTTTTACCCATGTTTGGGTCCTACATTTTCTGACCAAGCCAGGTGGCTAATGAATAGCATTAAAAAAAATTTGTTTTTACCAGAATAGCAAACTGCCCAAGGGTAGACATTTCTCATTTTCCTCAGGAAGTGTTTATGAGAGCCCTGCCAGCATCTCACCAAACCTTGGAATACAGCCAGGGAGGGACAAGTGCCAATACCACTGGCATCCCCGAGGCACAGAGTTGAGGCACAAATTTCAGGTGATTTCAAGGGACTGGAACCTGGGATAGATCTGCAAATCCTAAGTTTCATTTTTTTTTTAATTTTTTAAAAATTATTTATTTAGGCTGTGCTGGTTCTTAGTTGCAGCATGTGGGATCTTTAACTGTGGCACACGGACTCTCAGTTGCAGCATGAGGACTCTTAATTGCAGCATGTATGCCGGATCTAGTTCCCTGACCAGGGATTGAACCCAGGCCCTCTGCATGGGGAGCATGGAGTCTTACACACTGGAACACCAGAGAAGTCCCTGCAAATTCTAAACTTTAAAAGAAGAATTTTAAACCATAAACCAATTCTATTTTAACTAAATTCAAGAAATATGCACTGACTGCTTACTACACACCAGGAGCAGTACTAGGCACCTGGGACGCACAGATGAGAAGACACACTTTTCACCCTCAACAGGTTTACAGACTAAGGAGGGAGACAGAGCCAGATGCAATTAGCTCATGCTTGTCATACTGTGCCATGCGTTCCAATAAAGCCCAAGGAATAAAAACAATAACAAAAATAAGAATACAAATACAAATATAAGATTGACTGATATTTGCTGGTGCCTACTGTGAGCTCTAAATGCATTATCTCGTTTATTCCTCTTGGCACCCAATAAGGTCTAAGTCAGTACTCCGCATTTTGCAAACAAGGAAATGCTATTGGGATGAGCAGAAGAGAATAAAAAATTCTGCCTTCAGGCATTGGGAAAGGCTTCACCGAGAAAGTAACATTTGTTGGAATCATCAAATCTGGTTCCTCCTATAGCCCCCAGCAGGCAGTGATGGAATTTCATAATAAAGTCACTGACAGAAATTACGTACTTGGGGATTCCAATGCAATTGCTAATGGGGAAACTGCCTATACTAGATGACTAAATATGTTGTTCTGGGTCATTAAAATTGTATTATGCATATGCTGAGGTTGGGGATGGCTAAAACGTTATAGAGAGCAGCTAATCTGACCACTAGACCATGTTCAGTAAATTTGTTCAGGGATGAGCCAGAGTTAAAAGTATAGATCCAGCTGTAAATAAGGAAATAATTGGACTGCCTGCATCAGTTGATGAAAATCTGTGGCCAGCTGGAATCTTTTTAAAATTTTAATTTTCATGAAATATTTCATACATTCAAAAAATTATGTCTAGTGAATAGCTAAGGTATAAAGAATGATTGACTGACCATCTATGTGCCCAAGACAGCTTAAGAAATAGAAAATGACTAACTATGGCCCAGCCCCTGATATCCTTCCCCATTAGTTTTTCCTATTTCCCTGACTCCCCACCAAGGATTATGGCTTTTAAAAATAGTTTATTATAGATGCACTTTAAAAAATAGTTTATTATATATTATTATATATAACCATACATGGTTACATATATAACCCAGAAATATATGCTACTTATTTTTGTACATTTGAACGTTATTAGGTGAACTCTGTGTATCCTTTTGTGATTTGCTTTCTTTACTCGCATTGTGCTTTGGTTCCCATGCACGTTGAAGCAGGCAGTTGTATTCAATCATCTTCACTACTATAGTATGCAAAGTATCGATCCATTCTCCTGGCAATGGACATTTGGATAGACATTTGTGTAAACCCAGGATGAACATTTTTATACACTACGCACACGAGCAAGAATTTCTCTACAGTATACACCTAAGAAAGAAATTGCTAGGTAATATGTTTTCTTTAAGTTAAAAAAAATAATGGCAAATAATTTTCCAAAGTGTTTGTACCAATTTATACTCTTACAAGGTCTACATGTCTCTCATTCTCATCACAACTAGTATTGTCCAGCCTTGCCAGTCTAATGGGTATAAGACACTAATTCACTGGTGTTTTAATTTGGATTTCTCTGGTTATTAATTAAGTCGAATATTTTCTTCATATATTTACTAGCATCAGGAGCTCTTGTTCTGTGAAATGTCTTTTTCATGTCTTTTGCTCATTTCCTTTTAAGTTTTCTTTTTATCTGTCTTCTGGTAAACATAAAATTTTATGTTAATGTAATCCAATTTATTTCTTTTTCCTTTATGGTTTATATTTTGTGTGAATTGTTTAAAAATGCTATGTCCCTACCTGAGGTAAAGATTTTATCCTATATTCTCTCTTATAGCTTTAAAGATTTCTTTTCACTATTAAACTTCTAAGTCACCTGAACTAGACTTGTTTAGAATATGAAGCTGAGTTCCAACTGTACTTGTTTCCAAAGGAAGAGTCGATGGTCCCAGCACCATCGATTGCATAGCCCATTTTTTCCCACTTGGTTTGCAATGTGAGCTCTATATATGTCAGGTGTCTATGTATGGGTGGGTCTGTTTCTGACCCTCTCTTCTGTTTAAGTGATCTCTTTATGTACCCATACATCAAGCTAATATAAAGCATTAAAATGAATCGTTACAGTCCTAGGTCAAGTTATGCCACATTTTTCTTTTTCCAAGCTCTTCTTGGCTGTTTGCTTGCCTTTTCCACGTATTCACTTTGGATGCTATCTATCAAGTTTTATCAACAATTCAATTGCTATGTTAACAGATCAATTATGGGAGACCTGATCATATCTAGCAACGTGTCATGTCTCCATTTGTTTAGGCCTTCTTTCTACATAAAAGTCAGACATCTTTTGTTAAATTTATTCCTTGGTGTCAATTTTTTGTTGCTATTTTTAGACATTTCATGTAACATTAACACTTTATAACTATTGGTTTCTATTTTATGACCATGCAATTGACTTTTAAGAATTGATCTTATACCTAGCAATCTTCCTAAACTCTCCTAATGTGTTGTGTGTGCGAGTGTGTATACGTGTATATACATTAGATCTTCTACTTGGACAATTTTCATGTCATCTCTGAATAATCAGTTTTGTTTATTTATTTCCCCTCATGGCAACTTTTCTTTCTTTTTCTTGCCTTACTCCAGTGGCCAAAGACTCTAGTACAACACTGAATAAATTCATAACATGTGACTTCCAAAATTGGAATAAATCAATAACTTCTTGCACAGGAGTCATGCTAATATTTTTGAACTCATTCCAGTGTTGGTATATGTGCTGCCAAAGTGAGAGAGCTAAACTCTGCTCCCTCAGGTGGCAGCTGGCCCCTCCTGGGTAGACATGCAGGGACCTGAGGAGATGACTCCACAGATGAGCTCTGCTTTCTGAGTGAGAGGCTGTTTCCAGGGCAACGATTTTGAGCCTTTGGACCAGAATCATCCCTTTGACCATATCTCCCTCTAGCCCACCTCCTTGAATAAAATCTCATTAGAAGCCGTGACATTTGTCTGTTTTCTCTTAGCTCAACTACCTTGAAAAGTGAGGCAACGTTTCTGTCACAAGTTGAGCAGTAGGAGATCCCAGGCAAATGCAATATCAATCCTCCAGAGGACAAACTTCGCATTAGGTACTAATATACTTGACTATCTTGCCAGCCCCAGATGTGTCATCTTTATTACCTAAGTAACCAAGTGAATGTGCCTAGGCTTTTCAGCATGCAGTCCCTTACCTTTCCTTCTAAATTCCCATTACGCAAATTGGAATTTCAGCAGCCAGTGGCAGATTTGGGTCCATGCTACTTTTTTCTGGCTCATGAAAGTGAAATTGAGCATTCAGTGTAAACTCTGCTGGATATTTAATCTATAGCATAAACTGGGACACTGACAGTGAAAAGGGGTGCTAAATAAATGTCTGAGCACAGGTATAAACTGGGACTCTCCTGAAAAGCCCAGGATATACAACCACTCCAGCTATGCTGTTTTCATAAGTGCCCTTTCTCTAGCTCCTCTCTGCTGCAATGTTTCTTCCTGTCATGTCTCATATCTAATTCAAATGTTTCTCAGTTCTATTTTGCGAGGGATTCACCCAACCACCATCCAGCCTACAGTTCACTTGGAAACCATGAAACCGCAAATGAAGTATAGTTTTAGTACCTCATGGAAAATGATTTGAAAGAAAAACTGATTGACCTCAAATGCTGTCTTTCACATCCTTTGTAGTGTTGCAGATAAGGGTCTAATCTTCTCACCTGTACTTTACTTTCTAAATTACATTATCCAACTTTCCTGTTACAGTGGACGGCATGCATTATCTAACACATATATACACACAAAATATAACGTAAATGATGTATTTGTCCTTGATCAGGGAAATTTGCTGTAAACAGCACCACATCAAGATGCTCTTTGGTATACTTCTGTGCTTTACTGGTGACACTCAGAGGAAAGCATTTCAGTTGTTTTCAAAGAACATTTAAATAGGTTTCCAGCTTATTCTGCCAACCTGACAGGCCTCCTGGGCAGCTTGTCCCTGAAAGCCTCTGCCAAGCCAACATCATTCTACACCAGCGTTATCATTTATTAATTGCATTTTAATTGGTTTCACCGATTGCCAGCTAACAAGAGGAGATGACCATTAAGTGTGGTTACATATTAACTTGAAAGAGAATGGAGTAGGAATTACTCCAATTGAAGAACTGGCTTATCTGAAACATAATTTAAGTTCCACAAACCACATTTATTGATACTCCAAATAGTCTTCTAATGGTCTCCCGTTTTATATTTGCATAAGAAATTAAAATGTTTAGGGACTTCCCTGGTGGCACAGTGGTTAAGAATCCGCCTGCCAATGCAGGGGACACGGGGTTCGATCCCTGGTCTGGAAAGATCCCACATGCCGCGGAGCAGATAAGCCCGTGCGCCACAACTACTGAGCCTGCACTCTAGAGCCCATGAGCCACAACTACTGAGTCCACGTGCTACAACTACTGAAGCCCGTGCACCTAGAGCGCATGCTCCGCAACAAGAGAAGCCACCACAATGAGAAGCCCGGGCACCGCAGAGGAGAGTGGCCCCTGCTCGCTGCAACTAGAGAAAGCCCAAGTGCAGCAACGAAGACCCAACACAGCCAAAAATAAATAAATAAATTTCTATTAAAAAAAAGAAATTAAAATGTTTATCTGTCATGAAAGATGGCTCTAAAGAGCTAGATTCAAACCTAGCACTGGGTCGAGTCTTACAGGTACGTGGAGAATGAGAAGTTCACAAAAGGGCAAATGATAATAATAATGAACATTTATTAAATTCCTACCATGTGTCGGGTTCTTATCAAGAGCTTAATAGTTATTATCTCATTTAATCTTCATGCCTCAGTGATGTTGGTACAATTGTTATCTCCATTTTACAGACGAGAAAACGGAGTGACTTTCTTGAGGCCGTAGCATGGAGTGGTAGAGCTGGGATTTGATGCCGGAACTGGTGCCCTTGAATACCCCAGGATACAATAAGGCTTGTTGTGTGTATGCATTAAGTGCCAAACCTCTGATGCTTGCCTTCAGAATCTCTTGCCACCAGATTCTGCAGACATACCCAGCATGCCTGACATGCTTTCCCATGCTCCTTGACTATAGTAAGATACAAACTTATTTATCATCCCTCCATCGATTCATTCACCAAAAATGTACGCTGCTACAGCTATACAAAGAAGAGAGTCTCGCTTTCAGACTGTGATAATAAAGGAAAATATCACAGGTGAGGCTACAGTTGACCTATTCTAAAAGTGAGGATGGGAATCTTTCCAAGTTAGAAGAAATAGAATGCGACAAGAGGCAGAGTTTGGAAAGCAGAAGGATTGCTTGGAAACACGGTGGTTCAATGTGGACACAAGATAATATCCTGTGATAGGAAATTCATTTGGAAAGGTAAGTTGGGCCAGATCATAGAAGTTATCAGATGAATTCAGGCAGCCACGCACATCCCAGAAACACCTATGGTTCCTTAGAGTCAGGGGCTGTGACATTCATCTTAGTGACCCGCTCTCCTACACAGGGCATTGCATGGTGTCTAGCTCATTACACTTATAAATACGCTAAACATATAAGGAAATAAAGTTTCGGTCTTGCCAAGGCAATACGCTTTTTAAAAACATGGATCAAAACCTTAAGTGAGGGGAAATACATTCACGTGGTGTAGTGGGGCTCCCTTAAGAAAATAGTAAAGAGTTTAAGGAGTTAGCAGCATCTCACTAGAACTCCTAAAACTGCATGAATTTATAATAGCTAACATTTTCTGTGCTTGTGTTGTGTGCTACCCAGTGTCCTTGGCGTTACATTCAGCATCTCACTTAACCTCCACAATCCCTATGAATACAAACAATTATTATTCCCAGTGTTCTTTCAGGGATACTGGGGGCCATTAGTAATCTGTGTCACATTGAACTAAAATTAGTGTGTAAGCAGAATTTATAGAAGCCTATAACTTAGGATTGTATTAGGTATGACCACTCTTCAAGGCTTGGCAACACTAGAAATCTTATTCTACATGGACAAACACATAGTTAAAACTCCCACTGTTTAGAGGAAGAAAGCTTGTTATTAGAATATTATTAGTGTGGTCTTGATTGATCAGGGTTTTCAACAGGTGCTATGCTTGCTTTTCAACTACTATTCCTTTAGTTTCATTATTTTTACTTCAGTGTTTATGGTTTAATAATTCTAAAATTGGTAATGACTTTTTGGTGGGGGGCTATAATTTTTCAGGAACTAACATGGAAGAGTTTGAGTATAGTGCTTATTATTTTGTTTTTCTCCAATTTTTTTGTTACCATAGAGTTTCTTTTTTTTTTTTTTTTTACACTAGAAAGTGGGAACAGGTAGGATAGATGAATCAAGAAATCTTTTGTTCCACCTAAGCAGGCAGCAGTCAAAAAAATAAAAGGGAAAAACTGACGTAGAAGAGGAATGCTAAATAAATGTCATCAGATCATCCTGCCCGTGCTCTCAGATCTGACACCTCTAAGCAGTCACAGCACTTTCTCCCACTGAGCTAAGATGCAGCTTCAGAATCCTTCCTAACCCAGCATTCAGATAGCATATGCGCAGAGGAGTCACACCCTATTTGCAATCTCTATCCTGTAGCTATACTCTAATCTTTGATTGGAAAAGAATCTGTGACATAATTACTGCTTATAAGGTATCATGTTGGGTGGCATGCACAGGGCTATTCAACATCATCAACATCATCACTCACACAGCCATGTTTAGGCATCATGCTAAAGGCTTTATAGATTATCTCATTTAGGCCTCCCAATAACCATCTGAGGCAAGGACAACCAATCCCTACATTGTGACAGTTCTGTAGTCTCAGAGGTGAATCATATTTCCAAGCTCCTGACTTGATAGTCCCCAAATCCTAACAACTAATGGCTTCTTAGTCTTTGGGCAAAAAAGGAGTTGCTAGAATAATGCTCTGGAAAATCTTCAAATAACAAATATCTAAGTGATCCTGAAAATATGTGAATACAAGTGCCATGAACAAAGTATATTCATGAAAGACAAGAAGGCTGTGTAGTGGGAGTTCTGAAAGGTGGACAAGGTTAGAGCTGAAACAAAGCCTCTAGAAAAAATATAAAGAATATTCTGCAAGAGTATTCATTCAAGGGAATGTGACAGGTACTTTCACCATGCTTATTCTCCACAACTGCCTGGGGGGTGAGTGTTATTAGCCACTTCTACAATAAACAATATTCAGCGAGATGAAGTTACCTTTCAAAGTCTCACCTCTAGGAGCCCGGATTCAAACGGGGTTGTCTGAATCCAAAGCCTGGGCCCACCCTGATGAGGCAACCTGAGAAGCAAATCAGTATCAGCCTTAAATGATGTTTGATTGGGCTCAGAAAGCACTGACACTGAAATTCAAAGCCACTGGATCCTACATTTGGAGACGGGCCGAAGTCTGTGATAGACTCAAGAACCAGATCTAAGTAACCTTTAGGGTTAGGTACTGAGATGGAAAACAGAGCTAGCCACACATTTGAACACTCTCTTATCCAATAGCTTTTCGTTTTAATCCAATATTTCTTCTCTCCACTAGGACAAACTCTTTTCCTTTCTCACCTGATGTGCAGGTGCCAAGGGCTGTCATCATTCACTTTACCCCACTGTAGTGTCATCAGGCAAATAATGCCAGTGATTATTTCTGTTCACTTGCCAGAGAAAATGCGTCAGGAAATGTCAACCTTCCATTTCTCATCTTGAAGACGACAACATTAAACAAGAACCGAAATTCACACAGGTGAACCCATCTGTGCTAAGCATAGAAGCACACGTCCTTACGATGAGTTATTTCAGCATTTAAGCTTTTGGAGTCACATGGCCAACTTGGCCCAATTATTAACGTGTTGGGTGTTTTTATGTTCTCTCAGAAAAAGACAATTCAGAAGGAAGTTCTCACTCATGCATGCCCTCTTAGCATCTTAAATTTAAATCTCAGGTTTCAATGGCTCAGATCTTCCCGACATTTTGAAAGTAATTGGGGGCTGGAGACTTTGCATTCTTTTTCCTTCTTGTAATTCACTAAAAAACGTGTGTCGGGCTTCCCTGGTGGCACAGTGGTTGAGAGTCCGCCTGCCGATGCAGGGGACACGGGTTCGTGCCCCGGTCCGGGAGGATCCCACATGCCATGGAGCGGCTGGGCCCGTGAGCCATGTCCGCTGAGCCTGCGCGTCCGGAGCCTGTGCTCCGCAACGGGAGAGGCCACAACAGTGAGAGGCCCACGTACCGCAAAACAAACAAACAAACAAAAAATGTGTGTCTCCTATTAACCCGTCAACCATTAGGCAGCTCCTAAATCAAATATGCTTCCTCGTTGCTCCCCATCTGCCAGGATAATAACATTGATCAAACTTTATTGAAATCTCACTTAGTTGATGGTACAGATATTGCAGGGAAGTGGAAGACCACTAGGAGGTTCAGGATGGGGAACCTGTTACTTCTCCTATCGCTCACTTTGCCATAATCTAAAAAGAAATTGAGGGCAATATCGTTCCCTTCATATTTCTTTAAATGGAGTACGATTTATACACTAACAAAAAATTTGTAAATTCTTCTCCTGGCAAGCAAATTAAAATAAAATTACTTTTATAGGTATTTAAAGAATATATTGCTAAATTTTTATTTTAGTATTACATTCATAATAATTAATATCAGTCTTTTCAGAATTATTTGTCAACTCTCCCATTTTATATTATGTATAATAAGGCTCAAAATTAGGAGATTAAACATAAAAATTAGACTTAACCATAATTACCCAACTTCTTATCCCCTAAATGAATATGTTCTTTAATTATTTTTCTTCTCACAAGAGTAATACATGCTTCTTGAATGTCATGCAAGTTTTTCTAAAAGCAAAATAAAAAATATTTTAATGTTTAATGTTGTCTTGTTTCACCCACAGTCCACTATCTGGAGTTAAGCTCTGCTAATATTTTAATGTAGATGTCCCTGACTTTCATCTTTCCCTGTGAATTAACATATAGATTATGTATTTATTGGATGTGAGCAAAGGAAACCCAATTGAAGGAATTAATGTAAAAGGGCGGGGGGATTTACAATAAGCATAGTAAGATGTCTCCCTGAACTGACAAGAAGGAAGGCAGCCAGGTCTTAGACACAGACTAAAACATGGCAGCGAATTGGAAAAATCAGTTCCCTCCATCCTTCACTCTATTTCCTCATCCTGTTGCAGAAAATGACAAGTACCAACATCTTGTGATTTTAAATTCCCTCTATTCAAGCAAGCAGCCAAACGGAGACTGAACATTCTTGGTCACAGTCCCAAAGCTCCCTGGGAAGGTTAAGATTCTTAAAAGAGTCCATCCTGATCAAAGGGGCACACATGTCCCAGCAACATGGCTGCTTCCTTTGTAACTGCATGCTTGGGTTGAAGGACAGTAACCAGAAGGGAGAATTCACAGTGAGCCACAGATATCCACTAGCAATAGTTCTAATATTTTTATTTTGCAAAAGCAAAAGATAAACCATACATATTATTCTATAACTTGCCCCCTCACTTAATACATGTTGGCCAATGTTCAAATAGGCTTCCTTTATTCCCCCTTTATTTTTTTATTGATGACACTTTCTCTGCATATTTGTTTCCCTAAAACCATGTTTCCCAATCATTTTTACATTATGAAACACACAGATGAAAATTAATACTTCTGTTTCACACTCAGAAAACTGGAGGAAATATGAAGACATATGTACAGGGCTTGGTGCAAAATATATTTCCTTTGTATTATAAAATTATGATTAAAAATAAAATAGAAAAAAGTAAAATTGAGGAACATTTAAAATACTGAATTTGTATAAAGCTTCCAAATAAAATAGTCTCAAGGTGTTTAATTAAAAACTAGCTTGCTTCCATACTCTTATTTGTATCTTATTTATATGAGTTTATGCTTAAAATAATAATACAAAAGTCCTGATGAAGAATTTTTCATGATGATATTTTCAAATTCTTTAATAGGGACCATCAGTGAGAAACTTTGCACAGGTTGGTGATAAAACAATGTAAAGCACTTTTACTATTACTCAAAAACGTACACATTTAGATTACATTTAAAGAAACTAGCAGCTCTTTCATTTACCTTTTAAAGTAATATTGAAATTTCTTGTGATAATGGGAATAATTTTGAATCCATTGAAAATTTCCATATTAATTATTTCAAAATAATGACAGTGCTCTACTTTTCAGAATGAACATATATCCTTGAAGTGGCCATCCTGAAGCTGGCTAAGTTGCCACTAAAGAGGCATTCTGACACCAACGAACAGAAGTTTTTGGATATATGTGAAAACAGGGAGCTGTGCCCAACCCGATGTCCCCACACTGGGCCAGCTTCTCCTGGAGCTAGTGTGGTTCCCCTGACCACATCTGGTTATTTTAACACTGTCTGCTGAAAGAGGGATCCAGGATGCACAAGTATCTCTTCAACTGTGCTCTGCACAGCATGGTGGAGCAGATGGCAAATGAGGAAAGACACAGCCACCCTGTGGGGACCAAGGGGCACCATCAGACCACTTCATCCTTCAAGGAGCCCTGGACCAGGCAGCTCCAGGTCAAAGGCTATGGGACTCCAACAGCCCCAGGCTTGGTCAGCCACCCCACGGTCAGAGGAGATCTTTAGCTGGAGGCTGTAATCCATTTATAGCACCTTGGCACAAGTTGTGATCTAATGACATGGAAGATTTATTCATTTTATCTACTAGGACAATGGTTTTCAAATTTTGTTCTATGAGCTCCAGGATTTTGTTCCAGGACCTTAGAGGCCTTGGAAGTGAAAGGGAAGCCCAAGGATTAGAGTTCTGGGTTTGCTGCCCTGTCTCAACCAGAGCAGGTGTCACTGTGACCTCTTTTATATTTAGGTACATGGGTGTGTGTATAGGGAGAGGGGAAGATTTCAACTGCTAAAAACAAAAAGGTTTTAACCTACAGGACTATATTGGTGTTCATCTTTAAAATTTTTTAAATCATATACAAACACATATTTCTATTAACATCAAACATGAAACAGTATACTTCCTCCTATAAAATGTGAAATTTCACATCCCCCTTTACCAGCCAGTTTTTGTTGAAATCATCTAGGACTTTAGATCTCAATCTTTTTAATACATTTTGACATTATGTATCTTCTCCTTCCCTTTATTTTTGACATTTGCAGAAAGTTTCATAACTAAATTAGCAATAGTAATCTAAATTTAATGCTATTTCACTGGTTCCACCTTTCACTACATTTTCTTTTATAAATCTTCCTGATTTCTAAATTCTTTATTATGATTAATTTCTTGGCTCACTGGAGCACTTATTCAATAATTTTTTTCAGGAAAGGTACACTAACAGTATGCGTTCTGAAGCCTTGCACATTGGAGATTGTTTTCCTTCTACTCTTCCATATGAAGGCTAATGTGTCCAGGGCTAGAATTCTGGGAACACAATATTTGCTCCTCGAAATTGCTTCAAAAAAAGAGAAAGGAAATCTACACTCTAAGCTGAAACTTTTCACAGCAGTCATTATGTGGACAGTGTTGCATTGTTTTCTTCCAGTGTTTGTTTTTTTTTTTTTTGACTTTATTATTTTTATTTTATTTTTATTACTCTGCATTGACTTAATATACCCAACTCATACATTTACACCAACTTTCAACATGAAATTAAATTTGTTTACATAGAATCATTTCGGCTCTAATAAAACTGTAAAAGGAAGAGTTTTGATCTCAGCTGGATTATTTTCCATTATAACGAATGCTTCCCTTGAATCTGCATGCTTTAAAGCATTGAGAAATCATTGAATTGAGAAACTTTGCCCTGATGTATCTAGTCATTTTAATTAATTCAACTCTAAGATTCAAATTTTTCTTCCACTTAAAAATATTTTTCAGGACTTCCCTGGTGGCGCAGTCGTTAAGAATCCACCTGCCAATGCAGGGGACACCAGTTTGATCCCTGGTCCAGGAAGATCCCACATGCCGTGGAGCAACAAAGCCCGTGTACACAACAACTGAGCCTGTGCTCCAGAGCCCGCAAGCCACAACTACTGAGCCCGTGTGCTACAACTACTGAAGCCACGCACCTAGAGCCCATGCTCCGCAGCAAGAGAAGCCACCACAATGAGAAGCCTGCGCACCGCAATGAAGAGTAGCCCCCGCCCGCTGCAACTAGAGAAAGCCCACATGCAGCAACGAAGACCCAACACAGCCAAATAAATAAATAAATAAAAATATTTTTCTTCTACTGTTTCTTTTTTACTTCCCTCCACCTGTGATGTCCTCTCCTGAAGGTATTTCAATTACAGGGTATCAGCTCACTTCGATCATGTCCTGTGTCTTTTTTCTCTTATTGTTTCCATTCCTTTATCCTTTTCCTTAGTGTCTTGGGACAATTTATCAAGCTTACTTCTCATTCATTAATTCCATTTTCTCCTGGGTTCAATTCACTGTCTGCTTCCTCCACTGCATGAATTCAGAGTTGATGTGCATCTCCAAGATGATGACTTTCAGACTCCTCCCTTTTCCAGATTGCCTGCTTTTACATCATAAATGCAATTTACTCTTATTGAAAATGCAAATAAGAGGTGATCTGAGAGTTTTCCTTCGTCTTCCTGTGACTCAAAGGGTGACATCTGCCCTGTGTCATTAGCATGCCTGCTGTCTTTTGAGCTGCTGTTGCTTTATATCACATGTCCGGTGAGTGTTCTCTGTCTGCCCGCTCTGCAGAGCGACAGGTATGTTTGCCCAGCAAAGTTCAGGCAGATTCTGCCCCAGAGAATATGGGTCCCTGAGCAAATATTTCAGGCTCAAGGCACATAGAGAAAAAGAGGATTTAGATTTGCTGTAGTTTTACTCTGTGAGATTAGAGGTATGGCTGCCCCCTGGGAAATCGGGAGGAAGCTGCGGCCCCAGATCAATCACTTCAGGGAACCTCATCGCTGTGCAGTGGTTCTTTTCCACAGCTGTCCTGGCAGCCAGAAAGTTATCTGGGGCTCTTGCTTTCCTTCTCAACCTGACACTACCACCTTCGTTAGGAGCCTGCACAACGTAACTCATCATCTGAGCTAAACTGTCAGTGAGTGCTCTGAGGGCGCCCTTTCCTCACAAAGGAGAGGCACTGCTAGTACTTACCTCGTGGTGGTGGTTGAGGATGGGATGGAGACGTCTCACACACACACACACACACACACACACACACACACACACCCTTCTGCCACATCTCCTGCCCCGGCCTCTTCCTCCCCCACCACCCTGCGGTTTCAAAGCTGGAAAGTACTTCCCTCAGCCCGGACTCACCATCTTTTCCAACTGCAATCATTTGTTGTTTTCAATGGGAATTTGAAGAAGGGAGTAAGTTCTTACCCCATTCCAGCAATATCTGGCACGAAGTCCGTTCTTAATTTAGATCTGTTGAAGGAAAGACACCCATAGCATCAACTCCCCTCTCAATTCTAAAATTGTCCTGTTTATAAGAATGAGAAAGTGACCTAATGTCACCTCCAGAATGTCGAGGCTTACTGAAAACAGTTTGATCACAGTTGGCAGCAGCTGACACCAATCAAAGCCCAATTACTCAATGAGAAGGTCAGAGAAATGATTTTAGAGTCCTTTAGACTGGGAGCTAGAAAGGCAATTGGTCAGTGGTGGTTGACAAGAGGCTTGGACATTTACTGAAGAGTTTTTAAAGGAGTTGGAACACCTAAATGAACATATCCTAATCAAAGAGAGACTGAGCAGCTGAAATCTGTTCAAAGGCTTTGAGAGCTTCAGCACGGAGCTAATTTTAATCACCATCTTTAGATAAGAGAGAAGTAAGCAGGTCACTTTGGTACATTCAGAAATTCTATGTGAGGCTTAAGACGGAGAGTGCGGAGGAAGGAGACAGAGTCTACAGCTTCTCCCCACACCAATACTACGGAGGCCCAAACAGCTCTCTACATCATAAGACCAACACTGCTTCACAGTTTCTGGAATAAGTTCAAAAGGATATTGGATTTGGAAAATAGAATGGGATTCATTTTGGAGCCACCAAATTAATCCTTCTTTAATGAGGAAAAACATGGCACATCCAAGATCGAAACAAATCTCAGAATGGCAAGAGTCAAACTACATAAACAGGCTAAGAGGATTTGCAGAACAAGAGAATAAAAATAAAAATTCAGACCTTCACGAGGCTCCCTCCCAGTGGATTTGGTTGTACATGGTACAAAGAGACATTGGTCAGATAAGTTCAAAGCAATGATTGTTCATGACAATTTGCCTAAAAGCAGGCTGCACACTAAAGAAAACGGATCTCCCCTCACCCCACCCTAAAGGAGAGCATTAAATTCTTATGTTAAGCCACTCAGAAACGGGGATTTATTTACTGCTGTAGTACAGTCTGGCTGTAACATTAGCTTTCACTAAGGTATGCTGTGGAAACAACCACGAAATATCGGTAGCTTAGAACACTACCAGATGTTCTCACATTAGATGTGGTTGTGGTTGGCTCTGTCTCTGTTTCATGCGTCTTCATCCTGCATTCACGGTGAAGAAGCAGCCCCTATCTGGGGGTGCTGCCGTTCTCACAGCGGTGGCAAGAAAGTGGGAGGAACCACATGACGGCTTCTAAAACTCCGGCTCAGAAGTGGCACACAACACTTGTCATCATTTCATCGCTCAGACCAAGTCACGTGGCCAAGCCTTACTACAGTGGAGCAGAGAACTCTACCCCCTCCACAGGGAGGAGCAGCAAATAACTGAGAACAATAATACAGCCTACCATAATGCCTGAGCCTGGCTAATACACATATTTAGAACAGAAGCGAGCTGTCACCAAATAACAAAGCAAAAGTAAACCCCCAAAACTATAATATGTGGTATTAGTCCAGCTGAGATAGGTGTTGTGTGTCTGTGTTCCTATAACACTCCATGCCTATTTTCCTCTGAAATAGCATCTACTGCACTATATCACAACTTTATGCATATTGATAAGTTTCCCTTAATCAGTGGAAAACTTCTTGAGGGCAAAATCTTCCTATCTCTCAATCTCCGTGGTTTGCAATAAATGTTTGAGCAACTGAACTGAACTGGGGAGAATGTCACTACCTAGATTTGACCTTGCATCTTCACTAGTCTTTAAATTCAATGTAAATCTATACCAGATTACAATTTCCTGCAATGCTATGAATTCTTTGATATTTCCCTAAGAGGGACACTTGATAGCAGGTGGAAAATGAATTAGATGAGAGTCTTTCTTTTGGTAATTATAAAAGCTAAATGAACAAGAAGTTATTCAAGGTTAGGTTAGATGTCAGACAAGGCTGGACAATTGTTCTGATCTCTAAGACATTGACTGTAAAACTGAATCTTGGAAACAGTGATACTCAGAGAGACTTTATGGTTGTGTGTTAGGGTACAAGCTAAGCTGCTATAACAAAGAGACCCCCAAGCATACTAGCTCAAATATAGAAATTTATCTTCTGTGTAGTTTTCCACTGACTAAGTTTTCCACTGATTAAGGAAAACTTATCAATATGCATAAAGTTGTGATATAGTGCAGTAGATGCTATTTCAGAGGAAAATAGGCATGGAGTGCTATAGGAACACAGATACACAACACCTATCTCAGCTGGAGGCAAGGGCCTAAGGCAGGTTTTGCAGAAGACGAGATGCCTTAGCAGAGTCTTAAAGGCAAAAGTGAAAAAAATATCTTTGCAAAGGGGAAGGGAACAGTACTTCAGGCAGAAAGAGCCACAGGAACTAAGTCAAGTATGTGAAGGTGACATCTTTATTCCTATTCCAGGTTCCCCAGTTGAGTATTTTATCCAGATCTGTCACTCTTTATGGACTACCTGTCCACAGGGACTCTGGAAGCTACCTCTTGTGCTTGCCTTTCTTTTGTTGGGGAACCATTTCAGATGGCCAGCCTTAGAGAGTGTCCTTAGATACACTTGGTCATGTGTGTAAAGTTGCTGAGGGCTTAATAGTCTTCCTTCTCACAGGTTGGTTGACAATTCTCCATAGTGTTTCTGCATGTCCTGTATCAGCTTTTGTTCCACACTGCCTTTTCAAGGTTGTTTGTGTAACAGACAGCCTTGGAAGATAGAGATAGTATCACCCTCCAGGACAGAAAGCACATTAGCTTCATGACCCAGGATAATTAAGATAATGTCTCCCTCCAGACATTATCCCAAGCTTGGGCAAGTTTACCAGCATCACTCTTTCAAAAATAGGGATTTCCTCAACTGTGATGCACAACTTCACCTAGGTGTCCTGTGAGACTTGGGGGCAAGGGGAACCAATGTGAACATAAAGATCGTGCAGCCTGTGAAGTCATCAGTAATAGAGTCCTTTGTCCCTGACCCAGGAGATGCAGGTCCCCTGCCAGTATACAGGAAATTGTGGCAGGATAACTTGTTAGCTTGCGAGGAAATAAAATCTCAGACTCCTCACAGTTCTTGACATTCCAGGGATATTTTCATTTTGGATCAGAAAACATTCCCTTAAACCAAGGGGATGAGTTTCTAATGAAGAATTTCTGGCATTAACAACAGATAAAGAAATAGTTTTTAAGCAATTCACTCTCCCATTGTCACCACCTTACCCAGCTGTGTGTTAGGAGAGCCCTGTGTGAGTGCTTCGGAACTGGCTCACCCTCTGAAATGAAGAAGTGGGAAAGTCAAGGTGAGTGGAGCCTTCAGAAGGAGATTCCTAATGCTTCTCAATGTACTGCAAAAAAAAAAAAAAAAAAAAAAAAATCTTTGGAAGCCTGGCAATGATTCATGTGTATGCTAATAACTTTTGTATTGTTGAGTATATTGTGTCATGTTCTAGAGTGTGGAACTGTGGTTAAATCAACTTTGTGGGAAACCATACATGTCAAACTCCCTCTCTTCTGAACTATAGGGGTTTTGCCATCTCCTGGGAAGTGGTCCTTGTTACATAATCAAAGCTATCTCAGCAGCACAATATCCATTTTCAGCCTCTGGAGAAGCAGAAAGAGAGCATATGGAATACAAGCAAATTTTTTTTTAACATCTTTATTGGAGTATAATTGCTTTACAATGTTGTGTTAGTTTCTGCTGTATAACAAAGTGAATCAGCTATACATAAACATATATCCCCATATCCCCTCCCTCTTGCACCTCCCTCCCACCCTCCCTATCCCAGCCCTCTAGGTGGATACAAAGCACCGAGCTGATCTCCCTGTGCTATGCAGCTTCTTCCCACTAGCTATTTATTTAACATTTGGTAGTAAAATAGATAGCTACTATTTTACTAGTAGCTAGTAGTGTCAATGCTACTCTCTCACTTCATCCCAGCTTCCCATTCCCCCTCCCTGTGACCTCAAGTCCATCCTCTACATCTGCATCTTTATTCCTGTCCTGCCCCTAGGTTCTTCAGAACCATTTTTTTTTTTTTTAGATTCCATATATATGTGTTAGCATATGGTATTTGTTTTTCTCTTTCTGACTTACTTCACTCTGTATGACAGACTCTAGGTCCATCCACCTCACTACAAATAACTCAATTTCATTTCTTTTTATGCCTGAGTAATATTCCATTGTGTATATGTGCCACATCTTCTTTATCCACTCATCTGTCGATGGATAGTTAGGTCGATTCCATGTCCTGGCTATTGTAAATAGTGCTGCAATGAACACTGTGGCACATGTCTCTTTTTGAATTATGGTTTTCTCAGGGTATATGCCCAGTAGTGGGATTGCTGGGTCATATGGTAGTTCTATTTCTAGCCTTTTAAGGAACCTCCATACTGTTCTCCATAGTGGCTGTATCAATTTACATTCCCACCAACAGTGCCAGAGGGTTCCCTTTTCTCCACACCCTCTCCAGCATTTATTGTTTGTAGATTTTTTGATGATGGCCATTCCGACTGGTGTGAGGTGATACCTCATTGTAGTTTTGACTTGTACTTCTCTGATGATTCGTGGTGTTGAGCATCCTTTCATGTGTTTGTTGGCAATCTGTGTATCTTCTTTGGAGAAATGTCTATTTAGGTCTTCTGCTGATTTTTGGATTGGGTTGTTTTTTTTCTTGGTATTGAGCTGCATGAGCTGCTTGTATATTTTGGAGATTAATCCTGTGTCAGTTGCTTCATTTGAAAATATTTTCTCCCATTCTGAGGTTGTCTTTTTGACTTGTTTATGGTTTCCTTTGCTGTGCAAAAGCTTTTAAGTTTCATTAGGTCCCATTTGTTTATTTTTGTTTTTATTTCCATTTCTCTAGGAGGTGGCTCAAAAAGCATCTTGCTATGATGTATGTCATAGAGTGTTCTGCCTATGTTTTCCTCTAAGAGTTTTATAGTGTCTGGCCTTACATTTAGGCCTTTAATCCATTTTGAGTTTACTTTTGTGTATGGTGTTAAGAAGTGTTCTAATTTCATTCTTTTACATGTAGCTTTCCAGTTTTCCCAGCACCACTTATTGAAGAAGCTGTCTTTTCTCCATTGTATATTCTTGACTCCTTTATCAAAATAAGGTGGCCATATGTGTGTGCATTTATCTCTGGGCTTTCTATCCTCTTCCATTGATCTATATTTCTGTTTTTTTGCCAGCACTGTACTGTCTTGATTACTGTAGCTTTGTAGTATAGTCTGAAGTCAGGGGAAGAACATTTCTTTAAGTGGCATGGAAGTTGCATATTTCTCTTCTACTCATCCTCTTTTGGGAGAACTGGTTCATATGGCATACCCAGGTGCAAGGGGAGCTGGGAGATGTTGCCTTTAGCTGCATTGCCTCTAGCTGTGTGCCCTGATAAAATCTGATGGGGTTGAGTAGGGGGTCTATGGCTACAGAAAGGAGAGAAAGAACACTGCAAAGCAGATAGCTGTCTTCTTCACAGACTCAAAATATGATAATCCACTGTCCTGTGCATCCTTGCAATAAATCCATTTACCAAAGGTAATCTGGATGAGTCAGTTCCTTAAAAAGCCAAACCAATATATGTGTACGTCCTCAACAATATTTCTTATTTAACCTGGTGAGGTAAAGGAGTACTTTCTTTTTATTTATGCAGAGTGACTACAACAGCACCTGTGAGCATCCCTGGTAGGTCCCGTGTGAGGTCCAGAGCTGATGTCCCCATAAAAATGAAAATCTCTTGTGTGCCAGGCCAACCGCAGTTACTCAGTGGAGAGAAATCAGCACCACTCATACTGAAGAGTAGTAGACAATTCTCTGTCACCACATTACGGTAGATTAAAAGTCCCTGCAATCCCACTCCTGGGCATATATCCAGAGAAAACCATAATCCAAAAAGATACATGCACCCTGATGTTCATTGCAGCACTATTTACAACAGCCAGGGCATGGAAGCAACCTAAATGTCCATTGACAGAGGAATGGATAAAGAAGTTGTGGTACATATATACAATGGAATATTACTCAGCCATAAAAAAGAATGAAATAATGCCATTTGCAGCAACAGGGATGCACCTAGAGATTATCATACTAAGTGAGGTAAGTCAGACAGAGAAAGACAAACGTCATATGATATCACTCATATGTGGAATCTAATTTTTAAAAAATGATACAAATGAATTTATTTACAAAACAGAAACAGACTTACAGATATCAAAAACAAACTTATGGTTACCAAAGGGGAAACATGGAGAAGGAAATGATAAATCAGCAGCTTGGGATGAACATACACACACTACTATATATATGATAGATAACCAAGAAGGGCCTACTGTATAGCACAGGGAACTCTACTCAGTATTCTGTGATAACCTATATGAGAAAAGAATCTGAAAAAAGAATGAATATATGTATATATATAACTGAATCACTTTGCTGTACACCTGAAACTAACACAACATTGTAAATCAAGTATACTCCAGTAAAATGAAAAAAAAAAGCCCGCGGAGATGGAGGTGATGGAGAGATGGGGTTAATCCTCTCTTTCCCTCTGTGTGGGCCTACTGCAGGAAGACACTATGAAAACAGGAAAGAGAGGGGAAATCTTTCTTGCCTGGACACAGGTTGTTCTAGAATGAAGAAGAGAAGCAATGTCCAGTTAGTATTGGTCTGTTTTCTTAGTGGATTATCTAAATAATTCAGCAACATATTTTCTTGCTTGATGTAGAGGATGCACTTAAAAAGGTGCCAACCAGGGCTTCCCTGGTGGCGCAGTGGTTGAGAGTTCGCCTGCCGATGCAGAGGACACGGGTTCGTGCCCCGGTCCGGGGAGATCCCACATGCCACGGAGCGGCTGGGCCCGTGAGCCATGGCCACTGAGCCTGCGCGTCCGGAGCCTGTGCTCCACAACGGGAGAGGCCAAAACAGTGAGAGGCCTGCATACCGCAAAAAAGAAAAAAAAAAAAAAGGTGCCAACCAGCATTTTATTTGATATTTGTAAGAATTTGGACTAAATTGGTTTGGGTGCCAAGAGTGATTCAAATACAAGTTTAAAAAGAAAAAAACAAAAAAAACCCCAACAAGCCCTCCATCAGTATTTATTCGAGTTAAGTGAAAACACACTCAACTAAATGAAAACTAAGTTGGGAGCCTAGTGTGATCAGCACAATCTCTCTTTAGCCGGTCACGGCCTGAGGGAGACACCTCTAACAGCTTAACCCTTCCACAGGTGTCACATGTGCCATTAGAATCTGAAATAAGCCACGTTCGCAGTGTATTTTTATTATTTTAGTTTGTTGACTGGTTTTGCTCTGTGCTGGCAATTCTAAAATGATTCTCCACCCTGCACTCTCTGTCACATGTTCTCTGCCTGTTTCTCTTTCCTCTGGATCCTCCATCTTGTGGCTGGAATAATCCTTCTAAAACACAAATTTCATCATGTCACTCCACTACTTTATTCCCTTCAGTGGCTCCTCATGGCCAAGGTCAGTGGCTCTCAATGTCTCCCCCACTGCAACACACAGGACAAATGTCATTTAGATGTAAGAACCCACCCCTTGCTGACCAAACCCCAACTCCCCACATTTTGTAGAGAAGCAAAGCAGATACTGTCACAAATATTTGTTAACAGAACCTTATGTACATGAAGCCAACAAAACATCTCATTTCATGAGAAAAAGAAATAGCCAAATACTGGCAATCTTTATTCTAAGGGGAGTTTCGACTTTTTCCAACAGAACCCTAAGGTCTTTCCTACTTCAGGGCTTACATCCTCCCAACTTTTCCCATGGTTTGCACTCACTTCTTCCAGCTTCTCCTCTATTGCCACCTCCTTAGGGAGGTCTTCTCTGATGGATCCCAGTCAATGTTATCTATTTCCTTATGCTCTGCATTGCATTTTCTTAATTTCTTCTTCACTGAATTTATCACTCCCTGAGATTTTATAATTTTATTCATTTTTGAATTTATTTTCTCTCTCTGCTAGGAGACTATAAGCTCTTTAAGGGCAAGATCTTTCTTTCTTGTTCACTGTTATATTCCCGGTAACTACAAGAACAGTGCATAAATAAATTTGTTGAATGAATGAATAAACATTGAGGCACTGCTATTTCTTAAGCTAGAATTATTTTTATATTCAAACTTGGTATTAAAGTATAATATACATTCAGAAGAGTATACTTACATGTCCTAAATGTGCATGTTAAGTTTCACAGATGAGGCACATTTGTGTAACCAGCACCCAGATCAAATAACATAATATGACCAACTACTTCAAAATCCCCTCATCCTCCTTCTGTCATTCACTCCCACCACAGATAATTATTATCTTGACTTTTACAGCATGAATAATGAGTATATTATCTTTTGTGTCCGACTTCTTTTACACATGAGGCTTGTGACATTCATATATATTGTTGTATGTAGTTTGGTTTTTGTTGTTTTTCAAAATTTTTATTGAAATATAGCTGATTTACAATTTTGTGTTAGTTTCAGGGGTACAGCAAAGATTCAGATAGATAGATAGATAATTTATTTATATATTCTTTTTTAGATTTTTTCCATTGTTAGTTATTACAAGATACTAAGTGTAGTTCCCTGTGCTATACAGTAGGTCCTCATTATCTATTATCTATTTTATATATAGTAATGTGTACATTTAAATCCCAAACTCCTAATTTATTGCTCCTCCCCCTTTCCCCTTTGGTAACCGTAAGTTTGTTTTCTATGTCTGTGAATCGATTTCTGATTGTAAATAAGTTCATTTGTATCATTTTCTTTAGATTCCTCACATAAGCAATATCACATGATATTTGTCTTTCTCTGTCTGACTTACTTCACTTAGCATGATAATCTCTAGGTCCATCCATGTTGCTGCAAATGGCATTAGTTCATTCTTTTTTATGGCTGAGTAATATTCCATCATGTATATATACCACATCGTCTTTATCCATTCCTCTGTTGATGGACATTTAGGTTGCTTCCATTCTTGGCTATTGTAAATAATGCTGCTATGGCCATTGGGGTGCATATATCTTTTTGAATTTTAGTTTACTTCGGATGTATACCCAGAAGTAGTTGTAGTTTGTTCACTCTCATTAATGTATAGCTTTCCACTGTAGGAATACACCATAATTAATTTTTCAATACAATGTATCGGTGGCCACGTGGGAAGTTGCTAGCTAAGGGCTGTTACCAATAGTGCTGCTATGAACATTCCAGGACATGTTTTTGGTGCACATATGCATGCACTCCTGCTGGATGTATACTTAGAAGTGAAATTGCCATGTCATAGGATTTGCTATAGGTTCACTTTTAATAGACACAACTTTTTCACCAAGTATCTGTACCAATTACATTCCTACCAATGGTGTGTGAGAGTTCTGGATGCTTTTGAGCTCTTCAGAGTTTCAGTGATTATATATTTTTTCCTAAACATTTCTGATTGGTTTTTTTTTTCTTTTTTTTTTTGCGGTACGCGGGCCTCTCACTGTTGTGGCCTCTCCCGTTGCAGAGCACAAGCTCCGGACGCGCAGGCTTAGCGGCCATGGCTCACAGGCCCAGCCGCTCTACGGCATGTGGGATCTTCCCGGACCGGGGCACGAACCCGTGTCCCCGCATCAGCGGGCGGACGCTCAACCACTGCGCCACCAGGGAAGCCCTTCTGATTGGTTTTGATAGTCTCTCGTTCTTTGATTTTTAAGTTTCATTTCTATTTCACGCATGGGTATGTTATATTCTATATGGGATAATACAAACAGTTGACGTTTATTGAGCCCAAATCGTTGATTGGTTGTTTCTGCTGCTTTTTAAACATGGAGGCTTGTTTTCTCATGTGTTTGATGTTTGGGTTTTTTTTTTTTTTTTTCCTTAATCATGAACTCATATTTGCCTGAACTTAATCTTGGGAAATTTAAGTAGCCTAGGTTTAAAATGGCCTTCTCCAGAGAAGACTTGCAAGAGCTTCAGATTCCAGAACCAGTTTAATTTAATCTCAGCTTGATATTCGCCTAGCCACAGAGGTAGTCTAAATTTAAACCCCAGACACCGCACGAGAGTAGGTCTATGGTAGCAAATTCTCAGGAGATACTTTTGTTTTTCCCCTTGGAAGAAGTAGGCTGGTTTCACCGTCAATGTCTAACCCACCTTTTGATGAAGGTGTGGCTCCTTTTAGTGCCCAGATGTATGTGGGACTGGTCTGCTCATCTGCCCACATTGCACAGGCCTCAGGCCTCAGTATTTCTTATCTCTCTAGGAGACATCAATCCTCAAAGTTCTATTATACTGGGAACTACATTCCCTCCCCCTTCCCACTCAGGACAGCCCAGTTATCTGTGTCCACTTACCACTCTGGTTTCAGCTCTTAATCATTATAATTTTAAATTTTGTTCTGTTTACTACGTTTTAGGAGTTACCGCCCTTTAAAAATTTCTCTTGCTTTCTTGAACATTTAGTAATGCATCAATACTTAAAACTTTTTTTGTTTGTTTGATTTTTAATTTATCCACCACTTAGGTGTTTGTCAGTGAGAGAGCTTTTCAAAATGTCTAATCTGCCATGTTCCCAAAAGCCTAAGTCTATGCTTGACTTCTTAATTTAAAAACAAGAAGCATTCCCTCTTCTTTTTCACTTCCCTCCCCTTCCCTTCCCTTTCTCTTGGAGAAGTAGCATGGATGGGGCTAAGCAAGGGAGGGGCTGATAGGCAGTATGGCCAAGGAGGTACCTGCAAGTTTGGGGGGCCAAGGAGGCAGTGGTGTGAAGGAGGTATTTGTGAGACCAAGAAGGCAGCAACAAGGACAAGGAGACAGCAGTGAGGCTGAGGATCAAAACAACAGCTGGGGGCTTCCCTGGTGGCGCAGTGGTTGAGAGCCCGCCTGCCGATGCAGGGGACACGGGTTCGTGCCCCGGTTTGGGAAGATCCCACATGCCGCGGAGTGGCTGGGCCCGTGAGCCATGGCCGCTGAGCCTGCGCGTCTGGAGCCTGTGCTCCAGAATGGGAGAGACCACAACAGTGAGAGGCGTACCACAAACAAACAAATAAACAAACAAAAAACAACAGCTGGCATGATCTAGCTATTGGTGACATGCAGTGGGACTGAACAAATAAATAAACATACTCAAAATAATGTGAACCAAGTTTCTCACTATAAGAAGAAGGATTACAAGTATAGCAAAGGGGAAGACTGCAAAAGAACTCTAAAGTGTTCAATTGGAATTGGGGGGCATCAGTGGGAACTCATGGTTTTTTAATAGCTATATAAATAAATATTAGTGTAGTGTGTATATAAATATATGTATATGTACGCATCTAAGCTCTGTCCGCTGACCCAGTATAAATAAGCACATCATACCAAAATCTTGGTTTCTAAATTCTGTCTAACATTAGCAGGAAACAGGACTCCTTGCGGAAATAACTAATCCTAAGGGTGAGACAGGGAAAACACAAGACAAACCTAGAATATCTTATTGGACCAGAATTGAAGGAATGCTCAAAGAATGACAAAGATACATCAAAGGGACAGAGGAGTCAGCTTGAAGGGGCTCTCACTGGTCAATTATGGACATTACAAACATCAAAATAAATACTGATAGTAACAGATTAAAATCTATTATTGAGTAAAATAAATACCCATGAGTCCACGCTGATATGAGTGAATGAAGGGGAAAGAAGGAAAAGTTTTTCCTTACAATAGCCAACTAATAAATATAGAAGGAATGATGGAAATAGAAAACACCATCTGGCAATCAATATACTGGTAGTTGATTTAGGCAGAAGTTGCCTTGGAAGTAAAGGCTGGTGGCTGATGGTTTGAAGAGGAATAGGATAAATACTTATCAATTACAAAAGAAAAAATGGTGACTTTGCAGTGTAGAAACCTGGACGACACCCTCATCTCATGACCCAGTGACCGAGGTTAACATCAGCAGTGATGAGTCAGGTCAACACCACGTACCTCCTGATGTGACAAACCACAAAGAGCATGGCTTCATTTCTACAAAGAATGTATGCCTGAGTCTGGTCATGAGGAAACTACTGGGGGACCCAGACTATGAGACACAGTGACAGTGCACTGTCCAGTATGCTAGTGCTGGCCGCATGTGGTTACTAAGCGCTTGGAATGTGACCAGTCTTAATTGAGATGTGCTATATTTGCATTGGATTTCGAAACTTTTATGTGGAAAAAATAACATAAATAGATAATTTTTGCACTGATTACATTTTTAAATAACATTTTGAAAGAAATGGGTTAAATAAGTATATCATCACTATTAATTTCACCTGATTCTTTTTCCTTTTCCTAATGCTAGAAAAAAATTCCATTTTGCTTTTCCACTAGAAAATTTTAAAATATATACTTAGTGCATGTTTTGAGCAATGCTGAAAGGCCTGCACTATTTGAAACTACCATGGATGTGAAAGTCGGAAAGACTGAAGCACTATTCCAGGCTGAAGGAGACTAAGGAGACAGGACAGTTAAATGCACAGTTGGGGTCCACCCCATTTCCTCATGACTAGACTCAGGCATGCATTCTTTGCAAGAATACCACAGCAATGAATGATTGCTTGATATAGATAGATAGATAGATAGATATGCCATCTTCTCTCATCTTTCTGATATATATACATATGAGAGATTAGAAGACATAGACAGAATGCAGTAATATGTTAACAATTAGGAAATCTGAATGAAGGGAATGTAAGAATTTTTTTATACTATTCTGTTAACTTTTGCATAAGTTTAGATTTTTTCAAAATAAATAATAAATGTACCTGAGGGTAAAATGAACGATAAAAGAAGGTAATGATGGAACTACAACTCACAAACACCTCGACAATGCATTAGCTCTATAATCATCAGTGTCACCCCAGTACCAGAGGCTCGCCATGCTCCGTGACGGAGACAGAACAGACAAATGATTTGTGTACAATTCTCGGAGCAGCAGTTAAAATTCCACTCAGTTCTCTCCCACTCAAGAAAACAAATCAGAATACAAGTAGACAAGATGAATTTATAGAAAGGACAGCCTTGAATCTGCTCTAATTTATAAAAGAAGTAATGGACCTGTAACCCTTGACATTTCAGCTAATATCAAATTGCACCATGAGAGGGAAATGTGTTAACCACTCTACAATCGAGAACTGCTGACAGACCAGTTGTTCTTTACCATTTCAATGGTAAGACTTCTTGTAGTTAAAATTTTTTCACAGAATAGCACATGACAGTACTTCCATGGATTTTCATTCAATCTACAGATGAGGTTCTTAAAGAATTTGTCTTTTTAGACTGTGCAGTAACCTAGAGATCCAGAGCCCACATATTGGGAATCACCAGGCAAGGATAAAAACCCCTTCAGGATTAATTTTGTACTGACTCTCTGTTCTGCGCTACTTGAGGTTATCCAGACTCATCATGTTGTTTAAGACCATCATCACTTTGCTCATGACTTCCTTATGTCAAGAGTATCTATCTTTCCCCTTCCTGCCTGCTTTAAGAGCTTTTCTACTCTGACCTAGTTAGGGTTATTAGATTCCAATCTAGTCTTGGAATCCAATCTAATCTCTAATTAACATGAAACAAAATGAATTTGTTGGACGGATATAGGATGGTTCACAAGATGGAAGGAATATTAGAAGAATTGGGCTCAGAAGGGGCAAGAATCAGGACAGCTCCAGAGATTCTGCTGGGAGGAGCCAGACATGGTGCTGCCACCATGGGGATGAGTCCACTTCAACCTGATTTTGTTTCCTTTGCATCAGTCTGCTCAAGCTCTCACCTATTGGAAGATAAAGTCCAATTAGCCTAGGGCATGTGTGCGGGGTCGTGAACCCACTCATTGGTTAGAGAAGGGCAGGGCCCCTTGACTGAGAATTCCATCTAAATGACACAAATGAGAGGTGATTTGTGGGGGAGAGGTGATTTCTCACGAGAAAATCTTTCTCAAAAGAAAACAGAGGAGAATGGATTCTGGGAGGCAGGAAAGTTAACAAAACTTACCCCTCTAATCTTTAAAACTTAATTCAAGCAACACATTTATCAGGTAAAAGAAAGAAACCATACCAAAATAAAAATGTACTTACACTCTCTCCCACAAAAGGAAGACTGTGCCAGTGCAATGCAATGTGATTAGATTGACTCCTGGCCTCCACCCAGCTCCTATTCCAAAACTGGGCTGAGCTAAAATTCTTATCTTCTTGAAAGGGGTTAGGAGAAAGGGTAAGTTAGAGAGTGACTGCCTTATAATCATTTGGGACCTTCCTAGTTTTGTTTATAGGACATACTTTGTTTGTAAGTTGGTCTATTTTCCACATAACTAATAATTGAAAACATTTCCTTTTCTTTTACACAGTGACTGAAAGACCAACCGCAAATATTGTTCTTCAGGAACCTTATAAAATCACAAACTTTTTAAAAGTTTGGGCTCCAATTTTCATCTATGGTGAAAGGCTTTATTATGTATGTATGTATGTGTGTGAGGCGAACGTAATAAACACTACACTACGGAAACACCTACGTATGTATCAATATGTATGTGTGTCTGTGCTTATTCAGCCAGCCAACCAGTCAACCAGCCAACCTCCTAACTGTCTATCTATCTATGTATCATCTCTATAGAATAGCAGGGAAGGAAATACAGCTCAAGGCTACACATTCTGTGTCTCTTTGCTTTGAACCATCAACTAATTTGTTGGGGTTCTTGGCTCAGTTCACTGACACAGACTTTCATTCTTGAGGGATATGAGTCCTTGGTGGACCTGCCTACGTGGGGTTGTGACAGTCTTCCATTAAGATTCCACGAAGCATCTAGCGTTTCCATCCTTGCTTCTCCCTAGTCTCACTGTGTATGTAGCTGTAACCCTATTTTGCTCTGCATGATCAACAAGTCCAGATGAAATACAGTCTCTTTGGGGGGGCAGTTTCCTAGTGGCATGGAGAGTCTGAAAGGACAAGGCAGCATTGGTAGCTTCCAATCCATGGGAACAATGATTGTATCTCCTAGTAGAAATAGAACCCAGAGGCGTAAGGACAGGAAGCACAAAGGTTGCTGGGAGGCATAAGATGTAATCACACAAGGCACCACTCCCCTTAGTTTTTGGTTCCCCAATGTCTGTATTTCGGTCATAGAGAACAGGAGGAGGAAAACATACCAGATACTAATCTCTGGTTTATAGCAACCTATAAGACAGCACACTAACTTTACAGAATGCCGGCTTCAGCCAAGAACAAGTCTTCAATATTCTATTCTTCCACCTTAGAAGAGTAGCTGCTCCTGGGGGTTGAGGAATATGATAGCACCAGTGATTTCCATAAACATCGTCCCGTTGCCCTTTATGCTGCGATGATGTACATTCTTTGGTCCAACGTTGCCCAGACCGTCATAATAATACTGTATTATAAGGCATTGGTTTGCACAGAGACGGTGCTGGCAGAGGCATGATGGATGGGGAAACCAAATCCAAAGCCTGTTGTCAATCCTGTACTATAGATATTCGTTTATTTCCATTTTACATATGGGGAAACTGAGACAATAGTGAAATAACTTGCCTGAGGTCACTCACACAGTAAGTGGCAGATACAGGATCCACGCCACCTGACCAGCTCCAGTGGGTGATCTTATCTTCTCGTTGGAGAAGTGAGGTGACTCAACCAATGGAATGACCAGGCCTTGGTCCTCTAACGACTGCCTTATCACCCTGTACTCTCTGCTCTACTACCTGCCTGCTTGGAGGGTGCTGGAAAGAGAACACCAAGGATTTACAATCTGTAGGAGCCAAAGAGTAAATATTCTTTACATAACCATTGAAAGTACTAAAGAGATCATGTTGTTTATCTTACAAAGATGAAATGTGAAACCTCTTTAATTTTTAAGTAGCATAGATATAATAGCATAAATTTTCACCAAACAGAAGGAAACTGAAATCATTGTCACCCTCCTCGGTAAAACCCTTCAGGTATACATTACTACCTTTCACACGAAGTCCAAATTCCTGATCCAGGCAAACTTCACGCACTGCTGCTCAGAGCTCCACCCCGCCCCACTGCTCACATTTCGTCCTGACTCCGGACTCGAAACATATTAAAATACAAACAGGTTCTTCCACGTCTCTGGATATTTGCATAAACTGAACCTTCTGTCCAGAAAGCTCTTTTGCTCTTGGTTTAGTCCTGTTCTCCTGGCTGCCCTGGCCGACGTGGTTGTATTAACCATATTCTTCATTTTGTATATTTTGATGCTTTGTTATTTGGGGACTTGCTGTTTCTGGACAGACCGCTCCTCCAAGGGTTAGCTAATTCCTAGAGAAAGACAGCAAACAACTAGCCCAGAAGCATGCCTTTCACATACGAACTAAGCAATCCAGAGCCCATAGCCCCAGCAGTCTCCTTTACCAGCTCTCATCCACTTTCCCTAATCACCCCAGGACCAGACACTAGACAACTAGAGCCAGCCCCTCAGCCCCAGAGCCTGCTGCAGTCATTCAACTAGCCACTCCTAAACTTGCTTATCCTGCCTTTCTCCACCACAAGAAAGGCTCCTGCCCACATCTCTTCCTCCCCCTACACCCTGACCAACACTGGAGCTTTCTCACGTGGCCGCCTGTGGTATAGCATGCCCCTCCTCTTGGGATCTCTGAATATAACAGAGCATAAATTATTTTTCAGTGGCAGTCATCTCGTGATCTGTTGGCCTCATCATAGCATACTTGAAAACTTAGTGAATTGATTGCTCCTGCCTTTTTGCTACCATTACACCAGTGCCGCTGTTGCTGCACTTTCCACATACCACACTGCAATCCTTTATGGAACTGTCTCTACTGATTGCCTGTTCGCTTCCTGAGAAACTCTTTCGTCTTCGTATTATTAGCACAGAGCATGCTGCGTGTCAACCGTGTAGGCTCTCAATAAATGCTAGATAGGGGAAGCAATTCATTATTTAATTATCCTAGAAGCCCTTGCATGTCAAATCACTTAGATTCACATCTCATCACTTTTCAATTAGTCTTCCCACTTATGACACGTACAAATGCAGGCACCAAAGTTACACATGGAAAGTGAAAACTCAACTCATTGACTAGTTGACATAAGCATGAAACGATGCCAACCATCGTACAAGTGTCCAAGTTGAAAAGAAGTTTCACAAGTGGAAAATACTATTATTAGGTCCAAAAATGTATGTGAAAGAAGTTCTGAGACAAAATGTGGAATGGAGCCTTATTGCTTCAATTTTATATCATTCGTTGAAAGTCCATGAATCTGAGGGTTCATAAATTCTATTTGATGATAACCTAGAAAAGGAAGAAATGACCTCCATATTTTTAAGTCCTTGATGTATAACAACGCATAAATTGTAAATGATCTCACAGTATATAATTTAGGCTACTGTGTTCTTAAAGAAGAGGGGAAATCATATGTAACTGAGGGCCTGCTATGTGCCAGAGCCTGTGTTATAGAGGTCAAGTTTCATGACCATCTTGCAAGTTAGGTGCTGTGACAGCCCTGTCCCTTCAGAGATACCATGTTGAAGAAAACCCCTGCCTTCTGACTTGAAAAGGGAAATAAATTCACATGAGAAGTTTACCTTGGTTGGAAGGGCATGGAAGTAAGGTTCTGAAAATAGAAAATGAAACAACGCATGCCTCTATGGGAAGTGACGATAGAAACATTACAGAATATATAAGAACACGTGGGAAAAGACGTTAGTGTCTGGATTGAGATGATGCAACACAGAAGTGGTCATCCAGACTACACACAGAGGGAAATGGGCAGGCAGGGGCACCTGCAGGTGCCAAGTGGGATGACTCGGGGAGAGGAGGTGTGCGCATATATAGCTGGCTTTCCACTTCAGTATCTTGAGCCCAACTAGCAACCCCCAAATACTGGAGCCATGTCTGATACATACTTTGTACTCTATGACTATTTGCTTAATGAATTAATGAGTGAATATTTTTCAAACAATTTAAGTTGTTAAGTACAAATTTTAATGCGAAATTATCTGGCTGTGACACTGACCTACCCTCGTTCGGATCTCACAACAACAGGCCCCCCTAAAACCTCTCATCATGGCTCTTGCCTTGTCTGTCATCTTAGGAGATGCACCTGTTTATTTGAGGAGCGACAGGACAGGTGTGGGACACAGAAGGCATTCCAAACAGAACGCCTATAAGGATCCGTCAGTTTTTCATTTTTTATTCATGTTTATTTTTCTCTACCAGCAATAGGAAGGCCAGTGGTTTCCAAGCATAACTTCCAAGTTATGGCCACCTCAGGCAGGAGGAAGAGATCTGGGTTTCCCATTCCTACCTCAACCAGACAGCTCCAATCTTAACTCACACAATGAGTCTCCGGGAAATGTTTTATTTAAACTACAATAATAATTGACAGGTTTTTTTTAAGTTCATTATGTGTGAGGGTCCAAATATTGATACTACGACTTAGTAACTCTGTGATATTGAGCAAGATATTTTGCCTACGTATGCCTCAGTTTCCTTATATGAAAAAGGACACTACAACAGCAGCTAACTGAGAGGGTTGTCGTGAGGATTAAATACATAAAAATTCTATATACCTATTGGAAACCCTCATCATTACCTCATTTAATCCTTAAAATGGCCCAGCTGAGGAGGGCAGTATTACCATTGCCCTTGCATGGATGGGATAACTGGAGCTTAGACAGACTTGGTATCTTGTTCAAGGTCACAGCCTATAAATGGTAGAGCTAAGATTCAAACATGGATGTAGTTGACAGTGGAGCCTGTACCCTTAACTTTATACAGAAGTGAAGTACAGGTTCCACAGATAAAAAGAAATTCAGAAGTCACAAATTTAGGTCTTTTAATTAGTCAACTTTTAAAAAAAGTTGACTCTTTAAAAGTGTCACATTTCAATGCTACTTAAATAAAATCAGCTGTTTTAAATGACATATGCAATATTTTGAAACAAAAGGAAAAAGACGCAAGAATGATATAAATTAGCATGGGAAGAGAAGCAGAAAGCTGCTCATAGATCAATCGTGCTTTTTACATTAGCAGAAATATCGCAAGGACACTCAAGAATGCACTTTTAAATTCATTTCGAAAACTCTTTAGCTGACTTCCCTCTTGCAGCTGCTACCCCTTTCGTTGCATGTTGAACAAAAAGAATAAAAAGGCCGGCCTTCCTTGATGTAGGCCCAGCATCACCCCTGACTTCCCAGGTTACCCAGGAGCACAGCGAGCTTTACAGCACGTGCTCACTCAGATTTCAGATCGTTGCACTGGGTCCTACGGGGATGGTCCTTTGTCTTTCACATTTGGAGGAAAAATGTGTTTTATTTTATGAGGGTCACAGTGTTTGCCCCTATTTGTCTTTCCCCATTCTACTTTGAGATATCGTAAATAATAAAACAAAAGTCAGTTCCTAATGTGAAAAACTCCCTCCCCTGAAGCTTCCTGGCCTTCCTTTCTAGTTGTTGGCCTACCTTCAAATACTCCAAACTTTATAGGCCTGTGGGATTTACGAATCCCCGACAAAGAGTCGCTATGCCCACCCTCACGGAGCTGCGTGGCAGCAGCAAGATTTCTCGAGAGGAATGTGGAGGAGCTGAGTTCAAGTCCTGTCTCTTCTAACTGGTTGCGTGACTCTGGGTAAGTTGCTTTAGCTCTGTCAGTCCCAGTTTTAACACCGTTAAAATGGCGATGATAATAGTCATTCATCCATCCACTCAATTACATTCACTAAACACCCACTGTTTACCAGGCTCTGGGAAAACAAAGGTGAATTATACAAAATTTCTAAATTCAACCGCCCACTATCTATATTAGGAGACAGATATCCCAACCAGTCAGTAATGAGGAAAAGGGGAGGGACCTTGAGAGACGTTTCTGTTTGGTGCAGCAGCTCTGGAGGCCGGTGGAACTGACCATGAGCAAGAGCTGCTCAGGCTTAGCTGGAAACCACACATTTTTCTAGGTCACAAAACTATCTGGAGGTTCAAACAACCTAAGGAATTTGAATCCTTTGAAAACTCTCAAGAGTCCTTTGAAAACTCTATGGGGGGCTTCCCTGGTGGCGCAGTGGTTGGGAGTCCGCCTGCCAATGCGGGGGACGCGGGTTCGTGCCCCGGTCCGGGAGGATCCCACATGCTGCGGAGCGGCTGGGCCCGTGAGCCATGGCCGCTGAGCCTGCGCGTCCGGAGCCTGTGCTCCGCAACGGGAGAGGCCACGACAGTGAGAGGCCCGCGTACCGCAAAAAAAAAAAAAAAAAGAAAAAGAAAAAAAAAGAAAGAAAACTCTATGGGGACTTCAACTTCCGGCACCTGCCAGTCCCTGCCTGAGGGTCTTTTCCAGCCTCCGGAGCCTGCCTGCACGGCCACGTGTGAGGCAGTCAGCACGGGCCAAAGAACCAGCGCCCATCGCTCCAAGCCCAGGGCAGCCCTCAACCAAATGCCCCTGCTCCCCCAGCCCCCGGTGGAAACACCAAGACCTGACTTCTACACTGGCTGCCAGAATTCCTCCAGCAGGACTGAGCCCCAGTTGTCTACCGTTGTAACTTGCTGGATGATGCACCATTTACTGGCTGCCGTTCGTCCCTATATCGTTCCCTACACTCCCCAAAGGGGTTTGCTCCACCTGCCAAAGAGATGCTTGCACGTGGATCTTTATTGCAGGGTATGCTTGCGAGAGAACCCAAACTACGGCATCATATAAGCCATTTTTTATTATTATTCTATATCATTTTGAAATGTGGCCAGAATTATACACTCCATTTTGCATGAAAAAAGCACGTTTTGGAGGGAGGGGGCCGCACCGCACAGCTTGTGAGATCTTAGTTCCCCGACCAGGGATCGAACTCGGGCCCACGGCAGTGAAAGCACCGAGTCTTAACCACTGGACCGCCAGGGAATTCCCCAAAAGGCACTTATCTATAAACCCTCTTCTGCATAGTTAGGATTTGATCCATTTACCCATTATAACATAACACCTGCCTAAGAATTTCTTCAGTCCATCCCAACAGCCACTGCCCTGGCTGAAGCCTTTATCTCTCACCCAGATTTCCACAACAGGGTCCTAGCTGTCCTCTCTGGCTCCAGTCTTTCCCCCTACAAAGCCATCCCTCTCACTGTCTCCAGAGACATCCACCTAGAAAGTAATTCTGACTACACTACTCCCAGCCCAAAGGGCACTACTGTGCAAATTTTTAAAGGCTTCTGGTACTTACAACACTCTACGTCTATCTAATGGAAAATTGTTATACTCTGATATGTGTAAAGCATAGTCTACATATGGTCATGGTCATTTTCAAGGAAACTGATGAAATAAATATACAAATCTGCAGTATCTGTGACTGTGATACCCACTTAGATGCACATCCTTGCCCACTGCACAACCTGTACAGCTGTACAGAACCACTCTGGTTCTGATAACTCTCTACCTTACCCACAAACTCCTTCTCTGTTGTCAGCACCTACCATGAGGTTCCATGCTTCCACGGTTTTGCTTTGTTTATGCTGTCCTTTCTGCCAAGGGACACTGGCCTTCTCCTGACCTGTTTCTAGTGATCCCTTAAAACCAGCTGAACGTTTCTCTTTTGCCAGAAATCATATCTGAAACACTCCCACGCAGCCATATGTCCCTCTTCTGTGATCCCTCTAATTCTTCATTTGTAACTCAACATTTAAAATCAACATATTGGGGTATAATTATCTGCTCATGGATTTGTCTTCTGTAAGTGAGGGCTGTGTCTTTCTCCTCTCTGCAACTCCAGCACCCAGTGGAGGACTTGGCCGAGAGTCAGAGCATGTAGAAAACAGTGGAGTGTGGAATGTGGAGCTTGTGAGGGAAGGCTTTGCAGTCAGACAGGTCTGGTCAAATCTTGGTTCTAGGGCTTCCCTGGTGGCGCAGTGGTTGAGAGTCTGCCTGCCGATGCAGGGGACACAGGTTCACGTCCCGGTCCGGGAAGATCCCACATGCCGCGGAGCGGCTGGGCCCATGAGCCATGGCTGCTGAGCCTGCGCATCTGGAGCCTGTGCGCTGCAATGGGAGAGGCCACAACAGTGAGAGGCCCGCGTACCGGGAAAAAAAAAATCTTGGTTCTGTCCCTTTCTAGCCATGTGACCTTGAGCAAACGACCTCACATCTCTACATTTCAGGTTCCTTGTTGGTAAAGTGGAGATGACATCATTCCCGATTTAAAAAGCCACTGCCTCCAATTAGCACCGTGCCTGACAATACCTATTAACTATTATTTTTGCTAAAAGCTCAATAAACATTGGAGGATGAATTCTTTTATACCAAACAGGCGGCCCCTTATGAAAACATACCTTTTGTTTGATCCATCTGTATAGTCGAATGGTGATGAACACTTTGCATATGTTAGTGTATTTTGTCTATATAACGACTCTGCTCGAAAGGTTTTACTATCTGCCTGTTACAAATGAGGAACCTGAGAAGGGCAGTCTGTCTTGCTCTCAGTCGCCAGAGGTTAGGCCAAACCTGGTCTGTGTGATTCCAAGCCTGTGCTTTTAACTGAGCTGGAGAGCGTTAAGGGGGGGCCTCAGTGTCCGACTGCAGGATCAGAAAGTGGGCGATGCTGGTGGATGGGGCACAGGCTGAGATGTGAAGGAGCAGGACAGAAAGGGACTTGTTGAAAGACCCAGCTGACTGACCATAAGTACTGTAAATTCAAAGAACAGTTTTTATGGCTAATTCAGAAGGTTCCTGTGTAGAGATGAGATTCAAAGGGAGTGGTGGATGCATAGTTGGGAAGGACCTGGGATGCTAAGCAAGGATTTCTAACTTTATCTGGAAAACTGTACAAAAGCCAAGAGACATTTAAAAGACGACCACACCACGTGCTGACAGGATGTGGAACAACTGAAGCCTCATTTGTTGCTGGTGGGAATAAAAAATGGTCCAACCACTTTGGAAAACAGTTTAACAATTTCTTTTAAAGTTAACCCGACACCTATCACGTGACCCAACCATTCCACTCCTAGGTATTCATGCAAGAAAAATGAAGCCATGCATCTACCAAAAGACAAGTACGTCCTCAGTAACTTTATCCCTAAGAGCCCCAAACTGCAAACGACCCAAACGTTCATCAACAGGAGAATGGATAAAAACAACTGCGTCATTTTCACACAGTAGAATAGTACTCAGCAATAAAAAGGAACAAACTATTAAAACACCAACGAGATGGATAAACCTCAAAATAGTGTGCTAAGAGAAGAATTCAGACTGAAAGGCATATGCTGTGTGTTTTCATCTATGTTAAGTTCTAGAACAGGCAAGGTTGATCTATCGTGATAAAAATCAGGACAATCTTTGCTGTTTGCCTATTGGGTGAGAGGTAGTCTGACTGGGGGGAAGCATGAGGGTATTCTCTGGGATGATGGAAATGATCTATATCTTGACAGTGGTGGTGGTGAACAGGTGTATAATTTTGTCCAAACTCATTAAACTGTACCCCTAATTTTATGTATTTTACTGTCTGTAAAATATATCTTGAAGAAATAAAAGTAGCAAAAAAGTACATCACAAAACAAGGCACTGCTTTGTTTATATTTGTTATATATAAACAAGGTTATATTATCTAAAGATTGGGTGTAAACTGTATTCTTATAAATCAGACCAATTTGGAGTTTAGTGGAAGAACGTGGTTATGGGAACTCCTACAAAGCGTCTATCCATTCATTCTTTAACAAATATTGATTTGTTTTAACAAATATTGATTTAGCCTAATGCTACCACTTGCCAAAGTCTGGGTGGCTTTGGACAAACGACTCTCAGTGCCTCAGTTCACTCATTTGTGAAATGGGGAAAATAATAGTACCTACCTCGTGGGGTTGTTGTAGGGACTAAAGGTATGAATACATGTAAAACTCTTAGACTAGTGCTGGCACATAGTAAGGAGCTGGATAAATGGTAGTGAGTAATATCATTACCCTCACTTATATGCTGGGCTTATGGGTTTATGGAGGATATGAACAGTAAGAGGACATAGTTCCGGTTCTAGAAAAGTTATGATCTAGAAGGAAGGATGAAAAATAAATATATAAATGAATATGCTTGATACAATAACAGAATTTGAAAAGTGCTCTGAGGGCATAAATGACTCACTGTCTTGGGATGGAAAATCCATTCAAAATGAAAATAGTCAGCCATCTAAATCAATTCAAGCTCAGAGTCAGTCACTGTCTTTTCAGTATTATCATTACTGTAGTAATGCCTCCTATTCTTGGCATCTGGAATTTGGAGCTCCCAGGGCTCAGGCCGGTGACTTCTTTGCTTCTGTGTCCTGGCTTATCCCTAGGTGACCTCACCCTTTCATCAACTGTGATGCTTTGTCCATGTCTCTAAGCCCAGCATTATGCCTGAATTCCAACCGCTTGTGACATTTCATCCTGAGCACCTCTAAGTGCAAATCCTCCATTCACAGCCCCTCAAACCTCCTGTTCCCACAGCATTCCCCATCTTGGAACTAGCAGCCTCGTTCCCCAAGCCACCCACTCCTAAAGGCTTGCGCTTGCTTGCCTCCTTTCGTTTGTTCATGTTTCATACCAGTATCGGCACATCCTGAAACCAGTCACTTCTCCTAAAAGCACCACCACCTCCTTCACCTAGACCACTGCAAGAACTTCCTAAGTGGCCACTGCGCCACCAGGGAAGCCCCGCACCGTCCTTTTCATGGTCTGTGAGGCACTAGACAACCTGGCCCTGGACTACGTCTCTGCCCTCCGCCACACCAGTCTCCCTCTCACCCCCTCCACTCCAGCCACACGACCTCCTTGCTGTCTCTTCAACATGCCAGCCAAGCTCTTACCTCATGGCCTTTGCACAAGCTGTTTCCTTTGCCTGAAATGCCCTTCTTCCAGATAGCCTCATGGCTCCCTCCCTCCCTTTATTCAAATCTCTCCTCAAATATCTCTATCCTAGCGAAAACAGTGCTACACCCCACCCCAATCTCTAGCTGTTTTACCCTGCTTTTTTCCCTAGTGTCTGCTATTCTATTCTATTAGTTTATTGCCCTCGCTTGACTATAAGCCTCATGGGCTTGCTTGTCTTTGTCACATCCTCACGGCCTAGAACAGTGCCTGGCACATAGTAGATGCTCAATTGACATTTGTTGGATGAATGAATGAATGACTGTTATCTCAGCTCATACAGAGCTTCATCATTTACAAAGCAGTCACGTCCACATCTTAACGAGCCCTCTAACAAGCGGGGGCTAGGCTTTGTTTAGTCATTTTACAGGTCAGTCAAGAGTCTGCTTAATATTTTTCAGTGCTTTTTTCATCATGCAGCTCTTGGTCACACAGGTCAAACCCTGGTCTTTCACCTTTAAATAAACATTATGATGTTTATTCATCATAATCAAAATATTATTAGTCATGGTTAACCGTCAGTTACTCCTCTTGACACTTCACTTGTGGTATCTCACTTAACTTTCACAACAAAGCTTTAAGATAGGTGCTCACGGTTGCTATTCTACAGGTAAGGAAATTAAGGCACAGCTAAATAACTTACCCAAAGTCACAGAGCTGGGAAGTGGTAAAGTCAGAATCTGGGTCCTGGCAGCCTGACTTCTCGGACTTGTTCTCAGCCAGCCAGCCCATTAGGCACAGCTTGCGAAGTAAAGAGAGTTAAGGAAACTAAGGAACAAGTATCCACTTTGTTCTAGGACTTTCTGCCATTATGAAGCTTTTTGCTCTTGCAGCGTTTTCTTTAAGGTCATAAGGTGAAAATCAGTTGCATCCCAAATGCAGTTTATGTTGTCTTTTGCTTTTCATACATCTTTAGAATGTTTGCAACATTTGTTTCTAATGTGAGAGGTCATTTAGGAGTCATGGGCAGGGCTCACTAGTTTCCAGCAGTCTGTCTTCTGCCTCCCTCAGAGCCTTGTGGTACCACGGTAGGCCGTGGCCGTGTGCACTGGCAGACACTCCCTCCAGCTCCAGGTCCCACCTCTCCACTCCTCCTCACCCCATGACATGGCTTGTTTCATAAATCATCGCCTTCAGCCTATCACACAACCTACATTGTGGAACATTCAATTTCTTTTCCTTTCCTTTCCTTTCTCATCCTTTTTTTTTTTTTTTTTCAAAAGTAAGAATCTATTTGATTGGATGTGATGGCACCAGAGGCAGAAATATGGAGAAATTTCAAACCGTGAGAAATCCATTTCAGCTACCTGGATTCTGAGAAGCAAATTGTGACTACCCAACTTATTGAACTGGACAAGTTAGATGAACTAAAAAAGCTTTACTGACTTGTCTGCTCGTCTCCAAGTCAATCAAGTGTCTGTGAATGTTGCTTATTTTCTGTTCTTTCTGGCTCTTCAAATTATTAACCTAGAAGTGTGCAAAAAGTTACATAGAGGTGGCTAATCTTATGATATCAAACCCCTCAGGTAATAATAAGCAAGCACGCAGAATTTGAAAAACCAATCAAGTATTTTGACAGTTTCCTAATTTTTTGTAATATAAAGATTCATGGCAGTTACTTGGGAATAGTAGGCTGTGAGTTCCTTCGGGGCAGCATGTGATCTATTTATCCAGGTATCCCAATGCCTGCCATGTAGCAGGTGCTCACCAGAGGAGGTGCTTAACATGGTAGGCACTTGACAAATATATGTTGAATCTCTAGTACTCAGTCTTTTATTGCCAACTTGAAGACTTGTCACACACACACACACACACACACACACACACAAACCCTAGGCTGTGAGCTCTTAGGTGAGAAGATCTGTGCCTTATTCCTCTCTGCATTCCCTAATATAAAACCACCCAATAGCAGGTGATCATTAAATGATCACTGAATTAAACAGCACAAGGATTTTAACTTGTCACTTGTTTTACCTGCCCTTCTCCACTCCCCCTTGTTCATCTGGCTCTCAGGCCAGAGTGCCTAAAACCATTGCATCAATCTAATCAAATATTTGAAAGCCAGAGACCTTGAAACTATTCAAATCAACTTCAGAATTACATTTTTCAAATTTACCCTGGTCATTTCATAAGTAGATCTAGCTACTCACTAACCGCTATCCCAGGAGGTAAAAAAAAAAAAAAAAAAAAGCATAAGCTTAATGAAGTTGGTCAGACATACTGTGTAATGGATGTCCAACATGCTGCCATGAGCTTAAATCATAAATATGATGGCTCTGTTTGGCATGGCAAAACATATTAGAAGTGTTTTATTGGTCACTGGGCAACTTACTAGATAGAAGGGGAATGATTCTGAAAACTGCAGAAGCTACCACTAGTAGCATCTGAAAAGGAGCCCTGGAGAAACACAGATAATCTGCTTGCAATGATTCATCTAGTTGGTCCTTTGTTTCCCTAATTTGAGTGTCAAGTGCAAACATCCAATAAAGAATTGCCAAGACCCAATAAGATTCTCTTCTGGTTGCTGCGTTTTCTGCCCTAACTGGTACTATTCATGCCTAAAGCACAAATTGAATAAATAGCTTCAAGGCTGGCAATGTTGGACAGTGTTTGGATTTTTTTGTTTTTCCTTGAAAGGCTGAATTCCATAGGTTTCTCACTTTCCCCCAAACACATTGCATTGATAGTCATTGTTGCACCGATTAATTTTAACTTTCTTAATACTGGGTATAGAAGGATGCCTCATAAGTTAAAAATAGTTCCTGTTTTATCATTGGTCCAGCAATGGATTAATGAAGATTAAAAAAGGATTGTAATGCCTTTTTTGGCCTTGAGAAATCTCTTATTGTGCCAATGGTTCAGTTGGCCTGCTGATCATTTCCATCTTAACGTAATCTTTAACATTACGCTGCTACAGGTGAGGTGTTAAGTAATACATTAAGACAACTATTTTCGCTGGCTGAGCAATTTCACAAGAAATATGTTTTAAACTAAATTAGACATTTAACAAATGCCGTGTGTAATTCAACGCGGGGCGGGAGGAGGGAGAGTATGCTTAAAACAAGCTATGGATGTGAATTTCCCAAGAAAAAACAAATGATTTAAAAAAAAATTAATTTAAGTTCTGAATGTGAAATTATATACTGTCAGTGCAGTAGACCAACACAGGAGAGCACCAAAGGCCTTAGGATTCTTACAAAATAAACAGTAAGCAGTTTTAGCTCTAGCAGCCAGAAATCTTTCATTTAAATTAGGCAGAATCTGCAGGTCCAGTTAATCCTGTGGATATGATGTGCTGAATGTTCTTAACACTTTTATATCATTTAGATGAACACTAGGAACCTCAAGGTTCTGATAGAAAAATAAACTGTAATATTTAAAACAAGTAATGAATGAAATAATTTCGATGAAAATGAGGATATAAAGATTGCATGAGAATAACTCGATTTAAAAAGTAAAATTAAGGGGAAGAGAATATCAGAAAGCTTACAATTGGGAAACTGAAACAATAATTTCTTTGAAAAAATTATTTCGTGACAGATTCCTCCACGCTATGAACATAAACGCAAATGCTATAAATAGAGCTATTGACATTTGGGGTGTTGACTTGTTTTTATCAAAATCACAGAACAGAAATCGTAGTTTGTAAATTTTCAAACGGCTATCATGTTCAGAATCCAATAGGGTTCTCCTTCCCTTTTACTTGATGACTTCATAAAAGATAAATAAGCCTTCGGACCAAGAGGTGGGTATATGGGCACGGTTAACTCTCTCGCCCCAGCAATTCTACTCGGCTGAAAAGATGATTATTTGGGGGCGGGAAGGGGGGAATGCAGAGGGCTTTAGGACCCGGCAGGCGGCAGTTGTGTAGATCGCTGAGAGACTACGAGGGTCCGGTTCAGCTTCAATTCTGTCTCTAATCTCTGCAACAGCGGCTCTTCCTGGGTCCCGCGGCTTTCCTGCTCACTCAGCCGCGGCTGGAGGCCCGGTGAAAATCAGAGCCGTTTCCGCCCCATCACCCACGATGGAAATCCTCCAAGAAAAAGTGGCCCCGGACGCGTGTGCCTGAGGATTCCGCACAAAAGAGGTGCCCAAAATGAAGACCCTGGTGGTGAGTCATTTGTTATAACTCCTCTGGGCAGAGGCGGGACCCCCGGGCGCAGCGTCCCCGGGGCGCACGGGAGAGCTCCGGGGTGCCTGACCCTGCGCTGCGAGGTCGCCCGTTACAAAGGGACAACTTTCCACCTGCTCCGCGTCCACTCCCGATTCCTCGCTTCAGCCTGGCTCGGAATCCCAGAGCCCGAATGGAAACTCGGGTTGCTGGGCTCCTGGATCTCCGGCGGGAGTTCCGAGCGGCCAGCGGAGAGCTAGAGAAACCTTGGAGTGATGGGCGCCTTGCTCGGGGATGGGGATGCCCTAACGAAACAGCCTGGCAAAAAACTAAGAGGGGCGGGAAGGGGGGACCTTTGCAGACTTTCTTGGTTTCCTTGTCGGATTTCAAACTTGCAAGGATCGCCAAGGTAGAGCCCCACGGGTCCAGAAAGGAGAAGCTAGACATTCCAAAGCCGAGCTGGGGCAGAGGGCCCCCTCCCAAAGTGTGAGCCCACCCCTGCCCCCGCCGCCGGCGTGCTCTTCTTCGCGTAGCCGGGCGCCACGCACCACCTGTCCTCTGCCGAGGGATGTGGGAGGCGGCGGCGGCCCAGAGCAGCGACGCGCGGGGAGCATGCCCTGCCGTACGCGGGGCGACGGTGCCTCCTCTACCGGGCTGCGTGCTGCCAAGGTGGTACCCGGGCTACCCCCGCTGCCCCCGCCCGTCTGACCGTCGCGCCGGAGTCCCTGCCGGGCGCGCTCCTCCCGGGTCGGCGCTCAGCGACTCTCCTGTGCTCTCTCCCGCTCTCCCGCAGCGCCATGGTCTGGCAGTGTGTTTAGCGCTCACCACCATGTGCACCAGCTTGTTGCTCGTGTACAGCAGCCTAGGCGGCCAGAAGGAGCGGCCCCCGCAGAAGCAGCAGGCAGCGGCGACCGGCAGCCCCCCGCCGCACCCCGAGGCCCCCGCGGGACCGCGGCCACTGGACGGATACCTTGGCGTGGCGGACCACAAGGTGACAGCTTGCTCGCCAGCCTTCCCGCCACCCAGCCTGGGGATCCCGCACACCTGAGCTTGCCCCCTTCCCCGGGGTTGGGAGGCGCCGTGAGTAGGTGCCATTCAGAGGCTGGAAGTGCGAGTGGACCCGCTGGGGTGGGACAAGATAGTTCCTACTTGGTGTGAATTTCTATTTGGAGAAGGAAGCAAAGTTTTTCCGGGAATAGGGATGAGATGGGTGCACCCCAAAGCCTAATTTCCTAACAGGAACTGTCCCTGGAATTAGAACCGCCTCATCCCCAGAATTGCAGCTATCGCTGGGTGCAGGGCTCCTGAAGCCTCGGGTTTGGCAGCCAAGTCGCGCCCTAGTGGGAGGAGACCCGGGAATGGCGCGTGTACCAGCCCGAGGTTACCTCCGACAGGGAACCGGAGGCTGAGTAGCAGCCAGTCCGCGGCCGCAGCTCAGGCTCGCAGACTCCTATCTGATCTCTGCTTCGGATGCTCTGGGCTAAATTACTACAGCCCTGGGGAGCGGTGCCCAGGCAAGCGCGGAAGGCTTGAGGCACAAACTCAGCTTCCATTGGCTTGAAACTCACCGTTGAGGGCCTATTTTCCTCTGCCTTCCGGGAAGCCGCTGCATGGCTTGGCTAATAATTAATAAGGTGAATTTTTAAGAAATTGAGCCTTCTTTCCCTGGAATAATAAATCTCTCGTTTCAGTGTGTGAAGCCTCTGGGAGAATCCTAATCAAGTTTCCTGATTCTGAAAAGATATTTTAATACAGTTTAAATGTATTCCCCATTATTTGAAGCTGCTAATATATTTTTATTAAAACACAATTCCATTCTGTATATGCCCTATAAAGCTAGAGGATTTCTTGAAACCACCCAGCTATCCTGCTTTTTGTATTACTAGGTTGTATGGTTGTGAACCAAAGTAATATTTAGCAGGTGCTCCTTTTGTGTGAAAAGATGGTTCTAACCATGCATGAAAAAGTCAAACTTTTTTTAAGTGGCAATCAAAATACTTCTACTCACTTGTGCAATGGATAATGCTAAGGATTTTGGAGGATGCAAAAGAGTTTAAGGCAGGACGCAGCCTTTAGGGATCTTTGAATGCCTGTGGGAAAACAACATACCGTGAAATGTGGATGGATGGATAGATGACAGAGAGATAGACAGTAGATATAAATGTATAGGAAATACTGGATATAAACAGTTATTACTGTTGGAGTACAGAGATGGGAAAGATCTCTGCCCGGCTAGGATCAAGGAAAGTTTCTTTGAAAAAGTGGAACTTGCACTGGGAAGAATTCACGGAAGCAGAAAAGAGGGAGAGATGTCATTAGGAAGTGATTTACTGGGGAGGGTGCTGGTGGTAGATCTTAAATCAAAAGTAGAGAGGGCCATCAGTTTCACAATTTCTGTTTTCACAAGCTTCTGTTTTCTCTTTAAGTTGTTGATTGATTACATACTTTGTATCTGCATGTGCAAGCAACCCATAAGGGCTGGAGTTCTAGAAAAGTTTGTGCATTGACTTCCCACTGTGGAGGGATGTGGTGTTTATGTGTTTATAATGAATATATTGAACATGGTGGCTTTTCATGGCTATTGTTTAGTGGAAATGGCTATCTAGCACTTGTGAAGCTTTGGTTAACAGGGCTGTCAAAAGGTAAATTTGCTGTAAGCTTTGATCTGCCTTTAGGAAGATATTGCTAATACTTCCCTTCCTGTGCTCTCCTGCCGGACAGACACCAGCTAAGAATATTGATAGCCTAAGTCAAAATATGATGCCCTCATCTTCTTTTTCAAAACAGTGTTTATTCACACAAATATGTTGGATTCCATTTTCAATGTGTCAGAGCCTTATTTCATTAAAATGAAGAACAGCCCTTTTGGGGAAGGAATGTGGGAACTCTGTATGAGAAATTGAGATAATCTGTAGTGAAGGGTTTTGTAAACTGTGAAGTGTTATGTGAATGATACATATGTGTGGAAGACCTTGGAATTCTTAGCAGAGAATTAAAAATGTGACCAGGAAGGTCTTAGCAGATAATACCAATGAAATTCTTTCATAGAAAACCAACCTCTCACAAACTTCCATACCCAAAGGGTTCAACAAAGCTTACCCTACCTCAAGCAAAGGAACAAATGCAAATATTAAAATCTATGCCTTCTTTTTAGGCATTATTTCAATTGTTCCACTGAAGGAAATGTAAACTTCTGCTCAGAATGTAGTCACTTTACTGCTACTATTTAACCGGCCGGAAGTTGGGCACTTTCATTTCCAATGGCTATCTGAAGGTGCACGTGTAAAACGTTTATGTCTTCTCCCAAAATTGCTGTTTAGGTTTACTTGGGATCTTCCTATAGTCTTGCTTAAGCAGAGGTAGAAATCAATCGTTAGACTATTACTAAGATGTTTTTTTTCCAGTTAACACAGGGGATGATAAATGAAAGCTTTTCTATTCTTCTTATGTTGCCAGATGATACTCTGATTGCTTTTTTGTCCCACTCTCACATCAAGCTATAGAAAAATTATAGGATATGCTGAATGTGATGACCACCAAGCCATATGCTGCTGCATATTGAATCAGAATTCCAACAGACTTTCAATTGGCCATTGATTTACTGAATCTGGAGAGAGTTACAGATACCATTTAGGAAAACGTTCACATCTCCATGGCTAGAGGTCCCAAAGTCTGATAAATATGTAGTGTTTTTGTTCAGTTACATGATGGCATTAACATTATAACTCCAAGGTTAAATTCAACAGGTGGTCCTGAACCCCAGCACCTGAATTTCACAAATTACCGCCTGTCTGCAATGATAGTCTTGTCTCATATGCTGCAGACTGAATTACTGTTGAGATTAAATCACTATGTGCTTTTGTTGAAAGACATGCTGTAAGTCAAGCCAGTGATGAGCAATATGTGTTGAAGCTTAAAATATCACTTTCCATGGTCGTATTCCCTGCTTCCTCTTTCACAAACGATGCTAGCGGAAATTGTAATTCCAGTATGACTAAGTAAGTGAAGGCTACTTGGAGTTTCTTGTGATAATGAAACCATTTCATTTTCTCTTAGGTAGATTTTTTTCTCTTCATTCCCAATCCTTCCCCTGACCTTTTCCCACAAATATTCCACCAACTCATTTCCATCTCGTTACATGTCTGTCACTGCAGCTACTGTATCTGCATCCTGCCATTTCCTGGTCCCCGATTTTGGAAGCCATTGATTTCTAATCAGATCTTCCAGATCTAAGCAAAGAAGTCAATCTTCATGGCTTGGAGAAACTTCTGCCTTTAGAACTGCAGCATAATGTATAATCAAACTAAAACACACATGCACACACACACACACACACACACACACACACACACACACTCACTAAATCAAGCAACCCTCAGAGGAAAGCTCCCAGTCTCCCAGCAGAGTGGAAGGGGGCATGAAGCCCATTATGTGTTCAGTCTGGGTTGGCTCCGGGTAGATAAAGTCATTTGCCATCCGGTTGACCCTGTGAAATGAAACTGTGAGCTGATTCCCATTTCCAGTGGACCGGAGCCCTTTCACAGAAGGCCCACTTGTCACCTGGCTTGCCCTCTTCTTAGGTGGCTTATGAAAGAGCAGTGATCATGGGGCCTGAAGCTGAGCTGCTATCTCCTCGCTTCGGTAGTAGTCTCCAAGAATGGATTTTACACGTACCGGTGACATGCTTGCCCTTGGTTCTTTCTTTCCTTAAGCACTCAGTTATTCAGACAAAACCAAACTGCTTAGAGGTAATAGTACTATTACTCTTAATTGGTAGACGTCCAGTTGGAATGATAAGACAAGTCAATGCAAGAGTTGAAAAGTAATTCAAAACCGGAAATAAAGGTATATGCCATATAACTTATGTTGAAACTATGGCTTAAGAATTCTTCCTTTAGAGAGGTATATACATTCTCAAATATAAGTTTACACCATTTATTAGACCCTGTTGTATAATATTTGAGGCATCCAATGAATGATAAATAATTTGGATCTCAAAGAAATTTAAAGTGAACTTATTTTCAGTGCTCAAGTATTACAAAATGTAATCTGCCAGTGATGACAAAACTGTGTTATCACAAAGCATCAACCAAATGGAATCATGAAATGAACTGTTTTTTATGGGAGAAGAGTTCCAATAACGTGGGTGTTTTTAACTGGAAAAATTAAACTATTTTAACATTTACTGAATAGTTAACCTTCCTTAATTCTGAAACCAGGAGTATTTCTCCACCTTCCCACAGGAGTAATCCCAAGATACTTTTGTGCCAAAGCCCAGATTGTACCTAGCAGATGGTCTGACCTAGCTCCCTCTCAAGTTTCAGGCATTCTGGCCTTCTTGCTGATCCTCGGACACTCATTCTGCCTCAGGACCTTTGCACTTGCTGTTTCATCTCCCTGGAAAGCTCTCACTCAAGATCTTTTGCATGGTTGATTCCTTATGGTCATTTAGTCCTCAGATCACATATCATCTTCTTGTGTACCACACTCTTTAAATAGCCCCCTTCTCACGAGTCATTCTCTATCATACCAGCCTGTTTTATTTTCCTTATAATACTTAACAATATCTGAAATAATCTTAAAGTTTACTTGTCTCTTGTCTGCCATCCCCCCAAGTAGAATCTAAGTGCTCTGATATCAAAGCATTTGATACATCTTGTTGACCAGTTTAAATCCAGGCCCTAATACTTGGCCATTGGTGGGCACACAATAAGTATTTATGGAAAGAAAGAAGAACGCAGGGCGTATTGGGGGTGGGGTATCCCTGAAGAAGGACAAAGCTGCCTTACCTTATGTCAAGTCCTTTCTCTGCAAGACACATCAGTGCAGTCCCAGGCCCCGGTATGTCTCATCTTTCCTAAAGTTGATTTACTCCTTCTCCTCCTAATAATGATAATAGGAAATGATTTGAAACATAAGAGTCTTTGGGAATGAGATTTGGGAATCTACCATTTTAATAGTCTTCCCTTATGGTTCTTGTGCACGTTAAAGTTTGAGAATCATCATTTGAAACGTTTTTAATCATCACAGTGTGTAGTTCTGTAGCTAATTTGTTTCTGGGTTTTTGAAATACTCATAGCCCTTAGTAAATATTCATTGAAGGCCTGATAGTTGCAAAATTCCAGGGTATTCTGGAAGAAGAACACAGTCCCTGCCCTCAAAGAACCTTTGATCTAATTGGAAAGAAAAGACAAAGAAGCAAGAAAGATTAAATAATAAAGCAAGTCCTGAATAATAATATGAAACCAGGAAACAGTACATCAAGGCATGGACACTAAAAAGGGGGCAATTTCTGTGATCTTTCTCATCTATAAAGTACGTTACATACTGTTGTTACCTTAGAAGTTATAAAACTTTCAAACTAAAATTCTATTATTCATTAGCCGTTTTAAATATATGGCTTCCTTCTGGCTTCCTTTCTCTCATTGGTTGTGAAAAGGAGTTATTAGAAAAAGAGCTATTTCAAGTCAAAGAGCGATTAACGTCAAGCCCAAGCATTCCCACTTAGAGATGTTTTGGAAAAGTCAGATTCAGTGACAAACGTGTGTAGAGTCACAGTGGAAAGTTCCGTCTGCACTTAGACTTAATTTGCCAAGAACAGATTAGGATGATTTGATCTGTTTTCTACTCATTAGCAGGGTGATGCTGTTTGACTGTTTACAGAGGATGTGTCCTAACATAAAATATGTGTCCTAAAGGAAAATCTGTAATTGCTGGGATATTGTGCTTTCTTTCTTTCTTTTTTTTTTACATCTTTATTGGAGTATAATTGCTTTACAATGTGTGTTAGTTTCCACTGTATAACAAAGTGAATCAGCTATACATAAACATAGATCCCCATATCTCCTCCCTCTTGAGTCTCCCTCCCACCCTCCCTATCCCACCCCTCTACGTGGACACAAAGCACTGAGCTGATCTCCCTGTGCTATGTGCTGTTTCCCACTAGCTATCTATTTTACAGTTAGTAGTGTATATAATGTCCATGGCACTCTCTCACTTCGTCCCAGCTTACCCTTCCCCCTCGCCATGTCTTCAAGTCCATTCTCTAAATCTGCATCTTTATTCCTTTCCTGCCCCTACATTCTTCAGAACATTTTTTTTTTTTTTAGATTCCATATATATGTGTTAGCATACAGTATTTGTTTTTCTCTTTCTGACTTACTTCACTCTGTATGACAGACTCTAGGTCCATCCACCTCACTACAAATAACTCAATTTCATTTCTTTTTATGCCTGAGTAATATTCCATTGTGTATATGTGCCACATCTTCTTTATCCATTCATCTGTCAGTGGATAGTTAGGTCGCTTCCATGTTCTGCCTATTGTAAATAGAACTGCAGTGAACATTGTGGTACATGACTCTTTTTGAATTATGGTTTTACTCATATGGTAGTTTTAGTTTTTTAAGGAACCTCCATACTGTTCTCAATAGTGGCTGTATCAATTTACATTCCCACCAACAGTGCAAGAGGGTTTCCTTTTCTCCACATTCTCTCCAGCATTTATTGTTTGTAGATTTTTGATGATGGCCATTCTGACTGGTGTGAGGTGAGACCTCTTTGCAGTTTTGATTTGCATTCCTCTAATGATTAGTGATGTTGAGCATCCTTTCATGTGTTTGTTGGCAATCTGTATATCTTCTTCAGAGAAATTTCTATTTAGGCCTTCTGCCCATTTTTGGATTGCGTTGGGTTTTTTTTGATATTGAGCTGTATAAGCTGCCTGTATATTTTGGAGATTAATCCTTTGTCAGTTGCTTCATTTGCAAATAATTTCTCCCATTCTGAGGGTTGTCTTTTCGACTTGTTTATGGTTTCCTTTCCTGTGCAAAAGCTTTTAAGATCCATTAGGTCCCATTTGTTTATTTTTGTTTTTATTTCCATTTCTCTAGGAGGTGGTTCAAAAAGGATCTTGCTGTGATGTATGTCACAGAGTGTTCTGCCTATGTTTTCCTCTAAGAGTTTTATAGTGTCTGGCCTTACATTTAGGTCTTCAATCCATTTTGAGTTTATTTTTGTGTATGGTGTTAGGGAGTGTTCTAATTTCATTATTTTATATGTAGCTGTCCAGTTTTCCCAGCACCACTTATTGAAGAGGCTGTCTTTTCTCCATTGTATATTCTTGCCTCCTTTATCAAAGATAAGGTGACCACATGTTTGTGGGTTTATCTCTGGGCTTTCTATTCTGTTCCATTAATCTATATTTCTGTTTTTGTGCCAGTACCATACTGTCTTGATTACTGTAGCTTTGTAGTATAGTCTGAAGTCCAGGAACCTGATTCCTCTAGCTCCGTTTTTCTTTCTCAATATTGCTTCAGCTATGTGTTTGCATACAAATTGTGACATTTTTGGTTCTAGCTCTGTGAAAAATGCCATTGGTAGTTTGATAGGGATTGCACTGAATCTGCAGATTGCTTTGGGTAGTATAGTCATTTTCACAGTGTTGCTTCTTCCAATCCAAGAACATGGTATATCTCTCCATCTGTTTGTATCATCTTTAATTTCTTTCATCAGTGTCTTATAGCTTTCTGCATACAGGTCTTTTGTCTCCTTGGGTGGGTTTATTCCTAGGTATTTTATTCTTTTTGTTGCAATGGTAAATACGAGTGTTTCCTTAATTTCTATTTCAGATTTTCCATCATTCGTGTATAGGAATGAAAGAGATTTCTGTGCATTAATTTTATAACCTGCTACTTTACCAAATTCATTGATTACCTCTAGTAGTTTTCTGGTAGCATCTTTGGGATTCTCTATGTATAGTATCATGTCATCTGCAAACAGTGACAGTTTTATTTCTTCTTTTCTGATTTGGATTCCTTTTATTTCTTTGCTGTCTCTGATTGCTGTGGCTAAAACTTCCAAAAGTGTGTTGAATAATAGTGGTGAGAGTGGGCAACCTTGTCTTCTTCTGGATCTTAGTGGAAATGCTTTCAGTTTTTCACCATTGAAAATGATGTTGGCTGTGGGTTTGTCATATATGGCCTTTATTATGTTGAGGTAATTTCTCTCTATGCCTAGTTTCAGGAGAGTTTTTATCATAAATGGGTGTTGAATTTTGTCAAAAGCTTTTTCTGCACCTATTGAGATGATCATATGGTTTTTATTCTTCAGTTTGTTAATATGGTGTATCACATTGATTGATTTGCATATATTGAAGAATCTTGCAT